>NC_053391.1:100327643-100955143 GCF_905171765.1 Bufo bufo | reverse complement strand
AATTCCCCTTATGTTGGCTTATTCGATGCTGGAAGCTTGTATATTGCCATCTTTCTGAACAAGCAGAGCTGCAGTGTGAAGCATGGAGGACGGACATAGCATTAGCCTGTGTTCGGCTATCTCCAGCAGCCCACGTAGTGTTATATGGAGCATTGGACATGCATGTGTTAGGCTTTCCATTGAAAAGGAGGAACATGGGCTCCTGTGCTAGTGCTTGGTGGACCACAGAAGGGGGCCAGCAGGAAGAGAGACGGCACGCATGGCTTACCCCTTCTTCTCATACAGCTGAGCTGTGGGGGTGCCAGGTGTTGGACCCCCACAGATCTGATATTGATGACCTATCCTGAGGATAGGTCATCTATATTAAAAGCCCGGAGTTCAGTCTCCTAATACCTGAACATTTGGAGTTCATAATTCCGCAGCAGCTTAAAGGGGTATTCCAGCTGTTAGAAGCTATCCCATATCCACATGTCCACATTTTGCAGCCTAGTATAGGAAATGTTCTATCGTTTTGCAGAATGTGCTTTCAGCATCTGTATGTCCGTTCCGCAAAAGAATATGTCTGCAAAATCTGAACCGCGGACCCATGGAAGTATATGAGTCCGGAAAAAAATGCTGATGGCGCACGGACCGCAACCGTAATTTGTGGACCGCAAAGCGGATACGGTCGTGTGCATGAGGCCTATAGGGGTTTTCCGGGATCAGCCTTTTCCCAGGATAGGCACTCGGAGCCCGAGTCTCAGCACTCGCACCAATCAGCTGTTCGAAAGCATTGCAGCACAAGAGGACGTAGGAATTGATTTAATTTTCGCTTCTCTTCATAAGGAGGGCAGTCTGGTGTGGTGCCCTGTTGTTATGCAGATATGATTGTGATCGGGGCGAGTGGTCTAGTCCCGCCATACCTAGTCATGTTATATAGTATCTAGGGATGAGCGAATTTCATATTTTGAAGTTCGTGTTGTGGTATTTACTGAATTGCGTTATGGATTCCGTTACCACGGACCATAACGCAATTCCATGACAGAATTCCTTTAGAGGCATTCCGTTATTTATTCCGTCATAATGGAGGTCTATGGGCTGCACAACGGATCCGTCCGGTAGGAGATAAATGTTTGATCTCTGGATGCACCACTAATATGACCTCCATTTCTTCTCTCTGCACCACTACAGTGAGGAGGAGTTCCAAAGTTTTTGGGACTGAGTCGAGCCCTGTACTCCGCCGTCTGTCAGTCCTGTGGTCATTGAATGCTGCTGCTCCGTTCAAACTTCTCCTCGCTGTGGTCATGCAGTGAAGATTGGGGCCCGGGAACCCTGTTCTGGTAACTGCTAGCCTGTCCCCCAATGGTCACACATTTAGGGTCCATTTACACGTCCGTAAGTGTTTTGCGGATCCGCAAAACAGGGACACCTGCAATGTACGGACCGCATATCGCAGACACTATAATAGAAAATGCCTTTTCTGGTCAGTGACATGTGCGTTGAACAGTAATTTCACATGTTTTCTGGCTCTTTTTATCATATTATGAGCAAGCGGGAATTGTCGGTACAACATTTCTTGTGTAGGTCAGATCAGTATTCTACAAGAATAGGTTGAAAGTTTTCTAATTCTGTCCAGGAATAATTCAGAGGTCGCAATAACGCCTGTACAAGTGTCATAGACGCCTGGACAGGCAGTTTTACTCCCTAAAAAATGTCTAATGCGTATAAATACTCACAATAATTTCACTGCCATTCCTGAGCGCTGTGAACGGCACAGGCAGCACAATGCCGCTGGTGCCTGAAAGCTCCAATAACAGAGCCCCGTACACAGCTTTGTTATTAGGGAGGAGGCTGCTGATTTGCCAGTATCAGCGGGCTGCCACGCCATTGGCCGATCCTCTCACACCCCTTTTCCCGCGCGCTGAACACACCAGCTTCCTTTTTAGTTGTTATGAAACTGGGGAGCGCGCGCCACCCCCCGCGCCATTGCCGGCTGCGGATGAAGTACTGCTGCTGAAGGGAAAGCATGGCAGAAACGGAGCCTCTGCTGAGGAAAGACCATGTGCCCAGGTGATTTCACACCAGAAGTCCCAGCGTGCCCTGCAGGCTTCTATCTGCTGCTGGGAGCTCAATGTGGAGGTTTATGAATGGAAAAACTAATAGCCAAGAGGCTAAACAAAACCTTGTTTCTGACCCTTATACGTTAAGGCTACATGCACACGACAGTTGTTTTCTGCGGTCCTCAAATAGCGGATCCGTGTTCCTGTGTTTTGTTTTTTTTTGTTTTTTTTACATCCACATCCGTTCCGTTCGTCCGCAAATTTTGTAGGTTGTGTTTCCGTGTGTCTTCAGTTTTTTTTTTGCAGTCCGCAAAAAAAACCTTGAAGGCTGTAATTCTTGAAATTTAAATATCCCCACCCAGGATACAGGTATTTACAGGTTTCCCAGCAACCATCCGCAAAAAAACAAAAACGGATGCAGATGACATATGGATGGCTTCCGTTGGTCATCCGCATTTTTTGCGGACCCATTGACTTCTATGGGTCTGCAGTTTTTTACTGACAAGAATAGGACATGCCATATTTTTTTCGCGGACGTGAAAAACGGACAGCGGACAAGAAATGGTTGAGTCCACGGATCCATAGAAATGAATGGGAAACCATCTGATCCGCAAAAAAATTGGAATGGAGGCCGCAAAAAACCACTGCTCTGTGCATGTAGCCTAAATCTTAACTTTCATTTGATTGCTCTAATACCTAAACGCCCACAGGATTTAAAAAAACAAACAAAAAAAAAGGCTCTCTAGATGACCTTATGATGATAGTAGTGTTAATAGAGTCTCAAAAAGCAGGGTACCCACTCTATTACCACTACTATCAACATAAGGTCATCTAGAGAAACAGCAGGTTTTTCAAATTCAGTTTTTCCTGTGGGTGTTTAGGTATTAGAGCAATCAAATGAAAGTTATGTTTTAAAGAGAACCTGTCATCAACTTTATGCTAACCTCACTGAGGGCAGCATAAAATAGTGACAGAAATGCTTATCTTAGCGGTGTGTCACTCAGGAGCTAAAGGTAAGTGGTCGCTGAGAACCAGCATCATAATCATTGCAGCCCAGGCCTTGAAAAGAGTCAAATCTACCTGAGAAGAGTCCTGGTTATTCCTAATCTCCTGCTCTCTCACCATCTGCTGATGACTGGCAGTTCTCTCCTAGAGAGAAAGGGAGAAAACTAGGTAGAAGACGGTCAGTCATCAGCAGGTGGGCAGGAGAGCAGGGATTCATGGATAACCAGGACTCTTCTCAGGCGGCCGTGACTCTTTTCCAGTCCCAGTCTGCAATGATTGTGATGTTGGTTCTCGGCAACCACTTACTTTTAAGTTATAAATGACCGACCGCTGAAATCAACTCGCCTGTCACTACTTTATACTGCCATTAGTATGGGTAGCATAAAGTTGATGACAGGTTCCCTTTAACGTAAGGGTCAGAAACAGGGTTTTGTTTAGCCTCTTGGCTATTAGTTTTTCTATGTAAGTACCCTGGACCACTGAGGGGTCTATTTTCCTGTATGGTTTATGTATGGAGCGCACTGCCCACAGATCAGAGAAGACTACACGGTACACTATACTGTGCAGCAGTCCGATATATTGTGTATAGGACTGTCCTATATATGCCTCCTGCGCATTCGTCCCAGAACCCACCCACTGCTCCCTGTCATAATGACCAGACGTCCCTGTTCAATTCTTATTGCATTGAGTTTGCGCAATCTCCCGCTCTGATCCCTACGTGACAGATTTGGTCTTCTGAGAGAGAAATTTAAAATGGTCAAAATGTGCTATTTCTGCATAGAAGACATTATAGAGGAGACTGGTAATGGTTTCCTTGCATAAATACCAACCTCTTCAGGGAATGTAGCACTACGTATTATATATATATATGTGTGTGTGTGTGTATATATATATATATATATAACTGCAACTCCTCCTCAGCTAAAAATACTTCTCAAAAATGGTAAAAGGAGTATTTTTACTCTTCCGGAAAAAATGTAGTGCGACCTCTGCCTATGAGGGACAATGATGAGTCAGTCGGTACAGGATGCGTACCCAGCGGCCGGCGGGTCAAGTGACATCAGGGCGTTTACACCGGACGATGATCAGCTAAATGAGCATTCAGAAGAACGCCTGTTCCTGATAATTGCCTAGCCCTAGCCAACTAACAAGCAATCCATAAAAATGCACACTGCTGCCAACAATGTGCCGACTGATTGGCGGACAAAAGATTATAATGCCAATCATCCCCCTTTTCGGGTTGCGCAGGCCTGTCTAAAAGGTTCTTTTAACCAAGCGCCGTTTGACTTGCATGTTTTGATTATGACTTATAGTTATATGGTCAAATGGTGCCAGTTCTGTGCTGAAATAAGCCGGTCTAAAAGGTCCCTTAAAGGGGTTTGTCTCACTTCAGCAAATGGCATTTATTATGTAGAGAAGTTGCTACAAGGCACTTTTCCATCACATTATATACTGCTCTTAACCTGCGGTTATGGCCACCGCTGCAGCACAGATACGAGGTGGCCGTGATGGGAGTGCGCTGCCATTGTTCCTGCCAACACAGAGGCTGGCGCTTTTTCCAACCGTTTGCAAGTTTGTGCAATTCCTCCGCCAACTGGGTGTTATTGGTTGGGGTGTGTCCCTGCACAATCTGACATATTCGGATTAGTGCTGCTAGTGGCAGACTGTTCATGGACACACCCCAGCTGGTAATTCATTCATGAACTTCTAGCAGGAATAATGTAGGAACTGCACAGCATACAGTTATAAGAAAAGATGATCCAGAATTGGTAATTTATGGAAATGGAAATGCAGGTAGTTAATAAAACAGCCATGTCAGGAGAGCTTCCAGGTACGTTTAGCAGTCCGCGGACCAGACGTCGCGCTACATTTTTTTCTGGAACAGTAAAAATACTCCTTATTACCAATTTTGAGGAGTATTTTTAGCCGAGGAGGAGTACGAAATTTGCGGTAATTCATATATATAATACATAGGCCTAAATAATGTTAAGAAGTTGCTATTTCTGCAAGGAAACCATTACCAGTCTCCTCTATAATGTCTTCTATGCAGAAATAGCAAATTTTGACCATTTTTATTATATATATATATATATATATATATATATATATATATATATATATATGGTCATGTATGGGAGCCTATTTGTCTATATGGTAATTTAATAGGGACTGTATACTGAAATATGGTGGTATATGTGAGTAAATTATACCCGAGATCGATTCATTTCAACACTGAGTTCAGTTCCAGGATTTATAAGTGTCCATATCATCTCAAAGAACTTGGGGTATAAAAAGCCCATTGAAGCAGTCTATTGTTATGGCCACTGATGAAGGGGTGTAGACCCTGAAACGCGTTTGGAGTTGGACAATAGACTTATCTCATACAGAGAATTCTAAGTATGGACATTCATAATTCCGTACATATCTTTGCTTCCAAGGCGGTTGTTCCGGAGGCTGAGGGGGATCTAGGACCCAGCAGACTGCAAGGAAGTTGCTGTAGGCGGCTGCAGGGTCACGTGGGACGCCACGTTTGAACCCAGAGACTGCGCGGGACACCGCGCTGGTCCTGGCAGAATTAGAACCGTCGATTGCACGAACCGGACACCTCGGGAGTGGTAAAGTACTACAAGTGTAGTGTTACTAACATCCTTCCACCCAAATTGAGGGAGGAATACCATATCTACTAACACGGCCATACTGCTATTTATTGAGTCGGGCTGTGCGCTTATAAACTGCTGGTTATTTAGCACTAGTCTGGACTCCCCTACGATTTGAATTAGATACTACCTGATCCGGGGGACATATCAACTACGGGCTGTATGTAATCAGGATATTACAGTGCCCTTGGAACCATTTCATCATTTGTGCCTGTTTTTGAAGTTTTAATAACCGCATGCGTTTTAATATATGTATTTTATATATGTGTAATTAATTGAAGCGATTGTAATAAATATTGTTGTGTACCATAATTCCCATATAGGGAGTGCCCCTCCACAATTCTATACATTTTTCTTTTCTTGGTATGGGGGCGAGTCCAGGAGGTGTGCACCCATTTTGTTGTAATCAATAGGTGAGCCACCGAAAAATTTATCTCTCAGAAGACCAAATCCCTACCTTTCTTGAAGCACCAAATCTGTCCTGTAGGGATTGGAGCTGCAGATTGTGCAAAACTCAATGCAATAAGAATTGAACAGGGACGTCTGGTCGTTGTGGCTTGGTGGCACTGGGTGGGGTCTGGGACGAATGCACAGGAGGCAGTTATAGGACAGTCTTATACACGATATATGTGACTATTGAACAGTATAGTGTACTTTATATCTGTGGGCACTGTGGCTTTCACTATAAGGTCTCAAGCACACGACTGTATCCTTTTTGCGGTATGCAAATCACGGATGTGGTCAGTGTGCAATCCGCATTTTCTTGTGGGTCCGCCATAACAGGACATGCTATGCTCTATCTTTTGCAGTATGGAGATGAGGATAGCACATGGATGTGCATATTTTGTGGATCTGCGGTTTACAGACCTCAAAATGGATACTGTCGTGTACATGAGACCTAATGGGGGCAAAATGGCTGTCCCTACAGTGAGGGACAGAAGTATTTGGACACCCTGCAATTTTGAAAGTTCTCCCACTTAGAAATCATGGACGGGTCTGAAATTCACATTGTAGGTGCATTCCCACTCTGAGAGACAGAATAAAAAATAAAAAAAAGGAAATCTCATTGTATGATTTTTTAAGAATTTATTTGTCTTGCACTGCTGAACAGAAGTATTTGAACACCTGAGAAACAGCAAGAATTTTGGCTCTCAAAGAACTGTTACTGTGCCTTTTTAAAAAGTCCACCTCTACTCCACTCATTAATCTAACTTAGTAGCACCTGTCTGAGCTCTTTCCATCCCTGTCCATCCCACAGTCAGTCAGATGCCAACTACTACCATGGGCAAGAACAAAGAGCTGTCAAAAGATACCAGAGACAAAATTGTGGACCTCCACAAGGCTGGAAAGGGCTACGGGGCAATTGCCAAGCAGCTTGGTGAAAATACAGTACAGACCAAAAGTTTGGACACAACTTCTCATTCAAAGAGTTTTCTTTATTTTCATGACTATGAAGGCATCAAAACTATGAATGTGGAATTATATACATAACAAACAAGTGTGAAACAACTGAAAATATGTCATATTCTAGGTTCTTCAAAGTAGCCACCTTTTTGCTTTGATTACTGCTTTGCACACTCTTGGCATTCTCTTGATGAGCTTCAAGAGGTAGTCCCCTGAAATGGTCTTCCAACAGTCTTGAAGGAGTTCCCAGAGATGCTTAGCACTTGTTGGCCCTTTTGCCTTCACTCTGCGGTCCAGCTCACCCCAAACCATCTCGGTTGGGTTCAGGTCCGGTGACTGTGGAGGACAGGTCATCTGGCGCAGCACCCCATCACTCTCCTTCATGGTCAAATAGACCTTACTTTCAAAGTTTTCCCAATTTTTCGGCTGACTGACTGACCTTCATTTCTTAAAGTAATTATGGCCACTCGTTTTTCTTTACTTAGCTGCTTTTTTCTTGCCATAATACAAATTCTAATAGTCTATTCAGTAGGACTATCAGCTGTGTATCCACCTGACTTCTCCTCAACGCAACTGATGGTCCCAACCCCATTCATAAGGCAAGAAATCCCACTTATTAAACCTGACAGGGCACACCTGTGAAGTGAAAACCATTTAAGGGGACTACCTCTTGAAGCTCATCAAGAGAATGCCAAGAGTGTGCAAAGCAGTAATCAAAGCAAAAGGTGGCTACTTTGAAGAACCTAGAATATGACATATTTTCAGTTGTTTCACACTTGTTTGTTATGTATATAATTCCACATGTGTTAATTCATAGTTTTGATGCCTTCAGTGTGAATCTACAATTTTCATAGTCATGAAAATAAAGAAAACTCTTTGAATGAGAATGTGTGTCCAAACTTTTGGTCTGTACTGTAGATCAACTGTTGGAGCAATTGTTAAAAAATGGATGAGGCTAAAGACGGCTGTCAGTCTCCCTCGGACTAGGTCTCCATGCAAGATCTTGCGTCGTGGGGTATCACTGATGATAAGAAAGGTGAGGAATCAGCCCAGAACTACAAGGGAGGAGCTGGTCAATAACCTGAAGAGAGCTGGGACCACAGTTTCACAGTTGGTAGAACACTACGCCGTCATGGTTTCAAATCATGCATTGCATGGAAGGTTCCCCTACTCAAGTCATCACATGTCCAGGTCTCTCTGAAGTTTACCAATGACCATCTGGATGATCCAGAGGAGGCATGGGAGAGTCATGTGGTCAGATGAGACCAAAGTAGAACTTTTTGGTCTAAACTTCACTCGTCGTGTTTGGAGGAAAAAGGATGAGTTGCATCCCAAGAACACCATCCCTACTGTGAAGCATGGGGGGGGGGTAACATCATGCTTTGGGGGTGCTTTTCTGCGAAGGGGACTGGACGACTGCACTGTATTAAGGAGAGGATGAATGGAGCCATTTATTGTGAGATTTTGAGCAACAACCTCCTTCCCTCAGTCAGAGCATTGAAGATCGGTCATGGCAGGGTCTTCCAACATGACAACGACCCGAAGCACACAGCCAGGATAACCAAGGAGTGGCTCCGTAAGAAGCATATCAAGGTTCTGTAGTGGCCTAGCCAGTCTCTAGACCTAAATCCAATAGAACATCTTTGGAGGGAGCTGAAACTCTAGAGGAGATCTGTGTGGAGGAGTGGGCCAAAATCCCTGTTGCATTGTCTGCAAACCTGGTCAAGAACTACAGGAAACGTTTGACCTCTGTAATTGCAAACAAAGGCTTCTGTACCAAATATTAACACTAATTTTCTCAGGTGTTCAAATACTTATGTTCAGCAGTGCAAGACAAATAAATTCTTTAAAAATCATACAATTTATTCTGTCTCTGAGGGGGAATGCCCCTACAATGTGAATTTCAGACCCCTACATGATTTCTAAGTGGGAGAACTTGCAAAATCGCAGGGTGTTCAAATACTTCTGTTCCTCACTGTATATCTGGGACAATCTATTGCCTATTTGCCAACCCTGCTTGGTTTTTCTCTTAGAACCCAGCAGGACATATATAACATTGTACCAATCACAAATTGTGCTGTCTAATTACGATAGATTCATTTAATGTGCTCAACTATCATAAGTCTTCCATGTGATGACAAGCTACTAGTCCAATTGTCACATTCGCTTTATGAAGTTCTGGGCGGTCGGGCTGCGGGTCACTTTCTCCATGTGCTCACAGGGTTCTCTCCAGTGAAGAACGTGCGCCCAAACTCATAGCCCACCCCAACACATCACCATCATTCCCCCCTCAATCTCCTTGTCAACATGCGCTGCGCCCGACTCGCCGGGCATGGACCCCGATCATTTTATTCATCTGACCAGGGCAAGCATGCTCAGACATATAGTGCCCTGGGGGGGAGTCTGTTGGTATCTAGTTACTATGGAGTTTGTGCGCACGTTCTTCACTGGAGAGGACACTGTGAGCACATGGAGGAAGTGACCCACAGCCCAAGACCACTTACCCCGCCACGCGCCACCCTGTGAGAACCTCACGCCGCTGCAGGACTCTTCCTCCTCACTTCAGAGCAGTGTGCTGAATGGTCTGGCTGCCCACTTGAACTGCCCAATAACAAAGCTCCTTGATGTAAGGAGCTTTGTTAAGGGTCATTTCAGACACAGGCAGCATTACTGCGCTGCCCGTGCCATTTACAGGGCTCACTGCGCTGATTCTAAGGTGTATTGGTACGCCTTAACCTTAACCCTTTTTTAACCTTTACGCCTTAACCCTTTTTTAAGGAGTAAAATCGCCTGAACGCGCGTCTATGACTACAGGTGTTATTCAGACCTCTGCCGCAGACTGTGGAGCTGCAAAATTCGGATGCGGTCTGTGTGCCATCCCTATTTTTTTACAGACCCGTTGACTTCAGCTTGCGTAATCTGTGTGCATTCTGCATCCGTATGTCTCTGCAAAGAGATAGAACATGTCCTATACTTGGCCGCACAATGTAGACCCCGGACCTGTTGACTCCAGTGGGTCTGCAAAAAATGCAGATTCAATACGGATGTTATCCGTATTTTGCATATAATCTATTTGCAAATCGCAGTATACATACAGTTGTGTGTACGAGTCCTTAAAGGGAACCTGTCACCGGGATTTGATGTATAGAGCTGAGGACATGGGTTGCTAGATGGCCGCTAGCACATCCGCAATACCCAGTCCCCATAGCTCTGTGTGCTTTTATTGAGTAAAAAAACCTGATTTTATCCATATGCAAATTAACCTGAGATGTGTCCTGTACGTGAGATGAGTCCAGCGTTAAGGAGCCCAGCACCGCCTGCATCCTCAGAATCTCCTCCTTGCTCCCCGACGTCAGAAAGCCAGAGCGCCGTAATCTCACGATGTGCGAGCTAGCGCATGCGCAGTGTCGTCATAGTGTTCCTTCCCTGTGCTGGCATCAGCCTCAGGGAAGGAACTGCGCATGCGCTAGCTCACGCATCATGAGATTACGGCGCTCTAGCTTTCTGACGTCAGGGAGCAAGGAGGAGATTCTGAGGATGCAGGCGGTGCTGGACTCCTTCACGCTGGACTCATCTCACGTACAGGACACATCTCAGGTTAATTTGCATATGGATCAAATATTTTTTTTTACTCAATAAAAGCACACAGAGCTATGGGGACTGGGTATTGCGGATGTGCTAGCGGCCATCTAGCAGCCCATGTCCTCAGCTCTATACACAAAATCCCGGTGACAGGTTCCCTTTAATGTGTATTCCATGAAAGGCACTGAATGAACCATAACCAAGCTTGTCCTCTTTGTGGAGGTCATCTGTAGCTAGAAGACCTTGCAGAGTGCGTATCTCCACCTCGTTCCCGATATTGGTTTTCAGCCTACCCCCTTTAATGAGAATCAGGGTATTGATTGATCCCGTCTGGTTCGGCGTGGAGAGATTGCGCCGGTTTACAGAATACTGTGTGAATTCATTAGCCCAAGCTGAGTTTTCTCTGCAGTGTGAGACAAAGAACATACCTTTCGCTGAGCCATGAGAGCGGCTTCAGCCGCATGTTGTGAAGTTTTATTGCACACTCCCGAGAAGTCAATAAATAATCACAATCTCTATTTAAAAGCTTACGTGTGGAACAGTTAGGAGCCGGCGGGGGAGCTGAGATTTCTAACCGGAGGAATTTATAAAGGAAAACCTGCTATGCCAAACACTGGCATTCATCTCACAGAGACCTGTATTGCTACAGAAGCTAAAATTCAGTACAGGGAAAGAACAGCGGCGCCTTAAAGGGGTTATTTGACATTTGAAAATCTCCCTTAAAATGTGTTAAAATAATAAAAGGTGGTATAGTGACCAGTTAATCTCCCATCATTTCTGCTCTGCCGCTGTGGTCCTCGCCTCTATTTGTTTATAGGCTGTTGTGGTGGCGGCACTCATTTTGTCCTACCGCAGACCGGTTAGAGAGAGAGGAGGAGGCCTGTGAAGCAGCCAGCTGTCTTACAGCCAGACACCGTTCATTAAGGAGCTTCTGTGGCAGATTCTTGTCAAAACTACAGATCATGGGGTGTCGCTAGTGTCCATTGCGTGACAGATCCAGCAGAGCTGTTACCGTGGAATTTTGGCGTGGGAAGCTGTGCCGAAATCCCGCCTGCGGCCAAGTGGTTTCTGCTTGCCATTCATTTCAATGAGAGGCACCTCTGAGAATCGCAGAGCGACAGCTTGAAGGGGTTTTCCCAGCTTTTAATACCAATCAGCTGTTTGAGAAGGCAGTAGCGCCGCGGCCTTCTCCAGCTTTTCCTAGGCCAGTGTCGCATTCATCGGTCACATGGCATAGGCACAGCTCTGCTCCATAGAAGTGAATCGGGCTGAACTGTTGCTGTACAATGTGCTGTGCTGTGCTTTGTAAGCTGCGAGAAGTCAGCGGCGCTCACAGGAGTGCTGATCTGCGCTTCACCGATCTGATAGGATAAATTCTGCCCTTTATTCATTTGCAAACAGTGTGGAATCTGGACTTTTGGCCTAATTTTGTCCATGCCGCAGCGGCTGCATGGGATACCAGCCTCAGAGTAAGGCCTCATGTACACTACCGTATTTTTCATCTATGTGCTGTCTGCATGTTTTTGCGGACAGCACAGTGACCCATTAATTTCATGTGTCTGTCCCGCAAATTATAGAACATGCCCTATTCTGGTTTGTATTGCAGACGGGAATAGTAATTTCTATTGATGGGAATGACAGAAGGTGCAGACAGTATTTTGGGGATCTGTGGTTTGTGGACTATAAGGCCCCTTTCACACAAGCGAGTTTTCCCGCACGGGTGCAATGTGAGAAGTGAGTACATCAGCGTTGTTTTTCACGCATCACTTGTGCGTTGCGTGAGAATCGCAGCAAGCTCTATATTCTGCATTTTTCACTGAAACACTGAACGCAATTGCAGACAAAACTGACTGAACTTGCTTGCGAAATGGTGCGAGTTTCAATGGTGCCTGAACGCATCCTGACACAATCCGTATCGTTCATGTGAAAGAGGCCTAATACGGACACGGTCATGTGCATTACTTAAACAGGTGTGTCCGTTTTGGGTCCTCAAGCAAATGGGAGATTTTGGCTGGCATCCATGTTGTGTCTGTGGCTTTCATGGACCCATAGAGTATAATGTGCATGGGGGATCCGTAATAAGGCGTGCTCCCATGGTGTCACCACAGACGCACGGTCAACGGAACACTGGTCACTGAGGTGTGAATGCTGACATTAAAGTCAATGGATACGTGAGTGGTGTGTGGAGACCACGGACACCATATGCCCACGGTTCACTGACATGTGAATGGATAGGCTTACACAGAATTCTTTGGATGTGGTTTTGAGTCAGATTTTCGTGTCTTCCAAAGGGATCTGAAATATAAAGGACGGACTTCTCCTTCCTGCTGGATCCAATTCTGGCTGCAGGAAAATCTTCTCCAAAATGTACTCCAAAAAACTGTGTGAGCCCTACCCAAAGAGTCATAAAGCTGCGTTCATATCTCTGGCAAGATGATCCAACTGCCTGATCTGGCACAAATGCCGAATGTCAGCCGGACTAACAACGGTTGCATTCAACAGCTTTTGTCCATCTGGACCCCGTCATTTATACTTGAGAGAGGCCGGATCACCTCCAAATCCCATTACAGTCAGTGGGGATACGGCAGTGAAATTGCAGCATGAAAGTGCAATGTGCAACCTAGAGGACATCACATCTGGTTGCTGTGGTGAATTACAGTGATAAAAGCAGCAATAAACCAGGTATTGATAGCTTTTTATGTGGCCTTATGTCTTCTTAGTCACTATTGTGTTTTACATGCAGGCGAATGTTGGTGTTTTTTGCCGTTATCCTGCCGTGTAGTAGTAGCAGCAGACGCTTTGTGCCAGCAGGATTTTATCACTGACATGGCTGCACAACTGCTTTTGACACGTAATTGCCGCAAACTTTGTAATTGAGAGGCATTGTATTAAGTAACGTAATTATCCATGGCTGTGGCAGAGTTATGAGCCAGCGGTCTGCAGTCATTACCGAGCCCGGTGATCAATCATCCTGTTTCTGCAGCATTGTGCCTTATTGTTATTGGCGCTGCGCTCTGTCATCCTATCGTGCCTCGCACTATTCAGACATAGACCATGTCAGGTATAATTTCTGAATAAATAATACACTTGTTATCAGTGCATTGTGTGTACCGTGTAATTTTTATGTCTCTTAGAATGTAAAATGAAGAAAGTTTAAGATCGGGAGAAATACTGCTACAATAATATGTTCAGAAAATAATGGAACAGCGTAGCTGTTGTGCAGAAATTCAAAAGGGTATCAAAGGCGCTTCCTAGTTTTCAGATAAGCCTTTCTTAAAGGTGTTTTATAGGATTAGAAAAAGATGGCTACCTTCTGCCGCTAACAGCACCACTGGTATTGCAGCTCAGCACGATTGAATTAAAAGTGTTCTCCAGGAATGATTTAAAATCCACCAGGACTGGTTGCCTCCACTTGCAGAGCCTCCTAGGGGGTGAGATGCTGGGGTCTCACTACACACCACACTCGGACACTTGGATATACTACACATTGGTGAACATCCGAAGTCAATTGGCATAAAACTTTGTTTCAATACTGTACGGAGTGAGTTCCAAGTGGTACCCTGGAACCGAACCCGCGTTCGGGAAATGTGTTTTTTTTTTTTTTTTTACAGTAGAAATCAATTTCTGAAGTTATTACGCGAAATCTCACGAGACTTCGCAAAGTAATACCTTCGGCTCATCGGAGCCAATACATTCTAATACTGTATGGAGCGCTCGCTCCGTACAGCATTGAAACAAAGTTTTATACAAATCAACATCCGAAGTCAATTCGCTCATTCGTAGTGATGGCCAGTTCGCAGTGTTCGCCGACGCACACATGCGATCTGCCATCTTTATTCCCAAGGCTGGCGATGCAGAGGTAAGTCCTTACCTGCGCCGCGAGCCGCTGTGAAACACATGCGGTCACCGTGAGCAGGCAGTTCGGAGAACAGCCTGCTCCTGGTGACCGCATGTTGGTTCAGAGCGGCTCGCGGCGCAGGCACAGGTAAGGACTTACCTCTGCATCGCCGGCCTTGGGAATAAAGATGGCAGATCGAATGTGTTCGTCGGGGAACACTGCGAACTGGCCATCACTACTCATTCGTAGTGAGCGTTCCTGTCAGGCTGCTCAGCCATGATGACACATCGTAGGCAGGATCGCATTATTATCAGGTGGTGGCAACCAGTCCTGCTCACGTTTTCATTTCCTGTGCACTCCTTTAACTGGGGTTGAGCTACAATACCACACACAACCTGTGCACAAGGGCCACCTTACTGTTTGTTAGAGCATCCATGGTGCTTTTATGCTGCTGGTGGGTTCCACATCAGTTGTTAGTGGCATGGAGGATGTAACTTCTATCGACCAAAATGTATCTCCGTAAACGTCTCAAGTTTCTCATATTATTCAATTAAGACATCTGATATGGGTAGATGTATGGTCATCTATTAGGCTACTTTCACACTTGCGGCAGGACGGATCCGACAGGCTGTTCATGGATCCGACGGGGGCGGAGCTGCGGCGCAGCACTGCAATGCACGGCGAAAGGCCGCCGGAATAAAAGTCCTGCATGTCCGACTTTTTAGTCCGGTGGCCTCTCACCGCGAACTGCCGTACTGCACTGGAGCTCCGCCCCGTCCCGATGGGGAAGGAGCGGCAGTCCAGCGGCACGGCGAAATAGCGGAAGGACATATCCGACAGGGTGAACAGCCTGTCGGATCCGTCCTGCCGCAAGTGTGAAAGTACCCTTAATGGATAGGTGATAAATGTTAAATTGGTGGTAGTCTGATCAATAGGTCCCCTGTAAACCCCCCCCCAGGCTGCCTGACAACCAGGAGTTTGATGGAGCGATGGTTGAGCATGCATGGACGGAGCTGATAACCACAGCGCTGCGCCAACTGAAGTGAATGGGAACAGCATTGAAAGGAGTTGTCTAGTTCAGGGGTTTGATCAGATATTGATGGCCTATCCAATGCAACGATTAATCGAGTACTCTAATAAGAAAAAACTAATTAAAATAACGTTTCCTATAAAAACTCCATCAGCCCCCCTTCCATCAGTCGCTCACCCTCCCTTGTGCCATCAGTTCCTCCCTCAGTGTCATCAGTTGCTTCCCCTCCATTGCAATTACTTCCTCCAGCAGTGCCAACAGTTCCCCCTCCAATGCCACCAGCTGCTCCCCCAATGCCACCAGCTGCCCCGACTACCATCAGTTCCCCCACTCCCCCTCCTAGCCATCAGTGCCCAGCCGCAGCGCCAGTGAACTAAAATACTTACCTTTCCTGTCGGGGAAAATACATACCTTTCCATCCTCTTCTTCACGCTCTGCACTGGGACCTGATGTCACACAGCATCAGGTCATCGCGCACTATGTCCTGACGATGTGTGTCTGTCAGGATCCAGTGCAGCGCTGTGCGGGCAGGCGGGTTACCACGGACCGTGCGTAATGGCAAGCTCCTCACTCACACTCTGTGGCCACATGGCACAAACGAATCATCGATTCAAAAAATTAGCATTGAGGATTTTTTCGTGTTGAGTTAATCGATTAATTTAAGTAATCGTTTCAGCCCTAGTCAGCAGGCACATATGAACATGGGACCAACACAGATGCCCTCAGCTGCCAAGTGCACATGTAACAGGTCAGTCAGTGTTATAGGGACAGATCTGCTGACAGATGCCCTTTAAATAATAAGAATTCTAGCTGTCTGTATCTGCCACTAGAGGGAGCTCACTGCATACTGGTTTGCCCGCAGCAGATCGCTATTAGACACCATAGTCTGCCGCCTGCAGACGATAATTTTTTAACTTGTCAAAAGATTTGGATTGCCTGATGAACGTGCCAGATGATCGCTAATGAGCGTTCCTACGAACGCATCATCTTCCGAAAAATCGGCAGGTGTAATACAGGCTTTACTCTCTTCCATCTCTCCTGTCTTATACTGTACCAAATGTTAGCTCTTCCCATGAGAAGAAGTATTAATCTACACTGATCTCTATTACAGTGGGCATGCTTTTCAGTTGTGCACAGCATATACTGTATTTAATTGTCTCGCAATTACTGCCGTCTTATGAACTTGGCTGCTGTCACATAGCAGCCAGAGTCTTGAGTGCTGAGCGATGTAGCACACAATGGCGGTAATACGGATAAAAGTAATTCTGCATTTTTCTGCCAGGTCAGCCCGCAATGTGTTGTCATAGA
Source organism: Bufo bufo (assembly GCF_905171765.1). Taxonomy (NCBI): domain Eukaryota; kingdom Metazoa; phylum Chordata; class Amphibia; order Anura; family Bufonidae; genus Bufo; species Bufo bufo. The sequence goes on along the minus strand of NC_053391.1, from coordinate 100,938,280 downwards.
CTAACCCAAGGGAAATAAACATTATTCTGATGATTGCTAGAAACAAGGACAAGGAGCTTTGTATAATAAAGAGCTGGGACTGGATGAATGGTGCTTTATTTCTGCTGAAGGGCATAACCGCAGGTATAGCAGAACATGGCGGTGATATGGGGCCCTGATGCATCGGCTATATACTATATACTGGATTATCTGATTGTGATGGCTACTCCACCGCAGGCTGCTGCTATGTCTCTCTCCCATGATTTATACTGCAGCGCTGCACACTTTTCATTGCTGTGCATTAATTAGCACAAGTTCACTAATTTAATGGTTGTAGCTCTGATTTCTATTAGGGCTCATGCACACGACCATATGTGTTTTGCAGTCCGCAAAAAAAAACGGATTTGAAAAAAATACGGATGACGTCCATGTGCATTCCGTATTTTGCAGAACGTAACAGCTGGTCCCTAATAGAACAGTTCTTTTTTTTTTGTCTGTAATGCAGACAATAATAGGAAAAGTCTTATTTTTTTGCAAATGGACATAACTTCTGTTTTTTTTTTTTTTTTGCGGACCCATTGAAATGAATGGTTCCGCATACGGTCCACAAAAAAAAAACGGAATGGACACAGAAAGTAAATACGTTTGTGTGCTTGAGCCCTTACAATCAGAATTGGCTAGAAATGAAGCTATCAGTGGGGAAAAGAAGACATTCTTGTAATTTTCCATTCGTAGACTGAGTCACATGTGTCCAGACATTTACTGCATGTGCCGCTTCGCTTGGGAACACATGACCGCTGAGGCCAGTCATTGGCTACTGCGGAGCATGTGCTTCAGTTGACAGGCGAGGACCGAAAGTCTGGTGAAGTGAACCAGGGAGCCGGGAACCGTTCTGCAGGGGAGTACGTAATTCGCCACAGGTACCACTCATTAAGAAGCAAATTTAAAATGGAGCCCAGAAAACCATAGATATAATTCCGGAGCAACTGTGCATTGTGCCTTTCCTCTGTTATACCTACCAGAAATGTATGATTAAATTGACAACTGGATGTTACCGTTTCCTGTGTCAAGAGGGTGTTGCCTCCATACAGTCTGGCACTGTCAGAACTATTAGAATTGTTGGGGACATGCCCATCGACAAGAGGAATAGTAACAGCCAGTTGTCAGTTCATGAGTATATAGTAAAACATGTCAGGGGAGGTGAGAGGACCTCTTTAAGAAGGTGGAGCCCCCTCTGACCACAAGTGTGTAAGGCTACTTTCACACTAGCGTTTTTGCTGGATCTGTCATGGTTCAGCAAAAACGCTTCCGTTACTGATCATACAACCGTCTGCATCCGTTATGGACGGATCAGTTTGTATTATCTGTAACATAGCCAAGACGGATCCGTCATAAACTCCATTGAAAGTCAATGGAGGACGGATCTGTTTTCTATTGTGTCAGAGTCCAACGGATCCATCACCATTGACTTGCATTGTGGGTCATGACGGATCCGTTTTGCTCCGCATCCCATGACGTTAAGAAACCCGCAGCTTGCTGCAGTTTGCTCTACAGTATGAGAGCGCAACCAAACGGAACGGCATGCATTTTGGAGCATTCCGTTCTGTTCAGTTACGTTTTGCCTCCATTGACATCTTTAAACAGGGGCATCACTTTTAGGCTACTTTCACACTAGCGTTTCTATTCTCCGGTATTGAAATCCGTCATAGGGTCTCTACTGGAAAAAAATGCTTCCATTTTGTCCCCAGGGGAAGCATTTTTTTCCAGTATTGAGACCCTATGACGGATTTCAATACCGGAAAATAGAAACGCTAGTGTGAAAGTAGCCTAAAAGTGATGCCCCTGTTTAAAGATGCCATTTAGTGAGTGCTGATCCACAGACGCCTACCCTGGTGACATAGTATTCGGTGGATTGGCTTTGCTCCCCTTTCTCCTGATTACAGAGCTTAGTCATGGTTTTCAAGGCCCGTTTGTGCGTTACTGTAGGAAATTCACAGAGCCCTTTGTCTGCTCGGGCTATAATTCATTTCTATATTTGCTTACCTTACCTCGGCAGCACTTCTGTCTCCGGCATTATTTTACTGTATGCTTAACTTGCATTATTTGCCTTTTTAGCTTACAGTGCTTGGTGACAATGGTGCCCCCCCGCCCCCATTCCCTCCGCTGCTGAACATTTTTCCTCTGGAGCGTCTGTGATTGATTTCAGTCTGGCATTGGATACCCATTCTAACAAAGCCTTATATACACACACAAGCGATGCCAGCGGAGAGGCCTGGCTCTAGGGTTCCCTTTAGGCCTCATGCAAACGACAGTAATGGCTCAGTGCCTGTGCGACGGTCCGCAATGCCCGGGCACTGGCCGTGTGCACTCCATTTGCGGATATAAACCCATTGACTTGAATGGGTCCGCGATCTGCAACATAGGGCAAACATAGAACATGTTCTATCTTTTTGCGGTGCGGAGGCATAGACCAGAAAGCCCTCGGAAGTGCTTTGTCGTGCTTCCACTGAGCCAGTATGGTCGTGTGCAAGAGCCCAGTTCTGGGATGGTTGCAGAAGGTCTCTATCTCTTCCCAACTTTAGATTTTTAGATCCTGGTGTTTTGTGGAAGCCAGACAGCGTCTCCGTTTATGTGCACAAAATACTATATGTTAGATGGGTTTCTGTATATTGGAGTGGTGATTAAGGTGACTTTCAGGGGGTACAGCTCCACGTTACATTAGCCTGACAACCTTTAACGGTCATAGGCTACACTTGGCACCTCTGCATCTAAATGGTAAGCCAGTCGTGCAAGCCTCACATGGCAGGGCCCAGTAGTTGACCCCGGGCTATAAAAGGGGTTGTCCGGGATTTTGAGATTGATGGACTATCCTCAGGATTGGTCATCAATATCAAAATAGTGAACAAACCCTTTAAATGGGTTTTTCCAGTACTTGGATATTGAAGGCCTATTCTCAATATTGGATCAGTGTGGTCCGACAATACTGCAGCTCGGCTCGCATTCACACAGTGACTACTCAGTGACTGAGATGGGATGAGCTTCGGATGCTACATCTGAAGCCGCTTCGCAAAAAAATTCCTGTATTAGAAGGTATGGGCTCCGATGAGCTGAAATAAGTTATTCAGGACCCCCACCAATCTGATATTGATGACCTGTCCTGAGAACAGGCCATCATATCTAAGCACTGGAAAACCTCTTTAAAAGGGAAGTTTCAGAAACAGGCTTTTTTTTTTTTTCCTTCCTAGTAAATTCTTGTCCGTGGCCTGTATTTGGGACTGAAGTTGAGCCCTCGATTGGGGAAAGGCTGTAATACCAGACTCAGACTGTGAACTGGAGCGGTTTCTAGGAAAACACTGACCTTTTTTTTTCTCTTGTGAATAAATTGGTAGGTTACCATTCCCTTTATCAAAGGGGTATTTCCCTATGCAGTCTGATACTTGTAAAAGCAAGTCCCCAACTGGTGACACCCAGTTGTCAATTTCTTTCTATATTTCTAGGACACCATGCATCAGAATTCTTTTTTCATGAAACGCATAAAGGGGACGACATCATCATCAACATTTTTTATTTTTTTTTATCACATATTAACAGCCTATATGCAAATATTATATGTATTTTTTATTTTATTTTTTTTATTTTTTTTAACATAAAATGTATATGGTTTTCTGGTCACTCCTTCCTGTCCCCGCTCTTTAACTTCCTCTTTGTTTGGCCTTTTATCACGACAAACAGCCTCGCTTGACTTTCTCAGTCAGACCATTCATTTTGACCAGAGGGGAAAGAGGGATGAGTGACTGAATTAGAGCATCACCGTTAGGCCCCATTCACACAACCCTATTTTTGGTCCGCCTCCGATCTGCATTTTTTGCGGATAGGATGCGGTCTCATTCATTTAAATGGGTCTGTGTGCTGTCCGCATCCATATGTGCGTTCTGTAGCCTTGCAAAAAAAAATTGCGGACAAGAAAAGGAATTGTTACAACGGATTTTCAACAACAAAAAAAAGGATGCAATATGGACGGCATCCATATTTTTCTGCAGTCCGCAAAATACGTATAGTCTTGTTAATGCAACCTTATGCTGATAAGTGCAGTGCTCTTCTGGGGACATCTTTATCTAGACCTATCAAGAGAATAGAGCTGTCAGTCCTTTTCTTGTCCGTTTTGCATTACAATGGATCAGCAAAAAAACTGATGCAACACTGATGTCATGCGGTTTTTATTTTTGCGGATCCATGTTTTGTGGTCTGCAAAATACATACGGTCATGTGCATTAGCCTTTATCCAAATTCTACCATCTACTATTTTACTAGTAGATAACCTCTTTCCCTCACTGCAGCAGTAAACTGACAATGGATTCCCTATTGATGCCGGAGCTTTATCTCTCTGTGGTGACTGATCCAGAAAGGCAGTATTTTGTATTTAATGTTCTATGGCATAGTAGTGCCAGAATAAAATAAAAAAACCTGCCGAAAATAGTTTTTTTTAATGAATTTTGAATTAAAAAAATACCCGCTTTTGACTGAAGTTTCCCTTGAAACAAAAACATCACAATCCACTCTTTGACCGTCCTGTTTAGTATCGGACACTCGGCGCTTCCCATAATGACCTGATCACTGGGGTTATATACTTTGATTAGTAATTGATGGAAATGGGAAAAAGCAGCTGATTACAGTCGGAATTTTCCTTTATTAGGACCGTTTCCATCCTTGATTCCAGAAGTGGCTTTCTGCTGATATCTCAGTCCCCCTATTGTTACGTATACATAACAGGATGTTTTTAGAAGTATAGGACGCTGATATCTCCATCAGGGCGGTGCCGCGCTGTGAATTTCCTCTACATATTTACTTTGAAATAATTCTGCCTATACGGAATACACGAGCAGGAGACGCTCAGGGCCGTGTTACTTCACCCCGTCTGTGTGGCCTCGTCCTGTGGTGTTAAAGGGGTACAGATATACAAACATTTTATAGAAATAATCCACTTGCCATGATAAATTACATTTGGGGTCTGACTGGCATGGGGGACACCAGCTATGTTGAGGACTAGCACCCCCGTCACAATGACGGCCTGTGAGACCTGGCTCCTCCTCCTCCTCCTCCACGTTAAATCCCTTCTTTCTGCTCTTCTTACTGATATTAACTACAGTTTTTTCTCCATGACAGCATAAAACAATAGCAGAAAGTATGCATTGTCGATTAATGATCTGTGCAGGTAAAGGACATGGGCCAGCAGGATCAACCCTATGAAACAACCATAATGTCTGGTAGGGCTGATTGAAATCATGATTTTCTTTTTTGCAATCCGTGGCTGCATTTAGGACAAATAAGTGTTTTTTAAAAATATGCACTTTAGGGCTTAAGTGCACTGAGGGCGGGCCCTAGCAACTATTTGCTCCGTTGCTTCTCTGGACAGATCCCCCTACATTTTATTGACAGGGTCAGACATCCAGGTGGAGGGGAGGGTGTCCAGGGAAGCAGAGCAGGGGAATTACCATGCACGATTGCTAGGGACCGCTATTGATGCACGGAAGCCCTAATTTGCATATTTTTAAAGGGAACCTGTCGCCATGAAACACAGTGCAGTCTGCAGGCAGCATGTTATAGAGCAGGAGGAGCTGAGCAGAGTTGTAGTTTGAAAAGACTTGTCATCCAGTCATTAAAACCTCTGCCCTTTCTATCCTTAGGAGTCCTGTGGGCGATCCTACTTACTGATTGACCATTAAGGCTTCTGTCACACAAGGGAGTTTTCCATCCGCACCGAATCCTGACCCATTCATTTAGTTTTTCACGCATCATTTCTGCGTTCAGGAAAAATGGCAGCGTGTTCTATATTCTGTGTTTTTTCACTCAGCTCTGGCTCCATAGAAGTGAATGAGGCTTGTGTGAAAAACGCATTGCATATGGATGCAGTCCGTTTTTCCCAGATGGTTGTTAGGAGATGTAGATTATTCTTCTTAATTATTATTTTTTTCACGCGCATGAAAAACGCATCCAAAACTTATTGCATCCGTGCGGGAAAAACTGAAACGCTGAACGCAATCGCAGACAAAACTGACTGATCTTGCATGCAAAGCCATCAGTTTTTTTTCCCTTCTCATAAGGCCTCCTGCACACAAATGTGTGCGCTCCGTGGCCGTATTGCGGACCGCATTTGCGGATCCGCAATACATGTGCACCGTTCCGTATGCATTCCGCATCCTGGATGCGGACCCATTCACTTCAATGGGTCCGTAAATCCTGAGATGCGGAATGGTGTGGCACGGAACGGAGCACTACGGAGTGCTTCCGTGGGGTTTCGTCCCGTACTTCCGTTCCGCAAAAAGATAGAACATGTCCTATCTTTTTGCGGAACTGCCGGATCGCGGACCCGTTAAAGTGAATGGGTCCGCGTTCCGCTGCGGCTGCCCCACGGACGGTGTTCGTGCATTGCGGTCCGGGGCGACCACGGGGAACACACGTTCGTGTGCAGGAGGTCTATGGCCTCATGCACATGACCGTTGTGTGTTTTGCGGATCCTCAAAACACGGATGGCGTCCGTGTGCGTTACGCAATTTGCGGAAAAGGCACGGACAGCCATTAATATAACTGCCTATTCTTGTCCGCAAAACGGACAAGAATAGGACAGGTTATATATTTTTTTTTGTAGACCACGGAACGGAGCAACGGATCCGGACAGCACACGGAGTGCTGTCCACTTCTTTTGCGGCCCCATTGAAGTTAATGGGTCCGCATCCAAGCCGCAAATACTGCGGCTCGGATGCGGACCAAAACAACGGCCGTGTGCATGAGGCTTAAAACTATACATCAATCTGCTCGGCTCCTCCTGCCTGCAGGCTGCACTATGTACCATGGTGATAGGTTCCCGTTCAGAACCCTTATATCACCTAAACATGTCAGTGGATCTACCAGGCATTAGGACTGGTGGTTTAGTAGTGTTGATCCTGCTGACAGGGGACCTTTAATAATGCACTATTATTGCCTTAGTAAAGACTACTGAGCACTGGAGGGGGGTTGTCCTCTGCCTCTAAATGTATAGACAGTCCATAAGGGTCTGTTTTTTTCTGGGCTGGTTTTGGAGAGGACCGTGTCTGAGCTGCAGATCCTAACTACTTTATATTGTTCTTTACATTACTTTTCTATTGGCCCTATGCAGTTGCTTTATTGGAGCTAGACAGTAGTTGGTACTATATCTGGTACCATATTTTATCGGCATGGTAACTATATCCCTATCAAGACCAGACACACATGAGCAAGTTCAATTCCAGAAACTTGCGACATGTGGAAGTGTGAGGTCCCGTTCTAAGTTCATTATAATGCTGTACAATCCTGTCCGAGGAGCCAAGGTCAGAACGGGAAATCACACGCTGCGAGTTTCTCGCATTGAACTCGTTTGTGTGTCTGGCCTTAAAGGTTAGGGATGTCCCAGAGGTGAGGTCCTCCAACCTAGACCACTATTTCGGATGCTGAAATGAGCCTATCTTGCTCTGGTGGACTCGATGTGACGAGCCATTGTAGCCCATTAGATTGGGTGCTGTAATACTGCAATGTAGGGTAGATTCCCTGGACGATAACTGCTCGTGATTACTGAAGTCAGGCCCGCAGTCATCAGCAGATCACATGAATAGTATTATTATTTAATGCTCACATTATTATAAATTAATGCTCATATTCACGTCCAGATGCTGTGTGATTGTGGGATAGACACTGATCTATTAAAGTCGATGGGCCAGCTCACATGTGCAATTTTTCCGCACGGACCATCATTACGTGCAGAGGAAATCACAGCATTCACCATCCAGCTTCAATTGGTGGGTGACAAAAATAGACTGCGCAAGGATGATACCCGTGTGAGGTCTATTTAAAAACCTTTTCTAGATTGATTGGCCTATACATGATTTGTTTGAGGCCTTATTTAGCCCTTTAGGGCCTTTGTTTCCGTTGACTTCTTGACAGCTGACTATTTGTTATACAGATACATGCTTATACCTTGTCCTTTATGCTGTACTGATGTTCATGATTGCATGTCGCAATGTATCTTTGTATGCGGTATGTATACTGCAATTTGTGTTGTTCTCTTATGTTTGTAATTGATAATAATAATAAAATCTTATTGAACCATAAAAACCTTTCCGTTTTTTCAGCCTGGATCACAAACAAGTTTCATATGACTTGTCTGAAAGAGCCCTTCGGCCAGTTTCACACAAGCGTATTCAGCCAGGGAAACGCTCCATGCGGGAGCAGTATTTCCGGGACTAAACACTGCTCCTTTAGGCTCCATTCACACGTCCGCAAATGGGTCCGCATCCGTTCCGCGAATTTGCGGAACGGGTGCGGACCCATTCACTCTCTATGGGGACGGAATGGATGCAGACAGCACACAGTGTGCTGTCCGCATCCGCAATTGCGGAGCGCGGCTTCGATCTTCGGGGTCCGCAGCTCCGCAAAAGATAGAACATGTCCCATTCTTGTCCGCAGCTGCGGACAAGAATAGGCATTTCTATAGGGGTGCCGGGCGGGTGTGTTGCGGATCCGCAACACACCACGGACGTGTGAACGGAGCCTTAAAATGAACTTGCAGCATCAAAATGATTTATGGCGCTGTGAATTCCCGTCTCACGGCAGGCCTACTGAACTGTAGTCCCATAATATGCTGTGACTACAGTTCAGTAGATCCTCAGTGAGCCGTGAATTCACAGCGCCGTAAATCTTTGATACTGCGAGTTCACTTTAGAGGAGCAGTGTTCAGTCTGGGAAATACCGCATGGAGCACGTTTCCCACACTGAACACACTCGTGTAAAACTGGCCTTGGTGTTCATGGCTGCGTGAACTGTAACTTCAGAGCTAATATGTCCATCACACTGCCGTCCCACCCGCAGTGGGTTGCTTGCATTGTAAGCATTGGGGGCAATACAGCAATGGACCGTACAGGATATCTTGTTTTTTCTTTTCCTTATTATAGTATGCTGTTATACAAGACGTTTTCATATACTCTACCTGAGAATAATTATTGGGTTTACTGAGTACGCTGAATTGCGGTGAAATTTTAGCGCATTGTTTGCGGAGTTTAATGCCACATAGATCATACAGTTCTTTCAGTAAAATCCGCTGGGTGTCCTTCAGTTCTTTGACAAACATGGGGGATTCAGTAAATTGTGTGGCGTGTCTGAATGTCAGAGATCTTGGATATGTCAGTATTTGTTTGCTCGATGTAATATTGAAGGGGATTTTCCTGCCGGTAGCCTGACCTTTCATCTGTATGGCTGACAAGGCTGGGAATTCTGCAATGTCGTTAACAGGAATATTGCACTGCTTTAAAATATTATAGGGCGGTGGAGTCTGAATTATGGTCTTGATTTAGTGTATGTAGGGAATAGAGCAGAGCTATATATACTTTCTTGTAATCGGTTACTATTATTCCGTGATGTTTTTCTAAAATCCATTGTGGAGGTAAAGCTTTAGGCCCCTTTCACACGAGCGTGACGGATTAGGTCCAGGTGCGTTCAGTGAAACTCGCAGAATTTTGCAAGCAAGTTCAGTCAGTTTTGTCTGCAATTGCATTCAGTTGTTCAGTTTTTTCCACGCGGGTGCAATGCGTTTTGATGCGTTTTTCACGCTCGTGATAAAAAAACTGAAGGTTTACAAACAACATCTCTTAGCACTTGCTTGCGGATGCAATGCGTTTTTCACTGAAGCCCCATTCACTTCTATGGGACCAGGGCTGCGAGAAAAACGCTGAATATAGAACATGCTGCGATTTTCACGCAACAAAGAACTGATGCGTGAAATAAAAACGCTCATGTACACAGACCCATTGAAATGAATGGGTCAGGATTCAGTGCGGGTGCAATGCGTTCACGTCACACATTGCACCCACGTGGAAAACTCGCTTGTGTGAAGGGGGCCTTAGGCCTCTTTCAGACGGGCGTTGCTGGAAAATGTGCGGGTGCGTTGCGGGAACACCCGCGATTTTTCTGCGCGAGTGCAAAACATTGTCATGCGTTTTGCACTCGCGTGAGAAAAATCGCGCGTGTTTGGTACCCAAACCCGAACTTCTTCACAGAAGTTCGGGCTTGGGATCGGTGTTCTGTAAATAGTATTATTTTCCCTTATAACATGATTATAAGGGAAAATAATAGCATTCTGAATACAGAATGCATAGTAAAACATCGCTGGAGGGGTTAAAAAAAATAAAAATAAAATTTAACTCACCTTAGTCCACTTGTTCGCGGCCCGGCATCTCCTTCTGGCTTCATCTGATCTCTGTGCAGCAACAGGACCTGTGGTGACGTCATCACATGGTACGTCACATGATCTTTTACCATGGTGATTCACCATGGTAAAAGATCATGTGACGTACCATGTGATGACCGGAGTGACGTCATCAAAGGTCCTTGAACTATAATTAATGCTCACCACAGGTCCTATTCAGTAAAGGGGACAGAAGGAGATGCCGACATCGCGATCAAGTGGATTAAGGTGAGTTAAATTATTATTATTATTATTATTTTAACCCCTCCAGCGCTGTTTTACTTTGCATTCTGTATTCAGAATGCTATTATTTTCCCTTATAACCATGTTATAAGGGAAAATAATACAGTGAATAGACTGTCACCTAGCAACCATGCGTGAAAATCGCACCGCATTCGCACTTGCTTGCGGATGCTTGTGATTTTCACGCAACCCCATTCGCTTCTATGGGGCCTGCGTTGCGTGAAAAACGCAGAATATAGAGCATGCTGCGATTTTCACGCAACGCATAAGTGATGCGTGAAAATCACCGCTCATCTGAACAGCCCCATAGAACTGAATGGTCGGTATTCAGTGCGGGTGCAATGCGTTCACCTCACGCATCGCATCCGCGCGGAATACTCGCCCGTGTGAAAGGGGCCTTATAGTTCCAGCCTTTGTGTATGGTCATGAATGCACAGAGAAAGCCTAAAGCTTATTAGAAAGAAAATGAATATAGCTGTATGTAGGTGTCCCTATGGTGCACTCACCAAATGTGCAAACAAATGTAAACCACTTTTATCCTAATTGAGAAATCTTGTCTTGAAGATCTAGACACTTTCTACAAGTGCAGCTTTACTGTAGTCCCTATGGTCCTTCCAGCATTCGGCAGCTGTAATTGTGTACGGTCATAGTGTATGATGTGTGGATCAAAACCATTATTACTACCAGTATGGGGAGGAGCAATCACAAATCGCTTTTGCCCATACTGACTCGTTGTTTCCCGCCTAACAACGATTTTTGCGTGTAATTGTTAGCGATTATCTTTAGGATTCTTGGCCCATGTAAAGGGCCCTTTCGTTACGATTGGTGTATTGGATCCTATTCAAGCACATCAGATTGAGGCTTCATGCACACAACCATGTCCGTATTGTGGTCCGCAAACAACAAGTACCTTCCGCTGGCATTCCACATTTTTCTCAGTCCCATCACTATTCCTGTCTACAGTACAGACGGCATTCATGTGCTGTTTTTTTGTTTTTGTTTTTTTGCAGTCCCATAGAAATGAAGAGTCTGGGACTGGGCACAGATGAAAAATACAGCCATGTGCATGAAGCCTAAGGGCTCATGCACACATGTATTTTCTTTCCCTGTCTGTATGCGCAACTGTTCACTTCAATGGGTCCATAAAAAAAATGAAAGTTACTCCGTGTACATTCAGTTTCCGTATTTCCGTTCTGCAAAAAAAATAGAACATGTCCTATTATTGTCCGCATTACGGACAAGGATAGTACTGTTCTATAAAGGGCCAGCTTTTCCGTTCCGCAAAATACTAAATGCACACGGAGGTCATCTGTATTTTTTGCGGACCGCAAAATACATACGGTCGTGTGCATGAGCCTTAAGAGTGATGTAGGTCTCCTTGTAATTATGAAAACAGTACTTCTAAACCATGGTAATTCTGCCATCAGCAAGCCCTGGCAAAATAAAAACAAAGGTGCAGCAGAAAACTAGCCAAGATTGTGACAATGAAAAATGACTATTTTTGAGCTATAGTGGCATTATCTCATGAGTGTTCAAAAACATGTAGGTATTATTATTAATACTGTTCTTTTGTTTAGCTTGGAAACCCCTTCTGTTTCTAATATTGGTCAGTTTTGATGTGGTATTTTTATGTGAATTGTGATGTTGATTCAGATCCCTGTATAAAAGTGGCTGGGAATCAGCATCTCTGGCCGAGGGGCACTTGGGCCATTTTATTGTGTTGGGTATTGTGTTGCTTTTAGCACTTGTTTAGTATCTGGAACTCTTTGGTGTTTTTTTATATATTTTTTTAACATGTTTAGTTTTGTATGTGTTTGATGTACATCGTCTGCAGCAACGTTGATAGTAGTACTGAGGAGCTTTGTGTTTTTGTTTTTTTTAAGGCTGGGTTCACACTTGAGCGTTTTACAGCGCGTTCAAACGCGCTGTAAAACGCTCAACACATGAAAACCAATGCTTCCCTATGGCCCTGGTTCTCACTTGAGCGTTTTACAGCGCGTTTGAACGCGCTGAAAAACGCCCTACGCTCAAACAAGTTCTTGAGCTTCTTTGGGGCGTTTTGACGCGCGTTTGTGGCCATAGGACACTGCAGTCAATCACACAAAGGCGCGTCAAACGCGCGTTTACTATTGCATAAAAACGCGCGACAAAAACGCGCGTTAAACGCGCATATAAAATACGCTCAGGTCTGAACCCAGCCTAAGAGTTTTGTTATTATATTTGGTAACCAATGGTCAGTAGAAGCGTGGTATTGCTGTTCGAGGTAATGGAGTAGTGTGCAGTACAGTATGACCTCTCTACAGCTCAATGTACTGATTAGTACAGATAAAACGGTGGCATGACTGGATGGGAAAAGAATAGCCACTCCAGTCCAGAAAGTAGAGAGGCCATTGCTGAAAATCTATTTCTTTATAACTTTTCATGAAACTCTGATAACTCTGGCAGCAGACCTTAAATATTGGTAGAATATGATGGAAGCTGTGGAAGTTAAAGTGGCCCTCTGGTTCAAGGAAAAAATTCACATTAACTGGAGAAGGAACAGAACACTAAAATGGAACTGACCCTTAGTTCACGTTTTGAGATCCTCTTCTGGATCTGAAAACCTGAATTACAAACGCAGATGTGAAAGTAGCCTTATCCGGAAACCTCCTTTTCATCTTTTCAGCTACAGATCTGCCGATTCCAGGGCTTCTCTTCTGCCATCCAAGATGGTTGTACCACTTCTCAGACTACCTGGAGCATACTGTGCTTTTGGTGGTCCAAAACACTTGTTACTTTTCCAGCCTTACTCTTGGATTGGCCAGCAGTAAGAGTGTTGAACTACCAAATGCACAGTATGCAGGTAGTAGTGCGGCCATCTTGGATGGAAGAAGTAAAGCCTGTGTAAATGATCCATGGCCTTACTGAAACATAGCATCAGTCATGCAGCACTCTTCAAATCATATAATCCCAGACATTCAGTAAGCAGCAATGTTACATGACGTACATGTGCTGGGTCAGCACACATAAGACTAGTGCTGGAATCATTTTATTGTAGTTATTACAGTAACTACATTACTGTGCGTATTTACATGGCCGCCTGCCTCTAGCTGATGTTGTGAAATGGCTGCCTGTCTCTAGGTGATGTTGTTAGTAAAGTTTAATGTTAAAAAACAAAAACACACTCACAGAGCTCTGCTTCCTCACAGACACTGACAGACATGATGAGGTGTTGCTGCAGGTAGTAATACTGTAATACTACATGTTCTGCTCTTCAGTATACCACTATTCATCTGTTAGATACCTGGGCAGTTAACTGACACATGACGGCTCACTACACTGCTATTCATACCTGGGCAGTTAACCAAAAACGAGGTCACATGATACTTGTGAGGGTCACATGACTGATGCCATGTTTAGTTCTATTCAGCTCTCCTATGGATGGATTTTACGGGACTAAATTGGGCAGTGCCATTGCTCTTCTTTAGGGAGAGGCTACTGTATGGATATAATAAAGGTTTATGAGCAGATGTATATTAGAAAATTGTTGAACATCCTAGTCTCTACATAAATAAATGCAATGAGTTAAACTGGAATACCTCTTTAAATATGCATTTAAAAAAAAATTATTTCATAGGTCATCAATTCCAAATACACTGGACTTTTTATTGAGGAGAACGTCAAAAGGAACTCAGTCACAATGAGACCCTAAAGAGGGTTAAGGATTTATCCTCGTAGCTCAAAACCACTGTGAAAATGAGGCAGTAAGTATAGACAGCATATCAGTTACTAGTTAGAAGTGGTTGTGCTTGTTCTGTTCTTTTTCTCTTGGTTTCAGACGTTCTGGAAATTGACAGACGTTGGCTGCTGATCTGAAAAGCTGTACGTCTTCTGCTGCCTCACCTTCCTCTCTACAGAAGCCATCACATTGAGAGGTAAGCCCGGAAGAGTAAAATCTCTCTCTCAGAACAATACCGTTCCTTCATTAGTGTTCTTCACTATCTCACCTTAAAGGGGTTGTGCAGGCGGTATATATTGATCACCTATCCTCAGGATCGGTGAGGGTCTGACCACCGGCACCCCCGCCGATCAGCTGTTTAAAGGGGAGGAAGCGCTGCTTCCTCTTCATTACACAGCCTGTAGTCTCCGAACTGCAGTATAATTCCAAGTACACGATCCATTCACTTGAATAAATGTTTACACTACACCACCGCTGCAAGAGAGATAACAGTTTTCCACGATTTTACCTTTGATGATCTATACTCATGGTAGGCCGTCAATATCTAATCAGTGGCGGTCCGACATCCCACATCTGCACCGATCGATGCCTGAATCGGTGATGTCCATTGTGCAGTGGAGGGAGCTGTATTGATGCCCCCTTTCTCTTCAGTGTTGGATGGCCTATCTCGAGGATTCCATCAATTTGAAAATCTTGGACAATCCCTTAGAAGAGTCTGTCCATTTTTTAAAATCCCTTTTAAGGGTGCATTCACACGCGTGTATCCGTTTTTGCGGACCTTAAATTGTTGATCCGTAAAAAAAAAAACACGGATACCGCATTTTGCAGATGGTAGAAATGCGTATTCTTTTCTGCATAGTGGACATGAATAGGACATGTTCTGTCTTTTTTGCGGGGCCACAGAACAGATGTGTGGATGCGGACAGCCCACGGTGTGCTGTGTGCATTTTTTATGGCCCCATTCAATATGAAAGAGAAATACAGTCGTGTGAATAGGCCCTCAGTTTGAAGGACCCCTGGAAAGGAAGTTGATCACAAGGCTATTCCTTTCAGCTTGCACCTTGTACATGGGTGGCAGGATGAGTAGTGTCCTCCGCAGCAGAGTACAGGTTAGAAGTGACAGGTCTATTATAAAGCTGGAGGCAGGTAAATCGGGATCGCACCATTGATAATATGATGATGAACGCCCAGATCCCCCTATAACTCCCACCTCTTAGCACAGGTAAGAAGTCAGAGAGGTGAAAATAAGTTTGCCGTTTCAGAACATCTTTTATGTTTAGTCAGCTAGGGGGTGAAGTTTGATCTGTGATTTAGGGTGTTCCTGTAAGGCTAGTCCCTAATACCCTGTCCAATTGGCACAATTATGTAGCACCCTGCAGCTATTCCACCTCCAGCATGCTTCCTCAATGAGTGGATCGTGTCTTTATCTCATATTATATTATCTCTGAGGGTTCTGGAAACAGGTGAATGACTTCTTATATCCTATGGGAGATTTGCTGCCCTGGATCTAAACCTATGTGTCACGTACCTTCCTGCTTTCCGCACATGGCAGGGCATTACTGCTCATCGGTGCTGCAAGATATTGGCCTGTGCTATGGGTCCTGGGTTTGCATCCAACCAATGGCAATCTGCATGTAGTATATATGTTCTTCCCGTGTTTGCAGGATTCTCCCATTTCTGCTCGCACTGACTTCTGTGACATTGGCTCTTGACTATGTGTGTATCATTGAATTGAATGATGACAGTCTGTTCATCGCTGCGTCATATGTTGGTGCTATACAGTGACCCCTCAAGATACAATGGCCTCAGGATACAATATTTCAACATACAAAGGTCTTTTCTGACCCATCGTAATTTGAAACCAGACTTAACATACAATGTCAGACTCAGATCCATCCAATCAAGGCCACTACTCTGGTAAAATACAGTCTTGATCAAAAGTTTAAGACCACTTGAAAAATGGCAAAAAATCATATTTAGCATGGCTGGATCTTAACAAGGTTCCAAGTAGAGCTTCAACATGCAACAAGAAGAAATGGGAGTGAGACAAAACAATTTTTGAGCATTCAATTTAATGAAAACAACGAATAAACTGAAACAGGCTGTTTTTCAGCTGATCAAAAGTTTAGGACCACATCTCCCCAAAAAACCGAACTCCCCCCCCCCCCCCCCCCCCCCCCAAAACAGAAATCCAACTTCCAAACATAAACTCAGTAATGAGTAGCTCCGCCGTTATTGTTTATCACTTCCAAAATTAGTTTCGGCATGCTTGATGCAAGCGTTTCCATGAGGTGAGTAGGAACATTTGTGGTGAAGACGGCCGCACGAAGGCCATCTACTGTCTGGAACTGTTGTCCATTTTTGTAAACTTCCCTTGCCATCCATCCCCAAAGGTTCGCAATTGGATTTAGATCAGGGGAACACGCAGGATGGGCCAAAAGAGTGATGTTATTCTCCTGGCAGAAGTCCCTTGTCCTGCGGGCATTGTGTACTGTAGCGTTGTCCTGTTGAAAAACCCAGTCGTTACCACACAGACGAGGGCCCTCAGTCATGAGGAATGCTCTCTGCAACATCTGGACATAGCCAGCGGCAGTTTGACGCCCCTGCTCTTCCTGAAGCTCCATTGTTCCACTGAAGGAAAAAGCACCCCAGACCATTATGGCGCCCCCTCCACTGTGGCGTGTAGAAAACATCTCAGGTGGGATCTGCTTGTCATGCCAGTAACGTTGGAAACCATCAGGACCATCAAGGTTAAATTTTTTCTCATCAGAGAATAAAACTTTCTTCCACCTTTGAATGTCCCATGTTTGGTGCTCTCTTGCAAAGTCCAAACGAGCAGTTCTGTGGAGTTCAAGGAGACGAGGTCTTTGAAGACGTTTTTTGTTTTTGAAGCCCTTCAGTCTCAGATGCTGTCTGATGGTTATGAGTCTGCAGTCAGCACCAGTAAGGGCCTTAATTTGGGTCGAGGATCGTCCAGTGTCTTGACGGACAGCCAATTGGATCCTCCGGCTCAGTGCTGATGAAATTTTTTTGGGTCTTCCACTTGACTTTTTTGTTCCATAACCCTCAGGATCATTTAAGAAATTCCAAATGACTGTCTTACTGCGTCCCACCTCAGCAGCGATGGCGCGCTGTGAGAGACCCTGCTTATGCAGTTCAACAACCCGACCACATTCAAAAAGGGAGTTTTTTTGCCTTTGCCATCACAACGTGTGACTACCTGACAGAAAATGACAATGAATCCACATCTTTGCACAGATTTGGCCTTTTAAAGGCATGTGGTCCTAAAATTTGGATCAGCTGAAAAACAGCCTGTTTCAGTTTAATCGTTATTTTCAATTAATTAAATGCTCAAAAAATGTTTTGTCTCACTCCCATTTCTTCTTGTTGCATGATGAAGCTCTACTTGGAACCATGTTAAGATCCAGCCATGCTAAATATGATTTTTTGCCATTTTTCAAGTGTCTTATACTTTTGATCAGGACTGTAGCTGGATTAGTTGCTAGTTACCAGCTATTCCTGACTGTTATATGTCAGGACGTGTTGTATCTGTCTTAGTTATCTGCTTATTTTTCTTAAATCTAAATTTTTTCCTATCTTGGATGACATTTTGGGGCTTTGGAACAGATTACCCAACTTACAATGGTTTTCCTGGAACCAATTAATATTGTAGCTTGAGGGACCACTGTATAGGAAATTGGAAAATGAATATGAATATGTTTGTCACCCTACTGAGATTGAACTGTTACTTTTGACAGAATATAATTCTGGATGTCTTCATTCTCATTCTCACATTGATATAGAATTTTGAGTAAGTAAATGGCTTTTCTCCTTCACATGGGTGTAGGGATCACCATAGGTGTAGCTACAAGGGTTTCAGGCCCCTCCAGGACAGACAGAGAAAGCGCTATCTGTGGGCGGTGCGATAGGGGGCGGCCGGAGGCAGATAGGCGTACCTGCAGTGAGGAGAGGAAGTGGTCCCGCTCCCAGTCTGGGCAGCAGTCCTACTGGCCAGAAGTGGAGGAGGCGGAGTGTACAGCGAAGCTGCGTGCTGCTGGGCCTGGCAGCGCTGCTGGAGTGTGGGCGCGCAGACGTTAAAGTGGCTGTGAGGTGAGGGCTGGCTGACTCTGGGACTGGTAAAACTTACTCTGGAGTCCTGGACCATTATATCTGGGGAGGAGGGGGGAGCAGGACCCTGGAGGTCTGGACCAGTACATTTAAGGGGAAGAGGGGAGCAGGACCCTGGAGGTCTGGACCAGTACATTTAAGGAGAAGGAGGGAACAGGACCCTGGAGGTCTGGACCATTATATTGAGGGGGGAGCAGGACCCTGGAGGTCTGGACCATTATATTTAAGGAGAAGGGGGGAGCAGGACCCTGGAGGTCTAAACCATTAAATTTCCGGGAGGGTGGGGGGGCGCCATAAAAAAATGTTGCTATGGGGCCCAGTCATTTCTAGCTACGCCCCTGCTCCTTCATATAGTATTCTGCCAGAATAGACCCTAAGAATTTTACAGAACATTAGAAAAAGATGTCTGTTTTCTCCCAAAACCAGTGCCACCCCTGTCCACAGGTTGTGTGTGTGGTATTGCATCTCTGCCCCAATAACCCCAATGAAGCCAAGCTTCAATACCAGACACAACTCATGGACAGGGTTGGTGCTGTTTTAATGTTTAGACAGTGGAAACGGCACTGCAGAGGCCATGTGTATGGGAGCAGCCCGTCATCGCTCTGGGACTTTAATTATTATTTTTTTAAACGCCACTCCCTTCCCCCGCTTCTACTTAATATTAATTTTTGGTTGGATGATTCCTTTAAAAAGCAGGATTAGCCCTATTAAACCAGGCATGCTATCAGGGTTGATCCTTCTGAATAAAACGTATCTTGTGGAAATCAGCTGCGGCATTCCCCAGAGAAAAAGACTTTTATTCTTTAGGCCCCATGCACACAAATGTAACCATTTTGCTGTCCGCAAATCGCGTATCTGCTGAAAAAAGTGGATACCAGCCGTGTGCATCCCACATTTTCCCGTTCCGCACGTCCCACCCTATGTTAAAAATGCCTATTGTCTGCAAAACAGATAAAAATAGGACATCCTCTGTCTTTTTTGCGGGATGGCGGAATGAACATACAGATGTGGACAGCACAGGGTGTGCTGTCCGCATTTTTCATAGGCCCATTTTAAATGAATGGGCCCGCATCCAATCCACAAAAAGTGCGGATTGGACGTGGACCAAAAATACCCTTGTGCAATCGACTTGACCAGCACTGAAAAGCTGAATCACCTTGGTGCACTGAGCCCTCATTTGCATAATGTATTAGCAAAATTTGCAAAAGGATCAACCCTACCTCACGTCGTCTAGTTTATAGGGTTGATCCTACTGGCAAGCACTCTTATAACACCTTTCCCACTAAGCCACGTCCATCTCTTACTAAGCCACTCCTACTTGGTGAGTGAGTGTTAGAAGTGTCTAAGACGCTTAAAAAAATGTGGACCATTTTCACTAGATCTCCCCCAATGTGTGTGACATAAGGTACAGTGAGTGTGGGGACATTCCCAAGTCCCTCATGTACAGCATTAGTTAACATTACACCTGATAAAGGTCCAGCCCTGTGTTACCAGTCTGGGGTGTGTCCCTACATAGTCTGACTCTGGATAGTGTCGTACTGTGCTGGGGACACACTCCCAACTGGTAGCACCCATCTGGTCCTTCACTGCAAACTGCTGGTAATTAATTCATAACTTCTAGCAGGAATAATAAAGGAATGGTACAACATAGTCATAAAAATAGATGCTCTACAGGAGAGTTTTCAGATCCTCTTTAATAGACGGGTGTCCTGAATGTGAGATCCCCTCTATTAAAGGGGTTGTCATC
Organism: Bufo bufo; assembly: GCF_905171765.1. Classification (NCBI taxonomy): domain Eukaryota; kingdom Metazoa; phylum Chordata; class Amphibia; order Anura; family Bufonidae; genus Bufo; species Bufo bufo. Next base: position 100,918,216 of record NC_053391.1, on the reverse strand, counting down.
TCAAACATTGGTGGAATATCACTTTCTATTGGACACTATGTAGACGCAGCTATTTTCAGCACTCCTATACAGTTGAATGGAGGGTGGCCGCATAATCTCCTTTGCTTTGCAGGGTTCGTTTTAGAGATAGCTGCAGGTGCCAGAGGTGGGACCCACAGCTATCAGGCATTGTTGGCATATCCCAGGAATATGCCACCAATGTTTGAGATGTCACAACCTCTTTAAAGGGGTATTCCAGTTACATTGTTATCTCCATCCACAGGACAGGGGAGAACTATTAGATCAGTGGGGGTCCTACTGCAGGAATACATCACGAGAACAGGGAGCCCGCAGCCCCCTGAAATCAAAAGAGCGGCTGGTCGAGCATGCGTATGACCCCTCTATTCTTTTCTATGGGAATTCCGGAGATAGCGGAGCGCTGTACTCAGCTATCTCTGGAACTCCCATAGAAATAAATGGAGCAGCCACGCGCATGCCTAACTGGCTGCTCTGTTCATTTCAGGGGGCTCCACTGGGTCCCCATTCTCGGTGGGGGTCCCAGCGGTAGGATCCCCACTGATCTAACAGTTAACTCTGTGGATAGGGGATAACTTAATGTAACCGGTATGCCCCTTTAACTGAGAATTCCCTAATGGGGGGTATTCCCTGGCTTTTGAATATTGTCGCTACACCCCGCCATTGCTGTGCACACACACAAAGTACTTTGAACTGAACTAGGACATTTTAGGCTACTTTCACACTTGCGTTTGGTGCGGATCCGTCATGCATCTGCACAGATGGATCCGTTCAGATAATACAACCGTCTGCATCCGTTCAGAACGGATCCGTTTGTATTATGTGTAACATAGCCAAGACGGATCCGTTTTCTATTCTGCCAGATTGTGTCATAGAAAACGGATCCATCCCCATTGACTTACATTGCGTGTCAGAACGGATCCGTTTGGCTCAGTTTCGTCAGACGGACACAAAAGCGCTGCAGGCAGCGTTTTGGTGTCCGTCTCCAAAGCGGAATGGTGACTGAACGGAGGCAAACTGATGCATTCTGAGCGGATCCTTTTCCATTCAGAATGCATTGAGGATGAACTGATCCGTTTTGGACCGCTTGTGAGAGCCCTGAACGGATCTCAGAAACGGAAAGCCAAAAACGCCAGTGTGAAAGTAGCCTTACATGATTTTCTGATTTTACATTGATCAGTACAGACATTTAGAACCGTGACCTGATCACAGTCTTTATTTGCCAGTTCTCTGACGTTCTGTTTTCCTCCGCCGGGCTGGTGTGGCCGCTTGATTTCTGTAGCCTGTCACATGCACTGAATGTTGTACCCTGGGCAGAGAATGATTGATGTCTAAAAGGTGCAAATGGTTTGTCTGCTGGAAGCTCTCAGTGGGAAGGTGTCTGTGGACCTGTGGCCATGAGTCAGCTAGCATATTGATGAAGCGATCTTATCTCTGGGGTTCTTCACGCAGTTAAGCTTGGCTTACCATGGGGCTTAATCGCGGAGTGAACAAAGATAAAAATTAATTAGCTCCTGTGCTGACTATACCGCCATGGAAAAGCTCGGCTGCTTGCAATATGTTCTGTAAACTTCGTTTTCACGATGCCGTGTAGAGAAATACACAACCAGATGTAGATGTAAGACCAGACGGAGAAAATGCAATTTTCTCTATGGAAGGTGTAGCTGACTCCCAATAATCTAAATCCCTAAACATTTGCCAAATTACTTTTTGTAATCTTACTTGAGGTTTAAGCTTCACGACAACGTTGCACAATGGAAAATTAACAAGCCTGTTAGGTGCGCCATCTGCAGCTTTAGTCCTCCACGGTTCTTACAAGGCTGGATTTATCAGACTTTTACATTCACTTGAGAGCCACACGAGAACATTCCTTTTTTTTTTAATGTACAACAGAGGTCCAATTAGATGAAGTTTTTTTTGTTGTTACTTAGTAATCATTCAAAAGTAATAGTTAAAGGGGTAGTCCCATTTTTATTTTTTAATTGAGTTGTTTATATAATAAGAAATCATAAAATTTTCTTATACACATGTATTTAAGATTCTTCATACATGCCTTTCTTATAGCAGGTGGTTGACTGTTACATGCCGGAGAATGGTAATAGCCCATGTATTAGTCCTGATTAATGGATCCGTGGCCTAACTGATAGGCCATCAGTATCTGATCGAAGTTGGTAAAACACTCTGCCCACCCGCCAATGTTTGAGTATCTCCAGCGCTGGAATACAGTGCCGAAACTACACAGCTTTGTCTATTGTGTGGTGGGCGGAGCTGGTTACTTCAGTGCTGCTCCCATTCACTTCAGTGGGAGCAGCACTTCAGGTATCGGCTCTATGCACTGCACAGTGGTTGGAGTTTTGTATTTCTGGTACTGGAGCTACTCTGAAAGAGCTGATCAGCGGGGTGTTCGACCCCAAACCTGTCCCCCCCCCCCCACCTGATCAGATATTGATGGCGTACCCTGATAATAATTCATCAACATAATGGTCCAGTCACACGACCGTGTCCGTTTTGCAGACAGCAAACCTTGGATCTGTAAAAGACGGCCACTGGCTGTGAGCACCCCCGCATCGCGGTGCAGACCTATTGACTTCAATGGGTCTGTGATCTGCATGTTGGGGCCAAAGACAGGACATGTCTTGTCTTTCGTGGCGTGGCTGCACGGACCCGGAAGCAGGCGGAAGAATCCAGTTTGTGGTCCAAAAAATGGACTCAGCCGTAAGAATGGACCCTTAAAATCATTGACAACCGCTTTAAAAGCCCACCTGGCCTCATCACATAACTAGTGAGAGATTGTGAATAACAATTTGATATGCTGAGATTAAGTTTAATGAGGACGACGCCTCAATATTTTGGTTTGCTCAGAATGATATATGGTATATTTTTATTATATATATATATATATATATATATATATATATATATACACTCACCTAAAGAATTATTAGGAACACCTGTTCTATTTCTCATTAATGCAATTATCTAGTCAACCAATCACATGGCAGTTGCTTCAATGCATTTAGGGGTGTGGTCCTGCTCAAGACAATCTCCTGAACTCCAAACTGAATGTCAGAATGGGAAAGAAAGGTGATTTAAGCAATTTTGAGCGTGGCAAGGTTGTTGGTGCCAGACGGGCCGGTCTGAGTATTTCACAATCTGCTCAGTTACTGGGATTTTCACGCACAACCATTTCTAGGGTGTACAAAGAATGGTGTGAAAAGGTAAAAACATCCAGTATGCGGCAGTCCTGTGGCAAAAATGCCTTGTGGATGCTAGAGGTCAGAGGAGAATGGGCCGACTGATTCAAGCTGATAGAAGAGCAACGTTGACTGAAATAACCACTCGTTACAACCGAGGTATGCAGCAAAGCATTTGTGAAGCCACAACACGCACAACCTTGAGGCGGATGGGCTACAACAGCAGAAGACCCCACCGGGTACCACTCATCTCCACTACAAATAGGAAAAAGAGGCTACAATTTGCACGAGCTCACCAAAATTGGACTGTTGAAGACTGGAAAAATGTTGCCTGGTCTGATGAGTCTCGATTTCTGTTGAGACATTCAAATGGTAGAGTCCGAATTTGGCGTAAACAGAATGAGAACATGTATCCATCCTCTGGCTACTTCCAGCAGGATAATGCACCATGTCACAAAGCTCGAATCATTTCACATTGGTTTCTTGAACATGACAATGAGTTCACTGTACTAAAATGGCCCCCACAGTCACCAGATCTCAACCCAATAGAGCATCTTTGGGATGTGGTGGAACGGGAGCTTCGTGCCCTGGATGTGCATCCCTCAAATCTCCATCAACTGCAAGATGCTATCCTATCAATATGGGCCAACATTTCTAAAGAAGGCTATCAGCACCTTGTTGAATCAATGCCACGTAGAATTAAGGCAGTTCTGAAGGCAAAAGGGGGTCCAACACCGTATTAGTATGGTGGTCCTAATAATTCTTTAGGTGAGTGTGTGTGTGTGTGTGTGTATATATACACTGCTCAAAAAAATAAAGGGAACACCAAAATAACACATCCTAGATCTGAGTTAATAAAAAATTCTTCTGAAATACTTTGTTCTTTACATAGTTGAATGTGCTGACAACAAAATCACACAAAAATTAAAAAATGGAAATCAAATTTTTAACCCATGGAGGTCTGGATTTGGAGTCACACTCAAAATTAAAGTGGAAAAACACACCACAGGCTGATCCAACTTTGATGTAATGTCCTTAAAACAAGTCAAAATGAGGCTCAGTAGTGTGTGTGGCCTCCACGTGCCTGTATGACCTCCCTACAACGCCTGTGCATGCTCCTGATGAGGTGGCGGACGGTCTCCTGAGGGATCTCCTCCCAGACCTGGACTAAAGCATCTGCCAACTCCTGGACAGTCTGTGGTGCAACGTGACGTTGGTGGATAGAGCGAGACATAATGTCCCAGATGTGCTCAATTGGATTCAGGTCTGGGGAACGAGCGGGCCAGTCTATAGCATCAATGCCTTCGTCTTGCAGGAACTGCTGACACACTCCAGCCTCATGAAGTCTAGCATTGTCTTGCATTAGGAGGAACCCAGGGCCAACCGCACCAGCATATGGTCTAACAAAGGGTCTGAGGATCTCATCTCGGTACCTAATGGCAGTCAGGCTACCTCTGGCGAGCACATGGAGGGCTGTGCGGCCCTCCAAAGAAATGCCACCCCACACCATTACTGACCCAATGCCAAACCGGTCATGCTGGAGGATGTTGCAGGCAGCAGAACGTTCTCCACGGCGTCTCCAGACTCTGTCACGTCTGTCACATGTGCTCAGTGTGAACCTGCTTTCATCTGTGAAGAGCACAGGGCGCCAGTGGGGAATTTGCCAATCTTGGTGTTCTCTGGCAAATGCCAAACGTCCTGCACGGTGTTGGGCTGTAAGCACAACCCCCACCTGTGGATGTCGGGCCCTCATATCACCCTCATGGAGTCTGTTTCTGACCGTTTGAGCAGACACATGCACATTTGTGGCCTGCTGGAGGTCATTTTGCAGGGCTCTGGCAGTGCTCCTCCTGTTCCTCCTTGCACAAAGGCGGAGGTAGCGGTCCTGCTGCTGGGTTGTTGCCCTCCTACGGCCTCCTCCACATCTCCTGATGTACTGGCCTGTCTCCTGGTAGCGGCTCCATGCTCTGGACACTACGCTGACAGACACAGCAAACCTTCTTGCCACAGCTCGCATTGATGTGCCATCCTGGATAAGCTGCACTACCTGAGCCACTTGTGTGGGTTGTAGACTCCGTCTCATGCTACCACTAGAGTGAAAGCACCGCCAGCATTCAAAAGTGACCAAAACATCAGCCAGGAAGCATAGGAACTGAGAAGTGGTCTGTGGTTACCACTCCAGAACCACTCCTTTATTGGGGGTGTCTTGCTAATTGCCTATAATTTCCACCTGTTGTCTATCCCATTTGCACAACAGCATGTGAAATTGATTGTCACTCAGTGTTGCTTCCTAAGTGGACAGTTTGATTTCACAGAAGTGTGATTGACTTGGAGTTACATTGTGTTGTTTAAGTGTTCCCTTTATTTTTTTGAGCAGTGTATATATATATCAGTGTATATATATCTGTGTATAGATATATATTGTATATCAGTTATCAGATTTCACAGGGCAGATATTTTCAGTCTCCTGCTATTTCAACTTTTTCTATGTATATTGAGAGGCCAGGCTTTGGAAACAAGGTCATTTCATAAATTGAGGGGGAAAAAAAACTAATTAGCTTTAAACATAAAGATCTAAAATTGGCATCTCCCTGCCAGCTGGTGCATACATGCTAATTGGATTGCTATGATTTGTAAAAGTTGCTGTAAGTGGCCATTTCTAACTAGATGTGTGGAGCAAGTTTATCTTCCGGTGATTAGCAAACAGCATGACTAATTCTGAGCGCGAGATGCAGCCAGACTGAATGTCAATTATTCGGAGACCTTTTGCAAAACATTGAAAGGGATTTTAAGGTTCTTCGGGAAGTCAGATGTACCTTGCAGAGGTCAGTGGAACTGGAGGCCAATTATGGATGTAAAATCAAGATGCGGGCGCTGTATCACATTCTGCTCCGGTGTCGCAGCACTGCCATGTGGAGGCTATTGGGGCCGTTTAATAGGTTTATCTGTATTCTGTCTCTAGAGCAGTATAATTCTTATTGGGCTTGCGTTCTAGTATTGTGCCCTGCCGATAGGCTTTCCAGAAATGTCTTCTGTGGCACCAGATTTTTTATAGAAACAAGTGAAAAGATATGACTGGGTGGCAAGAACAATTCCATATTCCTTTACCCTTATTTTGATTAATATCTACGTAAAGGGACCTTTCCAGGTTAGGCTACTTTCAGATCTGCGTTTTAAATTCAGGTTTTGAGATTCGGCAGAGGATCTCAAAACCTGAATTAAAAGGATCCCTCCGTACCATTTAATACATCCTGATGACCATGTTTCACCCGGATCCGGTAGTATTAAACCAACACTGAACAAAGCTAATCGGGCATGAAATTCATTGCAAGTCAATAGGCGCAGAATCCGTTTTCTATGGTTTCCAAGAAGATCCGTTTTGCTCTGCATCCCATGCCGGACAGAAAATCTCAGCTTGCTGCGGTTTTCTGTCCGGTAAGGGAATGCAACCAAACGTAGCGAAAAGCATTTTGGAGAATTCCGTTGTGTTCGGTTTTGTCTCAATACCAGAAAAGTTAAACGCAAGTGTGAAAGTACCCTAATTCAGGTTTTGAGATCTTCTGCCGGATCTCAAAACCTGAATTAAAAATGCAGATGTGAAAGTAGACTTTTTTTTTTTTATGATTTTGCCACTGCCATGCCACAAAAAATTTAATGCAAAATTTCATGTAGCAGCAATCACAGAAAGATAACAATTCTAAGTAATCTCTATGTACAGCACTGCTATGCAGAGAAGGGTTTATCTGTCATTTGAATCCTAGGTGGAGAATTGGAAGCGATGAGCCAATTGATTTGTAGAAATTGAATTAGTATGTAAATCAGCCTGCTTGAACAGTGAGGGACTGGCCCCGCTGCTAAAGAGGCTCCACCCACTCTCTTGATTGTGTAGTGGTGCATACCCCTCGCTGCTCAGGCAAGCTGATTTATGAACAAATTTGATTTGTATGAATCAATCAATTTGCTCATCTCTGATTGGAACTGACAGTATGAAAGCTCTATTGTTTTCTTCATAAGCCTCGGTAAACACGCAAACAGGGATTAGTATAATGTGAGAAGCCCTGATCAGCCACACTACTGAGACAGAATAGGGGAGGTGGGGTGCTCCTACCTGGTCTGACTGACAAAGAGTGTTAAGTGAGCCCCGCTACCGTGTTAAGAGTGTCTTCAGATGTGGCAGATTTTGCTGCAGAAAGTTTCTGCAACTTAAAATTAGTTCCATTTGTCTGAATGGGACATTTCTGCACCAAAATTTGCTACATGCCATGGCACTCTAGTATAGGTGGTTAATGTGTGGAAATGTTATGGCAGTGGACCTAGAAAGTCCAGAGGGCGTCAACTCCGTTCATAATCTGTAAAATAAAGTTTCCAGGTATTTAGCCGTTTTATTTATTTGTATTATCTAATGATCTTTTTTCCTTTTGTCCCTTTCTGTTGTAGGGACATTGACATTTTCAGGTGGAGGCTTTCACTGTGTATCCACTGGTCTGGAACTAATTCTACTGCGGTAAGTATTCTCCAAAGATCTGAGGGTATGACTAGTAAGGCCTCATGCACACGACCGTAGTTATGGTCTGCATCCGAGCCGCAGTTTCTGTGGCTCGGATGCGGACCCATTCACTTCAATGGGGCCGCAAAAGATGCGGACAGCACTCCGTGTGCTGTCCGCATCCATTGCTCCATTCCGAGGCCCTGCAAAAAATATAGCATGTCCTATTCTTGTCCGTTTTGCGGACAAGAATAGGCATGTCTACAGCACGGATGTGTCCATGAGGCCTAAGTCTTATATTTTTTGTCCATGTTATTCAGCAAATTTCATCAAAATAAATGGGTCCACAAATAAAGGTGTCCCTTTTAAGACTCCATATTGGGTGATTTTGCAAAGGTGTTGAAATGGTGATGCAGTAGGTACCGTTTTGTTTTTTCAAGGAGGAAAAGGGAAGATTGGGTCATTGTTCCGTGTCATTTTCCAACTACTTAGAATTTTTTTTAACTTTGTGGGATATTGTGGGCTTCTGATAAGTTGAAGTGTTTGAGATCTTCCCATACAAAGCCTTATAGTAATAGGTCATTTACATCTATTTTGCAACTTTACCTTTTCAACAATAATCCAAAATGCAAATCAAATTATTATCACTTGCTATGGATTTTTAAGTAGGTAGGGTAGGTTAATTTCCTAATCTCTGAAATAGGTGGCTCCAAATATTATTTCATCAATGCTCAATAGGCTATTTTCTTACATTTGAGTTGTAACAATGTCATTGAAAAACCAAACAGCAAAAAAAATAACTAAATAAATATTGTGGCATCAGATTTCATATAGTAGAACCAGCCCTGTACCTCACATGAATCCAGAGATCTCCCCATTCATTGCTCTGCTATATTGGCAGCTCAGGGGGTGTGCACTTTTTCAGGGGGAGTGTTATTTTTGCTGCAGTTGGTGGCAGTTAAAGGATGGAAATAAGTGTGTATGTCAACCTCAGTGAGCTGGACAGAGAATTCAGAAAAAGTGAAAACAGCAGATGGCACTATACCAATAGATTTCAGTGAATAATTCAGTGGCTATGCTAAATTTTGAATTACATGCAATTACAAAAGTATTCAGATCCAGGTGCCGGTTTATAAAATGTACAACCCCTGTAACTGTCCAGATATCTAACAGGTGAATAGTAGTTTACTGAGATGCAGCACAGATGTATACAGCATATACAGTATTGCTACTTGTAGCACCCCATTATATCTCACTGTGAAAAAGCACATCTAACATTGTTCTCCCTGTTTCCACTGTATGTTTTGTATTTGTAATTTTTTGCAGTTCATTTTATTAACAACATAACATCACCTAGAGACAGGCAGCCATTTTGCAAATCCCCTGGAAACAGGCAGCCATGTAAACACACATAGTTGTATTTGTTGTAATAGTCACATCGGATACTTGTGACTATCTCATGGAAGTGTCCTATGTGCTGAATCAGCACATATATGTCATGTTGCTTGCTGAATGTCAGCGAGATGTCACATGACTTATATACCATGTTTCAGTTAGGCCATGGATGCAGTACACAGGACTGATTGATTTATGGGCCAAACCATTGTACAGTGCAGATAGCAGTGAACAACAATTTGTTGTATTTTAAATACATGTATATATGAAAATGGTATAATTTCCTATTATATAAACAAATAAAAACGCATACCCCTTTAAGAATAAGAACCTAATTAATCTTGTATTTAGCAAGGTCTGAAATTCTATCACTGGCTCTGATATAAAACAAGGTGATCTTGAACCTGTAACTGCTTTTCATAAATGCACCTACGGTTTTACACATCTGGAAGAGATAAAAGAAGCAGAAGACACAAGCGGCGAGGTCATCCGTGCTATAAATCGTGCGCTGTTTAGGTGTTTTGCTCTTTGCAGATCCGAATGTTTAGTAGTATGAGTGGAAGTGAAGGTAGAGGAGAGGGTTATGTGTTCAGTGGGCAGATAAGGAGGTGGATTGGATTGCTGGCCAGTTTCTGAACCTTGCCTAATGAATGGTTGCTAGGCAAATTGCATCTCAATCAGTTTAATCCTCTGCATGTCATGTACAGATCTGTTCTTACAGAAGCAGTCACCGAACTGGCAGGGGTCAGAATAAGTGATGAGCGAGAATACTTATCGGTAAATTGTGGAGTCAGACTTTAGGGCTGATTTACACGACCATGACCGCGTGTCGCCTTCGCTTCCCGGTCAACCGCGGCTGCCCTGACCCGAACTGATTGTATCGTAGTGTTTTATGATTCATGTGTGACCGTGGGTCTACTGTACTGGTCTCACATCATCATGTAAGCCATCACAGTCCAAAATTTCCACGATTACACATGAACCGACTGTATCATAAAACACTGTGATGCAGTCAGCTCGGGGAAGCCGGGAGACGTGGCTGACACTCAGACCGTGTCTCCCAGGCGGATCACAGCCGTGTGAATCAGCCCTTATGATTATTAACACAGTTCTGATGTGCAGCGCCCTTTAAATTTGGGTGTTTATCATATAACATGAACAGAAATGACTGTCAGCCATTCAGTGTAATCAGAGTTACTATTACTGTAAGCAGGGATCTTGAATACTGTGAGGAAGTATATTTGGCATAATAAAATTAATAGACTTTTACTTAGAACTAAAAGACACATTAAAGGGGTTGTCGAACGACTCCCGGGTTGCACTTCCTGAGCTGTAGTGGGGACAGTGCCTCTGCTGTCAGTGATGGAGCAGGCAAGCTGTCCTGGGATAATATAATCCCGCGTCTTGCCTGTGCATGCACGCCCCTGAGGCTGCTAGTGTATCAGAATCACTAGCAGTCCCAGCAGAGCAGACCTTGTACAGATCGTGACAACCAATTGTAATTCGGAGAGAATGACAGGAGAGATTGAGAGGTGACCGGGAACTGGAGTGCATGCGGGTGATCCTGTTCACACTCGCTCCATCAATTCCCAGCCACCAGAAAGGTCTGCTTTATCTCATGTATGTGGTAGGTATTAATTGTAGGTTAGTTACCCATTTATTCTCCCTGCACAGCCACAATGATGAGGAGATTGAATGGAGTGGAGGTGGAGCGTGCGCACTGCCATTCCATTGATGTCCATTGTGGCACAACCCCTTTTACGCCTAGTGAGATGAGATTAAAACAGGAGATGACTGATGATAGAGAGGCATATACTAGGAATCCTTCTGGCCGCCCTTATTAAGAAGAATCCGGGATGATCAATGTCAGAATGGTGTTGGTCCGACCCCTGGTACCCTATCCTATCTAGAGAATGGGGTCCCCGGAGTGAAGGAGAGCAGACCTTGCATGTGCTCCATTCATCGCTGTGGGAGTCCTGAAAATATCTGTGCCAACGTGCTTAGTATTTTCAGAAGCCTTATAGCGGAGGTGTGGACTCCTCTCCATTCACCACTATGAAACTACCGTAATTGGCCAGCGCTCTGCTATTTTCGGAACTCCCATAGCGGTGATTGGAGGGTGGTCGTGCTTGCGCAGCTGCTCCCTGTTCACTTCAGGGGGGGCCTGTTCTGGATATAGGTCTGGGTATCCTATCTGGGACCTGCTCCTGTCTGACAATGATAGTATATCCTAGCAATATTCCGTTAGTGTCCCAGATGGGAGTACCCCTTTAACAGTTTTAATAATCTGTGTCCGGCAGCCCCAGCGTTAGACCAGCCCAGTTGCTTTGTGATTGCTTTATAAAGTTATAGCAAAAAATTGGCCAGTATAATGTTTAATGTGACATTTTCTGCTGTGCCTTTAACAGTTTGCTTGACGTAGATCATAAAAATTCAGGTTTGTCTGGTCTCCCTCCCTGGAGTCATGCTCTGAGGAACCTGAGACGTGGAGCACTTGAGGAGCTGTGTCTGCCAGTGACCTGAAGGGAGCACAGTGATCATCTGTTCCTTTCCTTCCCTCTAATACTACTCCTTTTACAGATGAATTGGCTGTAACGAGCGCACATCGCCATTATATGTCGTCAATGGCCGCCCGTTTACTCTTATTAGCACCAGGCAAATATCCGGAGGGGTTTGAATGGACAGTTATCCTTGAGCTCATTCGTTCGAAGCCCTTCTGTCATAGATTACGCTGATTTACACAGGGCAGTGATTGAGAAGGAACGTTTTTTGGCTGATCGTTACCACTCGTAAAAGGGCCTTTATCCTCCTATATCACCGGTCTGCAGAAAGATAGTCAAGGATATGTTCGTAATAAATTTGGTGCAAATTCAGCATGAAAACTATAACTATCTATCTGCGCACAGATATTTTTCTGCGCGGATTGAAAGAGGCTAATCCGTTTTTGACGAGCTTTAGATCTGCTTTTGACAATGTGTTTTTCGGCTGTGCGAACATACCCTAAGAGTCCTTTTACACAATGACTGATAATCAGGCAAATTATTGGGAATAATTGTCCTTTGTAAAATTTGTCAGTGATCACCCGATGAAAGAGCCTACACTCCCTCATCAGATGATCGCGTTGTTCTGCTGGTAAAAAAAAAAGTTTCTGTCCAGCAGATCGTTCGAAATCACAATCTGCTGCCAGGAAAAGTGATTTTCTATAGGGACAAGAGATTACTGTATCGATCGCTAGTCCCCGTACAGCAATTATTGGGAACATTTTGTTCCCAATAATCCGCCTGATTATTGGTCTGCAGAGGCAGACCGGACATAGACCCTACAGTGAAATTTCACAGTGGGCCGATGTCCAGGGGGCCACTCGAGCCCTCCTCATGGCCGCCAGCTGGATACATAATGCTCTCAGTAGTAATTCATGCGATGAGTATAATGCACTTCGCAGGTGCCCTCCTAAATTCAGCTGTATTGCCATCCTCAGGACTGTGATAAAGTTGACTAAGGCCTCTTTCACACGGACAAGATTTCCGCGCGGGTGCAATGCGTGAGGTGAACGCATTGCACCCGCACTGAATCCGGACCCATTCATTTCTATGGGGCTGTGCACATGAGCAGTGATTTTCACGCATCACTTTTGCGTTACGTGAAAATCGCAGCATGCTCTATATTGTGCGTTTTTCACGCAGGCCCCATAGAAGTCAATGAGGCTGCGTGAAAATCGCAAGCATCCGCAAGCAAGTGCGAATGCGGTGCGATTTTCACGCACGGTTGCTAGGAGATGATCGGGATGGGGACCCGATCTTTATTATTTTCCCTTATAACATGGTTATAAGGGAAAATAATAGCATTCTTAATACAGAATGCATAGTACAATAGGGCTGGAGGGGTTAAAAAATAAATAAATAATAATTTAACTCCCCTTAATCCACTTGTTCGCGCAGCCGGCATCTCTTCTGTCTTCTTCTTTGAGGAATAGGACCTTTGATGACGTCACTACGCTCATCACATGGTCTGTCACATGACCCATTACCATTGTAAAAGATTATGTGATGAGCGCAGTGACGTTATCAAAGGTCCTATTCCTCAAAGAAGAAGACAGAAGAGATGCCGGCTGCGCGAACAAGTGGATTAAGGTGAGTTAAATTATTATTATGAATTTTTTTTAAACCCCTCCAGCCCTATTGTACTATGCATTCTGTATTCAGAATGCTATTATTTTCCCTTATAACCATGTTATAAGGGGAAATAATACAATCTACACAACACCGATCCCAAACCCGAACTTCTGTGAAGAAGTTCGGGTCTGGGTACCACATTCAGTTTTTTATCACGCGCGTGCAAAACACATTGCACCCGCACAATAAAAACTTAACAACGGAACGCAATCGCAGTCAAAACTGACTTCAATTGGGTACCTACTCGCGCGGGTTTGCCGCAACGCATCCGGACCTTATCCGGACACGCTTGTGTGAAAGAGGCCTAATGCAGTGGGGCGGCAATATTTTTTTTGCTGTGCTATGGTATTTGGTTCTGCTGGGGCTGTATTTTGTGCTGCACTATTGTATTGCTGGTCCCATCAACTTGTATTATCCCTGCCTACTTGTGTTGCCCCGCTTCTGTCAATTTGGACCCACCTATAGCATGGGGCCTCTTTTTAAGTTTTTTCCAGGGCCACTTTAAGTTCCCAGTCTGCCCTTGTCGGTCTGTGTAAAAAGACCCTTAAAGGGGTTTTCCTGGTATAAATATCTTTTTTGCAAGTGACCCCGGGTATATTATATAGTGCGGGATTTAGAGCTGAGGTCCATAGCGGTAAGTACAAATCTTCTGTTTATGGAGGCAGGCTGGGGGCACTTGCAAAAAATAATTAATTTGCAGAAAACCCCTTTAATTGGAATGTCCATATACCTAGTATATACCTGTCAGCTAAATGCTCTCCTCCCACTTCCACATGCATGCTCAGCTCTGCTAGGGGTTGTTGTTTTCGTTGGGGAAAGTGGTGAAAGCCACTGCCCGGCATCTCTGACAGCGGCTTATGTCCAGGAGAACCAGTTCATCTAGCCTCAACAGATGACGTCGGGGGAGCGGTGGGAGCTCCCTATAGCGCCACATTAGATAAGTGGAGTATTGCTGCAGTGCACCCTCTTACTTGATCTATGATGACATTTCTTTTCTCTCCCCTTCGCACGATTTGCTGATTTACCAGCCCAAAGAATACAATGGGAGAACTGATTGGCATGTTAGTCTTTTAAATTGAACAAATTGTTTTCCAAATCACAGCTCAGCGCCTAAATCCGAAACGGAAAATGTATTTTCTCTTCTTCTCCTTGAATATCTCCCCTACCGTCTTCCTGCATCATGCAGTAAGGGTGTATTCACACAGTAGGGTTGTACCATGGTTTTTGCAGCGGGTCCGAGAACCGCGTAGCAGAATAAGCGTACGGTTTTACCACGAGTTGCCAGGGTGAAACTAAAGCTGCTGCAATTTATCTTAAAACTGCAGCCCTACTGCATTGTGTGAATTCACAGAAACGTCCATCTTCAGGCTGTGAGCAGAGTCAGACCTTGAAGCAAGTTCCTTATGATCCATAGACGAGGAGCCCTACAGTTACTTTATTATCCTCAGGTTTACTGCTTAGAAGGCAGCGGTCAGACACTACATCATGGGCTGTATAAATGTCACCCACCAGTCCTCATGGGTGTTCTCTGCCAGTATAATATTGTAAGGTGAACGAGGGGAGAGATGAACATTGTGAATACTTGACAGCAGGTTTCCATCACGATCGATGGGATTCTTGGATACCGCCGCTGTGCTACTTACCGTACATTTACGGTTTTCTGTGTACTGCCACAATTTAGTTTGCTGTAGCACTCCCACAATGGAGGACCTGTATGTAACACTAGTTCATGAAGGTAACACGAGGACTAGAGGATGCTATGCTTCTTTGGGAGTCAGATTTATACACCATTTAAGGCCCCTGGAGTTGGGTGACAACTTCTATGAGCAGTGTAATGGTTGCAAATAAGATATACATCAAATTATTAAAGGGATTTTCCACATTTATTTAACGGATGACTTATCCTCTGGATAGGTCATCAGTATCTGATTGGTGGTGGGCCAATCGGGACCACTGCCGATCAGTTGTTTGATAACGCACCGCCACCTACAGTAGCGC
This sequence comes from Bufo bufo, assembly GCF_905171765.1. Lineage (NCBI taxonomy): Eukaryota > Metazoa > Chordata > Amphibia > Anura > Bufonidae > Bufo > Bufo bufo. The sequence continues at coordinate 100,902,956 of NC_053391.1, read as the reverse complement.
CATGGCTTTCTTCAGCTTTGCCTCGCCCAGTGACGTCATGGTCATCGCTCACATGGCCTGGGCGCAGCTCAGCCTCATAGAAGTGAATGGGGCTGAGCTGCATTACCAATTACAGCCGCTATACAATGTACAGTGCTGTGCTTGGTGAGCTGATAGAAGACCATGGCGCTCCTGCAAGCGTCTGATCAGCGGGGGTCCCAGGTGTCGAATCCTCACCAATCAGATATTGGGGATAAGTCAACATTCAAAAAATCTCGGAAAACGCCTTTATTTCTTAAAGACATTCACTAGGGTCATGCTTGTAAATTGCTTCCATTTGTGTGCTCCTGAAGGAGGTACAGCTGAAGTTCCTAAGGTGATGCATTCTGGAAACTATTGCAAGTAGGATTTTCTACATATAATGAAGCCAAGTAGCAGCTCGACTCCTGCTCATATCTGTCCCAGTTCTGTTTGTTCACTTTATCATATATATTTTAGGTACATGCTGTATGTATCTATTGTAATACTTAGAACTGAAACCTGTCATGCTGAACCTGGTGAGCAGATTCATAGATAGTTCGGTGGGAAAAGATTCCGCAAAGCCTGCAATTTATTCATTGAATCCCTGTTCTTTCTACTTAGGAGTCCAGTGGGCGTCCCTACTTTATGTATGTACATTAATATGGAGGGGAAGGCTGCCAATCACTGATTAGGACCGCCCACTGGACTCATAATCCCAGAATGAGCAGAGATGTAAATGAATACGGAAAACTATATATGAATCTGCTCGGCTCCTCCTGCTGTAGAACATGCTGCCTGCAGATTACACTGCAATTCCTATGGGTTCTTTTTAGGGTCCATTGACACGTCCGTATGTGTTTTGCGAATCCGCAAAACACGGCAATGTGCGTTCCGCATTTTTCTGGACCGCATATCTCCGGCACTCTCAGGGAAAATGCCCTTTCTTGTCCGCAATTGCAGACAAGATAAGGACATGTTCTATTTTTTTTTGCGGAACGGAAGTGCGGATCTGCAAATGCGGATGCGGACAGCACATTCCGGCCCCATTGAAAATAAATGGGTCCGCACCTGTTCTGCAAAATTGCGGAACTGATGCGGACCCATTTTGCGAACATGTTAAAGGAACATTCCAGGCAAAGCTGATAGACTGGGGGAGATTTGCTGATCGTAATGTGCCAGAACTCTGACTTGCTCTAAAGATGGATGTTATGGATGCTATGTAACACATTTATTAAGTGTTGTAGACTTTTCTTTTTGACTCATCTGGCAAAGGGATGTGGCTTAATGGAAAGGGTGGTTTTAGTGTGGCTCTTCCAAAATTTTTCGGCAAAGTAAACCAACTAATAGGTGGTGTAATCTTAGACTAGACGGTCTATCATCCAGCATCAGCCGCATTGATTCATCTGGCATTTTTAGGCTGTCTAGTCTGTTTACAATATCTAAATATTAGACAGGATTATTAAATCTGCCCCGCTGTAGTGCAGGAGAAGTCTGAGCGTGACAGACAGACGTCGTGTATTCCCCCCCCCCCCCCCCCTCCTTTCAGGCCCTACTCTGTGTATTTAACAGTTTTAGAGAGGACATGTCAGCTCTCCTGACCTGGCTTAGTAAATACACATCTTGGCGTTCATAAATCGACAACTGGGTGTTACCATTTGGCGGTGTGTCACTGCACAGTCCAATCCTATCAGAGCCAACAGGGCCAGACTGTGTTGGAACTCACCCCTTTGACTAAAGGAATGGTAACACTCAGTGGTCAATTAATTAACAAAATATCCAGGAGGAATAAAAGAGGAACCGTACAGCAGAGTTCTTAGAAAAGATGCTGCATCATTGCTAGCATTTGCTAAAAAAGACCTTTGCAGGAGAGCTGATATCACACTAATCTAGTACATGACAATCTCTTTCTAACAAAACTGGAGCCACATGGATCAACAGATCTCACCATTAATCCCTCCAACTACTTTGCTAGATTTATTTTAAGCTGGCACCTCAGAGGGCGGGGGTCCTTTTTCGGAGGGCGGGGGTCCTTTTTCGGAGGGCGGGGGTCCTTTTTCGGAGGGCGGGGTCCTTTCTTCTGCAGCTATCTCCCTGTACCTGTTAAAGTAGATATGTCTGGTGGCAGTTGAAGGATAGAAATGAGCATGTGTAGCTACCTCATCAATGTAGACAGAAAAATGAGTAAAAGAACAAACAGCAGGTAGAGATATATATATATATATATATATATATATATATATATATATATATATATATATATATTTATTTTTTATTGATTTAGTAGCTATACAAAAAAATTTTAATTACAGAAAATTACAAAAATATTCAGACCCTGGTGCTGTTTTGAAAAATTAAAAATGCATTTTGTGGGACAACCCCTTTAATTCCAGTTTTTTTTTTCCTGCAGTATTTCTTTAACTATACCTCCAATATCTGAAACTGCAGTGAAATGAATGAAAATTACACTAAATTTGATAATTCACCTGAAAAGCAACAACCTCTGTGAAAAATCTGCATGCAGATGGATTGTGTATTTATGGTGTGGCGCTTGTGTGAAGTGGCTGGAGATGCGGTGGAGAGCGTTACACATGCTGTTTATGACTTCTCTTATAATGAGAGTCATTTTCTGCCATTGTGGCCTCAACCGCCATCTATGTACGTTGTATAGCTGGGCTGTGATGTTGCTGCTGATTATGTGCTTGGTGCATACAAATCAGCGCAGAACCGGGAGAAGGGGAAACCTAATTATGAAAAAAGTGCAGGACGTTACCTGAGAGGGACACAGGTGCCGCACTGATCGGAGGAAAAAGAAAATTAGTGTAGCAGCACAATGATAGAAAAATAAAGTAAATAAGACCTTTTAGTGGTGGTGCCAGCAGTGTTGGGTACCAGTCTGAAGCTCTCCCAGCAGTACGCAAAACTTGTAAGGAGACCGCAGCACTCACTTGTCTTCTGTAATCCAAACTTTATTCACCAACTTAGTGCGACGTTTCGACCGTCATGGTCTTTTTCAAGCAATGAACAATGTGAACCAAATCAGATATATATACCCTCCCAGAGGGCCACATGACCGAATCAAATCTGCTAATTGCAAATTGAATATGCTAAATGTATAACCGCCCATCTGTGCAAATCCAGAAAGCATGTACATGCCGAGAAAAACTGTGTTTTTGTGTTCCTTTATTGCCATTTTTACCATGCTTATAGAGGATCTGTTGGCTCTCCTGACAGTTTCTTGTTTTATTAAAGGGGATGTGTCATCAGAAAATGATCTGCTGTTTAAATCACTTTTTTACGTTTAACATATTTTTATATAATTTTTTATGTTCTTTTTAATTTTCCATGTCACTTTTTATATTTAAACTAAAACCAGAAATCCTGCAGTTTTCACACTGGCCACTATGTCTAATAACTGGTGCCACTTCTTGGTTTCTACAGATAACTTTATTGCAATTAACTCATTCTAATCCTGTAATTATATCACCTCTGTGTATTGACGGATCGCAATAGCGGAAAGGGAAAGCACAGATGTGAAAGTAACCTAAGTCAATGAGGTCCCCTCCTGACCATTGTGTCTATGGACCATAGGGTTGTTGCGGGTATCAATTTCGATACCCAATCGATACTTTTGTCCCGGTATTGATATGATACCAGGATTTCCATTTTTTCGATACTGGGCTGCGCTGCTGCACAGTCTAGTATCTCTGAACATGAGCGCACTGCTGTCGGCGCGCTCATGTTCCCTCAGCAGCACAGGGGATAACTGCCGCTGATCTGCTGCCAGTACCCGCCCCTGTATTAGGGAGTAATTATCATTGGTGGCGCCCCCCCCCCCCCCCCCCTTAAACCCCCATCCCCATTAAAATCATTGGTGGCACAGTGCGCGCCCCCCCCTCAACCCCCACAGTATTAAAATCATTGGTGGCAGTGGCCACAGGGTCCCCTCCCCTTCTCATTGGTGGCGGTGGCAGTTCTGATCGGAGCCCCAGCTTTGTAAGTCTGGGACTCCGATCGGTTACCATGGCAGCCAGGACGCTATTGAAGCCCTGGCTGCTATGTTCAGCTCCATGCTGCTGTGTGCACAAAGCACAGAGCAGCAGGGAGAGTGGGAGCTCCTATTCACCCTGATAGAAGTCTATCAGGGTGAATAGGACAAGGGATGAAAAGATCCAAGGTACTGGCCCCTAAGGGGGGAAATAGTTATAAAAAATATTAAGTATGAATCGCCCCCTTTCCCAATTTCACATATAAAATATATAAACAATAAATAAACCTATCACTTATCGCCACGACCGAAAGTCCAAACTATTAAAATATTTAAAAAATCTATGCGGTGAACACCGGAACAGAAAAAATAAATAAAAACTGCGCGATTCGTCATTTTTTAAAATGCAGAATGCACATGGCTTTTTTGGCTTATTTTTTCGCGTGGTATCGACTATCGCAATACTTTTTTATGGTATTTAAATCGAATCAATAATGTGGTATCGCAACAACTCTAATGGACCATGCGCCTGCCGTAAAGCATTTTCTTTTATGCCATGTAAATGCTGTTAAGAACGGCTCAGGCAAGATGCCCCCCCTAATAAAAAATTTTAAAAAAATCTACAATCAGGAAATAAAAACAATTAGAAAAAAAGGATATGCGCTGCTATCTAGTTTTAACTGCCAGATAACATTTTTGGTGACACATTTCCTTTAAGTACTTGTATTCCCTATGATATGTGTTAGAGTATTTAAGTGGTTGCATGTAATACTCTATTTCCCCTGTAGCGGCCACTGTAGGGTAAGTAAGGAGCCGTTCTCTGTAGCAGGACTCCTGGCGATCAGCCAATTTTGGCATATGTTCCTATATTAATGGGATTATATGACAAGTCAAACCCTTCATGTATAATATTCTCTAAAAAAAAGTTTAAAAAAACACACCAATCACCCCCTTTCCCAATTTTACATATAAAATATATAAACAATAAATAAACATATTACATATCGCCATGTCCGAAAAGGCCAAACGATTAAAATATTTAAAATCCCCTATGCGGTGAACGCCGTAAAAGAAAAAAGAAAAACCACGCGATTCGCCATTTTTATTAGTTACCTTGTCCCCCCAAAAAATAGGATAGGACTGTACGATTATGGGCCGGACGTTCCATAAAATGCGGAATGCACGTGGCTTTTTTTGGCGTTTTATTTTTTTTGAGTGGTATAGAATGGTATCGAGTATCGCAATACTTTTTTATGGTATCGAAACCGAATCAAAATTTTGGTATCGAAAAAACCCTAATTGTAACCGGAGTCCATTGTGGATGAGATCCATCTCATGACACCAATGAACTTCAGGTATAATGATAGGGTCTGTTAGGGTTACAGTGTGTTTTTTGTCATTTTGAAACACTGCTTGCTACTCTTTTCTTCTTGCCACATATGACAGAATCTGCAACTCAGATGTTACATGTTGCATAGCTTTTCCTTTGTCTGGGAGACTGCGGATACTTCCAGTAGACTGCTTCACTACAGCACTAGGGACCAGAAACCCTATTTCTCCTTGAGAAGTACAAGGGCCATAAGTGCTTTATCAGTATTGTGCAGTTAAATGCATCTTCCAGGATAACTATGGTTTTTTAACAGATATGTACATGTGGATGCTTCCCTCATGTACATCTCTTTTGTGTTTTTTTTTTTTTTCTTTTCAATTTGGACTCTCCTGACCCATTTTCGCCATATACAGTCGTGGCCAAAAGTTTTGAGAATTACATAAATATTGGAAATGGGAAAAGTTGCTGCTTAAGTTTTTATAATAGCAATTTGCATATAATCCAGAATGTTATGAAGAGTGATCAGATGAATTGCATAGTCCTTCTTTGCCATGAAAATTAACTTAATCCCAAAAAAAAACTTTCCACTGCATTTCATTGCTGTCATTAAAGGACCTTCTGAGATCATTTCAGTAATCGTCTTGTTAACTCAGGTGAGAATGTTGACGAGCACAAGGCTGGAGATCATTATGTCAGGCTGATTGGGTTAAAATGGCAGACTTGACATGTTAAAAGGAGGGTGATGCTTGAAATCATTGTTCTTCCATTGTTAACCATGGTGACCTGCAAAGAAACGCGTGCAGTCATCATTGCGTTGCATGAAAATGGCTTCACAGGCAAGGATATTGTGGCTACTAAGATTGCACCTCAATCAACAATTTATAGGATCATCAAGAACTTCAAGGAAAGAGGTTCAATTCTTGTTAAGAAGGCTTCAGGGCGTCCAAGAAAGTCCAGCAAGCGCCAGGATCGTCTCCTAAAGAGGATTCAGCTGCGGGATCGGAGTGCCACCAGTGCAGAGCTTGCTCAGGAATGGCAGCAGGCAGGTGTGAGCGCATCTGCACACACAGTGAGGCGAAGACTTTTGGAAGATGGCCTGGTGTCAAGAAGGGCAGCAAAGAAGCCACTTCTCTCAAAAAAAAAACATCAGGGACAGATTGATCTTCTGCAAAAAGTATGGTGAATGGACTGCTGAGGACTGGGGCAAAGTCATATTCTCCGATCAAGCCTCTTTCCGATTGTTTGGGGCATCTGTAAAAAGGCTTGTCCGGAGAAGAAAAGGTGAGCGCTACCATCAGTCCTGTGTCATGCCAACAGTAAAGCATCCTGAGATCATTCATGTGTGGGGTTGCTTCTCATCCAAGGGAGTGGGCTCACTCACAATTTTGCCCAAAAACACAGCCATGAATAAAGAATGGTACCAAAACACCCTCCAACAGCAACTTCTTCCAACAATCCAACAACAGTTTGGTGAAGAACAATGCATTTTCCAGCACGATGGAGCACCGTGCCATAAGGCAAAAGTGATAACTAAGTGGCTCGGGGACCAAAACGTTGACATTTTGGGTCCATGGCCTGGAAACTCCCCAGATCTTAATCCCATTGAGAACTTGTGGTCAATCCTCAAGAGGCGGGTGGACAAACAAAAACCCACTAATTCTGACAAACTCCAAGAAGTGATTATGAAAGAATGGGTTGCTATCAGTCAGGAATTGGCCCAGAAGTTGATTGAGAGCATGCCCAGTCGAATTGCAGAGGTCCTGAAAAAGAAGGGCCAACACTGCAAATACTGACTCTTTGCATAAATGTCATGTAATTGTCGATAAAAGCCTTTGAAACGTATGAAGTGCGTGTAATTATATTTCACTACATCACAGAAACAACTGAAACAAAGATCTAAAAGCAGTTTAGCAGCAAACTTTGTGAAAACGAATATTTGTGTCACTCAAAACTTTTGGCCACGACTGTAGACAAATCACTCTGTTTCCTCTATTTCCTGTATGAAGCACTTCCTGTTGCTGTATCCAAATAAACCCATAATGCACTTCTTCTTCCTCTGCCACACCTCCAGCACTGCCCCTAACACCGCCCAGCTAGTTTAGAGCTCCTCCCTCCCCGCTAGTTACATAGACACTCCTGTATCACTGCCCCTGTATGGACATAACATCACAGAAAATAGGAAATACCTAAAACTAATACCTGTATCCCATGTTTGCTGGCGTTCACAATGCAGGCGGCAACCTCTTCTGGTCTACAGCCTGGCATGGTGGGACGCAGGCGGGCAAATGCAAAACCATCACTTCACTGTGTCCCAGTGCAGGCGGGATGCAAAGACTTAATCACGCACGCCAGCGTGGGTGTTCACTCTCTCATAGGCTTCAGGCCTACTAACTAAGCCTGAGGCCTATGAGGATAGTCGGTGGGGCAGGGAACTATTGGCTCCCATGCCCCGCCGCAATATTCAGCTGCAGAGCTGCGGCAATGGGTCTAGTCGCAAATGATGACGAGACTAAAAAGTCTTGTTGCCATTTGCAAATTCTAAGTTGCATTAGCGACCATTTTGGTCCCCATCTGGAGCCCTGATGTGTATGAGGGCCTTTAGCCACCCATTGATTGCAGCCCAAATCTGTATAGGAACTATCTGGCCCTTTAATGGATCTCCTCTAAAGTTAGCGCAAAGTAAAAGCACTTGACAGCCATTGCAGTCTGTACTAGGAAGATGTCAAAAACATTCTGTTCTCAGTGATAAAGATCAATTGTTGTCTTTGCGCCACTTTCTTTAAAAACGAGTCGCATTGTATCAGCCGGGGGAAAGCTGCCTCCAGGTTACAATCCTGATCGTTTTCTGCCCCTTGATTATTCTCCTATAAACAGCAGAATATAAAAAATAAAAGAAAAACTGTATATTGCTCCCGTAACAATCGCTCCATGATGGATCAAAGCTGCACCCAATGTTTCTTACCACATAATAAGCCTTAACAGCCATTATCTTTTCTTGCTTGAACTATTGATCGGAGTTTCATATTCTTTAAAATGCAGGAAATCCATAGCAATATCTTGCCTGGCTTAATGCTGTTTTATTAAGATTAAAGTAGGATTTTACAGCCCTAGCACGGGAGAATGATTAAGGTATTGCAGAGAATAAATTGGCTGGTGATTGTTCTCGGACTGAATGCTGTACGTTAATTTACTCTTGTGCAGGTTTATGAGCGTATGCTTTAGAGCCTCCTCTGCTACAAAGATTAGCGAAGGATCTCTACATGGGGAGAATTCAAATGTGATGGGACTTGCGACCATAAGGAGAATATTGCGCGTCAGCCATGTAATTACAGTACGCAATAGTGCTGGCTTAATTGTACATTTTCTCTTAGGGGCAGCCAACCTGCTCATACATATGGTAATCTAAACAGAGTGCATATAATACAGTTATGTGTTATCGACCAGTTTCTCCATTCTATTAGTAGAGGTTTGTAGGTCATTATGGTCCAGGCTTGCAGTAATGCATTCTGTACATATCTTGTTTCACATCTTCATTGGTCTTGTTTGTCTCACATTACTGTTAAAACAGAGATATATGTAAAGAAATGTTCCCTCTCTGTCCCAAGAAATCGTCCATGTCCACCCTCATTCTCCTCGCTGTCCTGTGACAAGATGTAAGACAAGTGGTTGGAGCAGGAGCCTCCCTGCTGTGTCCCATCTGCAGTAGGATAAAATTGTAAAGCTCCATCCCTCTTGGCTAAGCCCTACCCAGGGCCGGCTTCAGGTTAATGTGGGCCCTTGGGTGATGAAGTTTCAGTGGGCCCCCTTGTGGCATCTTGCAAGGGGCAATGAAACTGCATGTATTATAATGATATATACATTTATGTATAAGAAAAGGACGAGCTGTAGTTTTTGCAATTTTTGCATACATACACCTTTTTGATCGCTTTTTATTCAATAATAAAGCTCACTATAATGCCCCCCAGTAGTAATAGCTCCCCTTATAATGTAACCGTAGGAAATGCCCCTTAAAATGAGTGCCAGTACAAAAAGCTTAAAATGAGTGCCAGTACAAAAAATGCCCCCTAATAATGTGATCTAGTACAAAAATGTCCCCATTTTGTGTGTACCAGTTCAATAATACTCCCTCTTAGTGCCCCAGTTGAGCTAAAGTCACCATGTTGCCCCCCATATTGTCAGTATAAAATGCCCCTATATAGTACCCCCAGTAAATGCCCCCATAGTGCTCCTCTTTCCCCCTTCCCCATATTACCACCCATAATGTGTGCCAGTATAAAATGCCCCTTTATAGTACCCCCAGTAGATGCCTTCATAATGTCCCCCATAATGTGATAGTATAAAATACCCCTTCTTAGTGCCCCCATAGTGCTTCTGTCCTCTCCTTTTCCATAGTGCCTCCCATAATGTCCCAGTAAAAAATGCCCCTATATAGTGCTGGCATAGTGCACCCAACAGCATTGTGCCACAAAATATAAAAACAAAAACTAATACTTATCTCCATGCTTCTGGAAGTTATGCCATGCAGGCCTCTTCCGACCTATGTCCCGCGCTGTATGCTGCCCGGCCCAGGAGGCGCGTTGATGATGAGTATCTCATCTTCCATGAAATAGCAATTCTGAAGCATCTTTTCCCTAACGCCGCCACACCGGCACTGATAGGAGCTTGATCCCTCCTCCCAGGGACAGGAAACAGCGGAAGCCAAAATAAAAGGACACCTCCTCCAACCTACTACGGTTGTTGTTTCCTGTCCCTCAGGACTGGTGGAAGCCTTGTCAGTGCGCTGACTAAAGATTCTGATGCGCTCAGCCTAAGGATCCTTCCCCTTTTTTTGGGAGGGCTGAGCAGGGCACAGAGGCTCCGGGTGGAGCATGGGCTCCCCTTCTCTGTCCCTAGGAGTAAGTCAGGGGCTGGGCATCCGGGCTATACCTACCTCTGGGTAGAGGGGATCGACGCCTCACGCGTCTTGCAGGAGGATTCCTGTGACGCACAGCATTGCCCTTCCTCAGCGCACTTCCGGCAGTGGCTGACGTCACGCCGGCCGGAGGGGGAGTGGCCAGGAGGAAGCGTGGCGTGCGCTCGGAGCTGGTGTGGGGGCAGAGCCAATAGGAGCAGGGCGCTGAGTTTACAGTTGTGTTCAAAATTATTCAACCCCCAATGCTGTAAAGGGTTTTAGGGAATTTAGTGTACATTTGTAATTGTGTTCAGAATGAAATCTTACAAGGACTTTTTAAAGAACCAAAAGCAACTAAAATGACATCAATTGTTTTTGTAATACAGTATTCAATTTTTTTTTTTGTGATTTCTTCATTGACACAATTATTCAACCCCCTAAAGACTACCACTCTTAAGAACAGAGGTTCATTCAAGTGTTTTTGATCAGGTATTGAAAACACCTGTGGATGTCAAGGAGCAGCAATCAAGCATAATAAGCACCAATTAGGCAGATTTAAAAGGACTGTGATACTCGGCTCCTTCTAGACATTTACTGGTGTGTTTACAAACATGGTGAAGTCAAGAGAATGGTCCAGTAAGACAGGAGAAGAGGTGATTTCTCTTCACAGGAAGGGCAATGGCTATAAGAAGATTGCAAAGATGTTAAACATACCAAGAGACACCATAGGAAGCATCATTCGCAAATTCAAGGCAAAGGGCACTGTTGAAACGCTACCTGGTCGTGGCAGAAAGAAGATGCTGACTTCGACTGCTGTGCGCTACCTGAAGCGCAAAGTGGAGAAAAGTCCCCGTGCGACTGCTGAGGAACTGAAAAAAGATTTGTCAGATGTGGGTACTGAAGTTTCAGCTCCGACAATAAGGCGCACACTGCGTAATGAAGGCCTCCATGCCAGAACTCCCAGGCGCACCCCCTTGCTATCTCCAAAGAATAAGAAGAGTCGACTGCAGTATGCCAAAAGTCATGTGGACAACCCACAAAAGTTTTCTGTGGACTGATGAAACAAAATTAGAACTGTTTGGGCCCATGGATCAACGCTATATTTGGAGGAGGAAGAACAAGGCCTAAGAAGAAAAGAACACCTTGCCTACTGTGAAGCATGGTGGGGGGTTATTCATGCTTTGGGGCTGTTTTGCTTCTACAGGTACAGGGAAGCTTCAGCGTGTGCAAGGTACCATGAATTCTCTTCAGTACCAGGAGATATTGGATGAAAATGTGATGCAGTCCGTCACAAACCTGAGGCTTGGGAGACGATGGACCTTTCAACAGGACAATGATCCCAAGCATACCTCCAAGTCCACTAGAGCATGGTTGCAGATTAAAGGCTGGAACATTTTGAAGTGGCCATCGCAGTCACCAGACTTAAATCCGATTGAGAACCTCTGGTGGGACTTAAAGAAAGCAGTTGCAGCGCGCAAGCCTAAGAATGTGACTGAACTGGAGGCTTTTGCCCATGAAGAATGGGCGAAGATACCCGTAGATCGCTGCAAGACACTTGTGTCAAGCTATGCTTCACGTTTAAAAGCTGTTATAACTGGAAAAGTATGTTGTACTAAGTACTAAGATTGAATATCACTTGGGGGTTGAATAAAACTGATAATGATGTGAGCACAGAAAAGACATTTGTGGTTATTTCATTATAAATGTTGTTATATTTGTCTGACTTACAAGTGAATCTTTGATTTAATTGTAAACAAGATGACTGAAATGATCAAAATCAATGTCAAACTGGCCAAAACACTCAATTTCAGTGGGGGTTGAATAATTTTGAACACAACTGCAAATATGGCTTTGTTTTCCCTGGGAAGGAATGCTGTGGCAAGGATCCAGACTTGCTGATCCCTGCAAAGATGTCCTCCGCTGATGCTGACGTCCCACGCAGACCTGCTGATCCCTGCAAGGCCCTCAGCCCGGTATGTGGCCTCCTCCATTTTTGGGTTGATGGACGATTTTCTCCTATCCCATGATCACCACCCAGGTGCTGGTGTGGGTCTAGTTCTAATATAATGTATATATTTTTTAGGTAAAAGAGGCTGGCCCTGCAAAATCCTCGGGTGGTGAACCCACAAAAAAAGAAATGTTTGCTGTGCAGAAAGGGTCTGCACAATTCTAGTAAAAAAAAACGCTGTGTCCACCCTGTACGGAAATGGTAGTGGCGAAAGAGTCACCATCTTTTATGGAAAACCTTAGAACCCTTATTAGGGACAAAAACCTTCAAACAGAAATATCCGTTTGCAGATTCCGATTGTGAAACATGGGAAAGAACCCCCAGGATTGATGCCCTGATAGCTAAAATTTCAAAAAAATCCTCTCTCCCCTTTGAAGACATGGGGTTACTGAAGGATCCCATGGACAAAAAAATGTGATAGTCTTCTTAAAAAAATCTTGAGAGACAGGATCGGCTATGTTCAGACCTGGTATCGCAGCCATTTGCGCTGATAGGTCCCTTTCTGTCCGGATCAATCAGATGGAATGTCACTTAACAGCTGGTACCCGGCGGGAGGAAATTATATATCCTCTCCCGGTTTTGAAGCAGGCCTCAATTTTTTTTGGTGGATGCCTTTGCAGATCTGGTGAGACTTTCGGCCAGGTCTACAGCTCTATCGAACGCCACCTGTAGAGCCATATGGTTGAGATCCTGGTCGAAGAGTCGCCTTTGTGCTATTCCCTTTGAGGGGGATAGACTATTTGGATCCGCATTAGACAATATTTTGGATAAAGCCTCAGACAGAAAAAAGGGGTTTCCTTCTGAATGCCATTTTTTCCAGCAAAGAAAAAAAAATTGTTCCCAAAACAGGTTTAAGCAGTCTCAAAACAAAAAGGAGTCATCAGGTAAATGGCAATCTTCTAGAGGCCAGGGTAGGGGTTTCTTATTCAATCCCGACTCCTCTTCTAAGAAGTCCCAATGACACCAGAAGTCCAGTAGGGGGCAGGCTTTCAGTGTTCAGCCAAGCTTTGGATTCTATAGGAGCCTCCCCCTGGGTCCTAAAACAAATAGAGGCCCTAGATCCTCTCAAATAGGAGGCCCTAGAGTCAGAGGTTTCTTCCCTATTAGAAAAAACGGGTTGTTTCAGAAGTTCGGATAGCCCAGCGGGATCAGGGGGTCTACTCTCCCCTATTTCTTATTTTAAAAAAAAAACAAGTGGGAAGTTCAGAACAATATTCAATCTGAAGAACCTAAATCACCTGGTCATTTACAAAAAAATCTAAATGGAATCTTCCTTAGGATGGGTTATCAACCAGGAGAAGTCAAGACTAATTCCAAGTCAACAGAGATTATTTCGAGGTGTACTCCTGAACACCCACCATCTATCTTCCTTTTTACCACATGAGAAGCAGATCAACCTGGTAGCTCGGGTAAGACTCTTCTGTTCCAGAAAGACAGCATCGATAAGAGACATCATGCGCTTACTGGGACTCTTAACATCCACAATATCCTCTGTGAATTGGGCTCAGGCCCACAGCAGGATCCTGCAGTCTTCCCTCCTGTCATCTTGGGACAGGACGCAGAGTTCCCTAGAAAATAAAATAAAAATTCCATACCAAGTAGAAAAAAATCCCTGAGTTGGTGGACGGTGGAGAAACAACTACAAACAGGGGTGCAGTGGCGGCCGAAGAATCAGATTACAGTAACCACCGATGCAAGCAGGCAAAGGTTGGGGAGCACATGCTTTGCAGGAAATTGTACAAGGAACATGGAGTCCTCAGATGTCTTCAGCATCTTCAAACCTAAGAGAATTGACAGCTGTCTTCCAAGCCTTTCTAAGTTTGAGACCAACTATCCAACACCACCATGTCAAAGTATTCTCGGACAATGCGACGACAGTGGCATATCTAAACCGTCAAGGAGGGACGAGAAGAAAATCCTTGACGGTTATCTCAAGAATATTCAGATGGGGAGAGGAGAACCTGGAGTCCATTTCAGCAGTTCACTTAAAAGGAAAAGAGAATATTTTAGCGGATTTTTTGAGCAGACAGACTCTCAGAGAAGGAGACTGGTCGTTAAATCAGAAGATCTTCAGTCAGACAGGTGGGGGCTTCCGGTATTGGATCTGTTCACAACAAGACAGAACAGGAAGGTAGAAAAAAATTATTCCATCAGCCTCAAGAAAAATCTAAATTGGATAGATGCTCTTTCCCTGCCATGGCCCAGAGGTCTTCTCTACGCATTTCCACCATTCTTTCTGATTGCAAGGACTTTGATGAAGATACGAGAAGAAGAGGCACAAGTTCTTATTATTTCCCCCTATTGGCCAAAAAGGTCTTGGTTCCCCCTGCTTTAAAACCTTGTGACAAGGGAACCCTAGTTTCTGCCTCCTTCATCAGGGTCCAGCCCTTTATCCCAACATACAACATCTACACTTAGCGGCTTGGAGACTGAACAGATCTTGTTAAAGAAAAAGGGTTTTCTGAGGCTGTCATATCGACCTTGCTACAATAGTAGAAAGCAGATCACTTCCAAAATGTATCTGCAAACTTGGAAAGCCTTTCTGTTATTTGCAGGTGATCATTGGGATCTTCAGAGTAGTTTGAACGTGAGCCTGATTTTATAGTTTTTGCAAGCAGGATTTGAGAAGGGGCTCAGAACCAATACAGTTCAAGTGTCTGCCTTTTTGGACATCAGGGTGGCAGAAATCCCCCTAGTTGGGAGATTCCTTAAAGGCGCAAGCAGGCTGCATCCTTCCTTTTTTTGTTAAAGTTTCCCCCCTGGGATCTAAACCTGGTCCTCTCTGCTCTAATGTCCATGCCCTTTGAGCCCGTTTCAGAGATATCCCTAAGATTGTTAACGCTAAAAACCACCTTTCCATTTAGAGATCCAGGCCCTTTTCTGTAAGTAGCCTTACCTCACTGTTTTGGATGATAGTGTAATTCTTAGACTCTCCCCTGCTTTCCTACCGAAGGTCTTCTCAAGGTTTCATTGCCAGCAGGATATGGTTTTACCATCCTTTTACACTTCTCCAGCTTCAGATCAGGAAAGAATGTTTCATCATCTAGACGTCTACAGATGAGGTACCTTGAGGCTACAGATTCCTTTAGAAAGTCTGATCATCTCCTTGTCCAGTTTCAAGGAAAAAATAGGGGTCTTGGAGCCACTAGGGCAGGCATGCTCAACCTGCGGCCCTCCAGCTGTTGCAAAACTACAACTCCCAGCATGCCCGAACAGCTTCCAGCTATCAGCCTAGAGTAGGGCATGGTGGGAGTTGTAGTTTTACAACAGCTGGAGGGCGGCAGGTTGAGCATCCCTGCTCTAGGGCTTCAATAGCCAGATGGATAAAACAAACCATCGTCCTGTGTTTCTTCCCCCCTTAGGGTTGAAGGCCCATTCCTCTAGGGCTCTGTCCACCTCTTGGGCGGAAAGGGGATCTGCTTCTGTGGATCAGATATGTAGGGCTGCCACATGGTCCAACCCCATGACCACCTTCAGGCATTATAAACTTGATGTTATGGCTAACCAGGATTTGGCTTTTGGACGGAAAGTGCTTTCAGCTGTAGTCCCTCCCTAAAAATCTCTTCTCTGAAAATCTCCTATCAGTGCCGGTGATAAGAGTAATTGTCATCTTTCTTAAAACTCTGCATTGTGATATCTCTCTGTTATTTCTCCTGAAAATATATATGAATATGTACACTGGGTTTATTAATCCCCTTGACTAAGTGGTATGTGCTTACTTATTGTACAGTTAGTCCTGACAGTGTCAGAATGTCCCCACCCAGTGGAGAATGGGGACACCGCTCGCCAATTTATTCATACATTTCCAGGCAGAAGAAAAGAGGAACAGCACATTTTAGCGTTATGTAAAGGGTAATTCAAGTAATGACTAATAACAGGCATGTCAGGAAAGCTATAAAGAGCAATCCCACTGGAAAGTGCATGTTACAGTGCGGATATGGACCATTACATCAGAATATCTAGTTGGTATATATCTGCATGGGCAACAGTTAATGAAGGTGCGTAAGACTATAATATTGTAGCTACATCTTCCAGCTACTTTAGCACCATCTTAAAAAATGTCCCCGCTTACATCTAGCTTTTGTGTACTACGCAGTTTTCTTTGAAGTTACACAGCCATTCATTAGACATTGTGCATTTTCTGTCATTTCCATGTCCACATGAAAGGACTGTGCTTTCTATGTTTTCATGGCACAGTCACAGATGTGCTTTGTGCACAAATTATGGTAAGCTACTCATACACCACTTTAGCTAGAGTTTATTCATAGTTTTGCAGCATGCCAGAAAGGAGCATAATTCATACTAAGTGGGACATGAATCACACAGTGGCCTATTTTTTTTTTTTGTTTTCTTTTGATGCTGCAGGATTCTGAACCATTGGGTAAATTCTAGATGAAACTTAAAGGGGTTATGCAAGAGTGGGTGGGAAGGTTTGGCAAACTCCCTCACTTAGCCGGACCTGTAAAGGGAAGCCTACTTACCTGCTTTGCAGTGCTGGCTCCCCGCTCCTTCTCCTCCCGGCCTGCGATTCTCCTCTGGGCTCCCTAGCTGTCAACATCCCTGGCACCGATGGTGACTGGCTCCCCTTACATCATGACAAATGGTCACCTGACGAGTGGGGGCAGTTTACCAAAAAACAAACAAAACAAAAAAAAAACATTCTAGCACAACCACTTTAAGATTGTTCTGGATGGTTGCTTGACCATTGAGTGTAAGATAAATGTTCCTAAATTGGGCCATAATTGGATTATTCTCAACTTTGGATGTCCAACCAAGTTTTTTTTTTTTATTATTATTTTTTTTAGGCAGCACGGTTACACTACCAGAAATGTGTGATTCTTGACATTTCTTTCTTTGTTTTAAAAGAGCCCTTTACACTTGCTGATGCAGCAGGCAGTTATTGGGAATGAACTGCCTGTTCCTGATAATTGCCTGCTCATTATGAGGTGAGAGCTGCATTTACCTTCAGCAGTCACCTTCACTCTATGGGGAGCAACTGTTAGAGTGACTGCTCGTCACTGTACACATTCATTGTTTAGACAGCACAATCTGCTGCCCAGAAATGATGAGTTATATGACCACACCAGTGATTGCTTTCACCCAATGACATAGCGTGATTGGTGGCACCTTTACACAGGGCTGTTATCAGGAATGACCATTCCTAGGAGAATACCAAATAATTGTCCTGATTATTGGCCTGTATACAGTATTTAATATAACCTATTCAAACATATACTGTAGATGTCTAGAGGGGTTTGCCTACTCTTAAAGGGGTTGTCCTACTAAAAATATTTAGCAGTTTTCACACCAGCGCATAGATCTGAATACTTTCTGTAAATGCATGTAATTAGAAACTTAGTATAGCTGCTAGCTTGATATACTGTATTTTTTGCCCTATAAGACGCACCAGCCCATAAGATGTACCTAGGACAATAAGATTTTTTTTTTTCATTAGACCTTAGATCAGACCAGCAGACAGACCCGCAATGTTAATCAGACCACAGCTAGCAGCCCCAGTCAGACCCCCAATGTTAAAAAGACCCCTATAAGACCTTACATCAGATCCCCATGCCATATTTCAGCCCCCTCCCCTCCCCCCATGCCATATATCAGCCCCAGCCTCAGAGCAAATAAAATAAAAAAAAATCCACTTACTTTTCCTACTCCGGACGCCTCCGCTCCTCTCCTCCAGCGCTCTTCTTCCTGCCATCGGCTGTGCTGTGATCCGATGCGCACAGCGTGAGGTCAAAGAGCGCCCTCACGCTTTGCGTAGCCACAGCAAAGCCAACTGCAGAGGACCAGGAAGCGGTGAGTACTAAGCCCGTGGAGCGTTGCATTCACTGCTTCCCTGTCCTCCGGTACTAATGAGCGCTTCCATAATGGAAGCGCTCATTAGTATTAGCCCCATAAGACGCAGTCACATTTCCCCCCCACTTTGGGGGAAAAATACAGCAAATCTAGCAGAGCAACGAGAACAATGAATGTGGATCGTCATGTACTATATAATGTCTTCTTCTCATTTTTTACACTAATCATGGGATAACGCCTTTAACCCTCTCTAATATCTAGAACTTAGAGCAGGGATCAGCAACCTCCGGCACTCGAGCTGTAGTAAAACTACAGATCCCAGCATGCTCCTTTCACTTCTATGGGATTCCTGAGAACAACTAAGCAAATGTGCATGCTGGGAGTTGTACAGGGTGGGCCATTTATATGGATACACCTTAATAAAATGGGAATGGTTGGTGATATTAACTTCCTGTTTGTGGCCCATTAGTATATGTGAGGGGGGAAACTTTTCAAGATGGGTGGTGACCATGGTGGCCATTTTGAAGTCTGCCATTTTGAATCCAACTTTTGTTTTTTCAATAGGAAGAGGGTCATGTGACACATCAAACTTATTGGGAATTTCACAAGAAAAACAATGGTGTGCTTGGTTTTAACATAACTTTATTCTTTCATGAGTTATTTACAAGTTTCTGACCACTTATAAAATGTGTTCAATGTGCTGCCCATTGTGTTGGATTGTCAATGCAACCCTCTTCTCCCACTCTTCACACACTGATAGCAACACCGCAGGAGAAATGCTAGCACAGGCTTCCAGTATCCGTAGTTTCAGGTGCTGCACATCTCGTATCTTCACAGCATAGACGATTGCCTTCAGATGACACCAAAGATAAAAGTCTAAGGGTGTCAGATCGGGAGACCTTTGGGGCCATTCAACTGGCCCACGAGGACCAATCCACTTCCCAGGAAACTGTTCATCTAGGAATGCTCAGACCTGACACCCATAATGTGGTGGTGCACCATCTTGCTGGAAAAACTCAGGGAACGTGCCAGCTTCAGTGCATAAAGAGGGAAACACATCATCATGTAGCAATTTCGCATATCCAGTGGCCTTGAGGTTTCCATTGATGAAGAATGGCCCCACTATCTTTGTACCCCATATACCACACCATAAATTTGTTTGTTCCAACAGTCTTGGAGGGATCTATCCAATGTGGGTTAGTGTCAGACCAATAGCGCTGGTTTTGTTTGTTAACTTCACCATTCACCTAAAAGTTTGCCTCATCACTGAACAAAATCTGCGTAAACTGAGGGTCCTGTTCCAATTTTTGTTTTGCCCATTCTGCAAATTCAGTGCGCCGATCTGGGTCATCCTCGTTGAGATGCTGCAGTAGCTGGAGTTTGTAAGGGTGCTATTTGTGAGTAGCTAATATCCGCCGAAGGGATGTTCGACTAATGCCACTCTCCATGCGCCGAGTGTTACGCTGTGGGCTCTTGCTGAATGAAGCTAGGACAGCCACTGATGTTTCTTCATTTCATGCGTCCACATTTTGGCAAATCCAACACTGAACCAGTTTCACAAAACTTAGCAAGCAGTTTGCTAACTGTAGCATGGGAGATGGGTGGTCTCGTACGGTGTCTTGCATTGCAATCTGCTGCAATGACCCGGTTACTGCGTTCACCAGACATCAACACAATTTCTATCCGCTCCTCACGTGTTAACCTCGGCGACATGTCAATGGCTGTAAACAAAGATAAACTTGTAAATAACTCATGAAAGAATAAAGTTACGTTAAAACCAAGCACACCATTGTTTTTCGTGTGAAATTCCCAATAAGTTTGATGTGTCACATGACCCTCTTCCTATTGAAAAACAAAAGTTGGATTCAAAATGGCCGACTTCAAAATGGCCGCCATGGTCACCACCCATCTTGAAAAGTTTCCCCCCTCACATATACTAATGTGCCACAAACAGGAAGTTAATATCACCAACCATTCCCATTTTATTAAGGTGTATCCATATAAATGGCCCACCCTGTAGTTTCACCACAGCTGGAGTGCCGGAGGTTGCTGATCCCTGACTTAGAGCATCTCCTGGTTTCTAGCAGCTGGACCAGTGGTGGGCAGCTGTGTTCAGAGAGAGGGTTCTGCCATCCATTGAATCAAGTGAATCAACCTTGTTCCTGAGGATTGAGAGCTGCTGTGTGGTGCTGCTTTCTTTCCGGACTGAAGGAGACCACCCTACCAAAACTAGATGGAGGTTTTCATTGTGGACAATCATATTACCCAAGGATCAGTACCCAGTTTTTTCAGAATAGCTGCATCAACTGCTGTTCTTGCAGACAAAATCTTTGTGGATTTATTGCCACTACTTAGGGCAGAGACCCCCACCCTTTTGTTAAAGGCAGTCAGTCTCCATGAAATTCAGTGTTAAACTAGACACAATGCCTTGAAGGGCTAGCTTAGCTGAATGTAATGATACCTTTCACTTAGATATCCATTGCTTCATTCTGGAGGAAAAAAAATACTTTAATTCATTTGCAGATGAGCAGTAAAGTGCACTGAGGGCGTGCCCAAGCCACTCTGTGCACCCTTGCTCCTCCTGCTTCCTCTGACAGCCCCTCCCTCTCCTTCATGATTGACAGGGCCAGGCAAGATGCCTATGCGGGAACCTGGCGATGTCAGGGAGTGGCAGGCAGGGGAAGTGGTCTGGGCCTGCCCTCGGTGCACTTAGCTGCTCATTTGCATATAGATTAACAGTACTTTTTCTCCAGAATGAATCAAAGGATCGCTTAGTGAAAGATATTATTACAGTCAGTTGAGCTAGCCCTACAAGACATTGATGGGTCGTGTCGAGCCACTCCAGTTATTAACAGAGGAAACTTCTATGAAAGATATTACTTCATTACATGGCTCTTACCCTATTATTATATGTCATGTTTGTGTTTTTTACCATCACGCCTAGTCTCACTGATATTATTACATCCATGGTACCACTAAAACACAGTAGTAGTTAGAGATCCCACTGGAGGTCCGAAAGCCGCTGGTTGGGGATCACTTGCCTACAGTGGTTTGTGCATATACAGTTGTAGACATGTTGGTTATGATTTATTTTATGCAGCCAGTATTAGCTGTAGATATATCCGTTTTCTGGGACGCAGTGACATAATTAGGATACTGAGTGACCTGGTGATTCATGGTGAACCCACTCATGACAAAGCTGCCTGGAAACATGGGAGTCCATGACATTTCCTCAGGATACGTCATCAATACCAGATTAGCGGGGGTCCAGCACCCCCGCCAATCAGCTGTTAGAAGAGAAAGCGGCGCTCATACAATCATTACCTTCTGTGCTCTGTTTACCTGCTCACCGCAGTGATGAGCATTGTAAATACAGGTATGGCGTCCCCATTCACTTCTATGGGACAGCTTCTTCCTGTTCAAGTGAATACTACAGACCCATCCCAAAATAGTAAATGGGGACGCCATACTTGTAATCACACCTGCTCACCACTGCAGTAGCTGCGGCCAGCAGGTAAACAGAGCAGAGAAGGCAGCGCTTGTATGAGCGCTGCCTTCTCTTCAAACAGATGATCGGCGGGGGTCTCGGGAGTCGGACCCCCGCTGATCTGATATTGATGACCTTTGACTGTTGAGGATAGGTCATCAATAGTAAAACGCGGACGACGCCTTTCAGTATGTACGTTTATTTGCAACCTGTGGTATCAACTAATTCTGCTGTCACTGGTTTCTGGGAAATGGGTCGGCGGCAGCCCCAGCATGCTCCTTCTGTAGAGAGGTCCTCCCTCTGCATGTAATGTCCAGCAATTAGCTTGAGACATGATGCAATTTAATGTTCTCAGACAGTCGCCCTCCGTCAATAAGCTTTGTTTGTAGCTCCCATTGTAGCCTTCCTCATAAGCGATCAGTTTCCCTGGAAAGGTGCACAGGAGGGCAGAAATACAGCATGGGATTAGAGGAGCTGGGCGGCAGCTGCAGAATGCACTTTGTCATCTCGCTTTGTGCGGAGCATTACCTGGACTCATGATCCTAATCGCACTGCTTTCATTCTCTGACCTCCTTTCTGCGTGACCTGTTTTGTTGTTCTAACTGTTCATATTACAAAACTGAATGCGTCACCGACTGCAGCATGAAAGGGTTAAAAGGTTACTCCCATCACATCAACTTACAGTGCTGCCTATCCCTTCGGTAGGACCCCCAGTGATCACGATAACGGGTACCTTGGATGGAGCCTCCCGAAATAACAAAGAAGGAGGTAGACCATGCGCATTGCCGTTCCATTCATCTCTACCACAGAGGACAGCGCTCCACCATTTCCAGAATCCCCATAGAGATGAGTGGAGCAGTAGTGTGCATGTCTGACCTGCCTCTCTGTTCGTTTTGGGGAGGCTCCGAGGGGTACAGCGTACCCGTTCTTATGATCGGTGGGGGTCCAAGTGGTAGGGACCCCACCAATCTAATAGATATCCCCAGGGGTGGACTGGGAACTTAAAGTGGCCCTGGAAAAAATACTAAGAGTGGCCCCATTTTGTAGTCGGGTCCAAATTGATGGAAGGCAGGGCCAGCAATACCATATTTTGGCACATTATACCGCCCCAACAGAGCCAAATACCACAGTCCATCACAAAATAGAACCCCAAAAACTTCCACTGGCAGGCCATGAGGAGGGCACAGGCAGCCCCCTGGGCATCGGCCCACCGGGAAATTTCCCTGTATGGTCTATGGCCAATCCGCCCCTGGATATCCCCTATCCTGTAGGTAGGGAGTAACTTGTAAGAACAAGCTCAGCAGGACTTCAGTGTATGGTGTTATGATAGGATGGTTATAAACCGCAGACTCAGTCGTCATTGTGATTACGAGGTGCTTACCGCACACAACGGGCCCAGATTTGCTAATCCTAAAGATAGTGTAAGTTTAGACAGGCTGCACCGGATTTATCACAGGGGCTCAGGCTGGATGATGAATCTGGGCAGGGAGAGACTCTTTTCTTTAACTCTATAACAACTATTGATTAGCTTACTTTGACACAGAATTATACACCAGAATTGTGGTGCAATTTTGGAGCTAAATGGCGCACTTTAGACCTGCCCACTTCCCAGAGAAGCTCTGCCCCTTTTCTGCTACGTGGTCGATTCTGTTGGCGGAAAAAAGTGTAGAAACCTTAGATCCACCAATTTCCTACACTTTTTGGTACAGGTACATAAGTTAATCTTTCTTTTTTTCCCACCACTGCACCATGGGTCTCATCGGTAATATTTTAGTAGTTAATAAAACAGATGTCAGGAGAGGTGACAGGTCCTCTTTAAAGGGGTTGTGTCCCTTCAGCAAAAGGCATTTATCACGTAGACAAAGTTAATACAAGGCACTTATTAATGTATTGTGATTGTCCACATTGCCTCCTTTGCTGGCTGGATTCCTTTTTCATCACTGCTCGTATCCATGGTTATGACCACCCTGCAATCCAGCAGCAGTGGTCGTGCTTGCACACTATAGGAAAAAGCATCGGCCTATGAGCAATCCCAAGGTCTGTGCCACCAGAGAAGCCGGCGCTTTTTCCTATAGTGTGCAAGCACGGCCACCACTGCTGGATTGCAGGGTGGTCGTAACCATGGATACGAGCAGTGTATAATGTGATGGAAATTTTAATCTAGCCCGCAAAGGAGGCAAAATGGACAATCACAATACATTAGTAAGTACCTTGTATTATAACCTTCTCTACATGATAAATGCCATTTGCTGAAGTGAGACAACCCCTTTAAGCGGTGAGGTCTTTGTATAGTTGGTTTTGTGCAAAGAATGGGAAGGAGGTCACGTTGGTTGCAGCCCGGGGCAGTAGACAGGCTGGGTAGAGGAAGTAGGTTCTAGGTTTATTGGCACAGAGACATTTATAGGAGCCGGTCTGCAACCAGCATATGGCTCGGGGCACATATTGTCTGTTATTCTTGGAGAAGAACAGAGAACACGTCGCTTTTGTTCTGCACGCCATGCTTCCCATCAGCTGTCAGTGACACACATTACACATCATTCACGTGCCCCGCGCCTCTTCCTACTGATGTGCTCTTTATTTCGCTCTGCTTATTTACCTTTGCCACAGGGGTTTTAACAGAAGAACATTTTTGTCGCCCAGTCCTTTTGGTTGTGTCTGTGTGCAGTCTGCATTACAGATCACATGGAGAAAGGCAGGTTTTTTGAACAGACGCGTTTCAGCCCTTTCTCCCATGTGAATTTGTGCCATTAAACATACAGTGTGGGAGATTTAGAAGCGCCGGTGCACCACATGAGCCGTCTCCCGCAACGCCCGCGTCTCTCCTAGTGCAGCGCAAGTTTAAAAGGCTGACTTATTTGTAGTCTCCGTTCTGGAAAGCTGTATTCAGAGGCTGTACAGCAACACCCAGAGTCTCTGTGGATTTGTGTTAGACTTTGTGTGCTGCCATATCGTGCCTTTCTATGCCACCGTATTCATTCCTGGAAGCAGCGCTTTCAGGGTAGAATACCTTTGTACCAAGGCATGTGATGGAACAAGCCATGATACAGCAGGGAGTCCGTCAGCAGGAAATGTACTGTTAAACCAGGCACAATGCCTTGTAGGGCTAGATAATCTGAATGTGAAAAGATACCTTTAGTCAATATGCAAATAAGCAGATAAGTGCACCGAGGGTGGGCCCCCGTCACTCCGTGCACCCTTGCCCCTCCCTTTCCTCCACCAGCTTCTCCTTGTCCTTTATTGACAGAGTCAGGTTCCTGCATTGTTATCTCACCTGGCCCTGTCCATCAGGAAGGAGAGGGAGAGGACGGCACAGGAGCAAGGGTGCTCATAGTGGCTTGGGCCAGCCCTCAGTGCACTTAACTGCTGATTTGTAGATGGATAAAAAGTACTTTTTCTCTAGAGTGAAGCAACGGATTGTGAAGTGTAAGATATCATTACATTCAGCTGCGCTAGCCCTAAAGGGCATAGTGACTGGTTTACCTGTGAATTTCCAGATGACAACTTCTTTTAAGGCCCCCATACACATTAGAGCAGGGATGCCCAACCTGCAGCCCTCCAGCTGTTGCAAAACTACAACTCACAGCATTTCTGGACCGCCTACAACTATTGGGGCATGCTGGGAGTTGCAGTTTTGCAACAACTGGAGGGCCGGAGGTTGCCTACCCCTGGCCTAGTGCAATCAATGACTAGAATATGCCAAATCTAATGTAAAATAAAATAATGAAATATAAGTACTGTATTTTTCAGACCATAAAATGCACTTTTTCCCCCAAAAAGAGAGGAAAAAGTGGCAGTGCGTGGTTGAGCATCACTGCATTATAGTATTTGTGGCCAGCCCCACTGTTTTCAGCCGAAATGACATTCTAATGTGTATGGGAATCTTCTGACTCGCCCCTGACAGATGACATTGATTTTCAGCACCCGATTCATATATTCTTACAAGAGTTTTAGGCGTGTACTGGCTTTCCTTAAGGAGACCAGCTGTGTATGGAGACTTATTGGCAAAAAATAATTTGTAAAGAGGTATCTCCCAGTGAAAAATAACTGTCTGGCTAGCGCCACCTTTTGGTATTGGCTTCCTATGAGTCAAAATACGACTTTTTAACAAACATTGGGGCAAGGGAAAATAATCAAGCCTTGGGAGATTACCTCTTTGCATATTATTTTTCCATTTTGCATTGCCAATAAGTCTCTATACACAGCTGGTCCTTAAAGGGGTTGTCTCATCACAGACTATGGAGGCATATCACTAGGATATGCCCCCATTGTCTTATAGGTGTGGGTCCCACATCTGGGACCCACACCTATATCTATAACGGAGCCCCAAAGGTGCACCGCGCAGCCGTTCTCCATTCATTTTCTATGGGGCCGCTGAAAATAGACCAGCAGTGGCTCGGCTATTTCCGTCTGGCCCATAGAAGTGAGTGGGAGCGGTGGCCGGTCATGACCGGTGCGTTCTCATACACTTCTATGCGGAGAGCGCTTGGTGGTGGCTGGACCGGAGTCCTCAAGCCACCACGTTGCGGTTCTCCATTATATATATATATATATATATATATATATATATATATATATATGTATATATATATATACTGCTCCAAAAAATAAAGGGAACACTTAAACAACACAATGTAACTCCAAGTCAATCACACTTCTGTGAAATCAAACTGTCCACTTAGGAAGCAACACTGAGTGACAATCAATTCCACATGCTGTTGTGCAAATAGGATAGACAACAGGTGGAAATTATAGGCAATTAGCAAGACACCCCCAATAAAGGAGTGGTTCTGCAGGTGGTCTCACAGACCACTTCTCAGTTCCTATGCTTCCTGGCTGATGTTTTGGTCACTTTTGAATGCTGGCGGTGCTTTCACTCTAGTGGTAGCATGAGACAGAGTCTACAACCCACACAAGTGGCTCAGGTAGTGCAGCTTATCCAGGATGGCACATCAATGCGAGCTGTGGCAAGAAGGTTTGCTGTGTCTGTCAGCGTAGTGTCCAGAGCATGGAGGCGCTACCAGGAGACAGGCCAGTACATCAGGAGACGTGGAGGAGGCCATAGGAGGGCAACAACCCAGCAGCAGGACCGCTACCTCCGCCTTTGTGCAGGGAGGAACAGGAGGAGCACTGCCAGAGCCCAGCAAAATGACCTCCAGCAGGCCACAAATGTGCATGTGTCTGCTCAAACGGTCAGAAACAGACTCCATGAGGGTGATATGAGGGCCCGACGCCCACAGGTGGGGGTTGTGCTTACAGCCCAACACCGTGCAGGACGTTTGGCATTTGCCAGAGAACACCAAGATTGGCAAATTTGCCACTGGCGCCCTGTGCTCTTCACAGATGAAAGCAGGTTCTCACTGAGCACATGTGACAGACGTGACAGAGTCTGGAGACGCCGCGGAGAACGTTCTGCTGCCTGCAACATCCTCCAGCATGACCGGTTTGGCATTGGGTCAGTAATGGTGTGGGGTGGCATTTCTTTGGAGGGCCGCACAGCCCTCCATGTGCTCGCCAGAGGTAGCCTGACTGCCATTAGGTACCAAGATGAGATCCTCAGACCCCTTGTGAGACCATATGCTGGTGCGGTTGGCCCTGGGTTCCTCCTAATGCATTGATGCTATGGACTGGCCCGCCCGTTCCCCAGACCTGAATCCAATTGAGCACATCTGGGACATCATGTCTCGCTCTATCCACTAATGTCATGTTGCACCACAGACTGTCCAGGAGTTGGCAGATGCTTTAGTCCAGGTCTGGGAGGAGATCCCTCAGGAGACCGTCCGCCACCTCATCAGGCGTTGTAGGGAGGTCATACAGGCACGTGGAGGCCACACACACTACTGAGCCTCATTTTGACTTGTTTTAAGGACATTACATCAAAGTTGGATCAGCCTGTAGTGTGTTTTTCCACTTTAATTTTGAGTGTGGCTCCAAATCCAGACCTCCATGGGTTAAAAAATTAGATTTCCATTTTTTTTATTTTTGTGTGATTTTGTTGTCAGCACATTCAACTATGTAAAGAACAAAGTATTTCAGAAGAATATTTAATTAATTCAGATCTAGGATGTGTTACTTTTGTGTTCCCTTTATTTTTTTGAGCAGTGTATAACAATGGGGACATATTCTAGCAATATGCCCCTATTGTCTGAGATGAGACAACCCCTTTAAGGAGTGCAAGTACCCAAGCCCCTAAGCTGCATCCAAAGCCACCCAGAATCCTACTCCATACTGATGAGGGATAAGCACCCAGGAACAGCTATTTTCCATTCTCATGTCCCAAGGCTTGTTAAAAATTTTGACTAGTGAGACAGTTCTCTTTCCTTGGGAGATAACCCTCTGCATATATGTCCTCCCATGACATAAGCCTCCGCCAGACCCCTCTCCTCTCTCCCAATTGAAAGCACATGCAAGCACAGCCGAGTGTGCATGTGTACGGGGAGTCCGGAGTGCTAGCTGTTGTCATTATACCCCAAGTATTACCTATCGATCATGCTGTGTATTCTTCGCTATTGCTTGCTCTTCTATTTCACACAATATGCTAATGTAATAATTTAGCAAACAACACATTTAGTACCGTGTGATCACTTCTGATGATCCTTTGTATCCAGAATGTGGTTCCTCCTAAATTTAGATTAGCATTATCAGCGTGGAATGGAAATGAGTCCTCTCCGTGCCCTGCGGTAAGAGCTTGTTGGACTCTCGGCTGGGAATTTGCCGACCTGCAGCAGAAGCACCTTCCTTACCTTGCCTTTCTCTCTGTGGCGTACGTTATAAAAGCAATAAAAGAGAACAAATGACTGCATTTCTATTTCCCTATAAAACGCCGGTATTCCCATCTCTGACGTTAAAGACTTATTTATCTGCCCAGCGAGGTGAGGCTCCTTCGGCTGAGCAGTAATGGTCAGTGTCTGGAACTATTTGTGAGTAGCAGAATAAAATATCGGCGTGTGTAAGGGGGAGCTTTATTCTTGGGGGAGACATTCCCTCACCTTTATTGAAGGCGCTTGGTTTCTACTATGTAAATGAATGTATCTGGTTGCGTCCGCGTTTTATGTACAGGGTATTGCAAATCTCTGATGTGCCAGAGGGGATTCTCTTTCCTGCAGAATGCACCTGATAGGAGTTCATGGGAAGTATTTTTATTTTATTTTTTACAGGGAAAACTATCAGGTGTAATAGACTTATTTTGCCTATTTATGGTATATTGCAGCCCTGTCCAGTATGGCACCCATAGGGCAGCCCTGTCCAGTATGGCACCCATAGGCAGCATTAGGCCTTCTGCTGTCTTCTGTTTGTCAGCACTCGGGCTTATCCACTGTACATTGATCAGAAGGGTGATTATGATTAATCTGATCACATTCTAAGGTATTGAGCTATTTTCGCATATCTGCTTTGACACCACTCGACCACTAAGAATCATAATATGATGAGTCCAGCGTGAAGGAGCCCAGCACCACCCCGTATCCTCCGAATCTCCGACGTCACAAAGCTAGAGCGCCGTAATCTCGCGATGCGCTAGCTAGCTCTGCATAGTGTTCCTTCCCTGTGCTGGCATCAGCCTCAGAGAACAAACTGCGCATGCGCTAGCTCATGCATCGCAAGATTACGGCGCTCTAGCTTTGTGACGTCGGGGAGCAAGGAGGAGATTCTGAGGATGCGGAGCGGTGCTGGGCTCCTTCACGCTGGACTCCTCTCAGGGACAGGACTCATCTCAGGTTAATTTGCATATCTATCAAAACGTTGTTGTCTTTTGACACAATAAAAGCACACAGAGCTATGGGGACTGGATATTGTGGACGCGCTAGCGGCGATCTAGCAGCCCATATCCTCAGCTCTATTCCCAAAATCCAGGTGACAGGTTCCCTTTAAATAATGGCATCAGAGCTCTCTCCAATCCCAGTCTTTGCCAGAGGGTGTCAACTGACCTGATCGGTTGCTATAATATATCAGGTAAAATATCAGCCTGGAATCCAGGGACAGAGGGTTGCCCAGATAGGAACAATGGTACCATATTCGCACTATTTACATGAGTATTCCCTCGACAAGATGCCATAAAGACCTGATGGGTACAAGCCCCATTTCAGGGACCCCATGGGAAGAACAGCAGTCTGATAACCTATGTTTGCTGACGGCAGATATGTTTTTCTAATCCTGGACAACACCTTTGGTGCTGTCTGAAAACAGCCCCCCCCCCCACACCCCACACCCCAAAAAAAAAAAGAAAGTAATACTGGGAAAGCCCTTATCTTCCACCAATGCTCCCTTCCTTATTGCTTCCACTTCTGGCAGACTGGTAGTGATACTGTCCAACGGTGAAACGTCCCCAAGTGGCAGATGACCGCCGGGTTCTGTTCAGGACACATCACTGTTGAAGCATCAGGGACAGGAGCCTCGGTGCTGGAACCGAAGGAGCTTTTAGAAGGTGTTTTTTTTTTTTTCTTTTTCTTTTTTCTTCTTCTTTGTTGTAAGTAGTTTTCATGTCCTCACTGATTTTTTAGGGGGAGGTAGTACAACCCCATTAAATAAATTGTTTAACATACAGTGTATCCAGAAAGCATTGCCTATCATAGATTGCCAAACTTAGAGCATCTGATTTAGTGTTTTCCCTTGTCTGAAGAATAATTCTTTGTGCTGAAAGCCCCCTTATTTTTTGTGGAATTACAGCTCGCGTTGTGTTAGTTACGTCTTTCTGCCATCTTTCCTTCCAATTTCATATAGCTAAGAGCACAGAAAATGTCCGGCAGGGATTACGATGGAAATAGCTGAAGTTAACATTATTTAAATTACTTAGGAGTTAGCAATGAGATTACAGTGTAATGGCCTAAAGGCCGGCACTTTCTGACTTCCAGATGAACTTTCTTATAGCATTAAGCTGAATATGATTTCCGCAGCCGATGTATAAGGTAATCTAGGGAGATCACACTCATGGCTGATTTCATTATTTTCTGGGATTCAGTTAGCGCACTCTTATAGTATTGCTCTTGTTCAAGCACATTTTTGCACTTTTTTTTGTGTGTGTGTCAAGCCATTACCTGGAACATTGAACACAGTATGAGCCCATGAGATGTCCTCTTCATACACGGTTACAGCACCAATCTCATCTCCAGCCCATGAATCCATCCCAACTTTACTTTTAATTGTAGGAATTCTTTGTACGTTACCTCCTCCTGCTATATAACAGAGTATGAAATTATACTTTGATTATTATATTATTTCATTGGTAATAGTGGGGATTGGAAATCTTAGTCCCCATTTCCATATTGTCTTCAAGCACATATAGGCTGCTGTTTCTGGTAGCCTGTGTTGTACCTGAAGAACATTAGGCACGGGCTGTCATAAAATAGCTTGTGTCAGGTTGCAAGGAAAAGGCATGGACTCAAGGAAATCACAGGCTTGACAGACATGTAAATGATATAGGGTTGCTGCGATACCAAAGGTTTGATACGATTTTGATACTATTAAAAAAGTATTGCGATACTCGATACCACGCGAAAAAAATAAAACGCCAAAAAAGCAGCATGCATTCCACATTTAATGGAACGTCCGGCTCATAGTCGAACAGTCCGATCCTATTTTTTTGGAGGGACAAGGTGACTAAAAAATGGCGAATCACGCGATTTTCATTTTTATTTTTTTCTGTTAGGATGTACACCGCATAGGAGATATTTTTTTATATCTTAATAGTTTGCACTTTTTTGGACGTGGCGATATGTTTATATATTTTATATGTAAAATTGGGAAAGGGGGTGGTTTAAACTTAGTAATTTGTGTATTTTTTTTTATTTTTTTAAGCTTTTTATTTAATAACTACTAGCCCCCTTAGGGGCTAGAACCTGGGATCTTTTCATCCCTTGCTCTATTCACCCTAATAGAGCTCTACGCCACCAATGAACATAAGTAATCTTTCAATACAAATACAGGAGGCGGGTGGCGGCTATGTGATTCTGCCGCCAGCACCCGCCTCCTGTATTTGTATTAATGGGTGAGTTATCATCATTGGTGGCGCAGTGGCCACAGCCCCTCCCCTCCTCCGCCCCTCTCTCTTATTGGCGGCGGCAGCAGCAGCAGCGGCACACGGGGGGAAATGGGAGTGAGAGACTCCTTCTCCCCTGTGCTGCTAAGGAGAACATGGCGCACGCTGATAGCAGCGCGCTCCATGTTCTCTGATACTAGGCTGCGCAGTAGCGCAGCCTAGTATCAGTAAATGGCAAATCCCGGTATTGAATCGATACTGGCACAAAAGTATCGATAGTTCAATACCCGCTACAACCCTAAAATGATATGCAAATTATTTTTAAAAAATGGACACAAAATCTTAAATCAGCATGTCGATTCATTCAGTACCAAGTATGAGCGCCACTCGCAGAACTATATGCACTTACACACCTTGGCATGCTATTAATCTCCGGTTATCATTGCGTCTGAGACAAAACCAAGACTCATTGCTGAAAAGGATAGACCTCCATTACAGCCTCCATTGTCTTCTTGCTGTGCATCATGATGGCCTTTGAGAGCGTGAGGTCAATGGAACACCTGTAGCTGGAAGTCCCAGCCCATCAAACACCTTGTGATGGTTTGTGTAGACACTGCCGCCCTAAGCTTGGCATGTGATGTCCAATTTCACTTGCTGTACAGAATGGATCACAACGTGACATTCTTCTAATCAGACGATCCTTCCATGTAGAGATTGGCCTCTGTGCATTTCTTGCTGTCACCCCAGTTTGTCGTCGTTCTCCCAACCACCGGGGCATGCAACGTTCAACAGGGCTGACATGGCCTAGGTGCGTAGCGATCTGCTGGAGTGATAAATCAAGGTCTCTCAGTTCCTGGATTCTGTCCCTCTAAGTTTGTGACAAGTAGTGATAACTGGCAAGTTATTAAACATGCCACAGATTTGCAGCTAGGTGCTTGAAAATGTGATTATTTGCAGATCATAGCAACACCTACTACTTCCTCAGTTTGCATAAACTTACCGCTTGTTCTTCATGGAGCTGAAATGTCAATTTTGTGGAGCATATTTTCACATATTTTACCTGTTATTAGAAAACGTGTGCCTGGTAAAGGGATGTCTGTAAGGGAATGTATGAATAGCTGCCACTGTCCCTTCTTCATACGAGGGACAAGATGACTCCCATACTCTACAAACCTACAATAGGAGAAGAAGTAAATAAAAATGCTTTTGCCTCTTTCTTTTTTGTGTTGTAAATTCCAATGTACCGTATTTTTCGCTTTATAAGATGCACCAGATAAGAAGTACCTAGGTTTTAGAGGAGGAAAATAAGACACCCCCACTCTTCATCAGACTTCAGATATTCGACCTCCATATCAGACCCGTAGATTAGACCCCCATATCAGAGCTCAGATCAGACTCCGTACAGAGATAAGGGAACCTGTCACCTGGATTTTGGGTATAGAGCTGAGGACATGGGCTGCTAGATCGCCGCTAGCACATCCGCAATATCCAGTCCCCATAGCTCTGTGTGCTTCAAATTGTGTCAAAAAAACGATTTTATATGTATGTAAATGAACCTTAGCTGAGTCCTGTCTCCTCCATGCTTCAGAGATGAGTCCAGCGTTCTCTGACTCTGAGCCCAGCACCGCCCGCATCCTCCGACTCTCCTCCTTGCTCCCCGACGTCACAAAGCTAGAGCGCGGTAATCTCGCGATGCGCGAGCTAGCACATGCATTCCTGAGGCTGATGCCGGCACAGGGAAGGAACACTATGCCGACACTGCGCATGCGCTAGCTCGCGCATCGCAAGATTACGGCGAGCTAGCTTTGTGACATCGGGAAGCAAGGAGGAGATTCAAAGTATTTAGGGCGGTGCTGGGCTCATTCACAGTGGGCGTGGCTGGGCTCCGGAAACGTTAGTAACAGCTCCTTGGGCTTCTTACTTGCCTCATATATATATATATATATAATCGTTTTTTTTTACACAATAGAAGCACACAGAGCTGTGGGCGCTGGATATTGCGGATGTGCTAGCGGCGATCTAGCAACCCATGTCCTCAGCTCTATACCCAAAATCCAGATGACAGGTTCCCTTTAACCTCTCCTGGGACCGGTGAGTACAGGCAGCGCTACAGTCACCACTTCCTGCACCTCTTACATACTAGTGAGCACTTAAGTGTGTCTTATAAGGCTACTTTCACACTGGCGTTTATGGGTCCGCCTGTGAGATCCGTTTCAGGGCTCTCACAAGCGGCCCAAAACGGATCAGTTCAGCCCCAATGCATTCTAAATGGATAAGGATCCGCTCAGAATGCATCAGTTTGCCTCTGTTCAGCCTCCAAAACGCTGCCTGCAGCGTTTTGATGTCCGTCTGACGAAACTGAGCCAAACGGATCTGTCCTGACACACAATGTAAGTCAATGGGGACGGATCCATTTTTACTGACACAATATGGTGCAATTGAAAACGGATCCGTCTCCCATTGACTTTCAATGTAAGTCAAAACGGATCCGTTTGCATTATCATGGTTCATGGTAATGTTCATGGTAATGCAAACAGATCCGTTCTGAACGGATACAAGCGTTTGCATTATAGGTGCGGATCAGTCTGTGCAGATACCAGACGGATCCACACCTAAACGCAGGTGTGAAAGTAGCCTAAAGCGGAAAATACTGTAAATTGTAAAAATATAATATTCTTCAATATATTCCTGGATGCATTTTCAGTTTGTCTCCATCTTCTAGACCAGGGGTAGGCAACCTCCGGCACTCCAGCTGTTGTGAAACTACAACTCCCAGCATGCACACTTGCTCTGCTCTTCTAAGAACTCTCATAGAAGTGAATGGAGCATGCTGGGAAATGTAGTTTCACAACAGCTGGCGTGCCGAAGGTTGCTGATCCCAGTTCTAGACGATGGGGGTAGTACATTTGGGGAAAGGGTGGAACAAGGATGCTTTCTGACTCTATAGCTGAAAAGTAAGATATCTACTCCCACCCATTCCCACCACAGTGATAAAATGGAGAACACCAAGCCATGGAATGTCCTTTTAGGATGTGGCTACATGTGTTGCACTACAGGAAGTCTCCAAAAAGTTGCGTGACCAGAAACATTTGTGCGACTTGTCTGCAACTTGTTGTCGCTGGACTATTTTAGAGCAGTGATTTGGTTGTAGAAAAACAGCCAAATTGCATGAAGTCACTTGAAACTTGCATTGCGGTCTCTAATGGCAAAGTCACATGCACTTGTGACCTGCGACCAAAAATCCAACAGTGTTGGATTTTCTGTGATGGTCGCTGCATGTCACATGTTGCACTGTGACACCATCGACAGTCATTAGATGCAGTGTCGTGCAACATGTCGTCATGTAGCCCCCACCTTTCATGGTCAGATTTCTGCTCATAACGAGCACCGACCAATGCTATAGCAATAAATGGCTGAATGAATGATCGTTCCCTACTTATGATCATTGATCTAGCACTATTCCATCAACGTTTCTGTCTGGCCAAATCTGGGCATCTTTGCTGGGTAGTGGTTGGATCTCCGCCAGACCCCATTATAGTTAATGGGACCTGCGGGCATTCCAGTAACATCCAGCAATGCCGAATCCAGAGAACTCCAGCAGGCTGTTCTCTGCTGGAACTACTTACGCCAGTGAGATAAGAAGCCTAATGCATGTTTTTGTTGGCTAGTGAACAATATATTGCCTTTATAACAGTGCCGAACGTCGGAGGTATGCGTCAACGTGGTGTCAACTGAGCCTTCGTAATAGAGGTGAAGTAATCTTGATCTTGTCAGTCCAGTCCATCTGAAGACCCGGTTAATTCTAGTCTCTAGATCAGCATCTGGCAGTTCATGAACTTTCAGTCTGTTATATCTCACCATGATTTTTTTTTCCAGCAGTTTTTTTGCATATGTCTAGGCAATAGTCATCTGAGCTGTTACGTCTTGGCATGCATCGCTGGGTATTAGCTAAGCTGCATGCTGTCATGTGGTATGAGTTAACCGCAAGAGTCGGCTCTTGTTTGTCCGCAAATTATCAGGAACCTCTTTGTATGTCAGAAAAGAACACTTCTTGCCAGCGCTTGTTTCATTCAAGCTAGGGCTTCAGTTCAATTATGTCCAATTAACTTTTATTGCAGATAGCAGTGATAATTACTTCCAAAAATTGACTTGCCTGTGGTTAATCCAGGGCTAAAATATTAGCTTGATGGGTTTTAATAACGTGAAATGACGAATTACTGGCCTGTCTGTCCATGTGCTCCATATTCTCTTTGAGATACTTACATTATGTACTTTTCAACCCAGAGAAAGTCCTAGTTATCAGCTGAAGTGAGCTTGCTGTCGGTTTCTTTTACATGGAGGATTACACATCATGTGGCATTATTCCTGCTGGTGATGACTATGAAGTGTGTGTACTGCTTAAAGGGACACTGTGTCCGGGATTTTACTTACTGAGCTAATAACATCACCACATCAGTCTCCACGATTTACATTAAAATATACCAGCATTACTGCCCTGTGTCTTTTATTAATATGCAAAGTACCTCAATAAGGAGCCCAAGGGGACGTCCCTCCGGCAGTTGGAGCCCAGCCGCGCCAATTACTTCGGAGCCCAGCACCGCCCCACTACTAATTTATTCACTGCTCATCACCGACGTAATGTTTGTGCAGCTGGCGCATGCCAGTGAGTTCTGTGAGGCCGATGCCAGGACACCGCGCGGGCGCTGACATGTGTATCCAGGGCACATGCGCGGGATTACGGGTGCTGCACAAACATTACACCGGCGATAAGCAGTGAATAAATTAGCAGTAGGGCGGTGCAACTGCCGGAGGGATGTCCCCTTGGGCTCCTTATTGAGGTACTTAGCATATTAATAAAACTGATTTTATAGACCAATTAAAAGACACAGGGCAGTAATGCTGGTATATTATAATGTAAATTGTGGAGACTGATGTGGTGATGTTATTAGCTCAGTAAGTAAAATCCAGGACACAGTGTCCCTTTAACCCCTTAAGGACTTAGGACGTACCTGTACGGCATGTTTCCCGAGTCCTTAAGGACCCATGACGTACCGGTATGTCATGTGTTGTTCCGATCACCGGCGGGCGGTGATCGGAACCCGGTGCCTGCTCAAATCATTGAGCAGGCACCTTGGCTAAATGCATCTCCCCCCCCACCCCACACCGCGTCGGCGATCAGCGCAAAACGCAGGTTAATTCAGACCTGCGGTTTGCGGATTTTACCTGTGCTTGCGGCGGTGATCGGGCGTGCCATCGGGTCCCCATGCGGCTGTAGGGGGGACCCGATGGCATGGAAGGCAGCGCGATGCCTAAGGAAGGCATCGCGCTGCCTTCCGGTGACGAGCCTGTGAGATCCAGCCCCCTGGATCTCACAGGCCGGAAGCTGTATGAGTAATACACACTGTATTACTCATACAGCCAATGCATTCCAATACAGAAGTATTGGAATGCATTGTAAAGGATTAGACCCCCAAAAGTTCAAGTCCCAAAGTGGGACAAAAAAATTAAGTGAAAAAAAAAAGTTTTCCCCCAAAAAAATTAAAAGTTTGAAGTAAAAATAAACAAAAACGTCATTTTTCCCCAAATAAAGTTAAAAAAAATTGGTAAAAAATAGGGAAGGGGGGGAGTATACATATTAGGTATCGCCCCGTCCGCATCGACCGGCTCTATAAACATATCACATGACCTAACCCCTCACCGTAAAAAATTAAAAAATAAAAACTGTGCTAAATAAACTATTTTTTTGTCACCTTACATCACAAAAAGTACAACAGCAAGCGATCAAAAAGGCGTTTGCCCACCAAATTAGTACCAATCTAACCGTCACCTCATCCCGCAAAAACTGAGCCTCTACCTGAGACAATCACCCAAAAAATAAAAAAACTATGGCTCAGAATATGGAGACATTAAAACATCTTTTTATTTTTTTTAAAAAGCGGTTATTGTGTAAAACTTACATAAATAAAAAAAATTTACATATTAGGTATCGCCGCGTCTGTATCGACCGGCTCTATAAAAATATCACATGACCTAACCCCTCAGAGCTAAATAAACAATTTTTTGTCACCTTACATCACAAAAAGTGTAATAGCAAGCGATCAAAAAGTCACACGCACCCCAAAAATAGTCCCAATAAAACCGTCATCTCATCCCGCAAAAATCATACCCTACCCAAGGTAATCGCCCAAAAACTGAAAAAATTATGGCTCTCAGACTATGGAAACTCTAAAACATGATTTTTTTTTTGCTTCAAAAATGAAATCATTGTGTAAAACTTACATAAATTTCAACAAAAAGTATATATATTAGGTATCGCCGCATCCGTGACAACCTGGTCTATAAAAATATCACATGATCTAACCTGTCAGATGAATGTTGTAAATAACAAAAAATTAAAACAGTGCCAAAACAGCTATTTCTTGTTATCTTGCCTCACAAAAAGTATAATATAGAGCAACTAAAAATCATATGTACCCTAAACTATACCAACAATACTGCCACCCTATCCCATAGTTTCTAAAATGGGGCCACTTTTTTGGAGTTTCTACTGTAGGGGTGCATCAGGGGGGCTTCAAATGGGACATGGTGTAAAAAAAAAAAACAGTCCAGCAGAACTGGCCTTCCAAAAACCGTATGGCATTCCTTTCCTTCTGCGCCCTGCTGTGTGCCCGTACAGCGGTTTACGACCACATATGGGTTGTTTCTGTAAACTACAGAATCTGGGCCATAAATATTGAGTTTGGTTTGGCTGTTAACCCTTGCTTTGTAACTGGAAAAAATTATTAAAATGGAAAATCTGCCAAACATTTGAAATTTTTAAATTGTATTTCACCTAAAGGGTTAACAACGTTTGTAAAATCAGTTTTGAATACCTTGAGGGGTGTAGTTTATAGAATGGGGTAATTTTTGGGTGGTTTCTATTATGTAAGCCTCGCAAAGTGACTTCAGACCTGAACTGGTCCCTAAAAATTGGGTTTTTGAATATTTCGGAAAAATTTCAAGATTTGCTTCTAAACTTCTAAGCCTTGTAACATCCCCAAAAAATAAAATCTCATTCCCAAAATGTTCCAAACATGAAGTAGACATATGGGGAATGTAAAGTAATAACTATTTTTGGAGGTATTACTATGTATTATAGAAGTAGAGAAATTGAAACTTGGAAATTTGCAATTTTTACAAAGTTTTTGTAAACTTGGTATTTTTTTATAAATAAAAAAAATAATTTTTGACTTCATTTTACCAGTGTCATGAAGTACAATATGTGACGAAAAAACTATTTCAGAATGGCCTGGATAAGTCGAAGCGTTTTAAAGTTATCACCACATAAAGTGACACTGGTCAGATTTGCAAAAAATGTCCGGGTCTTTAAGGTGAAATAGGGATGAGTCCTTAAGGGGTTAATGCTCTACTATATTGTGTAGACCATAGGAGGTCGAGGGAAATCAAACATCTACATGGTTATTAAAGTTTAACAAAATCTAATGTACAAGGTCTATGACCTCTTTCTGGTGTACGATGCACATTTTTGTTACGGTTAATAGCCTATAAAATATATGAGGGTGTCGGCTACAGGCTCGTGTGCCTAGCTGTATTATGGGTCCATTTTGTAGGGCTGCAGTAAAGCCTCTACCATATGTATGTCTCTAATTTTAGGTTCTTCCTAATGGATTATGTAAGAATACAATGAAATAATACAGTCCTGAACAAAAGTTTAAGACCACTTGAAAAATGGCAAAAAATCTTATTTTACATTGTTGGATCTTAACAAGGTTCCAAGTAGAGCTTCAACATGCAACAAGAAGAAATGAGAGTGAGACAAAATATTTTTTGAGCATTCAATTAATTGAAAATAATGATTAAACGGAAACAGGCTGTTTTTCAGCTGAATTTTAGGACCACATGCCTTTTAACAGGCCAAATCTGTGCAAAGATTCTTGTCATTTTCTGTCAGGTAGTCACATGTTGTGATGGCAAAGGCAAAAAAACTCCCTTTTTGAACGTGGTCGGGTTGAACTGCATAAGCAGGGTCTCTCACAGCGCGCCATCGCTGCTGAGGTGGGACGCAGTAAAACAGTCATTTGGAATTTCTTAAATGATCCTGAGGGTTATGGAACAGAAAAGTCAGATGGAAGACCCAAAAAAATTTCATCAGCACTGAGCCGGAGGATCCAATTGGCTGTCCGTCAAGACACTGGACGATCCTCGACCCAAATTAAGGCCCTTACTGGTGCTGACTGCAGCCCCATAACCATCAGACGGCATCTGAGACTGAAGGGCTTTAAAAACAAAAAACGTCTTCAAAGACCTCGTCTCCTTGAACGCCACAGAACTGCTCGTTTGGACTTTGCAAGAGAGCACCAAACATGGGACATTCAAAGGTGGAAGAAAGTTTTATTCTCTGATGAGAAAAAATTTAACCTTGATGGTCCTGATGGTTTCCAACGTTACTGGCATGACGAGCAGATCCCACCTGAGATGTTTTCTACGCGCCACAGTAGAGGGGGCGCCATAATGGTCTGGGGTGCTTTTTCCTTCAGTGGAACAATGGAGCTTCAGGAAGAGCAGGGGCGTCAAATGGCCGCTGGCTATGTCCAGATGTTGCAGAGAGCATTCCTCATGACTGAGGGCTCTCGTCTGTGTGGTAACGACTGGGTTTTTCAACAGGACAACTCTACAGTACACAAAGCTTGCAGGATAAGGGACTTCTTCCAGGAGAATAACATCACTCTTTTGGCCCATCCTGTGTGTTCCCCTGATCTAAATCCAATTGAGAACCTTTGGGGATGGATGGCAAGGGAAGTTTACAAAAATGGACAACAGTTCCAGACAGTAGATGGCCTTCGTGCGGCTGTCTTCACCACTTGGAGAAATGTTCCCACTCGCCTCATGGAAACCCTTGCATCAAGCATGCCGAAACAAATTTTGGAAGTGATAAACAATAACAGCGGAGCTACTCATTACTGAGTTCATGTTTGGAAGTTGGATTTCTGTTTTTGGGGGGGTTTAGGTTTTTATTGGAGGTGTGGTCCTAAACTTTTGATCAGCTGAAAAACAGCCTGTTTCAGTTTATTCGTTGTTTTCATTAAATTGAATGCTCAAAAAATGTTTTGTCTCACTCCCATTTCTTCTTGTTGCATGTTGAAGCTCTACTTGGAACCTTGTTAAGATCCAGCCATGCTAAATATGATTTTTTGCCATTTTTAAAGTGGTCTTAACCTTTTGATCAGGACTGTATAATGGCCTATGCTGTCAAATACAGTTTCACAGAGGTCTTCTACCCTTGGAGCACTGCTTCTAGAAGAGAATAGCTCCAGATGTATGGCACCCCATGGTACCATTATCTACCCTGCCAGGTTCATGAGCCCTAAGGCTTTTCTAAAGTGGGCCATTGAAATTCATGTCCTCTTACCTTGGACTTGCAGCTGTTCAACCTTGTAAATTAAAACTAGGCGCAATTAAAACTAGCGTCGGAGGCATCCAATGGTAGAACAAGGAGAAACTTCCAACACTAGACCATAGGGAGTTTTCTTTTTCTTATTGTGGTTGTGATGAAGATTGCGGACTGTTCTGAGGTCTTATTTTCCTCCTCTAAAACCTAGGTACGTCTTATCAGGTGCATCTTATAAAGCGAAAAAATACGGTGCATTGACAGATTTGGACAGTAAATGAAGGGGTTGTCCAACTTTTTTCATACCCCATAGAGTGACTGGACCCGCAGTGGTGATCCTACTTCCGTCTCCATCGCTCCATCGCTCCACCGCTGGCCCTGCAATTCCCGCATGCGCTTGCATCAACATCCTGTTGACTGTGGGAGGCACATGACCACAGCAGCTGTTGATCCACTGATGTCCGGCCAGTGATTGGTTGCAGCAGTCACGTGCCCCCCATCAACAGGATGTTGATGCAAGTGCCCCAGGGAGCCAGAAGCCAGCGGCAGGGACCAGGTAGGCATGATCCCCACAGCAATTTCGGCCACTCTGTGGGGTCTCAAAAAGTTGGACAGTCCCTTTAATCTAGGTTGAGCAAAATTTTGGAAGGTGAACTTTCATTTGGTTAACTGTATACAATGAAAGATAAGAGTAGAGACATGCAGGAGAAAATCCAAAGAGTGGTGGAGTCAGACAGAAAAATGGCCTCAGGATATACCATAAATGTCTAAAGGTTGCCATGCACAGTAGTCTAAAGTTGATCAATACGGACGATTTCAACTGTCAGGTGAAATTTAACAACGAACGATCGTTTTAACTAATGACCACTGTCATCTGAAAAGAAGTCTGCCATGTTTCAATTTGTCTCCTGATAGTCTGACGAAAGATCTTGCTTTGAAATGAAAGAACATTCTCAGAAAGGTCTTTCGTCCATCGCCTGATTTTATTGAACATGTATGGCCAGTTTGAACAGTAAGGACTAAAATGTGTATGGCTGTGTCTGTGAAGGCTGCAGGACGCAGCTGATCTGTGGAGGTACCAGATGAGGCCCATTTACATGGTCAGACTGAACAGACAATTATCATGTACGAACCATTCCTTCCTGATAACTGCCTGTTAAGCAAGGGGGAGAGCTGCATTTACGTGCAGCAATCATCCCCTGTGTATTGGAAAGAGTGATTGCCCATCCCCATAGAGAATAACTGTTTGCTGGCAGCAGATTCCTGTTTACACAGGACGATCTGCTGCAGACAAATGATAAGTGACACAGGACAAATGTGCGTTTGCCTTTGTAAAATGCTTTTAAAATGGGCTGTAGCACTCCAGGTGAAACTCGAGAAATTAGAATATCTTGCAAAGTTCATTTTTTTCAGTAATGTAACTTAAAAGGTGAAACTAATATATGAGATAGACTCATTATATGAAAAGCGAGATATTTCAAGCCTTTATTTGGTATAATTTGGATGATTATGGCTTACAGCTTATAAAACCTCAAAGTCTCAATTTTGAGGTACCCTTCGCTCAGGGGGTATGGATTAATTAGCTGACTAGAGTGTGACACTTTGAGCCTAGAATATTGAACCTTTTCACAAAACTCTAATTTTAAGCTGCATTACTGAAATAAATGGACTTTTGCACGATATTAAAATTTTTCGAGTTTCACCTGTATTAGAGTATCCTAATTTGTCAGAACAAAATTGTGCTGTTAGGTCTCCATTTTCTGCTTTATGGACCTTTTCTAATTTACTAATAAAATCACATTAGTCTGTTAACCCCAGGCACCCGATTGCAGACTTTTAACCCTTTGGATGCCATGCTCAAATGTGACCAAGGCATCTGGAGGGGCAAAAACCCGGACGTGCATGCTTCTGGGTGTGCTCTGGCCCCCCTCAGCGGAGATCTGGGGAGCAGGTGTGTGTGTGTGTGCAGCAGCCCCTGTCCTCCTGTGTGACAGGAGGCGGCTGCACATTAGTTCCTATGGA
Organism: Bufo bufo; assembly: GCF_905171765.1. Taxonomy (NCBI): domain Eukaryota; kingdom Metazoa; phylum Chordata; class Amphibia; order Anura; family Bufonidae; genus Bufo; species Bufo bufo. The sequence continues at coordinate 100,860,067 of NC_053391.1, read as the reverse complement.
GCCCCTGCCTTTGGCAGGGCTCCATAAGAACATAGCATTGGAGTTTATGAGAATTATACTAATGCATTGGAATCTATGAGAAAAGCAATCTAATAATTGCATGCTCTAGTTTCCTAGGGGAACTATTAAAAAAAAGTGTAAATAAAAAAAATATAAAAATTCAAATCTCCTCCCTTTCCTGAAAATTAAAAGTACATACACAATAAAAAAAAAAACACATCATGAGTATCGCAATACCGTGTGCAAAAACTCCCATTCTATTAAAATATAAAAATATTCATTCCATACGGTAAAATGGGGGGGGGGGGGGGAGTCTAAATTACCGATTCTCCATTTTTTGGTGGCTTCAGCTCCCACAGAAAATTTAATAAAAAGTGATCAAAAAGTCTTACACACCCCACAATGGTATCAATGAAAAGTACAAATTAGTCCTCACACAGCTCCATACACATAAAAATAAAAAAGTTATGGGGGTAAGAATATGGTGAGTAGGTTGGAGCGAATCAGGTACGTTTTGCTGTATTCAAACCCGATTCTTTAAAAAATATCGGCTCCGTCCTACTGTAAAATGTATTGCCTCTGCTGAGGTGTTTCTGAAGTTTCAGCAATCCGAACCTAATTTGCGCAACCCTAATGGAGATGCAAACAAAAAAAAAATATATAAGTTTTTATTTTCAGTATTAAAACACAAGAAAAACTGTGCAGCGTACTGACACAGAGAATGAAAGTAAAAGATCAGTTTTACTGCATAGGAAACGCTGTAAAAACCAAAACCTATAAAACTGTGGTGGAAGTGTGTATTTATTTATTTAGTTACTTATTTATTTAGAATTCCACCCCATTTGGAATTTTTGTCCCACTACATTGTATGTGCAACCGTAAATGGTGCCTGCAAAAAACAAGCCCTCCTATAACTATGTGAACAAAAAAAAAAAAGCTATGGCTTTGCGAAGTCTGGGGTTAAAAAAATGAAAATGAAAAAAATGTAAAATGTCCTGCTCATTAAGGGGTTAATATTTCCAGTGTCTAGTTTGGTGCTCCTGGCATGATGACATATGAGATGCAAGACTTGGAAGGGATGTATTCATAACCTTGAAATGAGATTTGTTAATTGAAAGTGAATATGAAAAAAAAGAAGTGTTCTATAAGTCATGAGGATGTTACGGCTGTCTTATATGGTGCGGGGGCAGGCGGCGTCTCATTGTAGTTTTCACAATGATGAAAAGATTTATATTTATTAGTAATCTTTTTCCTGTTATTGCAGCACCAACATATTCAAAAGCAGTGTACAAAGAGAGGTTTATCAATGTGCAAAACCTGTGTCCTAACGAGTTTTACTTGCTTGTTGTAAGGCCTCCAAATACAACCATATTTTCGGTCCGCGTCCAATCTGCATTTTTTGTGAATTGCATGAGGACCCATTCATTTCTGCGGACATGACATCTGTGTGCTGCAAATTATAGAACATGTCCAATGCTTTATGAACAAGAATAGCCATTCCCGTGATGGCGAGCGAGAAAAGTGTGGGATGCGCACGGCTGGTATCTGCACTTTGTGGATCTGCTGACTTACTCATGATCTTGTAAGCTTAGTGTGTTTTATCAAATGGGTTTGTCATGGAGTGGCTTGTTCAGCTGACAGACTTGGGCTACATTCACACTCGCGTTTGGTGCGGATCTGTCATGGATCTGCACAAACGCATCTGTTCAGATAATGCAACTATCTGCATCCGTTCAGAACCGATCCATTTGTATTATCTTTAACATAGCCAAGACGGATCTGTCTTGAACACCATTGAAAGTCAATGGAGGACGGATCCGTTTTGGCTCAGTTTCGTCAGACGGACACCAAAACTCAGCAATGTTTTGGTGTCCACCTCCAAAGCGGAATGGAGACGGAACGGAGCCAAACGGATGCATTCTGAGCGGATCCTTATCCAATCAGAATGCATTAAGGGCAAAACTGATCCGTTTTGGACCGCTTGTGAGAGCCCTGAACGGATCTCACAAATGGAAAGCCAAACCGCCAGTGTGAAAGTAGCCTTAGATAAATGTGTATGGGGGCCCCCCAACTGTCTGCTGAATGCAGTGGTCAAAGAGGAAATGAAGATGGAGCATGTTGAAGACCACTCATGCTGAGTGGGCATCTTTATGGTTTGGACAGACAGCCTATCCTAGGGGCAAGACCAGCTGTAGTCTCAGTTGTACGACATCGATTAATCTGTAAAAATGGCAGTCTGACCTCATTACTATGGTGAGAGCGTGGACAGACACCTCCTTAAGGTGCATTTACACGGCCCGAGAATCCGGCAGATCATTGGGGATGGTCGTTCCCGATAATCTGGCCATGTGAATGTGCCACCGATCACCCAGTGAACGAGCGAAACGCAGGTGATCCTGTCGTTCATGCAGGCACCACTGATCATTGCTTCTGGGCAACAGATTGTGCGGTCTAAACAGCGATCTGCTGCTCAGAAACCATCATTCTGTATGAGGACGAAGGATCGCAATAACGATTCCCACGTCCTCATACTATGGAGGAGATTGATGCATGAACCAGCAGCCAACTGTCGGGAAGGAACGCTTCCTAGGTAATCACTATGATGTATACGCATGGTGCATTTTTAAAATGTTCTTAACTGTACGCTTTATGCTTTAAAAAAATTAAAATTATTTTTTTTTTTTTAAAACTGAAATCCTGCATAATGCATAAAGGCCGTCACCTATACAGTGGTAAGTGACTCGCTTTGCCTCCTACTCATTTGTTTAGCAAACTGATATGTGAATTTATTGCTGTATTTTCAGCCTCCGTTACTTTTGGCAATTAGTAATGCAATAGATAGTGGGCACCACAAGAGTATCTGAACTGGGTGCTTCCCATGTGCAATATGTATGAACACAACACAGTACACATGCAAAAACGGAGCACCTCAGGCAAATAATAATTAACATTATCATAGTTTTGGTCTCTGATTGCATTAAAAAAATTAACAAATTAAAGACGCAGAATTCATAATAGCAGGTTTACACGGCCGATTGGTCGGGCAGATTATCGGGGATGAACATCCCTATGAACATTCGTTCCTGACAATCTGCCCATCTGAAGGTGCAGCCGATCACCCAGTGAACGAGCAAAACATTTGTTCATCGGGTGAAACTGTCGTTAGTGCTTGCAAGTGAATTATCGTTATCTGGGCGGCAGATCGTGCTGTCTAAACAGAACTCTGCTGTCAAGAAACAATGCAGCTGTATGAGGACTAGGGATGGCAATAGCGATCACTCCTTTTTATACTGTGGAGGTGATCGCTGCATCTAAATACAGAGCTTCACCCCCACTAAACGAGCAGCCAGTTGGCAGGAAGGAACGCTTCCTTCCAAATAAACAGCTGCTCCTCCGCCCATGTAAACCCACCATAAGCAACAGAATTGATAAGCAACAACTCTACAAACCACAGCACAACCCCCTAAGGGCTTGTTCACACGAACGTATTTTGCGTTCCGTATACCGGCCATTTTATGCGTTCCGCGTACGGTCCATATACGGAACCATTCATTTCAATGGGTCCGCAAAAGATGCGGACAGCACTCTGTGTGCTGTCCGCATCCATTGCTCCGTTCCGTGGCCCCGCAAAAATTATGAGTCCTGTCCTATTCTTGTCCGTTTTGCGGACAAGAATAGGCATTTCTATAATGGGCCTGCTGGTCCGTTCTGCAAATTGCAGACCGCAAAAAAACAGCACGGTCGTGTGAACAAGGCAAAATCAACATGTGAGGCTGAATCACAAAACAGATTGCTAAATCACAAGCGCTAGCAAACTGCCTAGTGCAGGGATCAGCAGCCTTCGGCACTCCAGCTGTTGTAAAACTACAATTCCCAGCATGCTCCATTAGTTTCTGTTGGAGTTCAGAGAAGAGCAGTGTAAGTATGCATGCTGGGAGTTATAGTTTCACAACAGCTGGAGTGCCAGAGTTGCCTACCCCTGGCCTAGTGCAATCAATGACTAGAATATGCCAAATCTAATGTAAAATGAAATAAAATAATGAAATATAAGTACTGTATTTTTCAGACCATAAAATGCACTTTTTCCCCCAAAGTGAGAGGAAAAGTGGAAGTGCGTCTTATAGTCCGAATGCTAATGACTGCTTCCATTATAGAAACGGTCATTAGTATGCAGGTCACAAGGAGCAGTGAGGGAAGCACTGTGCTGGCTCTACTCGCGCTCCCTGGTCTTTTTGCAGCCCTGTGTCTTGACGGCGTACAGCGTCAGTACATACTGCGATGTCAGTTCACAGTGTAGCATGGGCCGGAAAAAGACCAGAGAGCAGTGAGTGGCAGCGCCGTCTGGAGCAAGCAAGGTAATTTTTTATTATTTTTTTCCCCGGTATAATGAGGCTGGGGGGTATTTGATCTGAGAACGATGGAGCTGGAGGGTCTGATCTGAGAATGATGGAGCTTGGGGATCTGATGAGGGTCTGATGGAACTTGAGGGTCTGATTAGAGATCTGATGAAGAATGGGAGTCTGTGTTAGGCTACTTTCACACCTGCAAGCTGCGTTTTAGTGTCCGCCTCAAAAGCCAAGCGCAGCCAAACTGATGCATTCTGAACGGATCCTTATCCATTCAGAATGCATTGGGGCTGAACTGATCCGTTTTGGGCCGGTTGTGAGAGCCCTGAAACGGATCTCACAAGCGGACCCAGAAACGCCAGTGTGAAAGTAGCCTTAGGGGTCAGGGTCTGCTCTGAGGTCTGATGAAAAAAAAATAAATAAATTTATTTTCCTCCTCCAAATCCTAGGTGCGGCTTAGGCCTTTTTCACACGGGCGTCCCGGATTTGCTCCGCTTGCGTCACGTGTGCATTGCGGGAAACCCGCACGAGTGCGCACACAGTTTCAGTCAGTTTTGACTGCGATTGTGTTGCGTTCAGTTTTTATCGCGCAGGTGCAATGCGTTTTGCACGCGCATGATAAAAAACTGTGGTACCCAGACCCGAACCCGGACTTCTTCACTGAAGTTCGGGTTTGGTATCGATGTTCTGTAGATTTTATTATTTTCCATTATAACATTGTTATAAGGGAAAATAATAGCATTTTTAATACAGAATGCTTAGTAAAATGTGGCTTGAGGGGTTAAAAATAAAAAATGAACTCACCTCATCCTCTTATTCGCGCAGCCGGCATCGTCTTCTTTCTTCTTCTTTCAGGACCTGCAAAAGGACCTTTGATGACGTAATCGTGCTCACCACGTGGTGAGCGCGGTGACGTCAGCGCAGGTCCTGCTGAATGAAGATAGAAGATCCTAATGGGGTTGCGTATCCCTATCATCTCCTAGCAACCATGCGTGAAAATCGCACCGCATCCGCACTTGCTTGCGGATGCTTGTGATTTTCACGCATCCCCAATAACTTCTATGGGGCCTGCGTTGCGTGAAAAAAGAAACAACATAGAGCATGCTGTGATTTTCACACAACGCACAAGTGATGCGTGAAAATCACCGCTCATGTGCACAGCCCCATAGAAATGAATGGGTCCGGATTCAGTGCGGGTGCAATGCGTTCACCTCCCGCATTGCACCCGCGCAGAAATCTCGCCCATGTGAAAGGGCCTAAGGGTGAATAGGACAAGGGTTCCAGCCCCTAAGGGGGCTAATGGTAAGTAAAAAAAAAAAAAAACACTAAGGCTATTTTCACACTTGCGGCAGTGTGATCCGGCAGGCAGTTCCAACGTCGGAACTGCCTGCCGGGTCCGCTGATCTGGATGTGACTGAAAGCATTTGTGAGACGCATCCGGATGCGGATCCGTCTCACAAATGCATTGCAAGAATGAATCCATCTGTCCGCTTGTCATGCGGACAGACGGATCCATCTTGTATCTTTTTGAGAGAGATTTTCACGCAGACCCATTAATATTTTATGGGGCCTGCATTGCGTAAAAAAACACAGAATTGCGTAAAATCGCAGAACATTTTCACCCAACGTACAAGTGATGTGTGAAAATCACCACTCATCTGAACAGCCCCATTGAAGTGAATGGGTCCGGATTCAGTGCGGGTGCAATGCGTTCACCTTGCGCATTGCACCCGCGTGGAATTCCCGCCCGTGTGAAAAGGGCCTTATAGTCTGAAAAATACAGTAAATCATACCATGTAGAAAGCAGCCTCGTACAAATACAGGGAGTGCAGAATTATTAGGCAAGTTGTATTTTTGAGGATTAATTTTATTATTGAACAACAACCATGTTCTCAATGAACCCAAAAAACTCTAATATCAAAGCTGAATATTTTTGGAAGTAGTTTTTAGTTTGTTTTTAGTTTTAGCTATTTTAGGGGGATATCTGTGTGTGCAGGTGACTATTACTGTGCATAATTATTAGGCAACTTAACAAAAAACAAATATATACCCATTTCAATTATTTTTTACCAGTGAAACCAATATAACATCTCAACATTCACAAATATACATTTCTGACATTCAAAACAAAAACAAATCAGTGACCAATATAGCCACCTTTCTTTGCAAGGACACTCAAAAGCCTGCCATCCATGGATTCTGTCAGTGTTTTGATCTGTTCACCATCAACATTGCGTGCAGCAGCAACCACAGCCTCCCAGACACTGTTCAGAGAGGTGTACTGTTTTCCCTCCTTGTAAATCTCACATTTGATGATGGACCACAGGTTCTCAATGGGGTTCAGATCAGGTGAACAAGGAGGCCATGTCATTAGATTTTCTTCTCTTATACCCTTTCTTGCCAGCCACGCTGTGGAGTACTTGGACGCGTGTGATGGAGCATTGTCCTGCATGAAAATCATGTTTTTCTTGAAGGATGCAGACTTCTTCCTGTACCACTGCTTGAAGAAGGTGTCTTCAAGAAACTGGCAGTAGGACTGGGAGTTGAGCTTGACTCCATCCTCAACCCGAAAAGGCCCCACAAGCTCATCTTTGATGATACCAGCCCAAACCAGTACTCCACCTCCACCTTGCTGGCGTCTGAGTCGGACTGGAGCTCTCTGCCCTTTACCAATCCAGCCACGGGCCCATCCATCTGGCCCATCAAGACTCACTCTCATTTCATCAGTCCATAAAACCTTAGAAAAATCAGTCTTGAGATATTTCTTGGCCCAGTCTTGACGTTTCAGCTTGTGTGTCTTGTTCAGTGGTGGTCGTCTTTCAGCCTTTCTTACCTTGGCCATGTCTCTGAGTATTGCACACCTTGTGCTTTTGGGCACTCCAGTGATGTTGCAGCTCTGAAATATGGCCAAACTGGTGGCAAGTGGCATCTTGGCAGCTGCACGCTTGACTTTTCTCAGTTCATGGGCAGTTATTTTGCGCCTTGGTTTTTCCACACGCTTCTTGCGACCCTGTTGACTATTTTGAATAAAACGCTTGATTGTTCGATGATCACGCTTCAGAAGCTTTGCAATTTTAAGAGTGCTGCATCCCTCTGCAAGATATCTCACTATTTTTGACTTTTCTGAGCCTGTCAAGTCCTTCTTTTGACCCATTTTGCCAAAGGAAAGGAAGTTGCCTAATAATTATGCACACCTAATATAGGGTGTTGATGTCATTAGACCACACCCCTTCTCATTACAGAGATGCACATCACCTAATATGCTTAATTGGTAGTAGGCTTTCGAGCCTATACAGCTTGGAGTAAGACAACATGCATAAAGAGGATGATGTGGTCAAAATACTCATTTGCCTAATAATTCTCAAAGACAGAGAGGCCGGTGTAGCAGACGGATGGGAGTGGAAGTATTAACGTTGCAGGTTGTAATCCCGGGGCGGGGGGGTACTGGCAGCAAGTGAGGAGGCAGTCTTGGGCTCTTTAAACAATTGATGACGCCCTGCTGGGCACTGAGACTTATTTGCAGATCTGTAAAAGCTCTATTTCTGTGGGTGAGAAACGTGGATAAACACAAAGGTATGGTTGGAATTATGTTTGAGGGAACTACAGCGCATTGGCATGTGCTACAAATAGTAAAAACGGGTGACAGATTCCCTTCAAAAGTAAAGTAATGAGGAAGAAACTAAGGTTTAAAAAAAAAAAAAAAAAACACAAAAAGGAATGTTTGCATGACTCAATAAAAGCCTAAAGCTCTGCTATCTACCAAGTGTCTATTCACTAAATATTTTCTAACATTTGAAGCAGTTACATAGTTCAGCATGCTCTGTTTAACAAGGTCTAGCTTCTAGAGTATACAATTACAACAATGTGCTAAGTGAAAGGGGTTAACCCTTGATTTATGTTACATGGTTAATACGGTTGAAAAAAGACATAATTCCATCAAGTTCAACCAAGGGATAGGTGGGGACGCGAATCCCAGAAGGAAATGAAAACTAAGAATACTTTCACACTTGCATTGTTTGATTCCGGCAGGCAGTTCCGTTGCCTGAACTGCCTGCCTGATCAGGCAAACTGTATGCCAACGCATGTCATTTTTTTCTGACTGATCAGGCATTTTTCAGACTGATCAGGATCCTGATCAGTCAGAAAAAAATGCATTGCAATACCGGATCCGTTTATCCAGTGTCATCAGGCAAAACTGATCCGGTATTTTTTCTTTTTTTTCTTCACATTTTTAAAGGTCTGCGCATGCGCAGACCGGAATACCGGATCCGTCAATGCGGCAATTTGAATGCCGGATCCGGCACTAATACATTCCTATGGAGAAAAAAAATGCCGGCATTAAGGCCTCTTTCACACTACAGTATGTCCATTTCAGTGTTTTGCGTTCCGTTTTTCACGGATCCGTTTTTTTGTTTCTGTTGTGTTTCCGTTTCGGTTCCGTTTTTCCGTTCCGTTTTTCCGTATGGCATATACAGTATACAGTAATTACATAGAGAAAATTGGGCTGGGCATAAAATTTTCAATAGATGGTTCAGCAAAGAACGGAAACGGAAGACATACGGATGCATTTCCGTATGTGTTCCGTTTTTTTTGCGGACCCATTGACTTTAATGGAGCCACGGAACGTGATTTGCGGCCAAATATAGGACATGTTCTATCTTTCAACGGAACGGAAAAACGGAAACGGAATGCATACGGAACACATTCCGTTTTTTTGGCGGAACCATTGAAATGAATGGTTCCGTATACGGAACGCAAAAAACGGACCGCAAAACGGAAAAAAAAACGGTAGTGTGAAAGAGGCCTAAGGCAAGTGTTCGGTTTTTTGGGCCGGAGATAAAACCGGAGCATGCTGCGGTATTATCTCCGTCCTGAAAAGTCAAAAAGACTGAACTGAAGACATCCTGAACTGATTGCTCTCCATTCAGAATGCATTAGAATAAAACTGATCAGTTCTTTTCCGGTATAGAGCCCCTAGGACGGAACTCTATGCCGGAAAAGAAAAACGCTAGTGTGAAATACCCTAAGATTTATACACATTTTCATAAGCATTAATGTTATTTACTTTTAAGAATTCATCTAAACCCTTTTTAAAACTGTCCACTGTTCCTGCTGTGACCACGTCCTGGGGAAGTCTATGCCACAGATTCACAGTTCTTATAGTAAAGAAGCTTTGACGCTTCTGGAGACTGAACTTTTTCTTCTCCAGTCGGAGGCAGCGCCCCCTTGTCTTTTGAGGGCATTCTACATAGAACAGTTTTTCTCTGTATTTCTTGTATGGACCATTTATATACTTGTATAGGTTAATCATGTCTCCCCTTAGACGTCTCTTCTCAAGACTAAATAAATTCAATTCTTTTAATCTTTTTTCATAACTAAGACCCTCCATGCCCCTTATCATTTTAGTCGCTCTCCTCTGTACTTTTTCCAGCTGCAGAGCGTCCTTTCTATGGACTGCTGCCCAGAACTGGACTGCATATTCCAGATAAGGCCGCACCAACGCTTTGTAAAGTGGTGATATCACATCCCTTCCCCGTGAGTCCGTGCCTCGTTTAATGCATGACAATATCCTGGTGGCCTTAGAAGCAGCTGATTGACATTGTATGCTGTTATTTAATCTACGATCTGCAAGGACACCCAAATCTTTCTCTATAAGTGACTCTCCCAGTGTTACATCACCTAGGACATACAGTACAGACCAAAACTTTGGACACACCTTCTCATTCAAAGAGTTTTCTTTATTTTCATGACTATGAAGGCATCAAAACTATGAATTAACACATGTGGAATTATATACATAACAAACAAGTGTGAAACAACTGAAAATATGTCATATTCTAGGTTCTTCAAAGTAGCCACCTTTTGCTTTGATTACTGCTTTGCACACTCTTGGCATTCTCTTGATCAGCTTCAAGAGGTAGTCACCTGAAATGGTCTTCCAACAGTCTTGAAGGAGTTCCCAGAGATGCTTATCACTTGTTGGCCCTTTTGCCTTCACTCTGCGGTCCAGCTCACCCCAAACCATCTCGATTGGGTTCAGGTCCGGTGACTGTGGAGGCCAGGTCATCTGGCGCAGCACCCATCACTCTCCTTCATGGTCAAATAGACCTTACTTTCAAAGTTTTCACAATTTTTCGGCTGACTTACTGACCTTAATTTCTTAAAGTAATGATGGCCACTCGTTTTTCTTTACTTAGCTGCTTTTTTTCTTGCCATAATACAAATTCTAACAGTCTATTCAGTAGGACTATCAGCTGTGTATCCACCTGACTTCTCCTCAACGCAACTGATGGTCCCAACCCCATTTATAAGGCAAGAAATCCCACTTATTAAACCTGACAGGGCACACTTGTGAAGTGAAAACCATTTCAGGGGACTACCTCTTGAAGCTCATCAAGAGAATGCCAAGAGTGTGCAAAGCAGTAATCAAAGCAAAAGGTGGCTACTTTGAAGAACCTAGAATATGACATATTTTCAGTTGTTTCACACTTGTTTGTTATGTATATAATTCCACATGTGTTAATTCATAGTGTTGATGCCTTCAGTGTGAATCTACAATTTTCAGTCATGAAAATAAAGAAAACTCTTTGAATGAGAAGGTGTGTCCAAACTTTTGGTCTGTACTGTATGAAGCACAGAGATTATTACTACCAACATGCATAACTTTACATTTAGCCACATTGAACCTCATTTGCCAAGTTGATGCCCAATCACTCAGTGTTTGTCAGCTTGTATTTTATTGACATCTTCAATAGACTGAACAGTACTACATATCTTAGTATCATCTGCAAAAATAGAAATGGTGCTATTAATCCCGTCCTCGATATCCTTAATAAATAAATTAAATAATGGAGGACCTAGCTCTGAACCTTGGGGTACACCACTTATAACCCTGGACCATTCTGAATAGAAATCATTGACCACAACTCTCTGCAAACGGTCCTTCAGCCAGTTTTCAATCCAATTAGAAGCTATAATTTCCAAGCCTATAGACCTTACTTTACGTATTAAACGTCTATGAGGGACAGTATCAAAAGCCTTTGCAAAATCCAGAAACACTACATCCTCAGCCCCCCCTCTGTCCAGGCTACTACTCACCTCCTCATAAAAACAAATCAGGTTAGTCTGACAACTTCTGTCCTTGGTAAACCCATGTTGGTTATCGCTTAAAATATTTACAGTCACATACTCCTGTATTTAGTCCCTTAAGAGTCCTTCAAACATTTTTCCCACAACAGAAGTTAAACTAACTGGTCTATAATTACCTGTGTGGGACCTTGATCCTTTTTTGAATATGGGCACCACATTTGCCTTTTCGCCGATCACTTGGCACTGTACCAGGACCTAGAGAATCTTAAAAAATTATAAACAGGGGCACAGCAATGACTGAACTGAGCTCTTTAAGCACTCTTGGGTGTAATCCATCTGGACCTGGAGCATTGTTCACATTTACCTTATTTAACTTATCTTGGACCATATCTACAGTTAGCCAATTGAGTATATTACTGGATGTACTAACAGCCCCAGCACCACAGATATCAGCTCCTTTCTCTTCTTTTGTATAAGCAGAGCTAAAAAAAAACATTTAGTAACTCTGCCTTTTCCTTATCTTCAGTGACTACCCCCCCCCCCCCCTCCCTTTTCCAATTGTTTAGGGGACCTACCTGCTCAGACCTTGGTTTTCTAGCATTTATATATTTAAAGAATTTTTGGGGATTTGGTTTGCTCTCTTTTGCCACCTGCTGTTCGTTTTGTACGTTTGCTAATTTTATCTCCTTTTTACAGATTTTATTAAGCCCTTTGTAAACTTCAAACGCTACAGCTGACCCCTCAGATTTGTATTTTTTAAATGCCTTTTTTGTCTTTTATTGCACTTTTTACAGTAGCTGTAAGCCATGGGGGGTTTAATTTTAGCCGTTTATACTTGTTACCTAAAGGAATACATTTTTTTAGTGCAATTACTCAATGTGGATTTAAAGCTCTCCCATTTATCCTCAGTATTATTATGTGACAGTAGCTGCTCCCAGTCTATGCCCTGAAATGCTGCCCTCAACCCACATAAGGCTACTTTCACACTTGCGTTCGGGGTTCCGCTTGTAAGTTCCGTTTGAAGGCTCTCACAAGGAACGGATCCGTACAGCCCCAATGCATTCTGAGTGGATGCGGATCCGCTCAGAATGCATCAGTTTGGCACCGTTTGGCCTCCGTTCCGCTCAGCAGGCGGACACCCGAACGCAGCTTGCAGCGTTTTGGTGTCCGCCTGGCCGTACGGAGCCAAACGGATCCGTCCAGACTTAAAATGCAAGTCAATGGGGACAGATCCGTCTGACGTTGACACAATATGGTGCAATTGCAAACGGATCCGTCCCCCATTGACTTTCAATGTAAAGTCAGGAGTCCCTATTAATATACCATCAGATCAGAGTTTTCTCCAATCCGATGGTATATTTTAACTTGAAGCGTCCCCATCACAATGGGAACGCCTCTATGTTAGAATATACCATCGGATTTGAGTTAGATCGTGAAACTCAGATCCGACAGTATATTCTAACACAGAGGTGTTCCCATGGTGATGGGGACGCTTCAAGTTAGAATATAGTAAAAGAACTGTGTACATGACTGCTGCCTGGCAGGTGCCCCCTCCCTCCCCTGTATTTAACTCATTGGTGGCCAGTGCGGCCGGCTCCCCCTCCCTCCCTTGTATTTAACTCATTGGTGGCCAGTGCGGCCGGCCCCCCCTCCCTCCCCCCCTTAATTAAAATGACCGACCCCCCCATCATTGGTGGCAGCGGAGAGTTCCGATCGGAGTCCCGGTTTAATCGCTGGGACTCCGATCGGTAACAATGGCAACCAGGACGCTACTGCAGTCCTGGCTGCCATGGTTACTTAGCAATTTTAGAAGCATTATACTTACCTGCGATGTCTGTGACCGGCCGGGCGCTCCTCCTACTGGTAAGTGAAAGGTCTGTGCGGCTCATTGCTAATAGCAAAGACCTTTCACTTACCAGTAGGAGGAGCGCCCGGCCGGTCACAGACATCGCAGGTAAGTATGAGGCTTCTAAAATCGCTAAGTAACCATGGCAGCCAGGACTGCAGTAGCATCCTGGTTGCCATGGTTACCGATCGGAGTCCCAGCGATTAAACTGGGACTCCGATCGGAACTCTCCGCTGCCACCAATGATGGGGGGTCGGTCATTTTAATTAGGGGGGAGGGAGGGGGGCCGGCCGCACTGGCCACCAATGAGTTAAATACAGGGGAGGGAGGGGGGGCCGGCCGCACTGGCCACCAATGAGTTAAATACAGGGGAGGGAGGGGGGGGTCTGCCCCCTGCTGCCTAGCAGCACCTGCCAGGCAGCAGGGGGCAGTCATGTACACAGTTCTTTTAGTATATTCTAACTTGAAGCGTCCCATCACCATGGGAACGCCTCTGTGTTAGAATATACTGTCGGATCTGAGTTTTCACGAAGTGAAAAATCAGATCTGAAAAAAACAGTTATGCAGACGGATCCGTTCTGAACGGATGCAAGCGTTTGCATTATAGGAGCGGATCTGCTCCGAACGCAAGTATGAAAGTAGCCTAAATTAGCCTTTTTAAAATTCAGTGTCTATGCTCTGCTTGACAGAGTTTGCTTCTTATAGTTTTGGGGGAATATACCGTATTTTTCGCCCTATAAGACGCACCGGCCCATAAGACGCACCTAGGTTTTTGGGGAGGAAAATAAGAAAAAAAATATTTTTAACCAAAAGGTGTGCTTTTGGTGGGTTTGGAACTAATGGTGGTCTGTGGATGGCACTATTACTGGGGATCTGTGAAGGACACTGTTATGGGGGGATCTGTGGCTGACGGACACTGTTATGGGGGGATCTGTGGCTGACTGACACTGTTATGGGGGGATCTGTGGATGACGGACACTGTTATGGGGGGGATCTGTGGATGACGGACACTGTTATGGGGGGATCTGTGGATGACGGACACAGACCCCCCCAGCCCATAACAGTGCCATCCACAGACCCCCCAGCCCATAACTGTGCCATCCACAGATGTCCCCCATAAAAATGTCATCCACAGATTTGACCCCCCCCCCCGCGCGCGCCGCTCCAGTATACTAATATAAAATGTCTTATTTAATTAATAATTATTAAACATGCCCCCCAACTCCTAATAGTACCGTACATCCTAACCGCTTTAGTAGAATGCAGGCAGGCCGGGCGGCCGGCGCGTCACTCACTGACGTCACTTGCCTGTGCCCCCTGCTTCATTCATAAAGTAGGCGGCGCAGGCACGTGACATCAGGGAGTTACGCTGCCGCCTGCCTGCATTTTACTGAAGTGATTAGGATGTACGGTACTATTAGGAGTGAGGGGGCATGTTTAATAACAATTGAATAAGACATTTTATATTAGTATACTGGAGCGGCGGGGCTATAGTACACTGACTGCACCGCCCCGCCGCTATCGCCGGCCCCCATCTCCTCCTCCCAGTCCCTCCCCGCTCGCTCGTACATCACAGCTTGCGATGTAAAACTGCCAGCATTCGCCCCATATGACGCAGGGGCATTTTCCCCCCATTTTGGGGGGAGAAAAAGTGTGTCTTATGGGGGCGAAAAATACGGTAATTATATTGTGGTCACTATTACCTAGTGTTTCTCGAGCAGTAACATTTCCAACAAGCTCTGCATCTATAGAGATTACCAGATCCAACAGAACATCGCCCCTAGTAGGAGCTTCTACAAACTGGCCCATAAAGTGGTTCTGCAGCAAGTTGAGGAATCTTCTCCCCTTTGCGGTTGAGGCAGAACCATGAACCCAGTCAATATCTGGGAAGTTAAAATCTTCCATTATGACCACTGTGCATCCCGCTCTATTTGGTTATATAGTTGCATTTCTATCTCCTCTGTGATGTTAGGGTGTCTATAGATTACACCAAGTATTATTTTTTCAGTGTTTATATCCCTTTGAAATTCCACCTATAAGGTTTCACCATCCGCACCCACAATTGCCTCATTCACACTTGTCTTCAGATCACTCCTCACATACAGGCACACACCACCGCCTTTTCTATTGACCCTGTCTTTCCTAAATAGTGTAAAACCCTCAATATTAACAGTCCAGTCATGTGAAGAGTCCAACCATGTGTTAGCCACACCAACTACATCTATGTGTTCTTCTAGTACCATAGCCTCCAGCTCCCCCATTTTGCTAGCTAGACTTCTGGCATTTGTGAAAATACATTTTAAATTACTATTACCTGTAAAGTGAATATCCGGGATTTTTTGGTTACCTTGGTTGATGTTTGTATGTAACAGGTTCTTGTTACCAGCAGTTCTGTTTTTCATAGGTGTATAGTTCTGCCCAGTCTTCTCCCTACTTTCCTCACTAACCCCAGCCCCCACTAAATTCCCACTGTCCCCTCCTATATCCCACTTTCTATCTACACTATCTACCCCCTTATTAGTATGACCCCCACCCTCCCCCCAGATCCTAGTTTAAAAGCTTCTCCAGCCGTTTTTTTCCCCCAGAGCAGTTGCACCCTCCCCATTTAGGTGCAGCCGTCCCTACTGTAGAGCCTGTAACCGACAGAGAAGTCGGCCCAGTTCTCCATGAACCCAAACCCTTCCATCCTGCACCAGCTTCTGAGTCACTTATTTAACTCCCTAAGCTCCCGTTGTCTCTCTGGTGACACTCGTGGCACTGGTAGTATTTCTGAAAACACTACCTTGGAGGTCCTGGAATTGAGCTTCTCTCCTAG
Source organism: Bufo bufo (assembly GCF_905171765.1). Taxonomy (NCBI): domain Eukaryota; kingdom Metazoa; phylum Chordata; class Amphibia; order Anura; family Bufonidae; genus Bufo; species Bufo bufo. Next base: position 100,843,971 of record NC_053391.1, on the reverse strand, counting down.
TTCCCTAAAATCATTTTTAAGGACCTTCCATCTCCCCCTGACTTTGTCATTGGTGCCAATGTGTACCATGACCGCCTGGTCTTCCCCAGCACCACCCAGCTATCTGTCAATCCGATTCGCAATGTGCTGAACCTGAGCACCCGGAAGACAACACACTGTTCGGCATTCACGGTCTCGGCGACAGAAGACCCTGTCTGTCCTCCAAATAATAGAGTCCCCTACCACCAGCATCTGCCTGACCTTTGATGCACTCCTTATCCCATCGTTCCTGCAGTGTTGCTGGCCCTGGGCTTTCATCCCTAATATCAGCCAAACAGGCATATTTACTAGGGCGTTCCAGCTCAGGACTAGCCTCCCGGGCACTTTTCCCTCTACCCCTTCTTCCTACATTAACCCAACTGCTGACCTGATAGTCCTGATCTTGCCCTCCTCCTCCCACCTCCATTTCACTGACCCCAGCCAGTACCTGCACAGTGAGGTCTAAGCCTCTCTCCAGTTTTGCAATGCCCCTAAGTATTTCGAGCTGCTTATTTAGATCCAAGATCTGGGCTTCCAAATGGGCTTCCTAGGCATATGTATTCACCCTCAAATGGCTCTTCAAGGCATGCATACATTGCACAAACCACTCCCCTTACACCATGGAAAAAACGAAGACCGGAATGGTTTGACGCTAGTGTTTAAAACTGATGGAATACAGTATACATAGTATACAGTATAAAATAGTACAGCAGGGTCCCATAGGCTTCTATAGACGCTGCATTACCGCTTTGGGGAGGTTACGGAGCAGTAATATGGTAGTGTGCATGACTTAGTGTTTTTTTTTTTTTTTGTTTTTTTTTACTGTTATTAGAAGCCACTGAATAAAAACAAAAAAAAAGTGACATACCCTCCACGACTGATCACAACAGGAATCACGTAATGCTTTTCAGAGCTGCCGACTGGCTGGGAGGGATCTTGGGATCTACCATGCGACTCCACATAACCCATGTTCGGTGCCCTTTCATAGTTCGCTCAGAATTTTCTGTACCGGATAAATGATCGTCCCTTCATTTTATTCTTGTAGTTTAAACAGGTAAATATTTTTTCCTCTTTAAAGTTTTTTTTTTTTTTTTTTTGCCCTTGGAGAAAAGGTTTATATTGCAGCCATGCTTTACTCTGCAAATCTCATTTTATTTTTGACTGCCAGGAACATCCTGGATGCAGTATGAGAGCCCGGAGCTTGCTGCCTATACAACTTCTTACACCAGACTTTTTTTATTTCTAGACCGTCATTTGTAGGACACGATTCAGAACGGAACTTGTAACAGCAGTTCCTCTTTTTGATCTTGCAAATAATTGAAACAAACCTATGATCTTACCTGGTGTCTCCACATAATTAGCCTCTGAACATTGTGAAGGGAATTTTCAATTCTGATCACTGTGAGACATTTCAAGCCAGCGGATAGCAGAACGTAATAAAGGTGATTTCCCTGTTCCTGTCTGCACATAGAAAACTTAGGGCTCTTTCACACGAGCGGGTGCCGTGCGGCTAGTCTACTTTTACAATCGCATTTTGGCTTTCCGTTTGTGAGATCTGTTTAGGGGTCTCACAAGCGGTCCAGAACAGATCAGTTTGCATTCTAATGCATTCTGAATGGTAAAGGATCCGCTCAGAAGTCATCAGTTTAGTCTCCATTCTGCTTTGGAGACGGACACCAAAGTGCTGCTTGCAGCGTTTTGGTGTCCGTCTGATGAAACTGAGCCAAATGGATCCGTCCTGGCACACAATGTAAGTCAATGGGGACGGATCCGTTTTTACTGACGCAATCTGGCACAATAGAAAACTGATCCGTCCTCCATTGACTTTCAATGGTGTTCAAGACGGATCCGTCTTGGCTATGTTAAAGATAATAAAAACGGATCCGTTCAGAACGGATGCAGACGGTTGTATTATCTGAATGGATCCGTCTGTGCAGATCCACGACGGATCCGCAAAAAACACGAGTGTGAAAGTAGCTTAATCCGCTGGGTGAAAGAAAGCCAAGCCCCGCACCGGACAGCAGAGACACTGAGCAGTAACATGATTGATAATGCTCTTTGCCTCTCTGTGATCTTTTTACTACAAAATCACGGTGACTTTACCTCACTGTCATTTTGTAGTAAAAAGATCACAGAGAGGCTCGGAGCATTATCAGTCATGTTACTGCTCCCTGTCTCTGCTGTCCGGAGCGGGGCTTGGCACTCTTTCACGCAGTGGATTACCCGCACGGGATCCGCTCATGTGAAAGAGCCCTTAGTGTGTGTCCTCTTTATGACGGACAGAGACATTTTATTGGTTGCTACCAAATATCTCATAGGACTTTAAAATTATCTTTCATTGTTCTATTAACCCTTACATTCATCTGTGTTTCAACAACTCTGGTAACAGAGATTTAAAAAAAAAAAAAAAAAAAAATACAAAGAAAAAATTGAATTGTTATTTTTTAAAGGGAATTTGTCACAACCATCCCTCACAGCTCTGGTCATCATATCAATGATGTTTAACCGATGGATTACTTTGATGCAAAATCCCTTTATTCCCCCCGCATGCTGTATGCAAATGGACCGTTTGAAGTTAAGGGGGCAGCGGTCTCGACGCTCAAGCTTGCTTCGCCCCATCCCACTTCTTGATGGACGTACACTGCCCGTCCCAAAAAAAAAGTCACCACCAAAAATATTTTGTTGGACTGCCTTTAGCTTTGATTACGGCACGCATTCGCTGTGGCATTGTTTCGATAAGCTTCTGCAATGTCACAAGATTTATTTCCATCCAGTGTTGCATTGCTGATGGTAGAGTCTGACTGCTGCGCAAAGCCATCTCCAGCACATCCCAAAGATTCTCAATGGGGTTAAGGTCTGGACTCTGTGGTGGCCAATCCATGTGTGAAAATGATGTCTCATGCTCCCTGAACCACTCTTTCACAATTTGAGCCCGATGAATCCTGGCATTGTCATCTTGGAATATGCCCAGGGAAGAACAGATCCATTGATGGAATAACCTGGTCATTCAGTATGTTCAGGTAGTCACAACTGACCTCATTCTTGGAGCACATACTGTTGCTGAACCTAGACCTGACCAACTGCAGCAACCCCAGATCATAGCACTGCCCCCCCACAGGCTTGTACAGTAGGCACTAGGCATGATGGGTGCATCAGTTCATCTGCCTCTCTTCTTACCCTGATGCGCCCATCACTCTGGAACAGGGTAAATCTGGACTCATCAGACCGCATGACCTTCTTCCATTGCTCCAGAGTCCAATCTTTATGCTCCTTAGAAAATTGAAGCCTTTTTTTCCAGTTTGCCTCACTGATTAGTGGATTTCTTACGGCTACATAGCTGTTCAGTCCCAATCCCTTGAGTTCCCTTCGCATTGTGCATGTGGAAATGCTCTTACTTTCACTATTAAACATAGCCCTGAGTTCTACTGTTGTTTTTCTTCGATTTGATTTCACCAAACGTTTCCCGACACATTTCTTCCTCGAATAAGATGGGTCCCCACCATCCTTCCAGTTTTTAATAATGCGTTGGACAGTTCTTAACCCAATTTTAGTAGTTTCTGCAATCTCCTTTTCTCTGCTTGATGCATGCCAATGATTTGACCCTTCTCAAACAGACTAACATCTTTTCCACGACCACGAGATGTGTCTTTTGACCTGGTTGTTTAAGAAATGAGAAGCAACGCATTGCACCAGTTGGGGTTAAATAACTTGTTGCCAGCTGAAAGATAATCGCCCATGCAGTAATTATCCAATAGGAGGCTCATAACTATTTGCTTAGTTAAATCCAGCTGGCAACTTTTTTTTTTGGACAGGCAGTGTGTGTAGTACATTGCTTTCTGGTTATTGTTGACCAATGTGTATATAAGATAATTATATGACACTTACTAATATAGCCTTTGTTGAAATTCTGCACCATTTTCTGTATTTTATAAGGTACATATGAGGTCTTGTCCATCAAATGGCTGCTGATGGCGAGTCTTGTGACCAGGCAGATTACCTCCATGTGATATCTCCACCATCCGGACACACTGCACCTGCACTAAACTCTAAACAGAACAAGTGCAGATGGCAGGGGCAGTGTACCTCACATGGTGGTGATCTGCCTGGTCACATGACCCTCCATCTGCAGGCATCTTATGGACAAGAAAAATAGTGTATAGTGGGCACTCAATATCTGCAGCTACACATAGGGTACAACACATTTATTATATAACATTATATAACATTCGAATACAGTTTTATAAAATCACATAAGAATTATTTGCAGTTTTAAGAATGACAATTATGTTCAATTAATAAAATTCATATCCTATATTATTAATTCATTAGATCAAATAAAATCTCCTAAAAGTTCCTTTAAAATACCTTCATACTGGTTGATAATGTGTGATCAATATAATGTAATTCTTCTGGTGCCAATATTTCAAGCACTCATTGTGCTGTATCCATGTTATTCACAGGTTAAAAAGTCACAGATACAGATTATCAGGGTGGTATTGGTGGATCAGGGGTTAGTTTGATGCAGTATGTTATGTATCGTACTTACTGCTTGTAGTCCGGTCTTTTTCTATTTCTGACTGTAATGGCGTCCCACTACAAGTCGGGTCACTCACCCCTCTTCTTCTGCCCGGTAACGTATGCAAGTCTGCGGCTTGTCCTGGTCACGGTTACCGCATTTACTTAGTGGAGTTCTTCCGGTTTCTGTTCAGTGTCCCACGTGTTGATGGTATCTCACGTGATCGGAGCCTGGAGGAATTCCACGTGATCTGTGTTCTGTTCCGGAGGCGGTACCAACCTCTATACGAACAAATGCTCTCACAGATATTCCATAGAACTTTTTTGCAATAATGCCGGTAGTTAAGGTGCTGTACAGTATCTTCTTAATGTGGGGATCTCATCCGCTATCGCTATACGCGTTTCGGGGTTACGTACCCCTTCATCATTACAGTCAGAAATAGAAAAAGACCGGACTACAAGCAGTAAGTACGATACATAACATACTGCATCAAACTAACCCCTGATCCACCAATACCACCCTGATAATGTGATTTTATAAAACTGTATTCGAATGTTATATAATGTTATATAATAAATGTGTTGTACCCTATGTGTAGCTGCAGATATTGAGTGCCCACTATACACTATTTTTCTGTATACTCCATTGTGGTTGGGGTGAACCACACCTTAGTGTGAGCACCTGTTCATGGTATCAGGAGGGGTGAGCTACTATACATATATTTTTTCTGCATCTTATGGACAAGACCTCTGTGTGGACAGTACAGTAGACTTTGTGTACCTTATGAAATGTAGAAGACGGTGCAGAATTTCAACAAATGCTATATTAGTGTCATTTAATCATCTTATGTACACTTTGGTCAACAATAACCAGAAAGTGACCAACCCCTTTAATAGAACTTAAAGGGAACCTGTCACCGGGATTTTGTGTATAGAGCTGAGGACATGGGTTGCTAAATGGCCGCTAGCACATCCACAATACCCAGTCCCTATAGCTCTGTGTGCTTTATTGTGTAAAAAAAAATCTATTTGATACATATGCAAATTAACCTGAGATGAGTCCTGTCCCTGACTCATCTCAGGTTAATTTGCATATGTATCAACTCGTTTTTTTTACACAATAAAAGCGCACAGAGCTATGGGGACTGGGTATTGCGGATGTGCTAGCGGCCATCTAGCAACCCATGTCCTCAGCTCTATACACAAATTCCCGGTGACAGGTTCCCTTTAATGAAACTTTTTTTTAAAACTATTTACTAGTCCTACAAGGACTTCTATAATGCATTGTACAGCTGATGTAATACAATTCATATACCTGCTATACTGACAGTCACCATCAGAGTGCACCAGAAAAGTGAATCCTGATTAAAAACGCTGCAGGCAGTCCTGAGGCCTTCACTAGGTTCCAGGCTGACGTGCACATACATCAGCAGCACACAGTCTCATTAGAGACCACCCTTTCTTAAGCAGTAATAAGCTGACCGGGTAGCCAGCTGATTTCTGCTGGTTCATCTAGTATACACTAGTCACTTTTTATGTTGTGGCCTTGTGCTAAAATAAAATAAAAAGTTTTTCCCCCATCATGCTGCTCTCAATGCTCCATAATGAGAAAATGAAAACAGAATTATTGAAATCTTTGCTAATTTATTGAAAAGGAAATACTAAAATCTTGCATTGACATAAGTATTCAGACACTTTAGTCAGCACTTAGTTTAAGCAACTTTGGTAGTGAATACAGGCTCCAGTCTTCCAGGCTCCAGTGCTTCCGTGGTGTTTCTGTCCGTGCCTCTGTCCGTCGGTGCGGACGGATCACGGACCCATTCAAGTTGAATGGGTCTCGATCCGTTCCGGCTGCCGCCTGGATGCTGCCCGTGCATTGGGGACCGCAAATTGCAGAACCTCTCAAGCTCAAGGACCATCAGTCTCCAGAGATGTTCAATTGGGATCAATTAAGTCAGGGCTGTGGCTGGGCCACTCAAGGCGATTCACAGAGTTGTCTCTAAGCCACTTTTGTGTCGTCTTGGCAGTGTGCTCAGGCTCATTGTCTTGTTGAAAGGTGAACCTTCAGCCCAGTCTGAGGTCCAGATCACTCTGGATCATGTTTCCATTAAGAATATCTCTGCTCCATTCAACTTTTCCTCAACCCTGACCATTCTCCCTGTTCCAGATGCTAAAAAATACCCCCACAGCATGATGCTGCTGCCACCACCATGCTTCACCGTAGGGATGGTATTGGCTAGTGTACGGTTTCCTCCAAATGTGATGCTTAAAATGGAGTTCAATCTTGGTTTAAACAGACCAGAGAATCTTCATAGTCTTAGAGTCCTTAAGGTGCTTTTTATTTTTTTTTGCAAACTTTCAAGTATCTTTTACCGAGGAGAAGCATCTTTCTGGCCACTCTGACATAAAGCCCTGATTGATGGAGTGATGGTTGACCTTCTGGATGTTTCTCCCATCTGACCTCAGGATCTTTGGAGCTCAGCCAGAGTGACCATTGGGTTCTTGGTCACCTGTTACTAAGGCCCTTTTCCCCTGATTACATAGTTTGGAGGGGCATCTGTTCCAAACGTATTCCATTTTAAGAATTATGGAGGCCACTGCTCTTGGGAACTTTCCGTGTAGCAGAAATCTTTTTTCGTACCCTTCTCCAGATCTGTGCCTCCATAAAATCCTGGCTATGAGCTCTACAGGCAGCTCTTTTCTCCTCATGGCGTGGTTTTTGCTCTGATATGCAATGTCAGCTGTGAAACATTATATGGGCAGGGGTGAGTCTTTCCAAATCACGTCCAATCAAGTGTCATAGCAGAGGATCTGAATCCTGATGTCCATGTGAAATTTTATTTTTTCCTTTTTAATAAATTTGTAAACATTTCTAAAATTCGCTTTTAAAATGTGTTTATATTTTTTTTTAATTAAAGGGAACCTGTCGCCATGAAAATGCAAACTAATCCACAGGCAGCAAGTCATAGAGCAGGATTTGCAGAGCAATTTCATATATAGATTTGTGGGAAAAGATTCAGTAAAAGGCCTCATGCACACGACTGTATATATTTTGCGGTCCGCAAAACACAGGTCCACAAAACATACAGATAACATCTGTGTGCATTCCGTATTTTGCGGAACCGAACAGCTGGCCCCTAATAGAACAGTACTTTCCTTGTCCGTAATGCGGACAATAATAGGACACGGTGTGCTGTCCGCATTTTTTGCGGACCCAGTGAAATGAATGGGTCCGCATCCTATCCGCAAAAAAAACGGATTGGACACGGAAACAAACAACGTTCGTGTGCATGTAGCCAAACTTTTATTTCCCCAGGATAAATTATCAGCATCAACTCCCACACTGACCTGATGTTGATGACCTATCCTCAGAATAGGCCATCAGTTTGGAGCCTGGAAAACCCATTTGATATTGTATTATGGAGTCAAAAACATAGAGCATATGAAGAGGGGTTGTCCAGTTCTGGTGCGGTCTTAGGCCTCATGCACACGACCGTATGTATTTTGCGGTCCGCAAAAAACTGATCCGCAAAAAAATGCGGCTTGCGTCCGTGTGCATTCCGTATTTTGCGGAAGGGAACAGCTGGCCTCTAATACAACAGTCCTATCCTTCTCCGTAATGCGGACAATAATAGGACATGTTCTATTTTTTTGCGGAATAGAAATACGGACATACGGAATGCACACGGAGTAACTTCCGTTTTTTTGGCAGACCCATTGAATGGATTTTATATAACACGCTGGAGCCTTCCTCTCATTCTACTTTATTTCTACAAGCTGTGGACTGGGGTGTGCTTTCCCTGAGTGAGCTGGTTTTCCACTACTGCCAGTTCTCTGTGTCTCCCTCTCTCTCGATAACATTGTGACTGGACACACCCCACTGATAAGGAGAACAGGAATGCCCATTTATTTTAATATTTCCAACAGGAATAAGAGAGGAACAGCACAACAGTTCCAAAAGAAAACACTACAGAATTTATAGAAGTTATCCCATGATTGATGTAAAAAAATGAAAATCGGACATCATATAGTAGGCGACAATCTTTCTAACAAAGCTAGAACCGGCCCTGTAAGTAATATGTATCTAGAGTGCCCCCCCCCCCCCCCATTTATTTCTCTGCTAGATTCTCTTCAAACTATCAGCTCAGGGATGTGTTTATTCTGCTGCAGCTCTGTCTATCACTAGGGATGAGTGAAGTTCAGCCTACAAGATTCGGGTTATCTACGAATTCCGTTATGGATTCCGCTACCAGGGACCATAACTTATGGCGGAATCCATAACGGAATTCTTAGGTAACCCGAACCTTGTACGCTGAACTTGAAAACACAAGGTCGTTTATCCCTATCTATCAAATCTCAGGGGACATGTCCTTTCCATCCCTATCGCAGCTCAGAGGCGAGTTCTTACTGCAGCAGCTCGTGTCAGTTGAAGAATGGAAATGAGCATGTGCGACCATGTTCACCCAGCTCAGTAGGTGCCGATTACTGTGCAGATTAAACACCAGGGGGCGCCATTGTAATGAAGTAAAGAGAATATTTCGCCAATGGAGCATTTTTGTAACAGGAAGTAAATTGCAAAAGTAACTAGTTTTTCATGCTGAATTATATTAAAATAACTATTCATGGTGGCACAAGCCCTTCAGTATAAAACAACACTTTAATAAAATGAATTACCCCCTCGTTGTGGTTCCTTTTGATAAACTAGGAATATAACTGAGAGACTCGTCCAGTAACCAGATTTGAATTAAAAGCTGTAAACCAGGATCCATATCCTTGCGGCGCCTGCATGAGACCGGGGCTCCCTATGGGAGGAACACACTTTTGATGAGTGAAAGGCAAAAATGAATGTGACAGTTCTGCCGTCATCCTGGGAACCGAATCTGCAAATGTGTGATAAATGATTTGTTTCCTCATTATCGGCCCTGGTTTGGCAGAGCGGCTGTGCTGCAGTCACCCACCGACAACGGAGCTCTTCTGCAACCCCTGGACTGTCAGCGCCTGTCACGTGTGCCTCTCCCTGGCAGCGAAAGGGTCGGGAGCAGAGGCCCGAATTGTATTGTCAGTTGCCATTTCCAATAGGCGGACGCTGGGAAAATTTGCGTGTGGAATTCATTCCCTTCATTTGTATTCATGGGCTTCTGAAAGGCTTGTTTGAATTGTAAATGGTGAGGTCACAGGACGTCTCTCCTAATGTATTTCAGATAAGCTTTGAAGGTTGGAAGCCAGTATTGTGACTTTGCTCCTTGCTGTAGTTTTGCACATACAAGGATAGCAGACCTTGGCGCAACCATTTCATCTGCAAGTCTCAACAGTCTGCTAATAAATTTCAAGTGACGGGCTTAGGAAGTAAATTCTGTATGCATGAAGAAGGCGCTGAGCGGCACCACCAACAGGTTATTTTCTGATTTGTTTCGCTTGAGCAATTAATTTGTTTTTAGATTCCGAGAAATAACATTTACAGATCACTCAAACCTTGAAATATGCAGTACGTCCTGCGGCTGGCAGGGAGGTGGTGGCGGTAGGTGGCACTGTATGACAATTTCAGAAGCAGAGGATACAAAAGGAAAAAAACTAGATAAACGGTGAAATAAAAGGAGCATTGTAGCATACCTGTACGTTTGACACTGTGTGCATTTCTTTAAAGCGTATCAGTTTAACAAAAAAAAGTTAGCATAATGGCTGTGCTTCTTTGTACAATCATAACTGTGAAGGAATGGGCTTCCCTAATATATTTTTCAGCCTAATTATACTTTTTGGCTGCACAGCTAGATGCATTTCTCTCACAAGCAGGGGGCATATCCCTTCTGTGGAATCTGTCGGTACTGTACTGCAGTGACCTCACTTCCCACTATGTTTGTTTTCAGCTCCATTGCTCACAGAACGGATGATGAGGGATAAATTAAACTTGCAGGATGCAGTGTAGAAGCAGTTTTATCACGTTCAGGATCTCGGCCTTAGCACTTTGGCTACTTCTCTACAGCTAGTAAGGTTCCCTTCTCCATGTATTAGGACTCATGCACACAGCTGTGTCCTCAAAACACGGGTACTGACCGTATGCGTCCCGCATGTTCCCTTTTGCATGTCCCGTCGTATTGTAAAAATGCCTATTCTTGTTTATAAAACGGACAAGATGTGAACATGTTATGTTGTACAGACGCACAGATGTGGACAGCACACATATGACATCCTTGTGCTTACTGCATATTTTTTGTAGCCCCATAGAAATAAATGGGTCCGCGTGGAATCCACGTATCAGACACGAACTGAAAATATGTCATGGTCATAAGGCCTTACACGGTGATCTCCTGCCTGTGGTTCGGTGACATCTGACAACAAGCTCCATGCTCTTTTCACCTGCTGACCACGGACTCTTGTAATGCACATTAATGAACACTGCTGACCAGGTTGTCTGCCGGTGGATATTCAGCATAAAAAAAGGGTCAATTCACACGTCCGTAGTGCACTGCGGATCCGCAATACACCTGGCCGGAACCCCAATAGAACTGCCTATTCTTGTTCGCAATTGCGGACAAGAATAGGACATGTTCTATTTTTTTTTTTTCCGGAGCCTCGGACCGGAAGATCGGGGGCGCGCTCCGGAAATGCAGATGCGTACAGCACACTGTGTGCTGTCCGCATCCATTCCTGCCCCATAGAGAATGAATGAGTCTGCAACCGTTCCGCACCCATTCTATGGACGTGTGAAAGGACCTTAATCCCCATTCTTGGTCATCCGCTTGATAATGTTACAGATGCATGGAGAGATAAATGATAAGAGCAACCAACATTAATGGTGCCTACATAAAACGTATTGTTAAAGGTACCTGGAAAGCCTGCTAAAACGGCAGCATGTGAATGGTGGCTTCACTCTAATGATCATAAGGTCTTAAAGGTGGTCACATTTCACTCTTTCCACAGGGAGATGGGACTAGGCACCGGCGCCAGTGGCTGTGCTTACGGAAACCACCGAGTGAGCTGGCGCCCCACTGTTTACGTAGCTCCCATGGTAGTGAATGGGAGCCACGCAACAGAACAAGCTACGCTGCTTCTAACCCTGGCCACCTGGGGTTGGCACTTTAACAGTCCTAAATCTACTTCTAAAGGGAAAAAAAAATCTTATTAGGAGGGGTTCTCTGGGATTTTTCTTTGATGGGTCTATCCTAAATCTGATCAGTGGTCTGACACCCAGCACTCCCACTGATCAGCTGTTTGGGAGTAGCTTTGGCGCGGCAACTACACATCTCCGTCCATTGTGTGGAGGACGGATCTGGTTACTGCAGCTTGGCTCCCAGTCATTTCACTATGAGTGGTGACCAGCTCCGTCCACCACACAATGGACGGAGATGTGTAGATCCGGCACCAAAGCTACAAGGTGACAGCCAAGGTGCGGGGTGCTGATCTGATATTGATAGCCTTTCTAATCCCGGTCTGGTCCGCTATTTAGCGGTATATATATCCTATTAGGGATATTAGACAGGGGGAACCTGTGCTGGATCTCCATCTCTTGGTCACAGTGCAGAGTCGGTACAAGCAGTTTTTTTAATCGTATATATTTACTTATTATTTTATTTGCACTGAAGCAAAAAGAAAGATGGAGGAGTGAGAATTATGATCTGATAACTGCCAAATAAAAAGCAATAGCAGTACTGTCCGTTATTGACTATGGATTGCTCACATGTAGATGTAACTGGAAGCTTCTCATCCTTCTCACTGGGTATAAGCAGTCACAGTGGAGGAAATAATGCTGCTATATGGCAGTTGCTCATTGATGATTGCTAGAGATGAGCGAATTTCAGGTTACGAAATTCTTTCACGCTTTGTTTACTGGTAAAAGGTGAATTGCGTTATGGATTCCGTTAACACGGGCCATAACGCAATTCTATGATGGGAGGCATTCCGTCATACTAGAAGTCTATGGGCTGCAAAACGGATCCGTCACGTTTCCGTTATGCAGGAGAGGACTCCCCTCCATAACGGATCCGTTATGCAGGCCAGAGACTTCTATTATGATGGAATGCCTCCCGTCATAGAATTGCGTTATGGTTCGTGTTAGCGGAATCCATAACGCAATTCACCTTTTACCAGGAAACGAAGCGTGAACAAATTTCAAAATATGAAATTTTCCCATCTCTAATGATTGCTTCTAGAAACACGTGGCATATACACACAAAGGGGTAGTCTCATCTTAGACATAGGTGCGGGGGTCCCAATGTAATACCGATATGCCACAAATTTCCAAAGTGAAAGGAGGGCATCCGCGCATGCGCAGCTACCTCCATACATTACTATGCGACTGCCGATAACAGGCGAGCACCGGCTTGGCTATCTCCGGTAGTTCTATAGAAATGAATGGAGCGGTGACTACACTTGCTGCTCCATTAATTTCTATGGCACTTCCAAAAATCGCTATTTTTCAGTACTCCCATAAAAATGAATGGAGCGCATTCTGCGCATGCGTGGTGCACTTTCCTTAAATTTTTAGTGCCCATTCTGGAGATCGGCGCAGTTCTCAGAGGTGGGACGTGAACCGATCAGATTTTGAAGGCATATCCTAGTGATACGCCATCAAAGTCTCAGATGACACAACCCCTTTAAGCAAAATTTACAGGAAAAAGTAAGTGAACCCTTTGGCATTCCCAGGATTTTTGCATTGATTTCTAATAAAATAGTCTGAGTGTTTTCTAAGTTGCAGCTCAAGACAATCACAATGTGAACTATTAAAGGGGTTGTCTCACTTTAGTTGCATTAATCATGTAGAGATTGCTAGTATCCATATTGCTTCCTTTGCTGGCTGGGTTCTTTTTTCCATCACATTATACACTGCTCGTTTCCATGGTTACAAACCACCCTGCAATCCATCAGCGGTGGTCGTGCTTGCACAATATAGGAAAAGGCGTCAGCCTCTCTGGTGGCCGGGACCGTGGCAGTGCACATAGGCTAGTGCATTCATCATGTAGAAAAAGTTAATACAAGGCACTTACTAATGTATTGTTATTATTAGGGATGAGCGAATCGACTTCGGATGAAACATCCGAAGTCGATTTGCATAAAACTTTGTTCTAATACTGTACGGATTAGGAGCTCCCTACATTATTAGAATGTATTGGCTCCGATGAGCCGAAGTTATTGTGCGAAGCCTCGCGAGACTTCACAAAGCAATCACTTTAATAAATTAACTTGTACTGTAAAAAAAAAAAAAAATCCTGAACTCGGGTTCGGTTCCAAGGTACCACTTAGAATTGAACCAGAGTTCGGGAAATGTTTTTTTTACAGTACAAATTAATTTATGAAGCAATAACTCCGGCTCATCGGAGCCAATACATTCTAATACTGTAAAGAGCTCCTAATCCGTACAGTATTAGAACAAAGTTTTATGCTAATCGACTTCGGATGTTTCATCCGGTCGATTCGCTCATCCCTAGTTATTATCCATATTGCCTCCTTTGCTGGCTTGATTCTTTTTTTTTTTTAATCATATTAAACACTGCTCGTATCCAGGGGTTACGACCACCCTGCAGTCCAGCAGCAGTGGTCGTGCTTGCACACTATAGGAAAAAGCTGGTGGCTGGGATCGTGGGAGTGCCTAGGCAACCACCTCGTATCTGCGCTGCAGCGGTGACTGTAACCCCTGGATACAAGCAGTGATTGAAAATTGAATCAAGCCGGCAAAGGAAGCAATATGGACAATCACAATACATTAGTAAGTGTCCTGGATTTATTTTTTCTATGGACCCAAAATCACACGGAAGCGCTTGTGCACCCATTCCAGTCGATGGGCCTGCATCCGTGATACAGCATTCACATGGCCAGTGCCTGTATCTCGTGGACCTGCCGTTTGTGGTCCGCAATATGGGAACGGACTGCTTATGATTGTGTTAATGAGGCCTTACGCCTCATGCACACGACTGTCTGTATTTTGCGGCTTGCAAAAAACTGATCTGCCAAAAAAATATGGATGACATCCGTATTTTGCAGAACGAAACAGCTGGCCCGTAGAATGGGTCCGCATCCGTTTCGCAATTCTGTGGAACGGGTGCGGACCCATTCATTCTTTATGGGGCAGGAATGGATGCGCACAGCACACCGTGTGCTGTCCGTATCTGCATTTCTGACTGCGCCCCTGATCTTCCGGTCCGCGGTTCTGGAAAAAAACACAACATGTCCTATTCTTGTCCGCAATTGCGGACAACAATAGGCAGTTCTATTGGGGGTGTCGGCCGGGTGTATTGCGGATCCGAAATACAATACGGACATGTGAATGGACCCCTGTTCTAGCCCTATCCGTGTCCATAATGTGGAAAATAATAGGATGTTATATTTTTTGGGCGGAACGGACATACGGAAACGGAATACACATGGAGTAACGTCTGGTTTTCTTTTTTCGGACCTATTGAAGTGAATGGTTACGTATACGCAAAAAAAAAAAGGAATTGACAAGGAAAGAAAATAAGTCTGTGATCGGCTCAGAATAACTTTAGACGTAAACCTTCCTTATTACAGTAATATTATATCCTGCATCTGTCAGCGCCTCACCATTTTCAAGACCTCTGCTACCTGTCACCAGGCTTCAGTATCAACTCTTCATCCCTAGTGATGACCTGAACATTGTACTTGTCACCAGGTTTACTCAGAGACGGGGACTAATAAAATGGCTGCCGAATATTATGTGTCAATGAGTTGAGGAAAACCTTTAGTGACGCCCTGTCAGTAGCAGTACACGGAAGAACACCACAGCCTCTCCTCACAGCAAGGTGGCTGATAACAGGGCACAATGGCTTACAGCTGCGGACAGGACAGGAACCTTTTTATTCAGTGGCTAAGACTGTGTTCAGATACGAGTGCGGTAACTTATGAGCCGCATAAGGGAGGGAGGGAGGAAGGGGGACGCTTCAGCTGCTGTGAAAGTGCACAGCCCCTGAGACCGGCACGTCCATAACAGCTGAAGCCGCCGAACTCCTCCCTCTCCCCGAAATGGCGGTGGGCGGGAGAGCGCCTCAATTTGGGTTGCGCGTGACGGCATGACGCAGCGCGTCGGTGCGTGCTGACGTCACCGGTGCCGGGCGGACCAATGGGGAGAGTTCAGCCCCTTCTCTCAGTGCCTGCTGATTCACCAAATAGTAATCGGCAAATCAGCAGGCACTAGGAGGACGGGGCTGATCTCTGCCATTGATCATCCGATCCAGCCCTGGTGAGTGAGCGCAGCCTCCGCCGCGGCCTTGCCGCCTCCCCTCCTCCCTCTCACCGGCAGCTCGTGTGCTCGGGGTGTCCTCATTGTTCCCCCAGGTGCTGGTTGGGTGGGCCCGGACGCACATTGGCTGCAGCGCGGCCCTCCTGTGGCTACGCCCCGCAGTGTGTCTAGTGCTGCTGCCCCCGGTCTGACCTGTGCTTTCTCTCTCCCTGTACAGTGCGAGGCGGAGTGCGGTGACCCCCCCGTGCGGCTCTGCCATGCTGGCCTGTTAGCCAGGACCAGGGACCTCGCCTTCCAGCTTCTCCCTCAGCTGCAGATGAACACTGGACTTCAGAAATGTAAGTGCTCCGGGGGAGGCATTGTCCTCCATGTCTCCTTCCCTGCTGATGAGTGTGACCACCAGAACATGTCCTCCCCACAGGGTAATAAGGGCTCCGCTTCATACACATTCCCCTCAGTCATTGTGATGGGTCTGAGATCCCACTCAGATTAGTGGGGGAGCTCTACACCCATGTCAGACAGGTGTGGGACTCGCTCCTGTCTTCAGAACGGCGCCCCGTTAGTGAAGGTGAGCGCGCCATCAACTCCATAAACATAGCCAAGCGAGCATGCGCCGCTGTTTTTGGAAGTCCCACCGCTGTGATTGGATAGCGCAGCATGCAAGCGCTGCCCTTTACTGCTATGGGACTGCCAGAAATAGCCTGGCCAAGTAATTTTGGAACTCCCATAGCGGTGAGAGTGGCACCACTCCCTTTCCTTTGGGGTGCCTGTTCTCAGATGGGTGCGGGTCCCTTTATCGGACATTGATGGCCCTTCCCAGTGATATCACCAATGTATGAAATGAGACGGGGGGCTGACAGTCATAGTCCTGTGACGATCATGTGGGGGCACAAGATACTGCCCAGAACAGCCATTGGCTGCCTCTCGCTGGAAGAAAATGAAACCAGCTTAAAGGGGTTGTCCATAAGATGGGAAAGAAGTGTCTGATCACTAGGACCCCCTAAAGTGATCACAAGAATGGAGGTCTCTTCCGAGTCTATGGGTTGGATGGAGACAGAGTACAGCGCCTACAGGTGGAGGTTAATCCTAACTGATGCAGCGGTAACCTGGTGTAGTTGCCTGTAGCCACCCATCAGATTAAGCCTTTAATTTGCTAACGGAGCTCTGAAAAATGGAAGGTGCAATCTGATTGGTTGCTATGGACAGGCTGGCCAGTTTTTCTTTGCACCAGTTTGGATGAATCTTCTTCCACTATCCCCATCAGTTCTAGACTTCGTGCACGCCTCATTTATTTGGGGACATAGGACCTCCGTTCAGGTGAGGAGTGGGGTTCCCAGCGATCACACCTATCACCTGTGTCAAGACCATTCCTATTCTGCCCCTTATAGCCGAGCACTAGGCTTGCTTCACGCATTGCATTGGTGATTGTGTTTTACATGTGAAAAAAAACGTTTTGGTTAATTTTTAATTATTATTTTTTTATTGTAACATGACCGTGTTCCAGCCGCATTACTCGAACCCAAATCCTCCTAATACAGTGTGACAGTGGGGCGAAGCTCATAGTCTACACCCCAGCATGGAATACATTGTAATGATGTCCTAACTTTTCTTCTAGGACTGTACATTCACAGCAGCTCTTCCCAAGGATCTCCAATTATTCCTCTGCTCTTCACATCAAGCCGTAGAATTGGACGCTTTATGGTCACCATAAGGCTCCCTGTGTGTTGCCATTTTATGGCCCCTGGGAGTAAGCCATACGTCCCTTTCTCTGAGCGTCTGTGCTTTGCTCTACACGTATGGCCTTAACAAACGTTGTGACCACCTTGTGGCATCAGGAGTGGACACCACACGTTTGTGAAAGAGGGCAACTAGTATAAATACATTATGGACAGTGACGGCGGCCATACTCATTGAATAGCTGTCTGCCAACCACTATCTCAACTCCTTGGTACACGTTTGGCTCGGCCAAATGTCTGTGTGCTCAATGAGGAGAGGGGAGAGAGCCTCTGCCAGTGGCATATCTCCCAGGAGAACTGAAGGATCGGGCGAAAATGTTCACTTTGCCCGTTCCTCCTTTCCCTCGACATTATCTGTCAAGGGAGAGTTGGGTGCTCTCCACACCAGACTGTTAGCTGAACCCGCCATACTCTAATATATATGGGGAGGGGGACTGACGGTGAGGTGGTCGGGTGGCTTTGACGTTGATTTATGGCACTACTACTGCATTCAATGTATTAAATTAACCCATTAATCCTCCCTCCTGGTGAGGACACACGGGCAGGGCCGTAAGAAGCCACAGTGCAGGTGTCCTTTCACAGTCCTCACTATGGGACCCCCCCCTTGTGGAAGCCATTTTGTTTTATAAAATATAGACTATTCTCTCCTCCAGACCAGGTGTGAGCAGACGGCTCGGTCTCTGGGGGGTGCTGCCGGCACACCTGTCCCCTGCAGGGCGGTAGTCTGGATGGTGGCTGATATGTGACACCAGGATGTTGCAGGCTTCATCACGTTCTGATACTGCCAGTCCTAACCACGTCGGCCCAGTCACCATGATTCTGCTGGTGCTTGGCGAACCGCTCAGGGCGTGAAATAGACGCACAGATAGTGAACATCCCCCACCCCTCAATGTGCTCCTCGGAGTGTTGCGGCCACTGTACAGTCTTTCTAGCCTTCGTGAATTGGGCGTTTTTGTCAGTGCAGACCCCAGGAGACCACCTACCCTTACATTCCTCTGGGAGAGCGATGCTTAAAATGCAAGCAGTGTTTGCGGCTGGGTTTGCTATCTGCGTGTCCCCTTTGTGCGGGGATTGCTGTGATAATGCTGCTGCCAGCCCTCACCACCCTCTCTCTAGTTGCTGAAGAAGTGCATGGAAGCTGCCAAGCGGAAGGAGGTTAGGCAATTAGGTTTCCTTATGAGTCCTTTAATTGTGTCTTTGAATACGGCTGTATTGTGTTTACAGCTGAGCCGATGAATCACGAACGTGTCATGGCTGCCACATTTTCTCTAAGGTGCAGGGTTCGGTGTACGCAGTGAATTATATTGGACGGTTTATGTTTAGACTGAGTCTTTTGTGTCCTTCACACCATCGTTAAATCACAAGTCCAAACTAAAAATACCAGACGCGCTCCAGCTCTGTAAAGCACCTGACGTGCCCGTCAGTCCCCACATCGGGGACTGTGCAACTGGCGCCCATCTCCATATCTCGTGCTTTTAGTTTTGGCTTGCTGCCGGCAATGAAAGCTTCCCACCTGAGGAAGTGATGGCTTGCCATCAGGTTCATGACCTTCACCGATCATGAGAATGAAGGGCCATCTAAATGGCCGGCGGTGCTTGATCGGAACGGACTGTCCTTCTTATACCAGTCGCTGCACCTGTAAAGATCCGACTTGTCGGATCCGCTTTTACAGAGACATCGGCCAACATAGGTGACACTTATTAAGAGTCATGACGGACGGTGACAGTCTGTGTGCATCAAATGGGGTCGGTAGAGTTATGTGCAAAATGATAGCAACTGAGAAAAAGCTCATTTATTTCCATATACTCGGGGGTCCTGCACCGTCAATTCCAAATGATAACATGGACATAATATACATTTTTAAACTGAAAATGAAGAAAAAGGAATAATAGGCCGTTCAAAACAATAGCAGTGTTTGCATTTTCAGTTACAAACTGGAATATTTCCACTATAAACTGAAATTTGTTTCTGGATTTAGCTTTTCTGTTAATCACCGAACTAATATTTAGTTGTATAACCTTCACTTCTGTGCGGCACGGAGTCAACTAACACCTGCGACTAGATGTTCAAGCCCAAGGTGACGGGACTACATTCCACAGTTCTACGTTCTTGGGTTTGGCATCAAAAACAGCATTTTGGAAGTCACTCCACATATTCTCAATCGGGTTGAGGTCTGGGGATTGGCCTGGAACCAGGGTGTTGCCCGCTTGCTGGTGTTTGGGGTCGTTGTCCTGCTGAAACACCCATTTCAAGGGCATTTCTTCAGCATAAGGGAACATGGTTTTAGGTGATAATTTTTTTACACAATAAAAGCACACAGAGCTATGGGGACTGGGTATTGCGGATGTGCTAGCGGCCATCTAGCAGCCCATGTCCTCAGCTCTATGCACAAAATCCTGGTGACAGGTTCCCTTTAAACACATTAGTGATGTTAGACTGCTATTATTTTGCACATAACTATCTATAGGTGCTGACGTGTTCACTAAGGGTGTCCGTCCACATAAGACAGGTGTTTCCCTCAACTTGCCCGAGCATGCGTGTGTTATGAATCGGTTCCCTGGCTGTGGCTTATTTCCCCTGTGAACAAAAAGATCCAGCATGTCGAAATACAACAACATAACCCTTATCGCTACCAACACCTGCCATCGGTGAAGTTGGGACACCCCCATGTACATCGGATCCCGAGAGAAGAAGCAGCAGGAAAATCCAGTCATTTCCCACCCAGTGCACAGCAACGTTTCTGTCCCTCTGTGGAACCATTTTCAGTTTTCCATTCAGGGACAGAAACTTTGCTCTGCATTAGGTGGGAAATCACTGGATTCTTTTTAAAATAATTTGACAGTGCTGCTTCTTCTCTTGGGATTTGTGTTGGACCTCTTGTACACGAACGTTGTGCATCCGTTCCGTGCATTGGGACCTGCAATTGCATGGGCAGCGGCCGGGACGGATCGAGACCAATTCAACTTGAATGGGTGCGGAGGCATTGGCAGACACACCACAGAAGCACTCCTCCGTGGGGTTTCCGATCCGTGCTTCCGTTCCGCATCTCCGTGATTGCATATCCGTTCAAGTGCCACGTAATATGGCCACGGGCACACAACGTTCGTGTGCAAGAGTCCTTTATTAAAGTTGTTGAAGTCTTGAGGCTTGCACCCAACTATATTGTCTTTGGCTGTGCTGCTGTTCTGTGGATATTGCTCATGTATACAGGGTGGGCCCACGAAAAAGTAGCCTCCCTCCAGCGATAGTATGACGAGATGAACGAGCAAGTGGATTGTTTTTTTGTTTTGTTTTTTAATTACCCACAAGTCACCAAAGATGCTGAAAGTGCATCATCTTTGGGCATGTGGGATTATGTTAGCTTATTGCTAGGGTATATTATCAGTGTCAGATAAGTGCATGTCCCATCTCTGGGACCTGCTCCGGTCTCCAGAATGGGGCCCCCTAAAGTGATAGCACACTGCTCATGCGTGTCCTGCTTTCCATTTCCCTGCTATGGGACTACCGGCCGTAGCTCACTTAGGCCACGGATGCCCAACCTGTGGCCCTCCAGCTATTGCAAAACTACGACTCCCAGCATGCCTGGACAGCCTACATCTATCTGGGCATGTTGGGAGTTGTAGTTTTGCCACAGATTGGGCTTGGGCAGTGCACCGCTATTTTTTGGAACTCTCATAGTGGTGAATGGAGAGTGGCTGCTGTCCCTTCACTTCAGGGGACCCTTTCTGGAGATGGGGGCAAGGCCCACCTCTGGGCTTCGCTCCTAACTGGCATTGATGGCATACACTAGCGATAAACTTTTATCGCAAGATCAGCAAATCTGTGTGAATGCAGTAGCTGCAAGGTCTTGGCGTGTGAGTGTCGCCGCGCAGGGCTGGCCATCGGTGTGCACCATTTTCACTCTTCCTCCCCTCGTTGCAGTACTGATTAATAGTCTGATGTGAGGTGCCTCCTAGCAAGGCGCTGAATGATAGGGAGCATCAATTAATATGGGAAGCCACCCCAATGCAGTGTATGTACAGAGCTCACATATAGAACGGTTATCCTCAATGTCTTCACTGGAGCTTCATGCATGCTCGTCACTCGTCTCCTCCATTTTTTTTTTTTTTTTATGAGCTAGGCTAAAACTTTCTAGTTTGCCGGTTCAGCCTCTTATTAAAAATATTTACCTAGTAACATGGTATATAATGCCGAAAAAAGACATTTGTCCATCCAGTTCGGCCTGTTGTCAGGCAAGTTAGGGGCTTCTTCCTCTTTTTGGTGCATTCTTGTCCAAATGTCTGATGGAGCCTGTGATCATTGTGCTGCTGCTTCACATAATCTGCATTCAAAGGATTACCAATTCTCTGAAAATGATTTTAATTATAGTTTTATCAAGGCCATTGTCTTGAAGAAAGAGTGCTGACGACTCGCTCGACGCCTTTAGTGAGGGATGCTTGCGTACAGCTATGGAAATGAAATTGCATCAGTTTTGGGTGCTGGTCGGTATAAGAAGTCTATGTCAGATTTTCACTTTTTAGTCTCCCCTCCCTTTAGTAACCATTCCTCTCTGTTCTGCATGCGGTAGGTGACTCGAGCATTACTGCTGATGGGTTACTAGTATGAATTGTCTTCTTTGCGTTCTGACTCTTGTGCCTTCTTCCTAACAGGTCTAGTAACTTGCAGAAATCTGCTTTTCCGATGTGGTGCGATTTCGATGTAGCACACTCTCCTGTCTCCGCTAGCACTTTGTAAGTTCCCTAGTGACCGGTTTTTGTTGTCTTGAGTCCAAGCACTAAAACAAAATGTCTTCCAGTTATAGTCTTGTAGCATTTCACTGTTATTACCTTTGGACCCTTTCGGTCCCAGAAATGATAAAGAGCACATTAGTTGGGATCCAAAAACTTGTATCCAGCCTAATAATAGTGCTTTTATGATGAAGGGCATGCGCAGTGGAATATGTAATTGTTCTCCATCGTGAGCAGCAGAGTTACATGTGTGTTTGCTGCTGCAGGTGTAGTTCAGCTAATTAGGGAACCAGAGGAGCGCCCCATAATTTGCTATTTTTGCTTAATTTGTTATGTCTATGCTCAGATCTTCTCCCTCCTGGTCTGGTTTCACACGGCTGTGTGTTGGTCCATGAGATGCAGTCTGTGATGGCTGCATTTCCTGTATCGACCGCAGCTCATGTGAGCCGAACTCACAGCGTCATAGATAACTTCTATGCTGTGAGTTTGTCTCGATCCAGGAAATGCGGCCGTCACTGCACATGGACTGCATTTCATGGACCACGCACAGCCGTGTGAAAGTAGCTTTAACAGGAATCTGTCACTATGAAAATGCTGTTCAATTTGCACACAGGAGGAGCTGAGCAGATTGATCTTAGGCCTCTTTCACATGGGTGTTGCGGGTGAGGGCCGGATGCATTCAGGGTGCATTGCGGGTAGGCACGCAATTGCAGTCAGTTTTGTCTGCGATTGTGTTCAGATGTTCAGTTTTTTTCTGCGTGAGTGCAATGCGTTTTGCTCTCGCGTGAAAAACTGAATGTGGTACACAGACCCGAACCCAGACTTCTTCACTGGTGTTCTGTAGATTTTATTATTTTCCATTATACCGTGGAATTTTCGCCCGTGTGAAAGGGGCCTTATAGTTTTATGGATAAGGCGCAGTAAAACTTGCAGTTCTTTTAAATGTGGGTGGACCTGCTCAGTGATTGACAGCTAACTCTGCATGGCTAAGCATAGCGAGCTGGCAGTCAGTAAGTAGGTGATTGTATGGTGACTGGTTTCCTTTTAAAGGATTCTTCCAATCCAAGCGTTAGGACATATTGCTATAAGGTGTAACATACTTTGATCTGTGGGGTTTTATCTCTGGGGCACCCACCTGTTCTGAAAATGAGGGGTCCACAGTGCCCTCTGTATGTCTCCTGCACATCAGTGCTCCCAGTCGCACGCTGCGCAGGTAGCTGCAGCACAGTGTTGGGACTGTCGTAGCGCATTGACGTGCAGTGAAAACAGAATGAGCAAAAGGGCATCGTTAACACAGCGGGCCTTCAGTCTGCAATGTGAGTGAAGTGGTGGCATATACCAGGAATATGCCATCACTTCATGGAGAATCCTTTCTAATGCTGTAAAATGGTATCGATGTATCCCCATTCTCTCCTGGTTCAGTGATTTGGGTGAAGAGCAGAGCAGCGCTCAGTCCCAGTTACTATTCTGTGAGGACAGTTGCTGATCACGTTGCCGGCCCTAGAATATGCCCCGTTGGCCCGAGCTGTCCTGTTAGAATTGCTCATAAAGAGCTTTATTATGTATATCGGGGGAGTTGCATTATGAGCAGTGTCCTAGAACATTAAAGTAACTTAACATGGAGCGTCTGCTCTTTCTAAATGGGGTACGTTCTCAAAGTTGAAATCCTGTTTTGCTGCACAAGTTTCACGGAGTCAGTCACATTGGGTTCTGGTTTCTTATTTCTGTTGGACTTTCTCCTTCCGTCCTTGTGACTGCATGCATGTGTGTAATGACGTCTCATTCCTTACAGGTAGGCCTACAATACCCATCCCTTCATTCTGCTGATCGGCTGCGGTCCAAGCTGATCGCACATTGATTGCATCTCCTAAGGTTGGGCAATCAATGTCTCTTATAAGAGAACCCTTTTAAGGCCCTGTCCTCATGGGACGTATCGCCCTCTGGGAAATCGGACATTAATTTTTGCCCTGGATCTACTGGGAAATGGGCATGAGATGCGGGTTTGTCTGTGGTTATCATACTCTGCAGCATAAATTGACTTGCTGCAGATTTTATTTCCGCATCTCGGGTCAATTTACGCTGCACATTTTTCTTTCCGTCTCATCCACTTTCGGCCCAGTTATTGGCAATACAAACGCTTGTTCCCGATAATTGGCGCATATGAATGAGCACACGCCTGTTCATCGGCTGACGGGCCTCCTTTATCAGGATGATCGGGCAATCTTCATTATCTATAGAAGAGAAGGAAGGAGGAAAGACCGCGGTAGCAATCGTATCTCCCGAATTCAAAGTTTGCATCAGCCTGTGTAATTGGGCCGCTTCGAGCGAGCACTGATGGAAGATTGGGCAGTGTAATGCCACCCTAAAATACTATGAGTTTACTGGCGGCATTTCCATCCAATGTGGATGTACCCTTGAAGGGATATACCCACAAGACATTTAGCATATCCACTGGGTAGGAGATAAATGTTTGATCTCTGAATGCACCACTAATATGACCTCCATTTCTGTTCTCTGCACCACTACAGTGAGGAGGAGTTTCAAAGTTTTTGGGACTGAGTCGAGCCCTGTACTCCGCCGTCTGTCAGTCCTGTGGTCATTGAATGCTGCTGCTCTGTTCAAACTTCTCCTCGCTGTGGTCATGCAGTGAAGAAGATTGGGGCCTCTGTTCTGGTAACTGCTAGCCTCTCCCCCAATGGTCACACATTTAGGGTCCATTTACACGTCCGTAAGTGTTTTGCAGATCCGCAAAACAGGGACACCTGCAATGTACGATCCGCAATTTGCGGACCGCATATCGCAGACACTATAATAGAAAATGCCTTTTCTGGTCTGCAATTGCGGACAAGAATAGGACATGTTCTATTTTTTTCAGGAAGGAATTGCGGTTCCTGAAAAAACGGATCCTGAAGATGCGGATTCACATCTGTTCCAGCCCCATTGAAAGTGGGTCCGCAAATTGCGGAACGAATACAGACCCAAATTACGGACATGTGAATGGACCCTTATGAGTAGGGATTGTGGTTCAGCACCTTGAAATTTTAGGTAGAAAAGTGTGAATAGATGTTTAAGTACCTTCCATCTTGGATGAAAGGTGTCCAAAAAGTACTGGATTAATACTATACTGTTTAATGATTATCCATATACAAAACATTCAGGTTACCTCTAAAAGGAATTAAAAATTGCAGTAATATTGCCCAAAATAGAGGCAAAATACTGACTAAAGGCTCATACACACAGCCATATATATTTTGCGGTCTGCAAAACACGGATCCGCTAAAAAAACGGATGGTGTCTGTGTTATCTGTGTTGCATCCTTTTTGTGGATCTCCTTGTCCGCAAAATAGACAATAATAGGACATGTTTTTTTGTTTTTTTTTGGGCGGAACGGACTTGCGCTCATATGGAATGCAGTCATTTCAGGCTTTTTTTTGCGGACCCATTGGTGAATGGTTCCGCATACGGGCTGCAAAAAAAACAAAAACGGAAAAGACACTGAAAGAAAAATACTGTCGTGTGGATGAGCCCTTATTCATAATCTCTGCTCCGTCACCTGGATTTATGAAGTTCTCAATTATCTTGTAGGTCTGTGATAGAAACGAGGTCTGGACCATCAGATTTCTGGACTATTGAATGCTTTCTAAGTGATTTTTGCTGTACTATGAAAAGCAGCCATGGATTGCAGCTTGGTATCCATCTTCATCCATGGGTAAAACCAGGGTTGAGAAGATACTTGGATTTTAGGAGGCAGTGAGTGCATATCAGGAGCGTCTTTCCTTGGCACCAGTAGCACATGTCTTGCCAGCTCAGCTAACATTCATATGTCGCATGCCTAAGCGTTTTCAAGGCAAGTGTCATCCCTGTCTGAGGATGATGGGTGGCGTCGTTAACTGGACTTGGGAACTATTGCTGAGCAGTACGTGCTGGGTGATCGCATGTTATGCTTGTATGGAACTTGAGGATTATAAAGGTTACACAAGTCTCGCGTGCACCTATAAATACGTTCTATCCCCCACCCTTGCCTGCAGGTACATATGGCATTTTGTTAGACACCGCCTTAATGTACAGAGTTGAACACCTGTTATAATGAAACCAGCTCTCTTCACGTCATTAATTGCATTGGGGTAGTCCTGTTGGGGTCCATTCACACGGCTGTAGTGCATTGCGGATCCGCAATACACCCGGCCGGCACCCCCATAGAACTGCCTATTCTTGTCCGCTATTGCAGACAACCATAGGACATGTTCTGTTTTTTTTTTTTTTTTCCAGATCGGCGACGCGCTCCGGAAATGTGGATGCGGAGAGCACACTCTGTGCTGTTCGCATCCATTCCTGCCCCATAGAGACTGAATAGATCCGCACCCATTCTGCAATTTGCGGAACGGATGCGGACGTGTGAATGGAGCCTTACTTGACTGGATTATCCCACTACAAGTATTTATCACCTATTCACAGGATAGGTGATAAATATTGCATCACGGGAGCTTTAGGAGTGCTTATAGGCTGGCGCACATCTCTCTATAGTGTCCAAGCACAGCCACCGCTGCTGGATTGCAGGGTGGTCGTAACCATGGAAACGAGCTGTGTATAATGTGATGGAAAATTGAGTGAAGCCAGCAAAGGAAGCAATATGGACAATCGCAATACATTAGTAAGTGCCTTGTATTAACTTTCTCTACATGATAAATGTCATGTGCTGAAGTGAGACAACCCCCCTTTAAATGTGTGTTTACACAGGACAGTAGTGTACTGCATGGTTAACTATGTATGTTACCTGTCAGGGTTCCTGCACACGTTCAGCTATGACCTTCAACCAACATCTGGAGCTGCCATTTTTAGTTCAAAAGACACACCAAAAATTGTGGGTGCAATAAAAAGTGAAGAAAAACACCAGCAAAATATCACTGCAGGTGGTCAGGTCCCATGCAACTGTAGCTGTAAATGATGTCTTAGAGTAGTTCAATGGTCAGGTACAAGGTAATCAATATAACCAATTAGAATCAATCAATCGGCCGATGGCACAGACACAATCAAGGATTATATCTGAGGAGATCTCTGCACAGTCTATTGATATACCTGGAGGGTTATGGGAGTAACTGGGTGGTTACAACATATAGTATACTGAAATTATTCCCATAAAAAAAGTCTCTTCGCTAGCCCAATAAATAAAATTTATAGTTGTTAAACTAAGGGTACTTTCACACTTGCGGCAGGACGGATCCGACATGCTGTTCACCATGTCGGATCTGTCCTGCCGCTATTTCGCTGGACCGCCGCTCCGTCCCCATTGACTATAATGGGGATGGGGGCGGAGCTCCGGCGGTGCACGGCGAAAGCCGCCGGACTAAAGTCCTGCATGTCCGACTTTTTAGTCCGGTGGCTTTTGCCGTGCTGTGCCGGAGCTCCGCCCCCGTCCCCATTATAGTCAATGGGGACGGAGCGGCGGCATGGCGAAATAGCGGAAGGACGGATCCGACATGGTGAACAGCATGTCGGATCCGTCCTGCCGCAAGTGTGAAAGTACCCTTATACATGTGAAAAACTTGAAAATTACCCTGGTCCTGAACCATTTAAAAAAAAATAAAACAAATGTACAGGATTTTGTGAATGTCTTGAGAACTGGTTTAGTTGATTTGCCGTTTGTGTTGGCTTACTTCTAGATTCCTTCTTTCTGATTTTGGTTCTTGATGCCTTTCGCTTTGCAGATACAGTTGGTAGAGTCTCAGCACGTTGGACTTGCTCTGCTTGGGGTCCTTTTCTAAGGGTAGTCAGTCCAGTCAAGGGTAGAGTCTTGAAATAGTATTGCTGCCCCCTAAGGCTAGTTTCACATCTGCAGCAGGGGCTCCGCCTCTCTGCCGGACTCCGCCGACTATAATGGGGTCTGGCACAGATCTGACCGATTCCAGGCGTTCTTTGCCAGATCTATATCGCCCTACCTCAGATGTGACACTAGCCTGTGTCGCCCTGCAGAGTCCGAGTATACGCCTGTGAGTTTCAGCCTGTCTTCCTTTGCCTCCTGCTTGTGATAGATTTCCCCCTGCCGGCTCTTACATGTAGGGGCAGCAGTGTGAGGATGCTGTTTTTATGTGATGTCTTTAGGAGCGCTCTATACATGGAGATGGGTCTGCGAGCTTCCAGGGGGGTATTTAATAGGTGATGGATGATGCAACACTGTAGTTTAGAGGAAGTTAGCCGTACAGGAGAGACTGACCTCGTGTCTACATAGGAGAGCAAGCTCTGGACTGCTGGTCAGACTGGGGAGCACATGTGACAGTTACTTCTAATGAAAAGCCTGTAGTGTGTCCATATAACTAACACGTGATAAAATACACGTAGTCTTTGAACAGTAAGATGCCTTATTCCAAGTAACTGAGGTCCATGGAATGTAGCATTTGCTGGACCATTACATTATACAATTAAAAATAGTGTTTTCTCCCGTAAAACTGTACAATTTCAGGCTTTGTGTAGAACACAGAGATAAATTTAATCCTTGGCATCACTGGCCTGGTATTAGAGTTTTGATGTAGTGCCACAAAGCCGAGCTAGAATTTCTATTATTAACATTGCGCTTACTCTATTAGGCTTTTTCCCCCCCCTCTTGTTGCACTATTTAAAGTTGGCCTTGGAAATGAGCTCCACACATCGGCTCTTAAAAACAAATTACTGCAGAGCTCGGGGTTAAAAAAAATAAATAAAATCCCCTGAAGAGTTGGTGTGAAGGATCACCAAAATAAGGGCCTATTTACGTGGGCCGAGGGCAGTGATCGGTTCGTTCCCAGCTTCTTAAGCTACTTTTACATATGGCAGTCCTGCCCCTATGGGGATTGTCATTATCACGATCATTCGTCCCCGTGCAGTTTCGTTGTAGCACGTCCCCTGAGTAGACAGGGTGGTCTGCTGCCGAGGCTGATTTTTATGTGCCGCATTCAGTCCCATTAGCCAACAAACAAGCTTTTTAGTCCTTTGTTGGGTGGTGAGTTGCATGGGCCAATTATTGGTAACGAGCATTGGTATGAACTTTTCACTACTGATGATTTGCCTATGTAAATGGGCCTTAAAAGGGTAGTTGCACTTCAGCAAATAGCATTTAGCAAGTAGAGAAAGTTAATACAAGGCACTTACTAATGTACTGTGATTTTCCATATTGCTTCATTATTCACTGCTCGTTTCTATGGTTGTGACCACCCTGAAATCCAGCAGCGGTGGCCGTGCTCTGAGGTGCTGCTCTCATGAACTTCCTGACAACCCACCAGCCACCGTGTTCAGGGAAAACCCTAATGTTATCGTTCCTGCTGATTTCTCCAGTGCTCATCCCTGGGTAAGTGATTATTATAGGACGTGATGGCAACGCGTTAGTGGCTGTTAATTTGCAGTGTAGAAACCTAGAAGAGAAGTCTGTTACTGAAGCTGTCTATACCGTGTCAGCTGAATGCTTGTTCTTCTGGCTGCTATTTCTCCGGTCGTTCATCTCCGTGGGTGAGAGGCCCGTCTCCTTTGGCACCAGCTTATCTTCCCCCAAAAGATCGGGCACATTAAGTTGTCATGCCTGACCCTTTTTCCCTCCTGTGTCTGCTGTTAGGGGGGAGCGGTCATGCTCAACATACCTTAGATGTTGTGGGTCCCACTAAGTCACCAGGTTTCGTAGACATTGAAAGTTATTTACATCTTCAGGCGGCAATTTTTATTATTTGTATTTTACTCATTTTGTGCTAAATCGTTCTTTCATTAGATTTTTTAACAAGGACCTTTCAACGGTCCTAACATGATCATATAACTGGCGGGTTGTGTAGGGCATACTGAAGGTATGTTAGAGCGCTTACTAGGTTTCTTATGTGCCGCTCTGTTTGCTCACTGTGCCACCCATTCTGGTTTCCTGCCTGGTATATAAATTCATACCATCGGTCCGGACATTATCTTATAACTAGCGCGTTGTGTAGGGCATACTGAAGGTATGTTTGTTTCCTATGCGCTGCTCTGTTCGCCTGCTGTGCCCCATGTTCTGGGTTCCCGCCTGGTATATAAATTCATACCATCGGCACAGGGTGAAGGAGATGCCAGCTTTTCTAAGGGCGAGTCTCCTTCCTCCTGGCTGTGAGCTATCTAATCGCAGCGGAGAGTGTCACAGCCCGGGAGAAGGTGAGCTTTTTTTTTTCTCCCGGGCTGTGACACTTTCCAGTGCGAGTGGACAGCTCACAGCCAGGAGGAAGGAGACTCCCCCTTAGAAAAGCTGGCATCTCCTTCGCCCTGTGCCGATGGTATGAATTTATATACTAGGCGGGAACACGGAGCAGCGCATAGGAAACATAGTAAGCTCTATAACATACCTTCAGTATGCCCTACACAACGCGCTAGTTATAAGATAATGTCCGGACCGTTAAAAGGTCCTCTTTAACATTTAAATATATTTATCTGTTCTGTCACAAAGGGTTAACAGTTTGTCTAGCTGGGTTAATTTTGTGCAATAAACCTTGTCTGTAAATTACTAAAAGGTCATAAGTGCTTATTTGTGCGCATTATTATCAGTAAGCTATAATAGAGCTATAAAGGAGTGTTTATATGGTCAGAGAGAGAGCCGCTACTCAGCTGACGGAATGAGTAGAAACACAGAGCATGCTACTAAGGGTACTTTCACACTAGCGTTTTTCTTTTCCGGCATAGAGTTCCGTCGTCTGATCAGGCATATCCCCATGCATTCTGAATGGAGAGCAATCCGTTCAGGATGTCTTCAGTTCAGTCGTTTTGACTGATCAGGCAAAAGATAAAACCGTAGCATGCTACGTTTTATCTCCGGTGGAAAAAAAAGGAGACTTGGCGCACTGCGTTCCGGCATTCAGTCCCCACCCCCCAACACCCCAGTATAATAAACATTGGTGGCGCAGTGCCAGTGAGGGTTAAAAAATAAAATAAAAAATTAACTCTCTCCCCCCCCCCCCCCCCAATTGATTGCGCAGCTGCCGGTCTCCTGTTCTTTCTTCAGGACCTGTGGTGATGTCACTGAGCTCATCACATGGTCTATTACCATGGTGATGGATCATGTGATGTACCATGTGATGAACACAGTGATGTCACCACAGGTCCTGAAGAAAGAACAGGAGACCGGCTTCTACGCGATCAATTGGAGAGTTCATTTTTATTATTTTTTGGCACTGCCCACTGCACCACCAATTTTATTATATTGGGGGGGGGGGGGCGCACTGCGCCACCAATGTTTATTATACTGGGGTGTATATAATGTTTATTATATTGACCTACTATGCATTCTGTATTAAAGAATGCTATTATTTTCCCTTATAACCATGTTGTAAGGGAAAATAATACAGTGAATAGACTTTCAGACTTAGCAACCATGCGTGAAAATCGCACTGCATCCGCACTTGCTTGCGGATGCTTGCGATTTTCACACAGCCCCATTAACTTCTATGGGGCCTGCGTTGCGTGAAAAAAGAAACAACATAGAGCATGCTATGATTTTCACACAACGCACAAGTGATGCGTGAAAATCACCGCTCATGTGCACAGCCCCATAGAAATAAATGGGTCCGGATTCAGTGCGGGTGCAATGCGTTCACCTCACGCATTGCACCCGCGCAGAAATCTCGCCCATGTGAAAGGGGCCTAAGGGTGAATAGGACAAGGGTTCCAGCCCCTAAGGGGGCTAATAGTAAAAAAAAACACTAAGGGCTACTTTCACACTTGCGGCAGTGTGATCCGGCAGGCAGTTCCAACGTCTGTACTGCCTGCCGGATCCGCCGATCTGGATGTGACTGAAAGCATTTGTGAGACGCATCCGGATGCGGATCCATCTCACAAATGCATTGCAAGAACGAATCCATCTCTCCACTTGTCATGCGGACAGACGGATCCATCTTGTATCTTTTTACAGGACGGATCCTGCATTCCGGTATTTTGATTGGCATTCAGGCAAGTCTTCAGTTTTTTTCGCCGGAGATAAACTGTAGCATGCTACGGTTTTATCTTTTGCCTGATCAGTCAAAATGACTGAACTGAAGGTATCCTGATGCATAGCGTTGTCACGATAACAAAATCTTGATTCGGTTTTGATTTGGCGATTAAAAATATATATACATTACTCTCAAATGTGTACATGACCTTTGCCATCTGACATGCCCAATACCCTGAGAACAAGGGGTCAGGCTTTTTTTTTTGTAGTTTCACGCAGTATGATGGGGAATTGTGTGGCAGGTAAAATAGTGTAGGCCATTTATTCCCAAACTTAATTGGTTTTGTGAGCTCCTGAAGAGCTCCTATTCCCATTCCTACCTTTTTAAGAAGGTCAGTGCTGGTGAGCCTAAAGTATTAGAGAAACTCTTGTAGCTGGTATGACGCATGTTCACCTTGAGTGAAAAAAAGAGCCTATTGTCCTCAATACTGGAGAGCAGCATTTTCTGACTGATCCTATAAGGCCTCATTCACACGTCCGCAATTTCGTTCCGCATTTTGCGGAACAGAATTGCGAACCCATTCATTTCTATGGGGCCGCACGATGTGCAGCCCAGCTCCGTAAATGCGGACCCGCACTTCCGGGTTTGCATTTCTGTTCCCGAAAAAAATAGAACATGTCCTATTCTTGTCCACAATTGCGGACACGAATAGGCATATTCTATTAGTGCCGGTGATGTGCGGTCTACAAAAATGCGAAACGCACATTGCTGTTTCCGTGCTTTGCGGATCCGTGGACGTTACGGACGTGTGAATGGGCCCTTATTCACGCTACATCAGGGATGCCCAACCTGAAGCCCTCCAGCTAATTTTTATGTAAAAATTACAGCTCACAATATGATCTGATAGCTGTTTGCTGTCCGGGCATGATGGAACTTGTAGTTTTGCAACAGCAGGAGGGCCGCAGGTTGGGCTTTCCTGCGCGGCTACATGATGGGCGCTGTGGCATTTTCTGTTTGTACAGGTGATGTTTTGTTTTTTCTTCATGGCTTATTTTTTTTATGAGGACTAGACCAGCGAAAGCACCTGCCAGCTTACTAGCACAGTGATGGGCAAACTGCGGCTCTCCAGCTGTTGCAGAACTACAACTCCCAGCATGCAAAGACTGCCTACAGCAGGGCATGGTGGGAGTTGTAGTTTTGCAACAGCTGGAGAGCCGCAGTTTGCCTATCACTGCTGACTAGCACAAACTGGTTCCGTTCCTTTCTTGTTGATTAGTTGCTTTGTGTCGAAAATCCATTTTACTTTGCAGGGTCTGTGAACAGTCATTTCATTTGCATTATGTGCAATGTTTTTTAGTGGATTGACTACATTTTCAAGGTTCAGTCAAGTATAGCAGCTTGATATTATCACTTTGTCTATCAATATGAGTAAAACTCTAAACTCTTCTTACATAACAGTTTTTTTTTTCTGTTTTCTTTTCTTTTTTTTGGCAGGGGATACTACACAGAAGATGAGATCTGCTCAGCATCCTACTCCTGCAGAATTGGATGCTTATGCTAAGACGGTTGCCAACAATCCCCTGACAATAAAAATCTTTCCAAACAGTGTAAAGGTTCCTCAAAGGAAGCATATCCGCCGCACCGTGAACGGACTAGATACATCAGGCCAGCGTTACAGTCCATACCCTTCGCAGGTCAGCACAAAGGCAGGACTTTTGGCAATTGTCAAGTCCCCAGCTAAAAGTGTTCTGAAAGGCTTTGACGGTGCACGTGCCCGGCTCTTGCCAGACTCTATGATGAATCCCCCTTCCGCTCCATATGTTGCACCTAGCACTTTAAACCACCCTCAGGGGCTTGCACGCCCCCAGCAAGCTCTGCAGCATGCGCAGGCCCTGCAGCACGCTCAGAGCATGCAACAGCAGACTTTGTCACACTCGCAGAGCCTTCCACCTGGACTGCAGCATCCACAAAGCTTGCCACACCCTCAGACAATGCAGCACCCACAGGGCCTGCCACAGGGGCTGCAGCATTCTCAGGGTCTGCAGAATACGCAGAGTATATCACAGCAACAGGCTCTTCAGCACACGCAAGGTGTGCAGCACACGCAAGGTGTGCAGCACACGCAAGGTGTGCAGCATACACAGAGTATGTCACAGGCACTGCATCACGTGCAGGGACTTCCACAGACAATACCACGCCAGCAGAGCATGCCACAGGCTCTGCAGCACCAACAGAACCTCCCACAGGTCCTGCAGCACTCTCAGAGTATGTCGCAGGCGCTGCAGCACACACAGGGAATGCAGCATCCGCAGAACATGGGGTCTCAACATTCGCAAAGCCTGCCCCAACAGTCTGCATTACAGCATGCCCCTGGAGTAAGTCACCAGACTCTGCCGCACCCTGCCAACAACATTCTGCAGCCAGGTTTACATGGAGCGCGAAAGTTGCCTGATGCCGATGCCCCTCCGAATGTGACAGTGTCTACCTCAACTATTCCTCTTTCTATGGCTGCAACCTTGCAGCAGAACAGACCACCAGACCTTGGCAGCATTGTGCACCAGATAAACCAGTTCTGTCAGGCCAGGGCTGGCATAGGCACTACCTCTGTTTGTGAGGGCCAGATCGCCAACCCCAGTCCCATCAGTCGTAACCTGCTTATCAATGCAAGTACTAGGGTTTCCACTCATGGCATCCCCATGCCTTCATGTGTTGGGACATCCGTAGACCATGCTGCTGCTGCTGCTATTTCCTCTGCTGCCTCGGGAAATGTCCCCATAATGACCATAAGCAGAGTGCCTGCTTCATATCCTGGTGATCTTAAACCCATGGCATGGAACCAACATCAGCTTACACATCTGCAACAAATGTGTGGAGAATCTGGTGGTCATTCTGGGAAACATACTCAGAGAGAAATTGCTGCCCAGGGTTTTCCTGGTAAGCAGACCCCCTACCAACAAGAACTGTGCATGAGCCAGTCTTTTGGCCTAAAACCCCCAATTGAAAAACCTACTCCTTCCCCTCCTGTGAATGGATTGCCGGGTCCCTTGCCGTATACCAATGGACACTATTTTCAGCCCATATGGAATAACATTTTGCCTACTCCGAACAGCGACAGTTCGGGATCGCAGGACCTTACCATTTTCCACGGAGCACAGGCGGCTGGGGCACCCTTGGATTGTGCTGGGGGTGCTCACTATAGAGGCGTTGGGGGAGGATCATCCAACCAGAACGGCTTGATGCAGACCATGGATTACCTAACTGGAGTGGACTTTCAGCAGTCCTGCTTCAGAGATCAGAGCATGGCTCCACATGCAAAGATTCAAAGATCCCAAATGAGTAGAGCCCCTGAGTCAGCTGATAGTCGAAGTATTCACATTCAGCATCCAGGGTATAGGTAGGCGCCGTCACTTTGCAACAGAGAGGATTTAGTCTTAATTGATTAGCAAGGCTCTTGTATCCTCTTCATTTGCAAACTTCTTGTGATCATTATATGCAAAAACAAGCCGTACGGTGCTGTAATTCAGAATATCTAATGTTTGTTTTTTTTGCTCTTTACTATTTTTATTTTTTGTAGTGGTAGTTTAGACTGTTGCCATTTAGTACTTTAGCACTGATGGGCTTCAAAATGCTGCTTTATTTTAATATTGGGAACACTAGGCCCTAATAAGTGTGGTATTCCTTCCCCCCTCTTTAATTATTTTTTTTTTAACCCTTTGCCCCAGCCTTGTTCTTTTTGCTTTAGAAGATGACAGATCAGCCTTCCTTCAGCAGATGGGGAACTCTTATACGTTGCGTCACTGGATCGAGTGCCGTGGTGCAACACCAAACCGATTAATTTCAATTCCCTTGTATTGATGGTGCAGCAACGAAAATGCATTGTGGAGTTTAGCACTGGATGCATGCATACTTTTTAGAGAATTACAGTTTTGTTTTGTGCTTTCACAGATATTTGGTTTTTTGAAGAAAAATTTTTTGAAAGAATGTTAGGTTTTTACGCTATGAGCCCAAAGGTCCTTATGGTTTACAGTAAGTCCCCCTTTTTATGTAGCATATTTTCTGCTTTGTGTTCAAGATGAGAATTAATTTTTTGTTGTTGTGGAGGTGGTGTGGTTGTGTGTGCACTAAAGCAGGCTGGTTACCCTTGATGTATCTTTTTTTTTTTGTGTAGCCTAGCTGCTGCCGTGCCTTATATCAGTCACATAGAACATCACCATGTTTTGTTTATTGCCGGTCCTAGTTGCAAAAAAGCTTTAGAATATTCTACTGTGACCAGGACATTACTATTTTTTTTTTTTTTTTTTTTTTTTAGTTTTTTTAGTTTTTCACATCATTAACTCGAGGCAGAATATTAAAGTTCAGGCTTGCTCTCCCATCAGACGTGGTGTCCAACACTGCAGACGTCTCAGACCTCGCTGTCTTTTTAGTGCAGCCTGCTTGGGAGTATTGGGTTGTCAAAGCATATGCAGAAAAATATTGCTTCATGATGGCACAATGTCCAGTAGACAGCTGCAGAGTTGATGACTGCTCTAATGGTGGCTGAGGAGGAGAGAGATCTCTGCAATGCTGGGCCTAATGTAAGATGATTGAAGGGGGGGGATAACTGCAGACCAAAACCTAAAGACACTTTGTATGGTTAAGTACGTTCAGTGCTTTTTTAATTTTATAATTGGATGCTTTTACATATGGCAAATTTCTATGGTGTGAAGAAAAGCCTGATGCATGGCAACTTGACAGTGTAAGGCCTCTTTCACACTTGCGTTGTCCGGATACGGCATGTACTCCACTTGCCGGAATTACACGCTGGATCCAGAAAAACGCAAGTGTACTGAAAACATTTGAAGACGGAGCCGTCTTCAAATTGCGTTCAGTGTTACTATGGCAGCCAGGACGCTATTAAAGTCCTGGTTGCCATGGTAGTAGTGGGGAGCAGTATACTTACCGTCCGTGCGGCTCCCGGGGCGCTCCAGAATGACGTCAGGGCGCCCCATGCGCATGGATGACGTGATCCATGAGCTTGGGGCGCCCTGACGTCACTGGAGCGTCCCGGGAGCCGCACGGACGGTACGTATACTGCTCCCCACTACACTTTACCATGGCTGCCAGGACTTTAGCGTCCCGGCAGCCATGGTAACCATTCAGAAAAAGCTAAATGTCGCGTCCGGCAATGCGCCGAAACGACGTTTAGCTTAAGGCCGGGACCGGATCAATGCCTTTCAATGGGCATTAATTCCGAATCCGGCCTTGCGGCAAGTCTTCAGGATTTTTGGCCGGAGCAAAAAGCGCAGCATGCTGCGGTATTTTCTCCGGCCAAAAAACGTTCCGTTCCGGAACTGAAGACATCCTGATGCATCCTGACCGGATTTCACTCCATTCAGAATGTATGGGGATAATCCTGATCAGGATTCTTCCGGCATAGAGCCCCGACGACGGAACTCTATGCCGGAACAGAACAACGCAAGTGTGAAAGAGCCCTAAGGTCAACTGAGACTTCCTGACCACAACGGAGAACACACAAATACTTTGTATCGATTAGGAGATCCTTTGTCCCAACAGTCATTTCGCCATAAAAATGGGAATGCCCTCTGCACAGAAGTCAAAACATTCCTTAAAATATTTGACCATTTCTCACTTCACTTTTGGACCTTTTTTATAAAAAAAATAAAAATAAAAAATGGACACGTACAGCATTATACATTTCTCTAAATCCCCTGAAAGTACATAGATTTAGGCCAGTTTCACACTTGTATTACAGCGGATTGCCCTTTCCTCACCAGTCTGATGGCCTCAATCTATCGCATCATGGGTCTCTGATGCTGTCCTTTTGAATCATGAGACCTGTGTCATGCTGTGCTAATACAGGTGCAGAAAAATGTCCCTCTAACCTGTGTGAAACAGGCCTTAAAGAGGGACATTCTGTTTGCTTGCAGCCACCACTAGGGGGAGCTTAGGAGTTCACTGCATACTGTTTATACATTGAATTCAATATTAGCGCAGTATGCAGTGAACTCTGGCTGCAGGCAGTGCACAATCTGCTGTTATAGTAAGAGATTAATCTGTGGATCATGGTGTGGACATTTACGGACTAGTCACTACATACTGGCAATGTTTCTAATTCCTACATACTATTGCTTATACTGGATGTGGCAGTAAAGTCTTAGTCCTTAATAAATGTACCATGCTTCATTGATTATTCCCCTCTTGGACAATACTCATATGGTAGGCCCTTGTTTGCAGACTGAAATGCCAGTCACAGTAGGTCACTTTGTAAACCTTTTGTTTTCTGCATCATTCATTTAGGATTGTATGTTTCAAACTACTTAAAGGGAAGCAGTCACTGAATATGTAATCTGCAGGCAGCATGTCATAGAGCAGGAAGAGCTGAGCAGATTGACATGTCGTTTTATGGGAAACGATTCAGTAAAAATTTTATTAAATTTAGATTCCTGCACATTCTGGGCTTTGAAGTCCAGGAGGCGGTCCTATCAGTGATTGACAGCCTTCCCTCTGACTGTGTATGCAGAGAGAGCTGTCAATCACTGATAGGACCGTCTCCTGGACTTTAAAGCCCATAATGAGCAGAAATGTAAATTAATAAAATACAAATTATATTGAACCTTTTCCAAAGCCTTCGGATTCCTGTTTTAAAGGGACACTGACAGGGCCAATAAGCATATTGAGGTATATATATGGCAGTACAGGTCTTATAATGGGTATTACAATCATCTAAGTATCCCCCCTGTCCACATTATACATACAGTAAACTTAAGTTTTATAACCTGCTCCAACGGTCTTCAATCTGCCCAAGGGGCGGCGTTTCACCTCTCTTGCGCCCAGCCAGCCTCCCCCAACTGCCGCTTTGAAGCGCCGCCCAGCTCATGAATATTCAGTTTGCTGGGCGGCTTCTGCGGTCCCCGCTCTGAAGCGCTGCGCTTAACAGTGCCCTGCGCATGCGCCGGATCTTGTGAAGTCGGGGACAGTAAGCGCCGCCCAGCGAAGTGAATATTGATTAGCTGGGCGGCGCTTCAAAGCGGCAGTTGGGGGAGGCTGGCTGGGCGCAAGAGAGGTGAAACGCCGCCCCTTGGGCAGATTGAAGACCGTTGGAGCAGGTTATAAAACTTAAGTTTACTGTATGTATAATGTGGACAGGGGGGATACTTAGATGATTGTAATACCCATTATAAGACCTGTACTGCCATATATATACCTCAATATGCTTATTGGCCCTGTCAGTGTCCCTTTAAAGTCTTAGAATTGAAGCCCAGTGTTATTTTACCTAAGGCTACTTTCACATTAGCTTTTTTTGCGGATCTGTCATGGATCTGCAAAAACACTTCCGTTACAATAATACAACCCCATGCATCTGTCATGAACGGATCCGGTTTTATTATGTCTTCTATAGCCATGATTGATCCGTCATGAACGCCATCAAAAGTTAAAGGGGGTTGAATCCGTTTTCTATTGTCAGAGGAAACCGATCCGTCCCCACTGACTTACATTGTGTGTCAGGATCCGCTTGCAGCAGCGTTCTGTCCGCGATGGGAGCTCAACCAAACCGAATGCATTTTGGTGTATTCAGAGCAGTTTTGTCCCCATTGACAATGAATGGGGACAAAACTGAAGTGTTTTCTTCCACTATTGAGATCCTATGACTGATCTCAATAGCGTTATTGAAAACGCTAATGTAGCCTAAGTCTCGCGTGACTTCGGACTTAAAGGGAACCTGTCATCACCTTATGCTGCCTTTAGTATGGGCAGCATAAAAGTACAGACAGTTGAGTTGAGTTCAACGCTCTGTCATTTTGAAAGTTAAAAGTGGTTGCCGAGCACTAACATCAGTCATTGCGGACTGGGCCTGTTAAAGAGTCCTGGTTATCCATGAAGTCCTGCTCTCCTGCCCACCTGCTGATGACTGACCGTCTTCTACCTAGTTTTCTCCCTTTCTCTCTAGGAGAGAACTGCCAATCATCAGCAGATGGGGGAGAAAGCAGGAGATTAGGAATAACCAGGACTCTGTGACTCTTCTCAAGGCCTGAGCTGCAATGATTGATGCTGGTTCTCAGCGACCACTTACCTTTAGCTCATGAGTGACACACCGCTGAGATCAGCATTTCTGTCACTACTTATCCTGCCCTCAGTGAGGTTAGCATAAAGTTGATGACAGGTTCTCTAACACATTCTGCCTCCATCAAGCACATACGTTTTAATGCTGTACTAAGATAGTTTTAACGCTGTACTGAGACCTAAGTTTGGGGACAAATCGACTTCTGAGCTTTTATCTGAAGTTCAATTTGCTCACCTGTAATCTGTACAGATCACTTTAATGCAGTTATCTCTATCATTATAGGCAGGTTTAAAATGAGATGGCAAAGGATCCATCATTCATAATGGGTGATTGTCAAAGCTGATCTACTCCTTGATTGTAAAATGACCTCTGCACAGCGAAGAGTCTTCATGAGGTCAGCTCCTGTCCATTGTGTCTATGGACCATGGGGCTGCCATAAAGGAATTCTGTAAATGCTTTCGAAATGCTGTTAAGAATGTCTCAGGCAAGATGGCCGCGTCCCCCCCCCCCAATTGTGTTCAGGAAATGGAATAAAGAATCCGTAATCGGAAAATAATTACAAGTTAGAAAAATAGGATGTGCGTTGATACCTGTTTTTAACTGGCAGGAAAAAAGTTTTGGTGACACATTCCCTTTAATTCGGGAACTTATTGGACTCTCATAATGTACATAATTGCCTGTGAGGGAAAAATACATACATTCCTAAATTAAAGGGACATTAAGCCTAGAAAATTAACACAATTATAACCAATTCCTCCCTTAATCTCCCCTTATATTTGCCCCCTCTGCCCAGCCATTTGGATAGACAACAAGCTACAGGTTCTCTTTCCTTTCTCTGCCTTAGAATGCAAAGGGGGAAATGTCTTATTCACAATATGCCTTTTTTGGCATAGAAAAGTCGTAAATAACTGAAACATACAGCAGGTCCAAGCTTATGTAGATTTCATTCTGTCACATGGAGCTCTGGAGGCGGCTTATGATAGGCCTGCGCGTCGCCATTAGGGTTCATTCAAACGGCTGTATGAATGAGTCTTTATCCGTTCCGCAATTTTGCGGAATGGGTGTGGACCCATTCATTTCAATGGGGTGCAAAAGTGGTTCTGCGGGGGGGGGGGGGGAGCCTATTTTTGCCCGCAATTGCAGACAAGAATAGGATGAGCTCTATTATGGTTGTGGCCATGTGCGGCCCTCAAATTGCAGAATGCACACTGCCGGTATCTGTGTTTTGCAGATCCGCAAAGCACTTCAGCTGTCTGAAATTAAATAATACATGCCCTAAATATTTCATAGTTTAAAGAGGACCTTTCATCAGGCTAGCTCTAGTCTAATTATTATCCTACCTTTAGGGCGGCCCCCACTGATGCCATGGCTTTTTTTTTTTTTTTTTCCTCTACTGAAACGCCCCCTCCCGTATATTTTGGTGCCTTAATAGGCATGCTCAACCTGTGGCCCTCCAGCTGTTGCAAAACTACAACTCCCATCATTCCCTGACAGCTTACAGCCATCATCCTTCAGAAGGGCATTGTGGGAGTCGTAGTTTCACAACAGCTGGCGGGCTGCAGGTTGAGCATCCCTGCCTTATATTATAATGAGGCGACTCGGTTATACTAGGCAGAGACTTGTATTTTCTATGGGAGTGGTTCTCTTCTCCCTGGCTGTGAGCGCATCCAATCAGAGCGCCCCGCTCTTAGCCAGGGAGAATGATCTCAAGGATGTCTACACGCTCCAAGTTCTCGCGAGAACTTGAGCTGTTTCTCCCTGGCTAAGAGTGGGGCACCCTGATTGGATGCGCTCACAGCCAGGGAGAAGATAACCACTCCCATGGAAAATACAAGTCTTCGCCTAGTATAACCCAGTCGCCTTTATTATAATATAAGGCGCCAAAATGGAGCTAACAGCGGACGAACAGGGGGTTCTGTAGAAAAAAAATAAGCGCCATGGCATCAGTGGGGGCGACCCTATAAGGTAGGATAATAAATAGACTAGAGCTAGCCTGATGAAAGGTCCTCTTTAAACTTTATTGCAAGCCTTAGGAGTAGTACAACTTGGCAATATGGTCCTTGGACAAGATACAGTTGCACACCCATGATGGGTAGTGTGTTCTTGAAGGGAACCAGTCACTATGAAAATCTAGAGTAATCTGTACGCAGCATGTTATAGAGCAGGAGGAGCTGAGCAGATTGATAAATACTTTTATGGGAGAAGATTCCATAAAACTGGTATTTCATTTATTTAAATCCCTTCTCATTCTGGGCTTTAAAGTCCAGGAGGCGGTCCTATCAGTGATTGCCAGCTCTCTGTATACACAGTTAGAGGGCAGGCTGTCAATCACCGATAGGACCGCCTCCTGGACTTTAAAGCCAAGAATGAGCAGCAATTTAAATGAATGGAATACAAGTTTTACAGATTATTTTTCCACAAAACTATATATCTGCTCAGCTCCTTCTGCTCTATAACATGCTGACTGCAGATTACTTTGCTTTTTCATGGTGACAGGTTCCCTTTAAGGCCTCTTTACAGGGGTTGATTGCCAGGATTGCCACATGCTTGTTCCCAAAAATTGTCTTCTCTAAATGTGTCACCGAACGCCTGATGGTTGAGCAGGGACTCATTCATCAGGTGAAAGGAATAGTTGGATGTGGTAACCAAAATCATTGTTTTTAGCAGCAGACTGTCCTTTTGTAAGCAGCGATCAGCCCAGAAGCAATGAATCTGTATGGGGATGAGTGATTGCAGTGTAGAGAAGATGGTTGCTCTCCTTTCAGCTGTCAAGCAATCAGGAACAGTTGCCTCATTACGCCTTCCCACCCAACAGGCTAGTTGATGAATGTGATTGTTGGGGGCCACACTGACCACTACTTCATTCAGACTTGTTGGACCTCTGTGGGTGAGGGTTTGTGGTGGGGACGCCAAGCTGCTTGATCTTTCTCCTACCATCTGCTGTTGGGAGGGCAGATTTGAAGTCCTGCCGGACTGATAGATATTGATTTCCCACATTTTATAGGGGCATTCTTTTTCTTTTTTCTGTGCTACCTCTTCTCCCACCTACAGATGAATTGGGACGCGCTCCTAGAACCTCTATGAAATTATTATTAATTATTATGGACTTGCTGTTAGGAGATTGCCATTCAGTTTAAGGCCAAGCATGTGCCGAAGTACCTTGGGTCTAGTTTGGCCCTATATTTTCCATAAATAGTTTCTTGCTATGACACCGTTAGAATAATTAGCAGTGCCAGACTGTTTTCCAAATGGGTAGTAGTGAATTCCCACTTTAAGGGTCCATTCACACGTCCGTATGAATGAATGGGTCCGGATCTTGCGGAATGGTGCAGACCCATTCATTTTCAATGGGGCCGCGGAACGGAAGTGTGGCTGCGGACGGCGCACAGTGTGCTGGCCGCATCCGCACTTCCGTTCCACAGCCCCGCAAAAAAATAGAGCATGTCCTATTCTTGTACGCAGATACGGAAAAAGCATTTCTATTGGGGTGCGGTCCAGTGTTTTGCGGATGTCTGAATGGACCCTAATACTGCAGCAGTAAAGTGGATTTGTTACCACAAAAAGTTTGCTTTATTAAAAAGTGAAGTGTGAACCCCACTACATGGCTACTAGATTAAC
This sequence comes from Bufo bufo, assembly GCF_905171765.1. Taxonomy (NCBI): domain Eukaryota; kingdom Metazoa; phylum Chordata; class Amphibia; order Anura; family Bufonidae; genus Bufo; species Bufo bufo. Next base: position 100,800,205 of record NC_053391.1, on the reverse strand, counting down.
AGTGACCTCCACAGTCATTTAACCAAATTTTGGGCTTTTTTGCATAAAACCAGTGCAAATGAAATCAACGGGAAAATAACCTCTAACAGAAAATGCAGCTAGATGCTTGTGACTTGTGGTTCTCCTGCTTCACCCCCTTCCCCACCCATGGCAAACATTTTAAGTTTCTAATTTTACTGCGTCCCCTTTGTTTTGAGCAAGTACAGAGCTTATTTTTTATTTCCCCCCCTCTTTTTCCCTTGTGGGCTTTTGAACTAGATCCTCAGAAATCATGATTTCCAGATGACCAAGGGGCGGAGATTGACTGTTGGTGCCAATTGTTTACATTAGAAGCTCGTTTGTCTTCTCGCTGATCCCAAAGTTTTTGGAAGATGAGTGAGTGTGTACAATACACTGTGAAGTCCTCATGCAGCGCGTTTTCTATGGCAACCAAAGGGTTACTTTACGAATACTAGTGAAACGGGGCTTATTTCCAGATTTTTATGTATATATAATTTAAAAGCCACAAGGCTTTATCAACTGTGAAAATGTATATACACTTCTTTTTTTTTTGTATTCTTTATTTCCCTAAAATCTTCCTTTCCAACTAGAACTGTTTTTACCCATATCCCACTGTACAGACCTGATTTGAGTACTCCCTTTTTAATTTATATATTTGATTCATTAAATTCTGTGGCCTATCCTGATTCAGGTTTGGAAGGTGGACTATAAGGAGGCATTCACCCCAATAAACCTTTAACATGATGTCTCTTTACACACTGGGGATGCTGCCGTTTTGTGCCTCAACAATCTCACGATTTTCATATCACTGGAAATTAAAGTTGCAGAGTTATGAAGCCCATGCCTCCCAATGGCTGGTTTGGAATGACTGCATTTGCGGAGTCCTAGTGAATTGAGAGGACTGGACAAACTCCAGGAGCCAGGTAGACCATGCGCTGAAGTAAAAGCTGCTTGCGCCTAATGGAGGCCATACACGTTAGTCTAAAATTGATCAAAATGGACCGAAAAAATAATTGTTGGGTCAACCAATACAGAGCTTCATCTTCTAGAAAGAAGTTGGCTGTGGATAAAATCCTCATTCCCAATTCCACGAATGGTCTTTCGAGGGAAGAACGTGCCCTGAATATTCCCATAAAGATCATTCGTTCTTCACCCATTGTCATTGAACATGTCTGGCCAGTTTGAACAACTGTAACATCGTGTCCATGTAACGCTCGTTCATCAGACTATCGTTTGGTCAGTTGTTGTAGAGCCATAAGCCTACTTCTAGCTTTAAGGTGTATGGCCTTCACAACTGGGTTGTTGGCTGTAGATGTCTGATGGTTGTGATTTAGAGATGAGCGAATTGACTTCGAATAAAACATCCGAAGTCGATTTGCATAAAACTTTGTTCTAATACTGTTGGAGCAGGAGTTCCATACAGTATTAGAATGTATTGGCTCCGATGTGCCAAAGTTATTGTGGTACCTTGGAACTGAACCCGAGTTCGGGAAATGGTTTTTTATAGTTCAAATTAATTTATGAAGTTATTGTGCAGTAACTTGGGCTCATTGGAGCCAATACATTCTAATACTGTACGGAGCTCCTGCTCCATACAGTATTAGAACGAGGTTTTATGCGAATCGACTTCGGATGTTTCATCCAAAGTAGATTCACTCATCCCTAGTTGTAATTGCCTGATCACTTTAAAATGGATCCGTCTGGCTCCTGGAGCTGTCTTGATTGCTACCACATCTACCACAATTTTTCTACTCCCAGCATAACTCGAAGTTGTAGCATCTGCCACCCAGTCAAGATTATTGGTGTACATCACATGTTGAAGATTTGAGGTTTGCATTGTAACACCACCTTTATGTATTTCATTGCTGCTGGACAGCCTTACTACTTTGTTGGCTTCTTCCTATGCTCCATAAACCCTTGTGATTTGAATGCATTTTTTCACTTTTTGGCTCTTTTTTTATTTCATCGTACAGCGAAGGTCTTGAAGAAACGAATTGAATATAATGATCACAATGAAGTTTGAATATTAAACATGGGGAGGGAGAAAAATGTAATACTTTCTATGTACACTGGCTAAAAGTTAATGCTATACTACTGTAATTAAGTGTAATATTTCTGTACGAATGTCGCTTGTTAGTGTGGGTTTGAGTAGACGAGTATGAGTGAACCCACTGCCGTCACTGACTGCGCCCTTCACAGACCTTCGGATAGACAAACAAAAGCCTTAAGTATTTGCCTCTAGATTTCTTTTCTATTCTAAGCAGCCCTATTTTTATTCTCCTACATGTTCTAATAGTCATACAGTTATCAATCCCAGTCACTCAATTGGTTACCTGAGTTTCTTGGTCCGTATGGTCTTGTACAGAACCCACGGTAGAGACCGCTGTTTTGTTGCCTTTCAGGTTATTGGTCACTAGTGATATAATTCATACACCTTACGTCCTTATATAATTCTCGTCAACATTAAAGGAACAGTCTGGGTAGAGATTATCTGTTTTAGGGTCTAGAACTGGGATCAGCAACCTCTGGCATGCCAGGTGTGGTGAAACTACAACTCCCAGCATGCACACTTGCTTGGCTGTTCTCAGGCCTCTCATAGAAGTGAATGGCACATGCTGGGAGTTGTAGTTTCAGGAGTTGCTGACCCCTGGTGTAGACCATGACCCATTCAGAACCAAGCAAGGAGAATCACTGTGTCTTGCTCCATCCCTGCAGTTACTGCACTAGTACTAACACAGTATCAGATTTGTACTTTTTTTGTGTTTGTGTTTTTTGGGAGCCTCCTCCTTCCCCACCAGACTTGTGGAGAAAAGCATACTTAACTGCTCCCTGCTGTTCAGTTCCATGTGCTGTTGCAGCCAGTGATGTGTCCTCCAAAAAGCATGTCATTGGTTCACTTGACTCTAGGGAGTCATGTCACTGCTGCCGCCAGTCTTTGGCTGCAGCTGCACATGTGACACCCCCTGCCCCATCTATTCTGGAATTTGACAAGTGGGGACCAGAATAGCAGAGTAGGCTTCCTTTCACAGGTCTGGGTGGTGGCTGCCTAAAAGTGTTTAAGTTGGACAGCCACTTTAAAGGGTTTATCCCATGATTAATGTAAAGAGAATTTTTTTTAAATCCAGTATCGTATACTACATGATAATATTTCTAACAAACTTAGAACCAGCCCTGTACCTCACATGGATCCAGAGGTCTCCCCCATTCATTGCTGCAAACTGCTTTCAAACGGTCAGCTTCAGAGGTGTTTCCTGTCTGCTGCAGCTGGTTGCAGTTGTATGGTGGAACTGAGCAGGACAGAGAAATTAGGAAAATGGTAAACAGCAGGTGGCGCTATACAGAGATTTCAGTAAATAACTCAGTGGCTATTCTAAAATTGTAATTGCATGCAATTACAAAAGTATTCAGATCCAGGTGCTGGTTTGAAAAATGTAGAATATTTTTCATGGGACAACCCCTTTTTAAGGGCTCATTTTACACAAGCTTAAAGAGGACCTTTCACCAGAAGAAAGCCTCTAAACTAACTATACAGAGGTGTAGAGCGGCGCCCAGGGATCCCCCTGCACTTACTGTTATCCCCGGGCGCCGCTCCGTTCACCCGGTACAGCCTCCGGTATGTAAGGAGTTAGGCTCCACCCATTTGATCCTGCCGGCGTCGTCTTCTCCTATGCTGTAGCGCTGGCCAATGGCAGCGCTCAGCTCATAGCCAGGCTATGAGCTGAGCGCTGCCATTGGCCAGCGCTACAGCATAGAAGACGCCGGCAGGATCAAATGGGTGGAGCCTAACTCCTTACATACCGGAGGCTGTACCGGGCGAACGGAGCGGCGCCCGGGGATAACAGTAAGTGCAGGGGGATCCCTGGGCGCCGCTCTACACCTCTGTATAGTTAGTTTAGAGGCTTTCCTCTGGTGAAAGGTCCTCTTTAAGACTGGTATAAATTGGACTGGGTTTCAGAAGAGGGAAAATAATTTTGTTTTCCTTCTCAGTAGAAAATACATCCTAGAATACAGACACAATTATTTAAATTTGAGACCTGAGCAAGCAAAACAACTGCCTCTTCACACCACTATGTAGTTAGCTCTGCAGGTGACCTTGTGGACATAGAAGGTAAAGGCTGTGGACACCTTTGACATGGGAAAATGCTTCCTTCAAGTTACCTTGAGTAAAAAATATAAAAGTTGCACCAAGTTTGTCTGCAATCTTTATTCATTTTCAGGCTCGTTGATATTCAGTTTGTAACCTGCCTCTATTTCTAGACTTTTCACATGAAGATGTCTCTCCCAATAATACATGATGCTATGGTCTTCCCTCTCCAACTGCCTTGTGCTTGCTTTCTTCCCTATCACCGGCCTCTGTGAGCTAGACTCCTTGGATGCTTTTCTCCCCCTCTCCACTCTGATCTGCTGTCTTCAACATCTTTCCTGTTCCTACTGCTATCTGTTATACTACAAGACTATTGAAAGTTTTTTGTTTTTTTTGCATTTTGGAAGCAAATGAAAAATCAGTGCAAAAGTGTCCATAGCCTTTAAAGCAGTATTCTACAATCCAGTGTTTAACCAATTGCAGTTTTTTGTTTAGAACATTAAACCTTTTTTTTTTTTATATATACATTGCTGCTGCAAGGGCTCAGCTATAAACCAGAACCAACCAGTGTATATCATAGTTTCCCAAAAATTTTTAATTTTTTTTTAGTTAGGCTTTACAAATACCCTAATTTGGACCAAAACTAGACTGGATGGGGCAATACAACGCTAGCTGATAAGGCCTTTCCATTGCTGAATTGCTCTGTGTTGTGTGACTGGTTGGTATTTAGATTTAATTGTTAATACTTTTATTTGTTTTTGCTTTTTTTCCTCTTTAATTTTGTTTTTATATTTTTTCCACATATAAGTCTAGCTAATGACCTACAAGTCCCAGCAAACTGAGAAACTAAAAATGTCACTTTTTTTTATTTAAAAATGAAGGCCAGTCTGCAGAACTACTTTTCATTTTTAGCATGTTTGAAAACATAACATCTGTAGAAAAAAGGCAAAATTATATTGGAAAAAAAAAGTAAGTTTTGAAGTGACGTTCATAGGTTGGTAGAAATTCTTAAATTTATTAATAGTAATGGGGGGGTAGATTTTTATTTTTCTTCTATGTAGGTTTATTTTTTTTCTCTCCCAAAATTGAGCTGTTTCTAATTTTTATTTCGAGATGCCTTCCTTGCCACGAGTAAGGAGCCTGCTTTATTTAATATTTGTACTAGCTTATTAAAAGGTGTTCTGAATTAACCTTATTTTTTTTCCCGTGCCAGAGTGCTGCTATTGGTCTTCATTCTGGCAGAGGCTAATGGCAGAATATCCATAGCACAGTAAGAATCTTTGGACTAAGAGATGACGTGCTGGCTGGTGTTGCCTTATATTTAATAAAAAGTGAAAACAATATGGAAATGCAAGTTATCATGCCTATTTTCTGTCAAATAACAGCAAGAAATGAAGTTCTTATTTATTATTTCAAATGGTGTCATGAGTAGTCACCGTTTCCAGTGCTGGAAATCTTAATGTGAGACTGACGCTGTCATGTCATGCAATATTTCCCAAACATGTTACCTCCCAAAAGCCACGGTTTCTTCCACCTCTTCCTTCATTCCATCCCTTGCCTGGGCCCTGACTTTTAAAGTGATATCCTTTTTATGTTGGACCCTGTAATCTGTATTTTACCATCCAAATACAAACCGCCTCCTCTAATAAAAAAAATAAAAATAAAAAATTGGAATCCTTGAGGAGTCTTGTTTTATCATGTTTCTTTTTGAATTCTTGTGTGGCCTGATAGCTACTGGTGTTGAGCGGATCAAAGTTCGGATCATAGAGCTAGGCATGTAGAGGCTGAGTTACTCTGTCAATGATGGTCAAAAGATCTGTAATTACGTATAATAGCTTTCATTAATGTCCCTTTCCATTGGTCCCTTAAAAGACTGTTGCTATGGTGTTTCGGTCTTCCCTTTAGCGTAAACAGAAGACCGGTGGTCATACACTCTGATTGGCTGGCAGGAAACTGTTGGAGAAAGTGTATGTGTGTGTGAGCAGTTTTGGCTTCGGAGAAAAGGTAGAAGTCATCTTGAGAAGATCCTCACTGTAGTGTTCAAAACAGCCATAACTAAGGGAAAAGCTCAAGGAAAACAGTGGTATGTGAAGAAATTAAACATTGCTTTATGCATAATGCTCCAGCAGCAGTAACATAGGCTCAATTTTTTTTTATGAAGACATGACAGTTGAGTACCACACTCTCTGTACAGCCTTAAAATGTATTGGCTCCGTGTAGGCAAAATTAGTTTCACTCGAAGTCATGCAAGACAGCGAATGAATTCCGTATTCAGTTCTAAATCTTTCAAAACATTTTAAATTAGGAATTACGAAATCCAGACTTCGGATTCTAACTGTAAAATGTTTTTAAAGATGTACAACTGCATACTGAACTCATTCACAGATGTCTCATTTGACTTTGGGTGAAATGAGTTTTGCCTCCATGGAGGCAATACACTTTAATGCTGTACGGAGACAGATCTCTGGACAGCGTTAGAATGGATCGACTTTGGATCTATGATCCAAAGCTCAATTCGCTCAACACCAGCTACTGGTTTAGAAAATCTATATAGAAATATTTTGTGGACTATATGCAATTCTTAAGTTACAAACTTTGGACAGTTTAACACATCACCTAGTTCTAAGGTAGTATTTCCAAAAAATAAGGCAGCACTCCAAATCAGGGTGAAAGGTGATGACCCAATTTATTCCCCGGCACCGTTTCAGCCCACTCAATGAGGCCTTTGTCAAGTGATAAGTGTATGGCCGGTGAAGGTCCGAAAATTAGACCCCCGCAAAAATGGGGCTTGGGTTTCATTCCGTCCCTCAGTATGCATGGAGGGATGATCAAGCATGCATGTTGCCAATCCATTCACTGTCCATGGGACTGAGGTTCCAACACTGCAAGTTTAAAGGTGTTTTCCAGCAATATTAATTTATTTTATATTTTTGGCAAGAGCCTGCCCCCTGAAATAGATTCATACCCACTCTACATTGCCTCTATCTTCTAGTTCCTGCGCGGCTTACATCCGGCGATGCATGGTCACGTGCACCTCTCTAGCCAATGATCGCCGTCAGTGCAGCATGTTTCTCCTGAAGCCAGTCATTGGTATATGATCTGTTATCGGTATTTCCTAAGGAAATGCCCTGACTTGGGCATACACCCATCTCAAATACCACCAGATCCTGGAACTGTGGTAACTACATGTCTCGTGTCCTTACCCAGACATCTTAGAGTCGGGCGTGACCAGTTCACATCTAAAACCATAAGGTTATTAGAAATTGTAACCAGGATGCTAGAAAGCCTGAAGCACAGGAGAGGCACCGCTGCGTGTCGCTGGCAGTAAGCAGACTTGAAGGAATAAATGGGTTCAATGGAGTGGCTTACTTCTGATTGTGGATGGTACGGTGCTACTAGCTCAAATTGAGGACTCAATTAGTAAAATAGGTAAATAGAAAGCAGTATAAGCGAGCACTCTTACCATGGTGTCAATTCAATAGATTTATTGGTTGTAAATAAAATACATGATTAAAATAACTTCTAAAATTCCCTACACGTGGGCGGCCGACCCTCAATGCAGGCAAGTATACAGAAACTGCAATATCGGCAGTGTAAGATGTTTCAATAGCAGCAACAATATTTCTCAAGGTACCTGTAAATAGTGGTCTATTGACTCATAACATATAATAGTGCAAAGTGAAATCAATCGTTCATAAAGTGCCTTCAAAATATAGTAGGACAGATGTCCAAACAAAAAAGTCTGTATGCAGGATTGTGACCTGTTAAATATTTGGTGGATATAGTACTTGTAACATATAGTGCTTCCAAAATAATAGTGAAATTCTGTGCAATGAGGCACCTGATAATAAGCTGCGCATATAATAATGCTGGAATAGTTATAATATCATTCAGTATCTCTTGAGAATAATCGCTTGGAAAAATCGTCCCAGTCAATGTTTCATCTAGGTAATTGAATGTTACACTGCTCCCAGTATGATCGTGAGTCGAATATAACACTGGTAAATTATATATAAATGCTTTATGGCCTCTTGTTGGATGGCACACTTACATGAGAAAATTTAAGTCTTCAGCTCCGCTCTTTCTTTGTAATGTTTGAATAGTCCCATATAGTTTAGGAAAGTTCACTCTTACCTCCTGTGGACCGAGGATACTTTTCTTATGATAGTCCAGGTGGTGAGCTGAAGACGCCGCCTCGCTCCTCGTGTGCTTGAGTAATTGCACAAAGTATCACGATGTAATGAGTGAGATTTCCGGGCAGTAAGTGAGATCACTTCGGCAGTTGGTCGATTCAATTTTCGAATATATCCAATGTTCGATTTATAAAAATATTCGAATATTCAAGTTTGCATGGCCATGCATATCCAATTCGTTCCAGTGGAGGCAATTGTCGAAGTGTCCAATATACCAGACGCGTTTCGGGATGATTCCACACCCCTTCCTCGGTGGTCAATACTGCTTTCTATTTACCTAGTAAGCAGACTTGGCCATAACTTGACACCACGTTACTAAACTTACAATAGATGGCATCGGCATCAGACCTCAGGACTGCAGGTGGGATTTCGCCAAAGGGATTACTATTTTAATTGCCTTTCCAAATAAAGTCCCAATATTTTGCCCCGTAGGTTTTAATTTTGACATTTATGCCTAGGTGGCTATTATGTGCTAACTAGGATGTACAGGAGTAAATGGCAGATTAGCCAGCGTTGAAGGCAGCAGGAAAACAAGCTGGGGGTTCACTTGACCTTGTTAACTTCCTTGTACGAACATGAGGGAGCTGTGAAATGAAAGCCTGTGTGTATTCCTCCAAAACTTGTCTTCAACATCTGACTTGGGGTATTATCCGGAGAATTAGAAGATGATAATAGATAATGACAGCACTTGTGATTTTGTAAGGAGTCCTGTAGCGAATCTGCTAATGCACAAGTAGAAAGAGGCTTCCTTAAAATGTAATTTGAAATGAGACCCATTTTCTCTTAAAACTAACTTCCCATCGGTATTGTTATATGAGGACAGTGGGTTATCTCATCCCCAAAGCCTTTTGTATGTTGCTAATGTAGTCTTCGCTTTGTCATTGTCGCATCGGTTTTTATGTACTCATTAGGCTATGGAAAGGTTAAGAGGTGCTCAAAGACATATCTGACATTTGAAGAAAAGCTCTTACAGGAAAAGAAGGGTATAACGTCTTTAATTGGCAAGAAGCTACTATATTGTTCTGGGATACCCGAGGCGCTAGTATCTCCTTTATATGTGAAAGGTAACTTTGTCTACTGCGGCAGAGATTTCATGGAAAAAAAAAAGAAGCTTGCTAGGGTTGATACAGTGCAGAAGAGATTCAGTAATCTCTAGTCGCAGATAATAAATTATTGTATTTAGCGTCCTTTTGTCTATATCTAATTTTCATGTTTTAGGCAAACGACGTAAGAAATTTAAAGTGTATGGCAGCCTGCAGTTCTCACCTACATTAGATGTATATGTGCTGCATCCAGCAATCTCACAAGGTGGGTGAAACTGTATTTTTAACCTTTCATAGCATTATCCTTTTATGTGCAACTACAGTAAATCTGTATCACATTTAGGGCTCATTCAGTCGGCCGTAAGTGTTTTGTGGTCCTCAAATTGCCGATCCGCCGAAAACTGATACCGGCCGGCACCATGATAGAAATGACTGTTCTTGTCCTTGATTGCAGGCAAGAATAAGACTTGCTCTATCTTTTATGCCGGGTCGCAGAAGTGTGTGCAACGGGCACCATAGCCAAGCGGCTCATGTCTACGACCAGCAATGATGCAGTTCGCAAGCCTTTAGATGCCGTGGTCAAGCGCAATGGCGGCATCTAAATGGTGAAAAACCCAGAAGCATGTGCTTCCATGTTCAGGCCGGCTCCCCCGTGCGGCGATCAAGGAATGCGGTCATTGATTCTAATATGCTGAGTCTCTCTGAAGAGACCCAGCGTATTAGAGCTGCAGTTCCTATGTTGGCCAGCGGGCCAACATAGGAGAACAGCAATTAAAGCTTATACCGTAGTTTTATGGAAGTACAGTATAAGATGTAAGAATTCGGAGTACTGCATATTATAGCCTTCTAGAGGGGCTACAAAAAAAAGTTTAAAAAAATTACCTTTACCTAGAATTTAAAAAATACATAAATATAGACATAATGGGCATTTGCCATTTTTTTCATTGCTTCTCATTCCCCCAAAAAATTTAATAAAATGTGATCAAAAAGTCACATGGCATCAATAAAAACTACAGATTGTCCAGCAAAAAATTGGTATAAAAAAGTTATGGGGTACAGAACATGGCTTCTTTTTTTTTTCCCCCCAGTATTAAAATGCAAGAAAAACTATACATATTTGGTATCGCTGGATTCGTACTGACCTGGAGAACGATGAACACTAGTCAGTTTTACAACATAGTTTTTCCACGCTTTCCACTACATACTATGTAATATTAAATGGTGGCATTAGAAAGTACAACTTGTTTGGCAAAAAAAAAAAACAGCCCTATTACGGCTATCTGAACAGAAAAATAAAAAAGTTATGACTCTGGGAAGACAGGTAGGAAAATAGTGAAAAAGCCTAACAGAAATGACTGCTAGGAGCTGTAAAGTACTATGATGAGGATAGGAGCTTCTTCAGGGTCCTATTTAGTACACCGTATACCAGAAAAATGAAATGGAGCCGCCCTCACCAAAGAAGCAGATCATTCTGGCACAGAAGGGACAATAAAGTGCAAGTAGTACTGCACTGTACTGTAAAGAGGCGCCACTAGACACCAAATACTGGGGTGTTACCAGAGAAATGACCATCTTTGGTTGGTTTGAGCCATTTTATGTTGAGTCTAGTTTTAACTTCTGATCAGGGGTGCACCTAGCCTTTCTGCTGCCTGAGGCGAAAACTGAAATGGCACTCCCTCTTCCCAATGCCAATTTCTTAACCCCTTTCCTTCAGCCCATGGCCCTTTGGCTGCCCCCCTCTTGCCCCTACCTGGTGCTGCCTGAGGTGATCGCTTTACCTGGCCTCATTGGTGGTGCATAGGGCTGCAGCTATCGATTATTTTAGTAATCAAGTATTCTACCGATTAATCGAGTACTCTAATAAGAAAAAGCTAATTAAAAGAACGTTTTCTATAAAAACTCAGCAGGTCCCACTCCAGTGCCATCAGTTCCCCCTCCAATGCAATTAGTTTCTCCAGCAGTGCCACCAGCTCTCCCCCCCCGTGCTATTGCACCCTCCAGTGCCATCAGGTCTCCCTCCAATGCCACCAGCTTCCCCATGTCATCAGTTGCTCCCCCTCCAATGCCACCAGCTCGCTGCAGTGCCACCAGCTGCCCCCACTCCCCCTCCTAGCCATCAGTGCCCAGCCACAGCACCAGTGAACTAAAATACTTACCTTTCCTGTAGCAGCACTGACGACACTCCAGAGATCTTCCATCCTCTTCTTTAGGCGCTGCACTGGGACCTGACATCACACAGCATCAGTTGCACTATGTATGTACGTCAGGATCCAGTGCGGGCAGACGGGTGACCATGGAGTGTAAGTAATAGCAAGCTGTTCACTCACACTCCATGGTCACATGGTACAAACGAATCATCGATGCAAAAAATTTGCATCGAGGATTTTTTTGCGTCGAGTTAATCGATTAATTTGAGTAATCGTTTCAGCCCTAGTGGTGCACCCCTGCTTAGGATGACACAGAAAAGACCATTGTAAGTTGAAAATTCTGTAGGGACATTTTCAGAGAGCCCTGGAGAATCCTTTGGTCCAGGGTGATAAAGAGCTCAATTTGCACCTTAGATAAGCAAAAAAAATCAAATTAAAACACCTTATGGTATCTTACTACAGAACTTTCAAATAAAATGATATTCGCCATCCCAAATCTCTTTTGGGAGGATCCCTTTTCTACATATTCTAAGAGTGCCAGCATATTGAATCTTATTGGTCCAGTCTTGACTTTTGGACATATTTGACCTTAACATAGCTTTACATCCATTCATCTTTCAAGAACCCAAGCAAATGTAGTGGCTAGCTGCTCCTCCACATTCTGACTGCAGCTAAATACCTCACCGCTTTAAAGGGTCACTAACATTTAAAAAAAAAATGTATGTCATAGACACACATCAAAAGTTTAGATCGGTGAGGGTCAGAGTACTGAGACCACCCACTAATCCTTATAACGAGGGGAGAGAAGCGTGCACATTGTGTGCTCTTTCCTTACTGCTGAGGACGAAATTGAGACAGGCCTGTAGACTTCTATGGAGCCCGTCTTCTATCCCTTCGCTCTAACGATCGTGGGGGTCTCGGCAATCAGACTGTCACCAGTCTAAACTTTTCTCTCCCTATTGCATATCAAAAGTTTTTTTTGAAAGTTAGTGACCCTTTAATGAGGAACCTGTACCCCTCACTGGGATCTTTTTTCTCAAATAAAAAATTTCCGCTCTATGGAACTTTTCACCACCCTCTAGATATATGCACTGAGAGCTTTCCTGGCTTTTATGCCTAATGTACTGTACAGTGCAAATGCATATCTTTAGTCTGTTTTCTCCATTTATGTGAAGTACAATATGGGCCAGAATAAGATCACTGAGGAGGATATTGTAAGCAAGTTTTTTTTGTTTTTGTTTTTTTTATAGTTCTCTGTGCGGTTTGTCCTTATTTGAATGAGTATTCTAGCTAGAAATGTACTATTTGTGCTGAATAGACGATGATTGTAGTAGTCTGGTTGCTGGGACCTCCATCGGTTACTGAAATGGGGTACTTGGGTCCCCTCCTAACTGCAGTGAGGAGTGTGCATGCCCCAATGGTCGGGCATGAGTACTGCTTCTCCATACAAACGTTATCGTAGTAACAGAAATGGCCGAGCAAAGTGCGGAACGGAATTGCGGACATGTGAATGGAGCCTAATCCAAAAAGAGAGAGAAGCTTTCCAGTGTTTATTGTACATTGTATGGCCAAAAGTTAATGATTTCAGGTGTTTGGATGAAACAGGTACATAAAAATCAAGCACATAGCCATGCAATCTCCAAAGACAAATATTGTAAGCAGTATTGGTTGTATTAACCCTTTCAGGACCAAGCCATTTTTCACCTTTCTGCCCAGGCCATTTTTAGCAAATCTGACCAGTGTCACTTTATGTGGTAATAACTTTAAAACGCTTTTACTTATCCAAGCCATTCTGAGAATGTTTTCTCGTCACATATTGTACTTCATGACAGTGGTAAAATTGAGTCCAAAAATTTCATTTTTATTCATTGTTTTTTTTTAACCAAAAATGTGGAAAAATTTGCACATTTTCAAATTTTAATTTCTCTACTTTTATAATAGATAGTAATAACTCCCAAAAAATTTATTACTTTACATTCCCCATATGTCTACTTCATGTTTGGATCATTTTGTGAATGCCATTTTATTTTTTGGGGACGTTAGAATGCTTAGAAGTTTAGAAGCAAATCTTAAAGAAAATTTCCAAAACCCACTTTTTAACCCCTTCAACCCCGGGCCTGTTTTCACCTTCCTGCCTAGGCCATTTTTTGCAAATCTGACATGTTATGTGGTGATAACTTTAAAACGCTTTGACTTATCCAGGCCATTCTGAAATTTTTTTTCCGTCACATATTGTACTTCATGACACTGGTAAAATGGAGTAAAAAAAATAAATTTTTATGTATAAAAAAATTAAAAATTGTGAAAAATGTGCAAATTTCCAAGTTTCAATTTCTCTACTTCTATAATACCTACAAAAATAGTTATTACTTTACATTTCCCATATGTCTACTTCATGTTTGGATCATTTTGGGAATGACATTTTATTTTTTGGGGATGTTACAAGGCTTAGGCTACTTTCACACTAGCGTTCGGAGCGGATCCGTCTGATGTTTCATCAGACGGATCCGCTCCGATAATGCAGACGTTCGCATCCGTTCAGAACGGATCCGTCTGCATTAAAACTTAGAAAATTTTCTAAGTATGAAAGTAGCCTGAGCGGATCCGTTCAGACTTTACATTGAAAGTCAATGGGGAACGGATCCGCTTGAAGATTGAGCCATATGGTGTCATCTTCAAGCGGATCCGTCCCCATTGACTTACATTGTAAGTGTGGACGGATCCGCTCGCCTCCGCACGGCCAGGCGGACACCCGAACGCTGCAAGCAGCGTTCAGGTGTCCGCTCACTGAGCGGAGCGGAGGCTGAGCGCTGGCAGGCGGATGCATTCTCAGTGGATCCGCCTCCACTGAGAATGCATTGGGGCCAGACGGATGCGTTCAGGGCCGCTCGTGAGCCCCTTCAAACGGAGCGCACGAGCGGACACCCGAACGCTAGTGTGAAAGTAGCCTTAGAAGTTTAGAAGCAAATCTTGAAATTTTCCAGAAATTTTCAAAAACCCACTTTTCAAGGACCAGTTCAGGTCTGAAGTCACTTTGTGAGGCCCATTATAGAAACTACACCCCTCAAGGTATTCAAAACTGATTTTACAAACTTTGTTAACCCTTTAGGTGTTCCACAAGAATTAATGGAAAATAGAGATACAATTTCAAAATTTCACTTTTTTGGCAGATTTTCCATTTTAATAATTTTTTTCCAGTTACAAAGTAAGGGTTAACAGCCAAACAAAACGTAATATTTATGGCTTTGATTCTGTAGTTTACAGAAACACCCCATATGTGGTGGTAAACCGCTGTACGGGCACATGGCAGGGCGCAGAAGGAAAGGAATGCCATACGGTTTTTGAAAGGCAGATTTTGCTGGACTGATTTTTGACACCATGTCCCATTTGAAGCCCCTCTGATGCACCCCTACAGTAGAAACTCAAAAAAGTGACCACATTTTGGAAACTACGGGATAAGGTGCCAGTTTTATTGGTACTATTTTGGGGTACATATGATTTTTTATTGCTCTATATTAAGTTTTTTGTGAGGCAAGGTAACAAAAAAATGTATGTTTTGGCACTGTTTTTATTTTTTATTTTTACAGCGTTTACCTGAGGGATTAGGTCATGTGACTTTTTTATAGAGCAGATTGTTACGCACGTGGCAATACCTAATATGTCTACTTTTTCATATTTATTTAAGTTTTACACAATAATAGCATTTTTGAAACCGAAATTATGATATTTTAGTGTCTATGAG
This sequence comes from Bufo bufo, assembly GCF_905171765.1. NCBI lineage: Eukaryota > Metazoa > Chordata > Amphibia > Anura > Bufonidae > Bufo > Bufo bufo. The sequence continues at coordinate 100,784,996 of NC_053391.1, read as the reverse complement.
AGCCATAGCTTTTTTATTTTTTTACCGATTCTCTCAAGTAGGGTCTCATTTTTTGCGGGATGAGCTGACGGTCTGATTGGTACTATTTTGGGGGGCATACGCCTTTTTGATCACTTGCTGTTGCAATTTTTGTGATGTAATGTGACAAAAATGTCATTTTTTTACAGTTTTATTTTTTTTACGGTGTTCACCTGAGTGGTTAGGTCATGTGGTATTTTTCTAGAGCTGTTTCTTACGGACGTGGCGATACCTAATATGTATACTTTTTAAAACATTTTTCACTTTAGCACAATTATAGCAGTTTTGAAGCAAAAAATAATCATATTTTAGTGTCTCCATAGTCTGAGAGCCATAGCTTTCTTATTTTTTGACCGATTCTCTTAGGTAGGGTCTCATTTTTTGCGGGATGAGGTGACGGTCTGACTGGTATTATTTTGGGTGGCATACGCCTTTTTGATCACTTGCTGTTGTAATTTTTGTGATGTAATGTGACAAAAATTGCTTTTTTTTACACAGTTTTTTTAATTTATTTTTTTAGTGTTCATCTGAGTGGTTAGGTCATGTGATATTTTTATAGAGCTGTTTGTTACGGACGTGGCGATACCTAATATGTATACTTTTTTTATTTTTTTCACTTTAGCACAATAATAGCAGTTTTGAAGTAAAAACAAATAATCATATTTTAGTGTCTCCATAGTCGGAGAGCCATAGTTTTTGTATTTTCTGACCGATTCTCTTAGTTAGGGTCTCATTTTTTGCGGAATGAGGTGACGGTCTGATTGGTGCTATTTTGGGGGGCATACACTTTTATGATCACTTGCTGTTGCAATTTTTGTGATGTAATGTGACAAAAAGGGCTTTTTTTTTTACACAGGTTTTTTTTAGTTTTTTTTACGGTGTTCACCTGAGTGGTTAGGTCATGCAATATTTTTATAGAGCTGTTTGTTACGGACGTGGCGATACCTAATATGTATATTTTTTTATGTATTTCACTTTAGCACAATAATAGCAGTTTTGAAACAAAAAAATGATGTTTTAGTGTCTCCATGTTCTGAGAGCTATAGTTTGTTTATTTTTTGGGCGATTGTCTTAGGTAGGGGCTCATTTTTTGCGGGATGAGGTGACGGTTTTATTGATATCATTTTTGGGGGCGTATACGCATTTTTGATCGCTTGGTGTTGCACTTTTTGTGATGTAAAGTGACAAAAATGGCTTTTTTTTACATAGTTTTTATTTTTATTTTTTTATGGTGTTTATCGGACACGGCGGATCATGTGATATATTTATAGAGCCGGTCATTACGGACGCGGCGATACCTAATATGTGTGGGTTTTGTTTTGTTTTTTCTGTTTTTTATTATAAAATAAGGGGAAAGGGGCGTTTTTTTTTTCTTTTTTACTTTATTAATTTTATTACTTTATTAATTTTATTAAAAACCCTTATTTTTTTACTTTACTTAATTTATGACATTCACTTTTGGGGGTCTGATCCCCTCTGCAATGCATTACAATACATCTTATTTTTTGTTATTTACAATGTTCATCTGACAGGTTAGATCATGTGGTATTATAGAGCAGGTTGTTATAGACGCGACAATACCAAATATGTATACTTTTTTGGGTTGTTTGTTTCAGTTTTACATAATAAAGCATTTTTAAAAAAAATCATGTTTTAGTGTCTGAATATTCTTAGAGCCATAGTTTATTTTATTTTTTGGGTGATTGTCTTAGGTAGAGTATCATTTTTTGCGGTATGAGATGACGGTTTGATTGGTACTATTTTAGGGTGCATATGACTTTTTGATCGCTTGGTATTACACTTTTTGTGATGTAAGGTGCCAAAAAATGCCTTTTTGACACACTTTTTATTTTATTTTTTTACGGTGTTCACATGAGGGTTTAGGTCATGTGATATTTTTATACAGCAGGTTCTTACGGACGCGGCGATACCTAATATGTGTACTTTTTTATTTATTTAAGTTTTAAACAATAACAGCATTTTTGAAACTAAAACAAAATCATGTTTTAGTGTCTCCATATTCTGAGAGCCATAGTTTTTTTTATTTTTTGGGTGATGTCTTAGGTAGGGGCTCATTTTTGCGGGATGAGATGACAGTTTGATTGGCACTATTTTGGGGTGCATATAACTTTTTGATCGCTTGCTATTACCCTTTTTTTTTACTTGAAACTTTAAAAAAAAAAACTTTATTTTTTTACTTTTTTTTCACTTTATTTTTTTACTTTTTTTTCACTTTATTTTTTGTCCCACTCTGGGACTTCAACTTTTGGGGGTCTGATCCCCTTTACAATGCTTTACAATACTTCTGTATTGTAAAGCATTGGCTGTAAGTGTATTACTCAATGTAATACATTCTTCCTGCTTGCCTGTGAGATCCAGGGGGCTGGATCTCACAGGCTGTCACGGAAGGCAGCCACAATGCCTAAGGAAGGCACCGGGCTGCCTTCCCTGCCATCGGGTCCCCGTCACAGCAGCACGGGGACCCGATCGCTGCTCCGATCCCCGCAAGGACATCGCACGTGCTGCGGTCAGCGCTGACCGCGGCACATCAGGGGTTAATGCGCCGGCATCACTGTTTTCACTGATGCTGGCGCATACTGCAGGGGTCCGGCTATCAGTGACTGCCTGACCACTGCCGCGGATCGGGCGGGCGCAGCTCCTTCACCCGGCCGAACAGCGCGCCGTACTGTTAAGGGGTTAAAGAGCTACAACGAAATATCATAGAATATCACATTTATCAGTAAATGCTGTAGGTTCATTATATCTCTGATCTGCACAATACCGTGCTATCAGGGGCGTACCTATAGGGGAAGCGAGTGCTATGAGGCTCAAACTCAGAAAGGGCTCGCCCAAGAGGAGAACTGAAAGCTTTTAACAGTATTATACAATGACATTATATACAGTGATATGACGGACAGTATATATGTGTAGGAAACAAATGGAGAGGCTGCCTGGCCTGGTCTGAGAGCTATCTTGACTAGCCGCAGGAGTGGGGGTTTACTTTATGTTGGCCTCATTTTGTAAATGTCATTTTTTTTTTTTTTGGGATGTTAGCTGGATTAGAATTTTAGATGCAATTTTAAAATATTTTAAGAATTCACATTTTAGGAACTGCATCCCTCGTTATTAAAATATCATTTTGTAAGCTTTGTTAGCCCTTCAGGTGTTCCACAAGAATTAAAGGAAATAGGAGACATTTTAAAATATCACTTTTACTTTGCAGATTTAAAATTTTAATTTTTTTTTTTACTGTAAGGCAGCAAGGGTAAACAGCTAAACAAAACTCAATATTTATTACCCTGACTCTGCAGTTTACAGAAACTCCCTGATTGTGCTCGTAAACTGCTGTATGGGCACACAGCAGGGACCATCAGTAAAGGAGCAACATATGGGTTTTGGAGGGGCAGATTTCAGTAGGAAAATTTTTAGGTGCCATGTTGCATTTGAAGACACCCTGATGCACCCCTATAATGGAGACTCCAGGATAAGGTGAAAATTTCATTGGTACTATTTTGGGGTACATATGATTTTTTTGATCGCTCAATATTACGCTTTTTGTGAGGCAATGTAACCGTGAGGCTGTTCTGGCACCACTTTTATTTTTTATTTCTATGGCGTTCACCTCACCTCATCAGGTTTTTGTGTTGCCATATTCTTAAAGCCATATTATTTTAACTTTTCTGCAGATCGTCTTGTGTGGGCTTCGTTTTTTGCAAAAAGAGTTGACATTTTTATTGGGATCATTTTGGGGTACATATGATTTTTTGATTGCTCGATATTACACTTTTGGTGACCAGAAAATGGAACAGTTTTTATTTAATTTTTTTTACGGTGTTCACTTGATGGGGTAGATCATATGATATTTTTATATACGGAATATGTCTAATTTTTTAATTAATAATGGGTTGATGAAGGGAAAGGGGCACTTTTTTTATTGGAAACTTTTTTTTATTGGAAACTTTTTTTTCCCTTTTTATTTTTGTCCCAGTATGGGACTTAAACGTTTGAGACTCTGATCGCTGGTTCAATACAGTACAATACATGCTGAGGGCTGGGCCTCATAGGCTTCCATACATGGCAGACCCCACAGCCTCTGGGATGGCCATTGACTTCCTGTCACTGCAGCCCGGGGGGCTGATGGATAGACATAGGGAGCCCCCTCCCTCTGTGAACCTCGTATATGTTGCAGTCAGCATTGATCATGACATATACAGTATGGGGTTAATCTGCCGGCATCAGCAGGGTCCTGGCTGTCAGTCACTGTTTGGCTCCCGTGCCCGCCCGATCATCATGATTTACTAGTGCGTCAATTTGTGGGAAATCACTTCCCGCTGTGACATACTATTAAGTCATATATCAGCAAGGGGTAATAGACTTCACAGAAAAACAGCAAGCTTCATTGCTATCAGCAGTGAAGGGGCTAAGGGACTTCAGGTACCAAGCTACCCTGACATGACCCAAATGTAGGCTAGGAACAGAATGCAAGCATTATGGATAAAATTGCACAGATCTCACTCTATACCCCGTCACTACAGAGCAGAAAGCATGAACATTTAAAGGAATGCTAATCAATCAAGAACTCCTCCCTAAACTAGCCAAGCAAAGTGATCATCTGACCAGATGTAAGTCGATCTCCCCAGAAGTGGTTGTAGACAGGAGAAGTTGAGACAATAGGGACAATGCTGCCATAACCCCCCTGTTCCTTCAAGGAGAACTGAAGAGCCCTTAATCTTGGGGTTACCACAATTGGCAGCATGGGAGGATATTATCAACTTATCAGCATGGGTGTTCTGAACCACTTGCCAGGACATTTCTTCTTAGCCATAGCCCCTCCATTCAACAAGATAATGAAGTTGTCTGCTTTGCACATGACCATTTAGTTTTCCATTCTTTTAATCCATCAGAAGCATGGAAATATGAAAAATTGATCCTTTATTTTGAACATCTGTTGTGCTTATTTTGCATCCATTTAGCCGTTTCCATCTGAGATGGGGAAAAGTCCTCCATGAAGGATGCAGTCTCTTAGCTAATATTATGTACTCTGTTTAGCATCCTAGACAGATGCATAGAGCTATCTTCATCTTTGATTCCTGTTTTGAGCTCCCAGGGTGTAACAGCAGTTCTATGTTCTATGACAATTCTTTCAGTCTCCGCAGATCAAGAAAACAACAGGATGTAATGTATGATACTATCTTGGCTTTATTTTAAGTAAGCCATTTTTTTCTAGCTTGTGTTAGGGAAGCTGCGGTCTGAAGAAAACAGGAACTTGTGGAGGAGTCACTGTCTGTGATTCAAAACAAGCAACTTATTCTTCTAGACATAGAAAAGGCTTGCCTGTCATTGATAATATGCCCATGAACGAAAATGGACAGACTGCAGTATATTGATGATAGCATTGAAAGGTGATAGTGGAGGGTTACCTGCATTGTTTGGTGCTAACAGTAAGTTTTTAAAATGGAATAAAAATCAATTAGGTTTTCCAAATTAGACCCATTGCAGACTTTTTTTTTTTATTTGATCAGTTTTTGCATGCAGTATTTTGGGGGTACAAACAGGAGCGGTGCCAAAAAGGAGTGCTACAATTGAAACAGTTTTAGCTAAAAAGAACTGCATGCACAAAAGTGGACCATAGTGCTCATGTTAAAGGGGTTATCCAATATCAATAACTGCCCCCCCATGTGCCGGGCCCCTCACAGGGAATATACTTACCCCGCTCCCTGCGCCGCTCCTTGTCCCCACACCGCCGCTGCTGCTTCTCCCCGTGTGCGACACCGGGATGTTTTCATCCATGCCCGGGGAGAAGCGGGGACCCAGGTAAGTATATTCCCTATGAGGGGTCTGGGACATGGGGGCAAGTTATTGATATTGGATAACCCCTTTAATGGAAGATGCCAGAACATGGAGACCCTTGCGGCTCTGTACATCACCATATTGTGTTCTGTGCTAAAGATATTCTTCACTAGACGAAGCTTCATGTGCCCAATGAAGAGGATTTATTCTTCCTTTCACCCGAGCACCTAGCTCATAACCCCAAGACTTGAAAAAAAGTACCAATACTTGGAAACGCGTTATCACCGAGATTTCCAATAAAGTGATTCAAATGATCTCATCGTTCTGGTCATGTTTGCGCCTGGAGGTGTCCAAGTTGTGCAGGCCCTCCCTATTGTCTGCATCCTTTTATCTATTCTTCACTAGAGGAACTACACAATCCAAAGTAAAAATGTATAATGATTGCAGTAACTATATTCATCCTTATACAGAGGGTATTATTGCTGCATGTAAATGTAACTAAATAAGCGGGAAACGATCATTGCTCTGAGTATGGGGTCATATAAATGGGCTCTAATTTTTTAAAGCCTAGAATATTAATTTCAGTATCAGTGATAGGTTTCAAAGGGCTTGTCTAGGTCCATCCTCTCCAAGATTGACTTTACCTGTGACCATGTCCTTCTCTAGTCCACAGTTGAGCGTGCTGGCCCTCTTGGATTCCAGTTCGGCAGGAAATTTCCTGCACCAGGCCATGGTGAAACAATATCTGATACCTATTCAACAGCTTGAGAGACCTTTTGTGGTGACATCTGTTAATAGAAGGACTCTCTTCGAGTTCTTTCAGTTTGTCACTGCTCCTCTAGATCTGCAAGTGGGTGCACTCCACTCAGAGAAGATTTCATTTCTGGTTCTTCTGAAGTCCACTAGTCCCCTGCTGCTAGCACTACTTGGGTTCAGTCAGCATAGTCCAGTACTGGATTGGAAATGTGGTGAGATTTTATGTTGGGGGTCAACCTGTCATTCCAAATGCCTGACTCCTGTACAGCAAGGCCTGCCAGTGGCTTATGACAGTTTTGCTGACTTCTTTGACAAAAAATAGACTGAATTCCTGGCACGTCATCATCCTTATCTGCTGCCTGGTACCACATCTCCTCGGGGCAGTCTACCCTTCTGAGATCCAAGCTATGGCGGATTAGATCTAGGAAAATCTAGACAGAGGTTTTATTCGTAAGTCTTCTCCCACTGTAGCCGGATTCTTTTTCGTCAAGAAAAAAAGATGGGTCACCCCGACCCTATATAGACTATCAGGGCTTGAACTCTATTACTTTTAAAAACAAATATCCATTACTTTTAATTCTTGAGTACCCTGTTTGACCTCTAGTGTTGTGCACGTATCTTCACTAAACTGGATCTGCGTGGGGTTTATAACCTATTCCATATTCGCAAAGGAGATGAGGGGAAGACTGCCTTTAACAATCAGGAAGAGCACTATGAGTTTTTGGTAATAGTCTCAAAAATTTGTGAACAACATCTTCAGGGACATTCTGGATGTGTGTGTTCTCGTTTATCTTGACGATATCCTGATTTTCTCTTTAGATATCAGCTCACATCACAGACACGTCCGTAAGGGAAAACTATATGCCATATGCAAGAAATATGTCTTTGAATGAATTTCCCTTCCTTTTCTAGGATATATATGGGGTCATTTATCAAACTGGTGTAAATTAGAACTGGCTTAGTTGCCCATAGCAACCAATCAGATTCCACCTTTCATTTTTGACATCTCCTTTGGGAAAGGTGGAATCTGATTGGTTGCTATGGGCAACTAAGCCAGTTCTAATTTACACCAGTTTGATAAATGACCCCAATAGTCTCTCAGTAGGGCCTTCAAATGGATCCTGACAGAGTTCTTCTGTTTTAAACTGGCCTCGTCCGTCTGGTTTACATGCAATTCAGCAATGCCTGGGTTTTGCAAACTTTTACAGACAGTTAATCCTTCACTTCTCCACCTTAACTGCATCTATATCTGCTCTCACCCATAAAGGGGCTGATGCCAAGAGGTGGACTCCGGAGGCAGAATCCACCTTTCAAGCCTTGAAACAAGCCTTTTTTCAGCACCCTTTATTCATCAGCCCGATATTACAAAGCAGTTCTTCTTGGAAGTAGATGCGTGCTCCACCAGGGCAGGGGCAGTTCTTACACAGAAAAGTGTTTCTGAAGAGATGGTGATGTGTAGATTCTTTTCCAAGTCCTCTGCTCCTGAGCGGAAGTACTCTATAGGACACTGAGAATTGTTGGCCATCAAAATGGCTCTGGAAGAGTGGCGAAACCTGCTAGAAACATAGAATGTGTCGGCAGATAAGAACCATTTGGCCCATCTAGTCTGCCCAATATACTGAATACTATGGATAGCCCCTGGCCCTATCTTATATGAAGGATGGCCTTATGCCTATCCCATGCATGCTTAAACTCCTTCACTGTATTTGCAGCTACCACTTCTGCAGGAAGGCTATTCCATGCATCCACTACTCTCTCAGTAAAGTAATACTTCCTGATATTACTTTTAAACCTTTGCCCCTCTAATTTAAAACGATGTCCTCTTGTAGCAGTTTTTCTTCTACAGGAAGACTAGAAGGAGCTAGTCTTCCTGTAGTGATCTAAACTGATCACAAAAATTAGATTTATTTACAGAAAGCACAACGACTTAATTCTCGACAGGTCCGGTGGTCATTGTTCTTTGCCCGATTTGATTTTCTTCTGCACTTCCATTCCACAGATAAGAATATTAAAGCTGACACTCTATTAAGATCCTTTGATTCCATTGATCAAGAGCTAAAGCCGCAATACATCATAGACTGCTAAAATTGTAGCTGTGGCTCCTGTTCCAGTGGGGAATGTTCCCCCTGGTAAGACATTTTTCCCGGAGTCCAAAAGAAGACTGGTTTTGTCTTGGGAATATCGTTCCAAGGTATCTGGGTACCATGGTCAACATAAAACTGCAAATGTAATCTGTTGGTATTATTGATAGCCTTCCATGATTGAGGATATCCAGAAATTTGTTTATGCTTGCACCACATAGGCTCAGAACAAGACCCCGAAACAAAAAACCCCTAGTCTTCTTTGTCCTTTACCCATTCCTGAGGCTCCGTGGAAGCACATAGCTATGGACTTTATCACTTTATCCAATGGATGTACAGCCATTTGGGTATTTTTTCCAAAAGTAGCTCATTTTGTCCCTATAACTGTATTACTCTCAGACAGACATCAATCATATCTTACGGCTCCACAGATTTCCACTGCATATAGTGTCTGATAAAGTATACTTTGAAATACTTTTAAACTCATAGATGTATTTCTGGACTGTTCTTCCACAAACCGTCCAAAGTCGAATGGGCACATTGAACGTACCAATCAGATCTCACCTAATTATCTCACATTACTAACGCACATCAAGACGACTGGGCTGGTCTGCTTCTAAGGGCAGAGTTTTCTCAAAATCATACCAGCAACTCCACAGACAAATCCCATTTCTTCATGGTTTATGGCCATCAACTCAGGATTCCTCTTACTGTCTCTTCTATGTCTGAAGTTCCAGCAGCTGTTTCTTCAGTGGAGAATTTTTCTAATGTCTGGCAGGAAACCAAGACCGCACTAGAGAGAGCCACAGTTCGGATGAAGAAGTTTGCCAATCACAAGCGTAGATCTCCTCCACGGTTCGCTCCAGGTGACACAGGATGGCTCTCTTGTAAGTACATCAAGTTAAAGGTGCCTTCCTACAAACTAGATCCTTGATTTCTTAGACCTTTCGAAGCAGGGGCGTAACTAGAAGTGCCTGGGCCCCACAGCAAATTTTTGTATGGGCCCCCCCAGCCCCCCGTCCAATTTTTGATATACTATTTTTACCCCCACCTGTCCTTTTTATGTTTGATAAAAATCTTTTTTATTTATATGCAAATTACCTTCCTAACATGCCCAAAGGGCTGTCCCTCCGGCCGTTTGTGCCCAGCCGCGCCCATTATCGCCAAGCCCACCACCGCCCCGCTGTTAATTATTCACTGCTGTCCTCGTCTTTTTTTTTTTTCTAAGTGTGCCGTAGTCTCGCGCATGCGCCGATGTTACTCACGTGCGGGCCCGCGCGGTGTCCTGGCAGCAGCCTCAAGTAATGTAATCGCGCATGCGCCAGAAAGCGTAGAAAGCTGGCGCATGCGTGATTACACTACTTGAGGCTGCTGCCAGGACACCACATGGGCCCGGACGTGAGTAACATCAGCGCATGCGCGAGACTACGGCGCACTTAGAAAAAAAGACGAGGACAGCAGTGAATAATTAACAGCGGGGCAGTGGTGGGCTTGGCGATAATGGGCGCGGCTGGGCACAAGGAGGGACAACCTCTTGGGCATGTTAGGAAGGTAATTTGCATATAAATAAAAAAGATTAAACTTGATTGACACGCTGTCGGGCGCCGGGCCCCGAAGCAGCCCGGGCCCCGAAGCAGCCGCTTCCCCTGCAGTTACGCCACTGATTCGAAGTTATCAAAAAATGGAATCTTGTATGCTACAAGTTTTGTCTCCCTGCCTATTCGCGTATACCCAACTCTTTTCAAAGCCCCTGGTCTTCAACAGATACTCCAAAGGTTCTAAGCCTGTTGCCTCCTCAGTCAATTGTGAACATATTTATGAGATCAGGAACATTTGTAATGTGAATAAAATCAGGGGGGAAAAAAACATACTTTATTTGCGGACTGGAAAGGTTATGGTCCAGAAGAGAGGGTTTAGAGCCTTTGGAAAATATTGATGCACTTCTTTTAGAGAGATTCCTGCAAAGATCTGGCATAAAGAACGTAAGGGGGGGGGGGGGGCGCTACTGTTAGGCTGGTGGCCAGTGTACGTCGCTGTCCCAGACAGGTGCAGGCGTCATTCCACTCTCGCTGTGTGTGCATTGGGACTAGTGCTCAGTGAAGTTCCTTACGGCACTGATTGAGTTAATCCTTCCCTTTTGCTCCTTGTCCAGCTGCTGACTAAGGTGCTGATCAGCCTCCCTATTTAGCTGGGCTGTGGATTCACCTCCAAGCCATGAGCTTTGAGGTTTTCCTAGTCTCTATTAACCAGCGAAGGTGTGATCTCTTGTCTGACTACCTGTATACCGTACCTTGCCTGTCTACTGATTCTGCCACCTGCCCCAACCTTGGACCTGCTATCTGGAATAGACATGTACTCAGCCTTCCCTGATCTTGGACTGTGTTCAGACAGTTTGGGTTGTATTAATCACTGAAAACTGGAGAAGAATAAAATATATGAGGAAGTTCAGTATAGTGCTTTTCAAGCACTATAATAATGCTTTTACCATTTGGTGTGACATTCGCACCTTGTCTTTCATGCCATTTGTCAGCGATGTAACATGCCAGGTGCCGTCGTAGCGCTCATCACAGCAGCATCACGTGCGGTCCGCCCGACATCTATCAGGCCCCAGCACTGCCCTACTAGTAGTATTCGCAAACTAAGTGGGTAGGTGGAGCCTGACTAACATTGATCAGGCTCCGTCCACCCATGTCCAGGGCCGGCAAACTGAGCAATTGCCCAGGGCCCCCAACCTGGAAGGGGGCCCCCTGCTTTAGGCTCTTCAGCAGAACATCCGCGGAAGCCAGAGGGCGTTCAGCAGAAGAGCGCTCAGTGCAGAGACGCGGCCAGTTACTCTGCGCAGCTGCCAGCCGCGCTCCTTGTACTCGTCAACCGCACAGTGATGGAGGAGGGAGAGAGCGTCCCTCCCTCTCCCACTGTAATGCGGCCCGCCACTGCCACCAATGAAATCACAAGGGGAGGGGCCTCTGAAGCTGAAGTACCAATGAAAAACCCATATAATTAAAATAGGTGGAGGGAAGGAATAGAAATGAACCAAGGTCCTCTGCTGGCTGCTTCTGAGGTGAGGCAAGCCAGCCAGAGAGTGCCCATTGAAGCAGCAGCATCTCCACAAGACCACAACCACCACAATTGCTATTTGCCAGTCCCAGCCATTAGCAGCCCAGGCCCATGACCCCACAGGGTGTAGCAGAAGGACTCTGGTATCCCAGACTGTCCATCCCATACTGTACACAAATGATTAGCCTTCCTAAAAATAAAGGCAGACGAAAGCATACGTACCAGATGAGCCAGCAACATTGGGGTTAATGTGACTCATTTACCCCAATCTTGCCACTGCCATGTGTTAAAACCTGATGGGGGTCACTTATTTTTAATGTAAGGCACATGCTTTTCTAAATTTGTCCCCATGTGCCCCACATTAACCCTTTCAGGACCAAGCCATTTTTCACCTTTCTGCCCAGGCCATTTTTAGCAAATCTGACATGTGTCACTTTATGTGGTAATAACCTTAAAATACTTTTCATTTACCAGGCCATTCTGAGAATGTTTTCTCGTCATATATTGTACTTCATGGCAGTGGTAAAATTGAGTCAAAAATGTTCATTTTTATTTATAAAAAAAATAAAAAAATTTACCAAATATTTCGAAAAATTTCCACATTTCAATTTCTCTACTTTTATAATAGATAGTGATAACTCCAAAAATAGTTACTACTTTACATTCCCCATATGTCTACTTCATGTTTGGATAATTTTGTGAATGCCATTTTATTTTTTGGGGACCTTAGAAGTTTAGAAGCAAATCTTGAAATTTGTCGGAAAATTTCCAAAACCCACTTTTTAACGACCAGTTCAGGTCTGAAGTCAGTTTGTGAGGCTTACATAAAAGAAACCACCCAAAAATGACCCCATTTTAGAAACTACACCCCTCAAGGTATTCAAAACAGATTTTACAAATGGGGGGACGGAGCCAGCACCCGAGCTTGATGGCCGTGTCTTGCTGAGCTCCGGATCTCAACCTGCAGTGGAGGCAGCTATATAAAGCACACAGAAGCAGAGATGGTCAAGATCCGGAGACTCGGGGGCACTTACCAAAACTTAATCTCAGTCCTCTGGCATGATGAAATTCCTGAAGAAACAACCGAGCACCATGGCTCCTAAGGATGCCAAGATGGCGGCGGAAGCGTGCCGCTCCCAGGAAGCTGCTACAGACGACCGTGAAGGAAAAGAAACTAACAAAACCCGCAGCCTCCCGGTTTCACGCTGCTTTATTAAACAGGCGCTCGAGGAGGCTCTGGGGCCAATTAAGCAAAAGCTGATGGTGGTGGCACAAGAGATACAGCATATAGGCCACCGGGTCGACACTTTGGAAAGTGTACAGGCCTCAGCCATTGAGCACACTACAGCTGTCTCACAGTCTCTCGCTATGTGCCAATCTCACATTAACTCTCTATATACTTCTCTTGAGGATCAGGAAAACCGCAGCAGGAGAAATAACCTCAGATTTAGGGGAATTCCTGAAACAGTGGCTGCAGATGACATCCCTGCAGCAGTCATACGGGTCGCAACCGTACTACTGGGGGAAGACAAATCCTCCGCCATTGTAATAGAAAGGGCCCACAGAGCACTTAGCCAGCACTCCAAAGACTCTGAACCACCAAGGGATATTATATGCAGATTCCTTAATTTTCAAGATAAAGAAATGATTCTCACTGCTGCTAGATCAGCGGATAATGTTTTGCTGGGGGATGCTCCTATCTCGATCTACCAAGACCTCTCTCCCCATACTTTACAGAAAAGGAGAGCCCTTAAACCGCTTACAGATCTCCTCAGGGAACAAAGGGTCCTATATCGATGGACTTTCCCTTTTGGATTAACCTTCACACTCTCTGACAAGCGAGTGATTATGTCTTCTTTTGCTGACCTCCCTGAAGCATTCAATACCTTGGGCATCCCACCTCTGTAGATAGAAAACTGGGACAGAGTCTCTGATGTGGCCAACTTACCGGCCCTCCCCAAACTACAACCTTGGGAACAAGCAAACACTCCTAAACAGCAGCGTGTCAAGAGGAGGAACGACGCCCTGACTCCCAAGAGGATTTCTTGGCCTCTAAATGACACTTGACTCTCCCTGTTCTAGGCCGATGGCCTGGTCTATATTCCTCCTCTCCTCATAGCCCCACCTGGACATTGCTTGTTTCTCCTACTTACTCATATCACTTACTATTCTATTTCTTAGTCATGTCCTTATGACAACTCCTCCCTCTCCTCTATTATATTTTTCACCATCTGGTACTTCCCCCTTATCTCTTATTATCCCTCTCCACTAGAGCTTAACAATACATCTATGTTATGGTAAAATGCTTAGTCTACTTCCACTGACCTGCAGGTCTGTAACGTTAATTACCTCTTCCTCCCCGCAAGAAGGTCCTCAGAGGCTTTTATGCTACTTACTTAACTGCACTATGTTTATCACTTTGATTACCTACTACTTTGTTCTTGTTTTTGTTAATTTTCTATTTGTTATTAGGCATGGGATGCTTAGGACGGTACCTGTGTGCCACTTCTTCCGGTTGCTATTTGAGGTTCTCTCTTCTCGAGGCGAATCTGACCCCTTCCCTCCTTCGGTCTGGTATAAGTATTTTTCCACCCTAGTTCTAATTTCCCTAGCTCTCACTCTAACCACCCCTTATGACTGACTTAAGAATTGTCTCATATAACGTCAAGGGTCTGAGATCCCCATCTAAGAGATGCCATATCTTCTCTCTTTTGGGAAAAGAAAAATGCTCAGTCATTTTCCTTCAGGAAACTCATTTTAAACATGGAAAATATCCCAATCTCTCCTTCTCTAGATTCTCCACTTGGTATCATTGCAGAGCAAGAGGGGCCGCCTCTAGAGGAGTTAGTATTGGTTTTCGCATTCAATTATAAGCATCACATACAAGAGCCTGAGGGTCGCTATATTATCCTAAAGGGCCAGGTGGGACAAACCCTATACACATTTGTAAATGTATATGCCCCCAACACTGATCAAACCCACTGGCTTATATCCCTTTTCTCATTGGTGGAAACCCATTCAGAAGGAATCCTTATCCTGGCCGAAGACTTTAACATGGCGCTCAACTCTCTTATCGACACTTCCTCTAAAAGATCATCTCTTTCATCCAAAGCCTTTAAGGCAATCCATGTCAAACTATTTAACTTGGGAATGCTTGATGTGTGGCGCTGCCTTTAATCCTGATCTAATTGACTACTCTTTTTACTCTACAGCGAATAACTCATACAGTAGGATAGACTACATCTTTGTGTCAAGGGAGCATCTGCAGCTCTGCCCCTCCTCCTGGATTGGTGACATGACGCTCTCCGACCACTCACCAATTTTTTGCGACATTCGTCCACTCCCCAGGCCTGGTAAGAATTTAGGTTGGAGGTTCAATGAGTCACTGTTGGGCAATTAGAAACATAAAAAACAAATAGCTTCCCTCTTGGATGAATATTTCTCAATCAACAATACCATAGAGGTATCCCCCCAGGTCCTGTGGGACACCCACAAAGTATATATTAGAGGCCAATTAGTCGGTCTTTGATCTTTCCTTAAGAAGGAGTCTGATAGAAAATTATCAACACTGCTGTCACAGATACATACCCTAGAAAAGGCCCACAAACAATCCTTACTAGCACAACAACTTTCAGAACTTTTGTCTCTTAGATCTGAGTTGAAAAACTTTCTTAATGAACGTTCTGCCAAGTTCTACCTGTCCTCACAGCAAAAATTCTTTGCTCATGGTAACAAAGCCTCAAAGTTCATGATGCAAAGAATAAAACAAAGAAGAAATTCCCGTTATGTTCAATGCAATAAATCTCCACAAAGCACCCAACTATTTAAAGCAGAGGAAATAGCAGAGCAATTCAGACTTTTCTATGAGTCTCTATATAACCTCCCCCCCTCAAAATTACCTGACCCTTCCCTAGGGAGAGAGGCTAATATCAGTTCATTCTTGGATACTCTAGATCTCCCCTCCCTATCACCAGACCAACGAGACTCCCTAATTAAACCTTTTACCATCTCTGAATTAACCTTAGCAATTAACTCATCCCCTCCAAGAAAATACCCTTGGCCCGATGGCCTCCCCCTATCCTATTACTTGCTTTCAAAGCTACACTTCTTCCATTCCTCCTCCCGGTATGTAATCTTACCATGCAAAACAAGTCTGCTTCTGCTGACATGACCAGAGCAACCATCACCATTATTCCCAAAGAAGACAAAGACTCTACCTCCTGCTCCAATTACCATCCTATCTCCTTTCTAAACATTGATCTCAAACTATTAGCCAAAATGCTAGCCATTAGACTACAGACTCTATTGCCTAATCTGGTCCACCCAGACCAGGTGGGCTTTGTCAAAAGACATGAGGGGAAGGACAATACCACTAAGGTCTTAAATGCCTTATACTACGCCTCCTGCAGATCCATTCCACTGGTCCTGCTTGGTACGGATGCCTAGAAGGCATTTGATAGAATCGACTGGTCTTATATCAAGTTAGCTCTGTCTAAGTTCCATATTCCAGAGCGCATTTATTCACCCTATTTTTGCTATGTACTCCAACTCCTCGGCGTCCGTATCGGTTAAGGGAGTTTTATCATCTAGATTCCCTATCAAGAATGGAACCAGACAGGGATGCCCACTCTCACCTCTTCTCTTTGTTTTAGTAATGGAGACGCTTTTACAGTCCCTCAGGCAGGAGAGGGAGATTAGAGGACTTCTTGTGGATGGCTATGAGTC
Source organism: Bufo bufo (assembly GCF_905171765.1). Classification (NCBI taxonomy): domain Eukaryota; kingdom Metazoa; phylum Chordata; class Amphibia; order Anura; family Bufonidae; genus Bufo; species Bufo bufo. Next base: position 100,768,569 of record NC_053391.1, on the reverse strand, counting down.
CAAACTGGCAGCGTTCACAGATGATCTTCTGATCCTCACTACAAATCCTAGCAAATCCCTGCCCATTACTCTGTCAATACTTGATCACTTTGGCCCCCTGTCCAACTTCAATATTAATCCCTCCAAGTCTCAAGTGATACACGTTGGCATCTCTCCCTCGGTTCTATCAGCTCTTTAGATTGACACTCCCTTTGATTGTCACATCCAACAATTGACATATCTTGGAGTGAAGCTTCCCTCCTTACCTCTCTGATCTGTTTAGACTTCACTATTTGCCTCTATTAAACTCTTTGGACTTTCCTTACCTTTCCTGGTTCAGAAGGAAAAATATCCTCATGTCCTTAGTGATACCTAGACTCACTTACTTAATGCAAGCTCTTCCTATTAAGATCCCTAGATCTTATTTCTATTCCTTAAACAAGCATATACATAGGTTCATCTGGCAGGGGAGGAGCTCGCTGATCTCCTTTGACACACTGTCTAAACCTAAATCCAGGGGTGGGATAGGTCTACCCGACCCTGAAATGTATATGAGAGCCATTCACCTCACTAGAGTTGTGGACTTGATCAGGAGCTCTCCCCATAAGTTGTGGCTCAACCTTGAAAATGCTTTCTTTTCAACACCCATCAGGGCCCTGCTGCTGGCCAACAGGCCACTCCCAGTACCCAACACCATCCCTAACCCCATGATCCAAAGTACACTAAAGGTCTGGGAGTGGTTCTTGGCCGGTTGTGGGGCTTTGGCATCACTCTCCTACTCATGAAAGTTATCATAGCTCTAGCTCCTAGGGAATTGAGAGAAAGTGGCCCAATTCCCCTAAGGTCTTCTACGATTCCTTTGTCGGAACTACTTGATCAAGACGGTTGTGTCTTGTCTGAACTCGCTATCCAAGCAAAATTTAAAACATCCATCCCTAATATTCTTCTCCCGCGCTTTCTTAGATCAGAGTCACTTCTTCTTCTCAGACAAATACAACTCCAGAAGGTGACTGCCTGGTTTGAGAAACTGATAGGAGGATCAGTGACCCCCCCCCCCCTAAAACCATATCCACGATTTACAAGAGGCTCAAGACCCCATCTCACGATATTAAACTTGCTGTTGTAAGTTTATGGGAGAAAGACGAAAACCTATCTACTACTGAGATTACAAAAATATTTGTCACCAAACATAACCTGTCTAGATGCATCCGCATTCAAGAGAACGGTTATAAAGTTTTGAGTTCTGACACGTTGGTATAAGACGCCTGATAAGATCTCCCTATTTGCGCCTAACACTTCGGATGTTTGCTGGCATTGACACAATGAAAAAGGCACTTTTTTCCATATCTGGTGGTCCTGTAAAATAATTAAAGATTGGTGGTTCAAAATTGTCAGGCTAAGCAACCAGATCTGCCAGTCCTTCTTTCCCTGTACCCCTGAATTGACCCTGCTCACTTTTGGCATCAGGGGAATGGGTACACATAGAGCATCTCTCTTCTCTCATTTACTAGTGCAGCCAGACAGTACCGCAGGGGCAACACGTTAGGTGCACGGTGGGCCGATGAGGGGCCAAACAATAACACACAGTTCATCGGTTTACTCACGGTTAGCAGAAAGCCTCCCTGGGCTGGCAGCACAGTGTTGAGGAAGACAGCACGAAATCCTCCGGGGCACGCTCTGTGGTAGGGAAGCATCAGCCAAGATGGAGGTTGAGGTGCCCTTGGTGTCAGGGGTGCTTGTTGCGGCTGGTATTTGTCGTGACGTCAGTACCATTAATGGTGGTACAACCAATGGTAAGAATGAAGTAGACAGTGGTAGGATACAACTCACAGCTTTTACTGATGTTGGTTCCAGTTGCAGCATGTACATCAAATAGAATACAGTCCTTTGCAACTTAAAGGAATCCTGCTGATCCACTGTTAATAGGTTTGGCTGGATTTAGCTTAGCCTGAAGGTTCTGTATCAGTGTAATTTGGTGAGGTTGCCTGTAATACCTATTTAGTATGCTTAGTCCTTCTTGTTTCTATTTCTTCCAAGCCCTTAAACAGGTAGCTAATCTGTATTCTTCAAAGTATGGTGAGGCTGCCTGTAGCTAGATTGTCCTCCACCATGTGCAAAGGTGTCCATTAAGCCTTTAGTAATGGCTGTTATCACTGATGTCTCTCTTTAGCTTGGTTAACTTCTTCCAGGGACGAAAACGCTATCCTCTGGTTTCAGGATCTAGGATCTAAGAAGGTCACAAGAGGAAAACACTCTCCTGCGCCTAATACCTTGGCTCTACCTCATTTCTGCATTTGGCTTCACCCACTAATGTGTGGTGTGTAGCCTCAGAGTACCACTGACTCTGCTACTCTTTCACTTTACTTCTCTCCTTTCCCTCCTTCTCTAATCTCTCTACACTAGGCCTGACCTAAGTATTTTTATGACCTAAGTGCTATCCCCATCTAGTGGTGGGATGTATAAATTACACCAGACCAGCCTATGAGCAGGGATACAACAGGTGTTGTAGTACAAAATGACATGCAAGTTGATAATACAGTGTTAAAGCTATTTTGCAGTTCCCACGGGTTCCTGAGTGGGACGCTGCATACCCCTATGGTAAAATATAAGTCGCCCTCGACGTTGGTAATATCTGAAGCTGTGGATCTCTAAGCCGTGTCCTGAAATACACCAAATACACACCACCAAATATGCACATGTGAATATAAACATTGCAATGTATTATCATGACTCTTCAATAACCTCTTGTAAATAAAGGGTTATGCACAAAAATACATTCTAGGCAAATATACAAAATATATCACATACACTTTTTATTTTTTGTGGTAGATGCGTTACGGCCAAAAATAGTGATTAAAGAATGATCTCACATAAGGGCAGTAAAGTCCATGATATGGGTTTGAAAAAAAGTCCATACCTAAAATGGGGTATAAAACATGTATAAAACTTTTTAAAGTGCAAAAATGTGTGTAGAAAAGTCTTTCTGGGTGGTATACTTTAAACGTTGCATTAACCACCTCCGGACCGCCTAACGCACGGATGCGTCCGGAAGGTGGTTGATTCATTCCTCCTGGCGAGACGCGAGATTTTGGGTCAGAGCCGGCCCGCGCATGCACATCGCGGGCCGGCAAAAGTTAAAGTACAAGTTCGTCACCAGCCTGCCAGCAACGATCATTGGCTGGCAGGCTGGCGATTTTCAAAAAAACGAATCACAAGCCGTATAACAGATCATATTAGTAAATATGATCTGTTATATGGCTTGTCTGCTCCTCTGCTGGTCCTTTTCGTCGGTTGGATCCAGCAGAGGAGCAGAGATCACAGTGAGTAGCACCAACAGTACACTTTAGCCCCAGATCACCCCCCTGCACCCCAATTAACCCTTTGATCACCCCTTTGATCGCCCCTGTCAATCACTAGTGAAAGGAAAAAAGTGATCAGTGTAAACTGTCACTTTTTTTTTCCCACTGGTATTGACTGTTAGGTTTTAGGGATAGTTTAGGCCCCTTGGTTAGGTAGTTTAGGGATCAGTTAGCACCCAGCCCACCGCACCGCAGTCACTTATTCGCTGTTTAGCGTATCGCTAATCAGCATTTGTACTTTTATAGTATCTGTAAGTGATCAAAAGTGATCACGGTCAGATCTATAATTGTATTAGTGTCACCTTAGCTCGCCCTCCACCCAAAACGCAGTGTTTGCCCGATCAGGCCTGATCGGTCGCCCACACGTGCGTTCACCCACGCCCGCCCCGCCGCAGTGACAAAAAATATATATTTTTTGATCACTGCACATTCACTTTACACGTGCTGCGGCGATAAAAAAATCAGTTTTGATATTTTTTATCAACCGCAGTGGCCTCCAGTACTTCGCTAGCCTCCCTTTTGTAAGACAGGCTTGCTTTTTTTCTTGGGTAGTCTCAGGGAATACCCCTAAATTTAGTAGTCCAAATGTCAAACAGGGGGTATTCTTCTGAAGAGGCCTACAGAATTCTGACCCAGTCGGATGAGGAGTGGGAACCCTCATCTGACGAATCTAGCGGGTCAGAATATGAACCTGTAGAAAGCAGTGGCTCTCTGACCCAAAGTTCGGACGAGGAGGTGGAGGTCCCTGATAGAACCAGGCGTACCCGGCCCCGTGTCGCTAGACCACAGGTTGCGCAGGATCCGCTTCAAGAGCAGCAGAGTGGGGCTGGCGCTGTCGGATCACGTGGTGAGGCATACACCAGCAGCGCAGCCCTTCCTGGACCTAGTACCAGCACTGCCGTACAACATGGTGAAGTAGCGAGCACCAGAAGGGCAGTTGAAGCTGGTACGGTGGCACGTGCAGTAGTTACCCCGTCGCAGCCACCGCACAGACAGGCCCGTAGAGCCCCTAGAATCCCTGAGGTGCTGGCAAATCCTGATTGGCAGTCACCAACTTCAGCCGCACCAGTAGTTCCCCCTTTCACCGCCCAGTCTGGAGTTCGGGTTGAGACGGCTCAGATCGGTTCGGCCCTGGGATTTTTTGAGCTGTTCTTGACTGCGGAGCTCTTAGACTTAGTTGTGGCAGAAACAAATCGGTATGCCACACAATTTATAACCGCCAACCCGGGAAGCTTTTATGCCCAGTCTTTCCGGTGGAAACCAGTCCAAGTTTCCGAACTTAAAATTTTTCTGGGCCTTCTCCTCAACATGGGTCTAACTAAAAAGCATGAATTGCGGTCATATTGGTCCACGAACCCGATTTATCACATGCCCATGTTCTCTGCTGCTATGTCCAGGACACGATTTGAGACCATCCTGCGTTTCCTGCATTTTAGCGACAACACCACCTCCCGTCCCAGAGGCCACCCAGCTTTTGACCGGCTCCACAAAATTCGGCCCCTCATAGACCATTTCAACCAGAAATTTGCAGATTTGTATACCCCAGAGCAAAACATCTGCATAGACGAGTCCCTAATACATTTTACCGGGCTCCTTGGCTTCAAACAATACATCCCAAGCAAGCGTGCCCGGTATGGGGTCAAATTGTATAAGCTCTGTGAAAGGGCCACAGGCTATACCCACAAATTTCGTGTCTATGAGGGAAAAGATCAGACCCTGGAGCCGGTCGGTTGCCCTGACTACCTGGGGAGCAGTGGGAAGACAGTCTGGGACTTGGTGTCACCCTAAGGCTACTTTCACACTTGCGTTCAGGGCGGATCCGTCTGGGGTCTGCCCAGACGGATCCGCTCATATAATGCAGACTTGGGACCCGTTCAGAACGGATCCGTCTGCATTATATTGTAGAAAAAATTCTAAGTGTGAAAGTAGCTTCAGACGGATCCGTCCAGACTTTACATTGAAAGTCAATGGGGGACGGATCCGTTTGAAAATTGAGCCATATAGTGTCAAATTCAAACGGATCCGTCCCCATTGACTTACATTGTAAGTCTAGACGGATCCGTTTGCCTCCGCACGGCCAGGCGGACACCTGAACGCTGCAAGCAGCGTTCAGGTGTCCGCTTGCTGAGCGGAGCGGAGGCTGAACGCTGCCAGACTGATGCATTCTGAGCGGATCCGCATCCATTCAGAATGCATTGGTAGCTGGACGGATGCGTTCGGGGCCGCTTGTGAGACACTTCAAACGGAGCTCACAAGCGGAACCCCGACGCTAGTGTGAAAGTAGCCTTATTCGGCAAGGGGTACCATCTTTATGTGGACAATTTCTACACAAGTGTGGCCCTCTTTAGGCATTTGTTTCTAGAACAGATTTGCGCCTGTGGCACCGCCGGCTCGTTACCACAGTCTTGCAAGGGGGGAGAGGGCTGCCTTGTGTAACGAAGAACTGCTCGCGGGGAAATGGAGAGACAAGCGTGACGTTTACATGCTCTCCTCCATTCACGCAGACACGACAATCCAAATTGAGCGAGCAACCCGTGTCATTGAAAATCCCCTCTCAGTCCACGACTATAATGCGCTCATGGGAGGGGTGGACTTCAATGACCAGATGTTGTCTCCGTATTTAGTTTCCCGCAGAACCAGACGCTGGTATAAGAAGGTGTCTGTATATTTGATTCAATTGGCTCTGTATAATAGTTTTGTTCTCTACAGTAAGGCTGGGAGAACACGATCCTTCCTCAAATTTCAGGAAGAGATCTTCGAGAACCTCCTGTATCCAGAAGGTTCCGTGGCCCTATCCACCAGTGTAGTTAGCCGTCTACACGAGCGACATTTCCCCAATGTCGTTGCCGGTACCTCAACCCAACCGTCACCCCGAAAAAGATGTCGTGTCTGTAGCAGGAGTGGAATAAGGCGTGACACCCGCTATTTCTGTCCTGACCACCCTGCCCTATGCTTAGGAGAGTGTTTCCGGAAGTACCACACACAGGTACACCTAGCATAGGGATTGCATCTCACAGGACAGGCACACAGGGCTATTAGGGCCCATTCACTCACAGCTGCTGCAAACGTCTCCTTTCACATGGGACAAAGTGCATAACGCACTTCGCCACATCTTTGGGCGATTTGCGCTTTGCACATTGACCCATGGGGAAGGAGAGGTTTGTTCTATAAAGGTAAAAAAAAAAAAAAAGGTTAATGTTCAGTTCAAAAAGTTAAAGTTTATATGTTCTCTTCCAAAGTTAATAAAATGATTGTGTTGCGGCCTGGTTTTTTCTTTTTTTTTTTTACCTTCCAGGTGGACCAACCGATCGACTAGCTGCAGCACTGATGTGCATTCGGACAGAAGCATTGCGCTGCTGTCAGATTACACACAAGTCGGTGTATGCGGCGCTGCAAGACGAGATTTCTCCTCTGCAGTAAAAGATACGTTTGCCGAGGCATATGAGCTGAGGAGGTGGCGGTGTTCCTATGCTTTGGCAAACACTTTGTATATAAAAAAATAAATAAAAAATCCCGGCAATGATTTATTCATCCACATCGATTGATGTGAATGGAGAAATCGGGTTTGCCAGGGCATACGAGCTAAGTGGGTATGGATGTTGGGCGGAGCTCCTATGTCCTGGCAGACGCCTTTCCCCTCCTTTTTTTTTTGGCAGAGATTTTTTCATCCACATTGATCGATGCGAATGAAGAAATCTGTGCCATTCATTTTTTTCTTTCAGCCCAGAGGCTGAACGGAAAAAAAAAATCTCATTACCTGTATGCTCAATATAAGGAGAATAGCAGAAACTCCTAATGCTGGCCATACATGTAATGATTGCGGAGACCCTCAAATGCCAGGGCAGTACAAACACCCCACAACTGACCCCATTTTGGAAAGAAGACACCCCAAGGTATTCGCTGAGGGGCATATTGAGTCCATGAAAGATTTAAATTTTTGTCCCAAGTTAGCGGAAAGTGAGACTTTGTGAGAAAAAATAAAATAAAAAATCAATTTCCGCTAACTTAAGCCCAAATTTTTTTTTCTATGAACTCGCCAGGCCCCTCATTGAATACCTTGGGGTGTCTTCTTTCCAAAATGGGGTCACATGTGGGGTATTTATACGGCCCTGGCTTTTTAGGGGCCCTAAAGCGTGAGAAGAAGTCTGGGATCCAAATGTCTAAAAATACCCTCCTAAAAGGAATTTGGGCACCTAGAATGCCAGGGCAGTATAACTACCCCACAAGTGACCCCATTTTGGAAAGAAGACACCCCAAGGTATTCGCTGATGGGCATAGTGAGTTCATGGAAGTTTTTATTTTTTGTCACAAGTTAGTGGAATTTGAGACTTTGTAAGAAAAAAAAAAAACATAATTTTCCGCTAACTTGTGACAAAAAATAAAAAATTCTAGGAACTCTCCATGCCCCTCACGGAATACCTTGGGGTGTCTTCTTTCCAAAATGGGGTCACTTGTGGGGTAGTTATACTGCCCTGGCATTCTAGGGGCCCAAATGTGTGGTAAGAAGTTTGAAATCAAAATGTGTAAAAAATGACCGGTGAAATCCGAAAGGTGCTCTTTGGAATGTGGGCCCCTTTGCCCACCTAGGCTGCAAAAAAGTGTCACACATGTGGTATCTCCGTACTCAGCAGAAGTTGGGCAATGTGTTTTGGGGTGTCATTTTACATATACCCATGCTGGGTGAGAGAAATATCTTGGCAAAAGACAACTTTTCCCATTTTTTTATACAAAGTTGGCATTTGACCAAAATATTTATCTCACCCAGCATGGGTATATGTAAAATGACACCTCAAAACACATTCCCCAACTTCTCCTGAGTACGGCGATACCACATGTGTGGCACTTTTTTGCAGCCTAGGTGGGCAAAGGGGCCCACATTCCAAAGAGCACCTTTCGGATTTCACCGGTCATTTTTTACACATTTTGATTTCAAACTTCTTACCACACATTTGGGCCCCTAGAATGCCAGGGCAGTATAACTACCCCACAAGTGACCCCATTTTGGAAAGAAGACACCCCAAGGTATTCGCTGATGGGCATAGTGAGTTCATAGAAGTTTTTATTTTTTGTCACAAGTTAGTGGAATATGAGACTTTGTAAGAAAAAAAAAAAAAAAAAAAAACATTTTCCACTAACTTGTGACAAAAAATAAAAAGTTCTATGAACTCACTATGCCCATCAGCGAATACCTTAGGGTGTCTACTTTCCGAAATGGGGTCATTTGTGGGGTGTTTGTACTGTCTGGGCATTGTAGAACCTCAGGAAACATGACAGGTGCTCAGAAAGTCAGAGCTGCTTCAAAAAGCGGAAATTCACATTTTTGTACCATAGGTTGTAAATGCTATAACTTTTACCCAAACCATTTTTTTTTTACCCAAACATTTTTTTTTTATCAAAGACATGTAGAACAATAAATTTAGGGAAAAATTTATATATGGATGTCGTTTTTTTTGCAAAATTTTACACCTGAAAGTGAAAAATGTCATTTTTTTTGAAAAAAATCATTAAATTTCGATTAATAACAAAAAAAGTAAAAATGTCAGCAGCAATGAAATACCACCAAATGAAAGCTCTATTAGTGAGAAGAAAAGGAGGTAAAATTCGTTTGGGTGGTAAGTTGCATGACCGAGCAATAAACGGTGAAAGTAGTGTAGGTCGGAAGTGTAAAAAGTGGCCTGGTCATTAAGGGTGTTTAAGCTATAGGGGCTGAGGTGGTTAACATAGTTCCTTGATAACCTGAAAATGGGGTAAAAAGGGGCTAATTGGCATAAAACACACAAATGAAGTGCAAAATTTTTGGATTCAGGTGGAGTCCTTGCAAATACAACACAGAGAGGGCCTCAAAACAAAAACAATAAGAGAAGTCCTCTCAAACAAATGGCAGCTCCTGCTCCAGATAAGTGATTCAGCAACGGCCTACTTTAATTGTAGGAATCTGAACAAGATGACACATCCGTAGGGATTGGACTTCCAGAATCCCAGGAATCAAGGGAATATCCTTCCGGTTGTCCCTCCATTATCTGCTGTTTAGGTGTGGATGGCAATTTCAGTTCCCTTTTCACCTTTTCAAAGATAGGGGGCTGTTCTTTTTTTATGTTACAATCCAGCCCAATTGCAGGGTCAATCCTGGTTACAGGGTTTGATTCCTCTGGTGGAGCTTTCATTGCTGAAGAATCTACTGGTTTCTCTGCATATGGTGGGATAGTGAATCCCTGATGCTGCTGTACAGCAAGTTGCTGGAACAAAACTGCACAGTCCTGTACAGCTGTACTGAGGCTTTATGGCTCGGGCCTTCTTCTTCTAACCCGTTCCCTCTGGGGTTTAGGTTTACTGTCAGGGTCTCTGGTAACAATGGCGGGTTGCCAGAGAATATTGGTTCCTGCAAAACCAGTGGCATATTGGTTCTGAGTACTTGGTGGCACATATTTTGCAGCAGTCCGCACGGGGGCGGTAGAAGGTTCCTGGTCTAGATCCTCCTCAGACTCAGAGTCTTTGCCAAGCTCCTGGGTCTCCGTGGGCTGTCCTGGCCGACGTACTGCGGTAGCATAAGGTCCACGTGTACCCTCTGCAGGGGTGAACTCAACCACCTCATTAACATATAGGCTATGTAGCCAAGGAGGGAGCTCCTTCATCTTCACAGACCGGCGATTTACATAATAGTCACGATTGGTCTCCATATCGCGGATAAATCCAAATCCCCATTGTTTGCAAAAGTCAAGCACTCGGCCCAGTTTCCGTACTGGAACCGGGATGTCCTTTACAAGTTCCTCCAGTAGTTTACGAGTTAGTCCCTCGTTATATTTTTTACAAGCATCGGTGCGCGGGAGTCGAGCGGACTTAATCTCCGCGGACAACTTAGCCCAAAGTGCTGTCTGTTCCGTGGTGGGCCACGCTATGGCGGGGGCATCAGCAACCAGACCGGACCTTTCGGCATATTTTGGAAGCTGGTGTCGCGGCATTGCGACTGTGCGCTGACCTGCACTGCCATCCGCAGATTCAGTTTTGCGGTCCTCACTACGTTCCCTCCAGTGGCCATCCCACAAATCTTGTACACTAACCTGCAGTTCTGGAGTCCTATGTGTAGGGGTCCATGTCGGAGCGGCAACAGGGTCCCGTCCGGATTTAATCTCTGGTACAGTGCTCTCTTGATTTTCTGCCATGCTGCTTCAGCAATGCACTTCTCTCTCCAGACAGCAATCAGCGTCTCTCTTTCTAACGTGCGCACGCACGTCACGCTCTTCCTGAGTGCTAGGCCCGCCTCCCAGGTCTGTCTGACTGACAGGAGCGGCGCAACCATTATCCACCGTACAAGGGGCGGTCTTAGTGAATCGGGTGTCCGGAGCAACACTGGTCAGTACTCCATAGATTTGTCACAACATCCAATAGGTGGGCACATCGATACTCCACACATGGTTCCACCTATTCTGCTCTGCAGCAGAACTTTTCATAGGGCAGAGGAGGCGGTGTTGCGTTTGCATACAGGGTTGGCATCTCGGAATTGACACAGTAAAGGTAGGATGGGTTTGACCAGACAATTTTGCATAAATGGGCGGCACTTGATTTTCCCGCTCTTCAGGCGGTGTCACTAACACAGTGATGACGCAGTATTTTTTTTCAAACAAGAACTCCGGCGGCCATCTTAAGTACATAGAAACAGTCTATTCAATGACAGCAAGCCGTTCTAGTGACACACAAATGTCAGATTTTCTCACTTTTAACACAGCGATTTTTATCCTGGGGACTAGTATGGCACTTCCATGCAATTTCCAAACAGTTTAAACAGTTCTGTAGCCCAATACAGTGCACAATAAGCAAAAGTCTCTCAATAAAGCAAAAGGGCGTATTCATATGCGACAGTCTCTTAAATATGGCACAAATGTTAATATCCTGTTCGTGACGCCAAGAAAAGATATGCAGCCAGCCAGTACCGCAGGGGCAACACGTGAGGTGCACGGTGGGCCGATGAGGGGTCAAGTAATAACACACAGTTCATCGGTTTACTCACGGTTGGCAGCACAGTGTTGAGGAAGACAGCACGAAATCCTCCGAGGCACGTTCTGTGGTAGGGAAGCATCAGCCAAGATGGAGGTTGAGGTGCCCTTGGTATCAGGGTTGCTTAGGGTGCTTGTTGCGGCTGAGTCCCTTGATGGTATTTGTCGTGACGCCAGTACCGTTAATGGTAGTACAACCAATTGTTCTTCCAGGGACGAAAACGCTATCCTCTGGTTTCAGGATCTAGGATCTAAGAAGGCCTGTTAGACAATGCTCTATCCCAAATACAAGTGCGTGTCGCCATTCACCCATGCCTTACCCATTGGTTCGATGTTATTACTTATTACCTGATGTTCTATTTGCATTACTTTGTACAGTCGCTCTTTGTACCTGTTTTCACCATCTGTAACTACCTTTTATTAAGCTTCAAGTGCACCATGTATATGCCTTGGTAGTGACTGTATGCTTACACATGAAAAAACAATAACAAATTGTTAAAAAAAAAATAAGATTTTACAGACTTTGTTAACCCTTTAGGTGTTAAACAAGAATTAATGGAAAATGGAGATAAAATTTCAGAATTTCACTTTTTTGGCAGATTTTCAATTTTAATAAAAAAAATTCCACCAACAAAGCAAGGGTTAACAGCCAAACAAAGCTCAATATTTATTGCCCTGATTCTGTAGTTTACAGAAACACCCCATATGTAGTCGTAAACTGCTGTACGGGAACGCCATATGGTTTTTGGAAGGCAAATTTCACTGGGATCATTTTAAGCTGCCATGTCACATTTGAAGACCCCCTGATGCACCACTAGAATAGAAACTCCAAAAAAAGACCCCATTTTGGGGTGCATATGACTATTTGATCGCTTGCCATTACACTTTTTGTGATGTAAGGTGACTAAAAATGGCTTTTTTGACACCGTTTTTATTTTTTTATTTTTTACGGTGTTCACCCGAGGGGTTAGGTCATGTGGTATTTTAGAAAGACCCCATTTTAGAAACTACGGGATAAGGTGGCAGTTTTGTTGGTACTATTTTAGGGTACATATGATTTTTGGTTGCTCTATATTACACTTTTTGTGAGGCAAGATAACAAAAAATTGCTGTTTTGGCCCAGTTTTTATTTTTTGTTATTTACAATGTTCATCTGACTGGTTAGATCATGTGATATTTTTATAGAGCAGGTCGTTACGGATGTGGCAATACCAAATATGTATGCTTTTTTTTATTTATGTAAGTTTTACACAATGATATAATTTTTTAAACAAAATAAATCATGCTTTAGTGACTCCATAGTCTGAGAGCCATAGTTTTTTCAGTTTTTGGGAGATTGTCTTAGGTAGGGTATCATTTTTGCGGGATGAGATGACAGTTTGATTGGCACTATTTTGGGGTGCATATGACTATTTGATCGCTTGCCATTACACTTTTTGTGATGTAAGGTGGCTAAAAATGGCTTTTTTGACACCGTTTTTTTTTTTTTTTTTTTTTTTACGGTGTTCACCCGAGGGGTTAGGTCATGTGGTATTTTTATAGAGCAGGTTGTTACGGACGTGGCAATACATAATATGTCTACTTTTTTATATATTCTTTTACATTTACTTTATTTTGGAAAAAGGACCCTTTTTTTTTACTTGAAATTTTTTATTTTTTTCTGTAAAACTTTTGGGGGTCTGATCCCCTTTACAATGCATCACAATACTTCTGTATTGTGATGCATTGGCTGTAAGTGTATTACCAGTGTAATTCACTTACAGCCTTCCTGCTTGTGAGATCCAGGGGGCTGGATCTCACAGGCTCTCCCGGAAGGCAGCCACAATGCCTAAGGAAAGCATCAGGCTGCCTTCCCTGCCATCGGATCCCCTTTACAGCAGCGCAGGGACCCAATGGCCAACCCGCACACATCTGAAGTCCGCACGTGCCGCTGTCAGCGCTGACCGCGGCCGTGCAAGGGTTAATTTGATTTCACCGATGCCGGCGCATACAGCAGGGGTCCGGCTATCAGTGTCTGCCGGACCGCTGCTGCGGATCGGGCGGACCCAGCTCCTGCACCCGCCCAATCAGCGCGCCATACATGTACGGCACTGGTCGTTAAGTCACGTCCGGTTGCGCCATACATGTACGGCGCTGGGCATTAAGGGGTTAAGGACTCATGCACATGGCCGTGGTCCATATTGCGGACCCAGTGTTTGCACACGGCTAGTGCCTGCATATTGCAGCCAGCAACGGCCGTGTGCGTGAGGCCTTAACCACCTCCGGACCGCCTAACGCAGATTCGAGTTCCGGATGTGGCAGCGCGAGATTTCCTGTGAACGCGCGCACACAGACGCGCGCGCTCACAGGAACGGAAGGTAAGAGAGTTGATCTCCAGCCTACCAGCGGCGATCATTCGCTGGCAGGCTGGAGATGTGTTTTTTTTAACCCCTAACAAGTATATTAGACGCTGTTTTGATAACAGCGTCTAATATACCTGCTACCTGGTCCTCTGGTGGTCCCCTTTGTTTGGATCGACCACCAGAGGACACAGGTAGCTCAGTAATATGTTGCACCAAGCACCACTACACTACACCCCCCCCCCTGTCACTTATTAACCCCTTATTCACCCTTGATCACCCCTGATCACCCCATATAGACTCCCTGATCACCCCCCTGTCATTGATCACCCCCCTGTCATTGATAACCCCTTGTAAGGCTGCATTCAGAGGTCCGTAGGAATTTTACGGATCCACTGATAGATGGATCGGATCCGCAAAACACATACGGACGTCTGAATGCAGCCTTACAGGGGAGTGATCAATGACGGAGGTGATCACCCCATATAGACTCCCTGATCACCCCCCTGTCATTGATAACCCCCTGTAAGGCTCCATTCAGAGGTCCGTATGAATTTTACGGATCCACTGATAGATGGATCGGATCCGCAAAACACATACGGACGTCTGAATGCAGCCATACAGGGGAGTGATCAATGACGGAGGTGATCACCCCATATAGACTCCCTGATCACCCCCCTGTCATTGATAACCCCCTGTAAAGCTCCTTCCAGATGTCCGCATGATTTTTACGGATCCACTGATAGATGGATCGGATCCGCAAAACGCATACGGACGTCTGAATGGAGCCTTACAGGGGCGTGATCAATGACTGTGGTGATCACCCCATATAGACTCCCTGATCACCCCCCTGTCATTGATTACACCCCTGTCATTGATCAACCCCCTGTAAAGCTCCATTCAGATGTCCGCATGATTTTTACGGATCCACTGATAGATGGATCGGATCCGCAAAACGCATACGGACGTCTGAATGGAGCCTTACAGGGGCGTGATCAATGACTGTGGTGATCACCCCATATAGACTCCCTGATCACCCCCCTGTCATTGATTACCCCCCGTCATTGATCACACCCCTGTAAAGCTCCATTCAGATGTCCGCATGATTTTTACGGATCCACTGAGAGATGGATCGGATCCGCAAAATGCATACGGACGTCTGAATGGAGCCTTACAGGGGCGTGATCAATGACTGTGGTGATCACCCCATATAGACTCCCTGATCACCCGCCTGTCATTGATCAACCCCCTGTAAAGCTCCATTCAGATGTCCGTATGATTTTTACGGATCCACGGATACATGGATCGGATCCGCAAAACACATACGGACATCTGAATGGAGCCTTACAGGGGGGTGATCAATGACAGGGGGGTGATCACCCCATATATACTCTCTGATCACCCCCCTGTCATTGATCACCCCCCCTGTCATTGATCACCCCCCTGTCATTGATCACCCCTCTGTAAGGCTCCATTCAGACATTTTTTTGGCCCAAGTTAGCGGAATTATATATTTTTTTTCTTACAAAGTCTCATATTCCACTAACTTGTGTCAAAAAATAAAATCTCACATGAACTCACCATACCCCTCACGGAATCCAAATGCGTAAAAATCTTTAGACATTTATATTCCAGACTTCTTCTCACGCTTTAGGGCCCCTAGAATGCCAGGGCAGTATAAATACCCCACATGTGACCCCATTTCGGAAAGAAGACACCCCCAGGTATTCCGTGAGGGGCATATTGAGTCCATAAAAAGTTTGAAATTTTTGTCCCAAGTTAGCGGAAAGGGAGACTTTGTGAGAAAAAAATAAAAAATATCAATTTCCGCTAACTTGTGCCAAAAAAAAAAAAATTCTATGAACTCGCCATGCCCCTCATTGAATACTTTGGGGTGTCTTCTTTCCAAAATGGGGTCACATGTGGGGTATTTATACTGCCCTGGCATTCTAGGGGCCCCAAAGCGTGAGAAGAAGTCTGGTATCCAAATGTCTAAAAATGCCCTCCTAAAAGGAATTTGGGCACCTTTGCGCATCTAGGCTGCAAAAAAGTGTCACACATCTGGTATCGCCGTACTCAGGAGAAGTTGGGGAATGTGTTTTGGGGTGTCATTTTACATATACCCATGCTGGGTGAGAGAAATATCTTGGTCAAATGCCAACTTTGTATAAAAAAAATGGGAAAAGTTGTCTTTTGCCAAGATATTTCTCTCACCCAGCATGGGTATATGTAAAATGACACCCCAAAACACATTCCCCAACTTCTCCTGAATACGGCGATACCACATGTGTGACACTTTTTTGCAGCCTAGGTGGGCAAAGGGGCCCATATTCCAAAGAGCACCTTTCGGATTTCACTGGCCATTTTTTACAGAATTCAATTTCAAACTCCTTACCACACATTTGGGCCCCTAGAATGCCAGGGCAGTATAACTACCCCACAAGTGACCCCATTTTGGAAAGAAGACACCCCAAGGTATTCCGTGAGGGGCATGGCGAGTTCCTAGAATTTTTTATTTTTTGTCACAAGTTAGTGGAATATGAGACTTTGTAAGAAAAAATAAAAATAAAAATCATCATTTTCCGCTAACTTGTGACAAAAAATAAAAAGTTCTATGAACTCACTATGCCCATCAGCGAATACCTTAGGGTGTCTACTTTCCGAAATGGGGTCATTTGTGGGGTGTTTGTACTGTCTGGCCATTGTAGAACCTCAGGAAACATGACAGGTGCTCAGAAAGTCAGAGCTGCTGCAAAAAGCGGAAATTCACATTTTTGTACCATAGTTTGTAAACGCTATAACTTTTACCCAAACCATTTTTTTTTTACCCAAACATTTTTTTTTTATCAAAGACATGTAGAACAATAAATTTTGAGCAAAATTTATATATGGATCTCGTTTTTTTTTGCAAAATTTTACAACTGAAAGTGAAAAATGTCATTTTTTTGCAAAAAAAACATTAAATTTCGATTAATAACAAAAAAAGTAAAAATGTCAGCAGCAATGAAATACCACCAAATGAAAGCTCTATTAGTGAGAAGAAAAGGAGGTAAAATTCATTTGGGTGGTAAGTTGCATGACCGAGCAATAAACGGTGAAAATAGTGTAGGTCAGAAGTGTAAAAAGTGGCCTGGTCTTTCAGGGTGTTTAAGCACTGGGGGCTGAGGTGGTTAATGTGAGGCCGTCAATTGGGGCCCCCAATGCACGGAACGGCCGTTTGCAAAAGGCCTAATACTAAGTGACCTCCAAGTACCTCCTGAAATAATGGGCAACATGGGGTTAATGTAAGTTACAGAATACAGATGAGTCTCTTACAGACGGCTGTAGTGTTTTGCGGTTTGCAAAACACGGATACCGGCCATGTGTGTTACCGCATTTTGCAGATTACTCACGGTCAGCAGTACGATAGAAAATGCCTATTTTTGTCCGCAATTATGGACAAGAAAAGGACATGCTTTCTTTTTTTTGCAGGGCCGCAGAACGGAACTACGGATGCAGACATCACACGGTGTGCTCTCCACATCTGTGTTGTTGGTACATTATTACAAGATTTGGGGGCCCCACATTTGATTTTGTCCAGGGCCACATATTGTCTAAAACCGACCCTACCCATGCCATATGTGAATACTACTAGTAGGGCAGTGCAGCGGCCTGATAGATGCCGGACCGACCGCATGTGATGCTGCTGTGATGAGCACTCTGACGGGGCCCGTTAAGACTGGGGGCAGTGGAAGAATATTTATGGGGGCATCATAGGGACTTTACTGGAGGTAGTGGTAGGATATTATTATTACCAGAGACCAGGCGTGTAACAATCAGGGTCGCAGAGGGGGGGGTCGAGTTCCATAGAACTCTAGTTACGCCACTGTAACTTCTAGGAGAAATAATAGAGGGATGCAGTGCAGAAGCCTAAGTAAAATGTTCTATAACCGTTTTTTGCAAAAACAGGAGTGGTGACAGCGTCCCTTTAACTGTCACTCTGCAATACATTTGTTAAACAGACCACTTTTCTACATTGTCAAAGGTTAATTGCACAACCAGCAACACTCCAGGCAAAGCAATTACACTGTGAATGCCAAAGTGCTCTCTTCTCAGCAGAAATACAAGTGTTCTGCAGGTTCTTTCCTCTGTAATTTGGCGTTTATGCAAATGTGTGCTGCCATCTAGTGGCCAAGTTTCATAACAGTTCAGTGTTCTGTTAGAAATAATGCTATAATAAAATAATTATAATATAATATTGCAAAAAAAATAATTTTTCAATTCCGTACAAGTTTTAAATTATTAACTTTCTAAAAGTGGACAGAGAAAAAATACTTCTTACATTCATAGAAACTGCTTCTCACCAACTCCTTTTTACAAAAAAGTTAGCTAAGAATTGGTACCTTTTTTGTGCCTATTCTGTATTTTTTTCAGATGCAGCATCTGTTACATATTTACAAGCAAATATGTGGGGGGTTTTTTTTGTTTTTTTTACATATCACAGTGCTATTTTTCAATAGGCATTTTTATTTTTTTACTGCATAAAGTTGAATATGTCCTTAGTAAAATATCATTTTAAGTGTCATCCCCTCTGTGTACCAGAACAAAGTCACATGTAGCTGGGTGCAGCTTTACTAGGTGTAAGGAGTTCTTTCATACAGTCCTTACTTGCTAGGCATGCATATTAATATTCCTAAAAAAATGTTTTGTTTTGTTTTTTAACTATGCCAATAAACATTAAAGGGGTTGTCCGGGTTCATCTCTATACCCATATTTTCACCCAGACAGCCGCACTAAGATGAGCATCGGAGCATTTCATGCTCCGATCCTCTCCCTTGCCATGCGCTAGATTGCGGAGGGCAAGGGCTTGTTTGTTTACCTAGGCACACTGCTAGGTGGAGGCTTCCGCCCAGCAGTGTGTTTGATGATGTCACCGGGCTCACTGCTGAGCGGAAGCCTCCGCCTGGCGGCCCTAAGGAGAGCCCGGTACGTCACCGGATCTCCTGAAAATGCCTTTTCCCTGTGTGATTTAGCACAGGGCACAGGAGAGCATCGGAGCATATAATGCTCCGATGCTCATCTTGTTGGGGCTGCCTGGGTGAAAATATGGATATGTCCGGGTTCAGCTTTGAACCCGGACAACCCCTTTAAATACAAGATAATCTCCTTCTGTGACGGTCAACACAAATTATAAGAACTTCCTAGATAGGTAATCGATTGTCAATTTACTGCTGTTGAGGGGAAGATGTTATCCAAGTTTCAAGTTTGTCACGCGTAGCTCAATATATAGTATAACATGCGGTAAAAAGCATAAATGACATTGCATTACAATAAAAAAAAAATGAGAATAACATTAAATTAAAAACATTGATAGTACAATAAAAATGTCCCACGATCGTTTAGCTACAGGACGCACATTCATTTGTCCCTCTATGATGTTCTGATTCAGCATCTGAATGACCAGCATGAAGAAACTCTTCCTCATTCTCTCGGTGTTAGCTTTCAAAATGCGGTATTGTTTCCCAGACCGCAGGAGACAAAACAGACCGTTATTTGGGTCTTTCACCACCTTCATGGCCATGGTCAAGCACCTCTCATTATAATTGAGCTGCAAATCAGAAAGGTCAGTCCGGATTACTCGCTCGGCCAAGCGCACCACCCTAATAAAGTGCCCTCCTGTCCTGTTTCTTGCTACAACCGAAGCTTGCTGTAATGTTTCCTGTTGGGGTACTCTCGATGACGTAGGTGTAGGCGTTCTGTAGTATCATGAGGGATAGTCTGAGATGATAAAGATGCTGACGAGAGAAGTTGATATGACTAGCCCAAGATGATTCTTGGGTAATATATACACCTAGGTATTTAAAACTGGCCACACTCTCCACTATATCCCCATTAATCCTGAAGTCCACCATCAACCAACTCCTTTGTTTTGCTGACATTCAGACTGAGATGGTTATTTTGGCATCAGCTTACCAAGTGATTGATCTCCTCCAGGTAGGCCGTCTGGCTGTTATCGGAGATCAGACTTACCAGAACAGTATCATCAGCAAACGTAATAATTGCAGAGGAACTGGAGGTGGTCACGCAATCATAAGTCCTAAAGGTAATCCTCATGATAATGGTCAATGTCGAATTGGGATGACAGTATGACAGCTCTCTTGTTCTATTCAGCGGCCTAAGTAAAGCTGTCCATAGAAATGTATTGCATTTATCAGTGTAACTAGGACTGTTCTGATACAACTACAGAGGATTCTCTGGTCAGAGTGAATGGTCTGACTGAGGAAGTTAAATAGGGGAGAATGACTGCCATGCTAAAAGTCAATACAAAGAAGAAGCTAAAAATTCAGGACAGGAAGTGGAATATGAGTGACAAAAATTTTTTATCCAGAAAACCACCCACCCACTTTTTTTTTTTTTTTTAGAAAAAGTGTCTCTTTAACAACAAAACTTTTGTGCTTATTTTATTGGGTTCAGGAGAAGAGTTTTAAGGCAAATCAACGTAAGATTTAGAATTTTCCCCATGGACTTTGACTAGTGAGGAGGCCTCATTTAATAATGATTTGAGAAGCCGTGCTGTAGATGACCCTTTTAGGACGTAAGCGGAGTGTAACATTTTGTGAATAGTTATTTTAATATGAAGCTGCTGTCCATTGTAGTATGTTCCGAGAAAAGAGGCTTCTCAGTGTTGATCCCAAAGTATGATGTAATCATGGGATCTGCAGAGAGGTGCTCGTGTCTGATGGCAAAAAGTTTACAGGGTTTCCCAAGAATTTTTCCATTTTTGCAGAGAGAGCAGACAGCTGTATGAAATAAATAAAAAAAAACACCCTTTAAATGTCCCCTGCTTCTGTCTGAAGCATGATTTTCTGCCTCTTGCAACTATAAGCAGTAGGTGTGCAATGGCTAATTGCCATAGGGTATTTTGCGCAGCTGCCCGGCGCCCAAGAACACCAGTCAATATTTCTGGGCATCTCTTGGCCTAAACATCCGTGATCTGGGTCCTGGATGTTTTGCCCAATGCCCAGGGGCGGATTGGCCATAGACATTACAGGGAAACTTCCCGGGGGGCCGGACAGTGGAAGTTTCTGGGGATGCATTTTGTGCTGCTGGCAGTATTTTGTGGTGGACTGTGGTATTTAGCTCTGTTGGGGTGATATAATGTGCCACAATATGGTATTGCTGGCCCTGCCTTCTATCAATTTGGGCCAAACTACAAAACGGGGCCACTTTTAGCATTTTTTCCAGGGTCACTTTAAGTTCCCAAACTTCCCAGTCTGCCCCTGCCAATGCCCAGCATTTGAAATCCACGGTGGAGTACGGGAGTGGGACCCTATGGCTCCCATTCTAGCTGTTAGCTCTCATAGGCCACTAGGCCTGAAGCCTACAAGGCCATAGAGTGGCCTGTTGTGGCGGATCACAGACTGCAGGAGTAAGTTTTTGTTTTTTTTTTGTTTTTTTTATTATTCGCCACTACTGTGGGGCACTACAAGTTGATATTTTATATCCTGGGGGCTATAAAGGGGGACATTATACCCACTGGGGACATATGAATATTAAGGACATAACTGGGGGAACATTTAGCTAATGGTGAATGTTATAACTTCTGGAGGTGCTACATGGGGAATTATAACTACTGGAGGCACAAAAGGGGGCAATATAACTATGGAGGCAGTGTAACTATCCGGGGTGCTATAGGTGCAGTAATATTACTACTGTGTCCACTGTAGAGAGGCCTTGTTACCACTGGCAACACCATGGGGTATTATTACTACTACCCAAGCTGTGTGGGGTCTGAAAACAATCATGCCTGGGGTATGTATTTTTAAGGCTTCTGGTTTGGCACTGTAATTATTCTGGGGTCTCTTAGTTTAGGGACTCTGTATTTATTTATGTGCCTTTGTCCCTTATGTGATGTCTATAAGCCGGAATATGTTACATGGATCGGGGCTGTTATCTCCTATCTGATGGAGCGGCCTTTCGTGCATGCACACTGCTGCTCTATTCATTCTCTTTCAGGGCGCTGGAGATAGGCAAGCGCTGTACTAGGCTATGTTCGGCATTCTCATAAAGAATGAACGGAGAAGCAGAACGCATTCATGACCTGCTTCTCCATCAGAACGGGACCCCCATTTCTCGTGACCAGTGAGGGGTCCCAGCGGTTGGACAGCTGCAATCAGCTAGTTATAACTTAAAAACTTGGCCCCTTTAAGTCAGGAAAACAAATTATTAGGTGAAATGTGATATGGGATGCTGTGCCGAAAGGTATACCTCTCAACCATCCCAGATCCAGTGGGACAGTCCTGTATTTCAGTGGCTGTTCCGGTACAGGGGAGGTATATCCCGCTCTCTGGCAGCTGTCCCTGCTTTAGCAGAGACAGTTGCCTGTAATGATGAAGCAGAGAGTGGTCGGCTCCCTCCTCCATCATCCCTCCCCCCCTGCCAGCTCTCCACACTGCTAGTCTGGGGAGGGGGCAGTCAGCCTCTGCTCCTCCTCCTCCTACACAGATCAGAGCAGCCGATGTGTATCCTGCTGCTGCTGCTGGGGAATGAGGTAAGTATGTGAAGTTATTTTTTTTTTTACTTTCTGTGAAGGAAGTACAATCCTGGGCATATTACTGTGAGCAGGGCAGATATCTGGGCATAACTACTGTGAAGGGGCACATATCTGGTCATTGCTACTGTGAGGGGGCACCTATCTGTCATAACTACTGTGAGGGGTGTGGGGATTCGCTCTGGTAGACAGGATAAGCGGACACAGTAGAGACACCAACCAGTTCTTAAATCAAACAGTTCAGTGTTTATTCACACTCTTGGCAAGTTCACAAACAAGAAGTCACATTCAACACAAAAAGTCATCTTGTGGTTTTGGTGTTAGTTCACACCCAGCTGGCAGTTCTGCCTCAAAGAGTCCATGAACAGGATTTAGCCGGCCTGTTTCCCCTCACACTGGTTTCAGCCCTACAAGCCCGGCGCCTCAGATCCCAATACAGAGATCCTTTCTGCTGAACCCAGCTGTCTTTTAAAGGCATCTAGGTGTTGCCAAAACATGAGATCCAGTCCAGTGTTTGACCCCTTCTGGCCGCTAATCAGTCCAGCAGCACACACTGGGAGGAAAATACCTGCCTCCCCATACAACTCCCTTTACTGTGTCACAGGGGGCACATATCTTGGCATAATCTATGAAGGGAGCACAATGTGGACATAAATACAGTTGCAAAAAAAAGTATGTGAACCCTTTGGAATGATAAGGATTTCTGCACAAATTAGTCATAAAATGTGATCTGATCTTCATCTAAGTCACAACAATAGACAATCACAGTCTGCTTAAACTAATAACACACAAAGAATTAAATGTTACCATGTTTTTATTGAACACACCATGTAATCATTCACAGTGCAGGTGGAAAAAGTATCTGAACCCTTGGATTTAATAACTGGTTGAACCTCCTTTGGCAGCAATAACTTCAACCAAACGTTTCCTGTAGTTGCAGATCAGACGTGCACAACGGTCAGGAGTAATTATTGACCATTCCTCTTTACAGAACTGTTTCAGTTCAGCAATATTCTTGAGATGTCTGGTATGAATCGCTTTCTTGAGGTCATGCCACAGCATCTCAATCGGGTTGAGGTCAGGACTCTGAATGGGCCACTCCAGAAGGCGTATTTTCTTCTGTTTTAGGCCTCTTTCACACTTGCGTTGTTGGGATCCGGCATGCACTTCCGTTGCCGGAGGTGCCTGCCGGATCCGGAAAAACGCAAGTGTACTGAAAGCATTTGAAGACGGAACCGTCTTCCAAATGCTTTCAGTGTTACTATGGCACCCAGGACGCTATTAAAGTCCTGGTTGCCATAGTAGGAGCGGGGAGCGGGGGAGCGGTATACTTACAGTCCGTGCGGCTCCCGGGGCGCTCCAGAATGACGTCAGAGCGCCCCATGCGCATGGATGACGTGATCACATGGATCACGTGATCCATGCGCTTGGGGCGCCCTGACGTCACTCTGGAGCGCCCGGGGAGCCGCACGGACGGTAAGTACACTGCTCCCCCGCTCCCCACTACACTTACCATGGCTGTCAGGACTTTAGCGTCCCGGCAGCCATGGTAACCACTCTGAAAAAGCTAAATGTCGGCTCCGGCAATGCGCCGAAACGACGTTTAGCTTAAGGCCGGATCCGGATCAATGCCTTCCAATGGGCATTAATTCCGGATCCGGCCTTGCGGCAAGTGTTCCGGATTTTTGGCCGGAGCAAAAAGCGCAGCATGCTGCGGTATTTTCTCCGGCCAACAAACGTTCCGTACCGGAACTGAAGACATCCTGATGCATCCTGAACGGATTACTCTCCATTCAGAATGCATTAGGATAATCCTGATCAGGATTCTTCCGGCATAGAGCCCCGACGACGGAACTCTATGCCGGAAGACAAGAACGCAGGTGTGAAAGAGCCCTAAGCCATTCTGTTGTTGATTTACTTCTATGCTTTGGGTCGTTGTCCTGTTGCAACACCCATCTTCTGTTGAGCTTCAGCTTGTGGACAGATGGCCTTAAGTTCTCCTGCAAAATGTCTTGATAAACTTGGGAATTAATTTTTCCTTCGATGATAGCAATCCGTCCAGGCCCTGAAGCAGCAAAGCAGCCCCAAACCATGATGCCCCCACCACCATACTTCACAGTTGGGATGAGGTTTTGATGTTGGTGTGCTGTGCCTCTTTTTCTCCACACATAGTGTTGTGTGTTTCTTCCAAACAACTCAACTTTGGTTTCATCTGTGCACAGAATATTTTGCCAGTACTGCTGTGGAACATCCAGGTGCTCTTGTGCAAACTGTAAACGTGCAGCAATGTTTTTTTTGGACAGCAGTGGCTTCCTCTGTGGTATCCTCCCATGAAATCCATTCTTGTTTAGTGTTTTACATATCGTAGATTCGCTAACAGGGATGTTAGCATATGCCAGAGACTTTTGTAAGTCTTTAGCTGACACTCAAGGATTCTTCTTTACCTCATTGAGCAGTCTCGCTGTGCTCTTGCAGTCATCTTTACAGGACGGCCACTCCTACGGAGAGTAGCAGCAGTGCTGAACTTTCTCCATTTATAGACAATTTGTCTTACCATGGACTGATGAACAGCAAAGCTTTTGGAGATACTTTTATAACCCTTTCCAGCTTTATGCAAGTCAACAATTCTTAATCGTAGGTCTTCTGAGAGCTCTTTTGTGCGAAGCATCATTCACATCAGGCAATGCTTTTTGTGAAAAGCAAACCCAGAACTGGTGTGTGTTTTTTATAGGGCAGAGCAGCTGTAACCAACACCTCCAATCTCATCTCATTGATTGGACTCCAGTTGGCTGACACCTCACTCCAATTAGCTCTTGGAGATGTCATTAGTCTAGGGGTTCACATACTTTTTCCACCCGCACTGTGAATGTTTACATGGTGTGTTCAATAAAAACATGGTAACATTTAATTCTTTGTGTGTTATTAGTTTAAGCAGACTGTGATTGTGTCGGGATTCGAACCCGTGACCAGCCACATCCCAGGCGGTAGCCCTGCTTACTAGGCTACCGTCCTCTCTGGACATTACTCCCTAAAACCTATTATGTAACCTCAGTCTTGCCAAGCCTTGCTCATCACCCTTGATTCCCCACACCTGGTACTTCCCTATATAAGTCCAGCCCCTTGCACTCTAGCTTGCTGATTATTGAGCTCCTGAGCCTTGATCAAGCTTCTTCTCATCTGCTGCTTCTGCTACTACTGAAAGTCCACTGCTGACCAGGAATTGCCTACCGACTACTCTTCTGCTTGTCCCTACCTACTGAACTGCTACCACCGTTGCCATCCGGATTGTCTGACCACGCTTACTGCCAATATAACAAAACAATAACAAACACAGGTGCACTCTGCAGTCTCACTAAATCCTCAAACTGATTTTAAAATTGAGAGATTAGTCAACATGTCCTACGGTGTAGAACATGTCTAAGCCCGGACACCACGACAAGGTTTCTCAAGTAGCCCGGGACCCTACACTCTCCTACCTGAGCCGTATGGGCGATACCAGGAGCCAGTGGACAAATTACAGGAGCATAAGGCCGACTCACAAACAACTCACCAGTTACCTCCAGCATGTGGCCATGCTTGCAATGGGAGGAGGGAGGAGTCTGTGAGTCCCACTCAAGACTTGCTGATATGTCCCAGGCCTCACAGGTGCACCTAAATGTGACCTGTAGATGGAAAACAGGCACATTTAAATAGGAGTTTATACACCTCGGACCACAGACCCACTTACTCCTGCTCTTCCACCGCCCAGCGCGACCCCCAGTCAGTAACTGAACCTATGCAGGTCGACGCTCTACGTAGGTCTCTATCCACAGCTGAGAAGGAGAGAAGGCTGGCCGAAAACCTCTGCCTCTACTGTGGGGAGCCGGGTCATTTTGCCATCAAATGTCCTCATAAGATCCGAAAGACTATTGCCGTCACGGAGCTAAAGGAGCAACCACAGACTCCAACCCCGCCAGCAGCCCTTGAAAATAACAACACGGCGGCTCATGGATCCCACTTCATCGTCCCCATCCTCATCGACATTGAGGGGCGACAACTCCCCTGTTCAGCGATGTTAGACTCCGGGGCGGGAGGCAACTTCATGGACCTAACCTTCGCCCGCGAAAAGAACATTCCACTGACAATCAAGGCAGCCCCCGTTGACCTGGAAACCGTCGACGGATCCCCACTCTCCTCGGGGCCGGCCACTCACGAGACCACCGAACTACAACTCCTCATAGAACCAGATCACCGTGAAAAGATCCACTTCTCTCTGATCGCCTCCCCGAAGTTCCCAGTGATCTTGGGCATCCCATGGTTGGCCACCCACAACCCCTCGGTGGACTGGGAAACCCGCTGCATACGATTCCCATCCGAGTTCTGCACGCTAAATTGCTCCCACAAACCCGTCCTTCCACCCGAAGACACCACCATCTCAAAACTATCCGTCAAGGATCTGCTACCCCCTCAATACCGCAAGTTCCAGGATGTCTGCGACAAGAAAAACGCAGACAAGCTGCCACCACACCGACCCTACGACTGCCCTATAGAACTGTTGCCCGGGGCCGAAATACCCTTTGGCAGTATCTACTCCCTCTCAGAGCCTGAACTCAAGGCTCTGAAAGAGTACCTGGACGAGGACCTGAGGAAGGGGTTCATCCGGCCCTCCACCTCCCCCGCGGGAGCCCCCTTTTTCTTCGTAGAAAAAAGACTCCTCCTTGCGTCCCTGCATAGACTACAGAAAGCTTAATGACATAACCGTAAAAAACCGGTACCCGCTCCCACTGATTTCCGAACTCCTTGAGAGACTCCGGGAAGCGAAGATCTTCACCAAACTCGACCTTCGAGGGGCCTACAACCTCGTCCGAATCCGCCCAGGGGACGAATGGAAGACCGCCTTCCGGACACGTTATGGTCATTTCGAGTACCTGGTCATGCCTTTCGGACTCTGCAATGCTCCCGCCACCTTCCAGCACTTCATTAACGACGTCCTCAGGGACATGCTGGATCTGTTTGTAGTCGTTTACCTCTTCTCTGAAGACCTCGAGCAGCACCGCGAACACGTCCGCAGGGTACTGCAGAGACTCAGACAGAACTCTCTCTATATCAAGCTAGAGAAATGCGAGTTTGAGCGAACCACCACTCAGTTCCTCGGATACATCATCTCCCCAGAGGGCCTAAGTATGGACCCGGGGAAGGTCCAAGCTGTGATGAACTGGCCCGTTCCGAAAAACGAGAAGGAGATACAAAGATTCATTGGCTTCGCCAACTTCTGTCGGAAGTTTATCCGGAACTTCTCCAAGGTCATAGCACCAATCACCCAACTCACCAAGAAGGCAGTCCCCTTCTCCTGGACACCCGAGGCCCAGGAGGCCTTCACCAAGTTGAAACTCCTTTTCACTTCTGCCCCAATCCTAATCCACCCGAACCCCGAGCTCCCATTTACAGTCGAAGTGGATGCATCAGACTCTGCGGTGGGGGCAGTTTTGTCACAACGGACAGGGGAGAGGATGCTATTACACCCGTGCGCATATTTCTCCCGCCAGATGTCCCCCTCCGAGAAGAACTATGACATCGGGAACAAAGAACTACTGGCGATCAAGGATGCCTTCTCCGAGTGGAGACACCTGCTGGAGGGAGCCACCAACCCCATAATCGTACTAACTGACCACAAGAACCTCGAGTTCATCCGCAGCGCTAAGAGACTCTCAGCCAGACAGGCCAGATGGAGCCTATTCTTTTCCCGCTTCAACTATCTCATCACCTATCGCCCTGGATCAAAAAACGGCAAGGCTGACGCCCTCTCCAGAATGTTTTCCGAGCCCTCACAGAGTAACAAGGGCCAAAATAACATCTTACCCGAGAGAAGGGTCGTAGGGGCCACCTACTCTAAAGAACTCCTGGCCACAATCAAAGAAGGATACGAAAATGACCCCTTCCTCGCCCACCCCACAGGGAATGTCAGCCTTACGTTTAAGAACGGTCATTGGTTTCATCAGGACCTACAACTATATGTACCAGAAATCGCACGGCTCGAAGTGCTCAAACTCAACCATGACTCCAAGCTGGCCGGCCATTTTGGCACAAGAAAGACCCAGGAGCTTCTCTCCCGCTCCTTCTGGTGGCCAACATACAAGGAGGACATCAAGAGGTACATCTCCTCGTGCGCGGTCTGTGCCCGCAATAAGACTCCTCGTTCCTCCCCCGTGGGTCTGTTACAACCCCTCCCTATTCCCTCCCGCCCCTGGGGCTCGATCTCCATGGACTTTGTGGTAGACCTTCCTCCTTCAAAAGGGATGAACACTATCCTGCTCGTGGTCGACCGTCTCACCAAGATGGCCCATTTCATCCCCTACAAAGGCATACCCACCGCCAAACAGACGGCCGATCTAATTCTCAGAGAGGTCTTCAGGCTGCATGGGATCCCGGACGACGTGGTCTCCAACCGAGGCGTACAATTTGCCTCAAAGTTCTGGAAGAACTTCTGCCTGGCGCTCGGGGTTAAAGTGAACCTATCCTCCGCTTTCCACCCTCAGTCAAACGGGCAGACTGAGAGAACTAATCAGACCCTAGAGCAGTACCTACGCTGTTTCAGCTCCCACCTGCAGGATGACTGGCTTGACCATCTCCCCACGGCCGAGTTCGCCTACAACAATGCTGAGCATAGCTCAACCAAGCACAGCCCCTTCTTTGCTAACACAGGCTCGCACCCGGTGTTCATTCCCCACCTGCCCGTCGCCTCCACCCTCCCAGCAGTGGCCGAACGCCTAACAACCCTACAGGAGGCACAAAAGAACATTATAGACAACCTCCAGCTCGCCCAGAGGCGTTTTAAACAGGGAGCAGACAGACGTCGCAAACCCACCCCGGGCTTCCATGTGGGAGACAAGGTGTGGCTGTCCACCAGGAACCTCAGATTGAAGGTCCCCTCCAAAAAGTTGGCCCAAAGATACATGGGTCCGTTTCGGATCACCGCACAAATCAACGAGGTCACGTTCCGGCTCGACCTTCCGGACTCCATTAGGGTGCACCCTGTCTTCCATTGCTCACTCCTCAAGCCATACGTGGAGAACACCTTCACAGGCCGCCACTCGCCCCCTCCACCACCCGTGAGGGTACAGGGTGAAGAAGAATACGTTGTCGCAAAGATCCTCGACTCCAGGATCCACCGGGGAAGACTACAATACCTAATTGAGTGGGAGGGTTACCCTCCCGAGGATAACTCCTGGGAGCCAGAAGAAAATGTCCACGCCCCCAGACTGGTAAAAGAGTTCCACCAACGGCACCCCGGTAAGCCTGCCCCTGCGGTGCCCGGAGGTCACCTTGGAAGGGGGGGAGTACTGTCGGGATTCGAACCCGTGACCAGCCACATCCCAGGCGGTAGCCCTGCTTACTAGGCTACCGTCCTCTCCGGACATTACTCCCTGAAACCTATTATGTAACCTCAGTCTTGCCAAGCCTTGCTCATCACCCTTGATTCCCCACACCTGGTACTTCCCTATATAAGTC
Source organism: Bufo bufo (assembly GCF_905171765.1). Taxonomy (NCBI): domain Eukaryota; kingdom Metazoa; phylum Chordata; class Amphibia; order Anura; family Bufonidae; genus Bufo; species Bufo bufo. Next base: position 100,738,883 of record NC_053391.1, on the reverse strand, counting down.
CAGCCCCTTGCACTCTAGCTTGCTGATTATTGAGCTCCTGAGCCTTGATCAAGCTTCTTCTCATCTGCTGCTTCTGCTACTACTGAAAGTCCACTGCTGACCAGGAATTGCCTACCGACTACTCTTCTGCTTGTCCCTACCTACTGAACTGCTACCACCGTTGCCATCCGGATTGTCTGACCACGCTTACTGCCGCCTGCCCTGACCCACCGCCTGCCTACCGACTACTCTTCTGCTTGTCCCTACCTACTACCTGCCTGCGGTCCTTGCCACTGGGCTCCACTCCTACCTCCAGCCAGCGGTCCTCTGACTCAGGTGAGCCTGTAGGATTGTTACAGATTGTCTATTGTTGTGACTTAGATGAAGATCAGATCACATTTTATGACCAATTTGTGCAGAAATCCATATCATTCCAAAGGGTTCACATACCTTTTCTTGCAACTGTATTGTGTGGTGGCATAAAGGGGGGAATAATTACTATGTGGGGGCATTTAGGGAACTGGGTGGGATTAGGTATTTAGTTATGTTTTTGGATGTAGTTAGAGGCGTGGCCTAGTGAGGAAAAAAATTGCCATGGCGCGCTTCGCGGCGTACAGTACTGTCCATAATTATTCATACCCCTGGCAAATTTTTACTTAAAGTTACTTTTATTCAACCAGCAAGTAATTTTTTGACGGGAAATGACATAGGTGTCTCCCAAAAGATAATAAGACGATGTAAAAGAGGCATTATTGTGGGGGGAAAAAATTCTCAGCTTTTATTTACATTTGAGCAAAAAGTGTCCAGTCCAAAATTATTCATACCCTTCTCAATAATCAATAGAAAAGCCTTTATTGGCTATTACAGCAATCAAAGGCTTCCTATAATTGCAGACCAGCTTTTTTCATGTCTCCACAGGTATTTTTGCCCATTCATCTTTAGCAAATCTTTCAGGTTGGAGGGTCTTCTTGCCATCACCTTGATCTTTAGCTCCCTCCACAGATTCTCAATTGGATTCAAGTCTGGACTCTGGCTGGGCCACTCCAAAACATTAATGTTGTTGTCTGCTAACCATTTCTTCACCACTTTTGCTGTGTGTTTTGGGTCATTGTCATGCTGAAATGTCCACTGGTGCCCAAGGCCAAGTTTCTCTGCAGACTGCCTGATGGATGTTGTCGTTGAGAATCCTCATGTATTGCTCTTTTTTCATGGTGCCTTTTACTGTGATTAGGTTCCCTGGTCCATTGGCTGAAAAACACCCCCAGAGCATTAGGTTCCCACCATCATGTTTGACAGTGGGGATGGTGTTCTTTGGGTTGAAGGCTTCTCCTTTTTTACGCCAAATGAAGGAAACATCATTGTGACCAAACAATTCAATTTTTGTTTCATCTGACCATAACACAGAAGACCAGAAGTCGTCTTCTTTGTCCAGATGAAACCAAAACAAAGAACATCATACAAGAGGTAGAGAAGAACGTCTGCCAGACCTTCTCACAGAAATGGCGGTGACAGTACCAGACCGCAAGGGCAACACATGAGACTACGATGAGCCGATGGGGGTAGTAGTTCATTTACTCACGGTTAGCAGAGCCTCCCTGGGCCGACAGTGCAGTGGAGGGAAGGACAGCACTAAATCTTCTGGGGCACTCTCTATTGCAGGGAACACCAGCCAGATGGAAGTTGAGGTGCCCTTAATGGTATAGGTGTTTAAGGTGCTTTGGTGGCTGGGCTGTGTTCATGATGTCAGCACCGTAAGGTGCAAATGTTGAGAGTAGTAGAAAGGATGAGGAGTCAGTTGTAGTAGAAAACCGTTGAACATTTACTGAATCAATCGTCTCAGGACAGTTGTTACAGTTCATCAATACTGCAAAAGCAATAATCCAGATGTTGGTTTCTCTGGAATTCCTTATAACAGGTCTGGCTATTGTCAGTTGAGGAGTTCTCTAATGCTGTTACTTTACAGGCAAAGAATGGGTAAATTTGCACTAAGTCCACTTTCTAGCACCTAGTATGATTTCCTATTTATTTTGAGCAATCCAATAAGGGCGTTCTCCCTCGTGGCAGGCAAACTCTCTGCTACAATATTTGATGCAGGATGCTCTCCTGAAATACTCATACTTAGACCTACTGTCTTGTGCTGGGCTGCAGTAAACTCTTCGTTTGTCCTCTCCAGACTTGATCAGGGCCCAGAGGAAAGAAAGGCAGCTACATTGTGGAACTTGCCTGTTCTGCTCATCCATACACTTCCTTCTCCTCTCTCAACACTCACTTCAACTAACTTTATTAGCAAAGCCCTGGCTATATATAAGTATGTGGCGCCACCACCAACTAGGGGCGAATAGATGTAATGACAATGCCAGCCTGTTAGGAAATACAATACATTAAATACAAATAATTATACAGAAATTTAAGGGGACCACTTATACACACATAAGTGGGATGCTGCACACTCCTCCTGTTTCTCCGAGACAAAGCATCTCAAATAAGTCTTCAGATTCAGGTTAGTGCTGTCTGTCCGTTCGACTGAGGATGAAAGGCCGAAGAGAAGGACAATTGTCACCCTAGCACGTGCATAAGTACTGCAAGCGGACACATAGTCCTCAACACACTTACGCAACCCTGGCCACCAGAATCTACAAGAAATGAGATCGACAGTGGATATATAGGGCGGATATAACTACCCCCTCAGACAATATCAGACCGAGATCTTCTGAATCGCCCCGCCCCCAGGAAAGCTTTGTGACAAAGCATCTGCCTTGACGTTCTTAACCCCAGGGTGATGGGTAATGATGAAATTAAATCTGGTAAAAAAACAACGACCATCTGGCCTGCCTTGGGTTCAGCCGTTTAGCTGACTCCAGGTAAGCCAACTTAATGGCCAGCAACTCTCTATTACCCACGTCATAATTTTCTGCAGCCGAGAGTTTCTTAGAGAAGAATGCACATGTGCGCCATTTACTAGGTGAAGGACCCTGTGACAAGACTGCTCCTACCCCTAAGTCGGATGCATCAACTTCCACAATGAATGGCTGTGACACATCCAGTTGCACCAGTATAGGAGCAGAAGCAAAACATTCCTTCACCGCAGAAAAAGCTTGTAATGCCGCTGCAGACCAGACTGAGACATCCGAACCTTTTAGTCATGTCCGTTAAAAGTTTAAATGGATAAATTTCATATTTTTTTTTATTTGCTAGTTTATTAGAGCTAGGCATGTATGCCTGAGTTAGTCTGTCCATGATTGCTAAAAGATCTGTAATTACCTTATAATAACAGCTTTTATTAATGTCTCCTGTCCCTTTTCCACTGCTCCCTTAAAAGACCGTTGCTAGGGCTCATCTGTCTCCCAACTTAATGTACCGTATATGCCGGCGTATAAGACGACTGGGCGTATAAGACGACCCCCAACTTTTACACTGAAAATATAGAGTTTGGGATATACTCGCCGTATAAGACTACCCCTTTTTCAACACACACCAAAGAAAAATTTAAAAAGCATTAGATCTAAGTTCAATATGGTAATTTTAATTCAAATAAGTATGACATGCTGTTTGTCATCAAACATGTAAAAACCACCTTCCTTGTCCTCCCTCCCTGCCTCCCAGACCCTAAACATGTGCCACCTATACCCTGAACATGTTTTTGTTATGTTATTCTTCATATTCACATTCACATATGCACATCTGCGCCGCACTTAGATACGCCGCAGGGAGATCTCGCACATGCGCAGGAGCGAGATGCGAGCGGCCGTGAGGATCCCGTGTATCCACGCTCGCCGCATGAAATCTCGCACATTCGTAGGAGCGAGATGCGAGCGGCCGGGAGGATGGCGGTACAAGGAGCATACAAGGTACAGAGCAGGGGGAGGCATACAAGGTACAGAGCAGGGGGCAGTATACAAGGTACAGCGCAGGGGGGGGCATATGCCGTGGGTTAAATCGCAGCTCTCAGCTGCTGGGGATACAAGGCAATAGCCCGGGCTCTCTCTGTTGATAATTCGGGCGTCCCGGCACTGCAGCGCCCGCCATACCCGGCGTATAAGACGACCCCCCACTCTAGAAAATATTTTCTAGGGCTCAAAAGTCGTCTTATACGCCGGTATATACGGTAAACAGAAGACAGAGGGGCGGTCCTTCACACTGCATGCCTGCATTAGGCTTCAGAGTGAGGAGGCGTGTGTTTTAGTAATTGAATCTGATTGTGTAGTGTACGGGGACTGTAATGCCCATCACTACAAAAGTGTCACTTGGTGTGCTGTCGTCCCTCCTTAATTATGGGGAAGTTGGTATATGTCATCTTTATAAATTGTCATGTAATGTAATGCTATGTAGTTCCCTGTTACTGTGAAACTTGCATATACAGGCCTGCTAGGGGTGTCATTCCAGCTCTTAGTCACTAGAGGGAGCTAGGGAGCCCTAGTTTATATAAGGCCCAGACAGGGAAAGGAAGGGCAGTTGAGTCTAGAGTTGATTCTAGAGTCTAGTCTAAGTGGGAGTCTGTGGTTGGAGACTAGACAATGTCAGAGACAAGTCCAGGCCTGAAGCCTGCGTTCCAGGAGAAGGTTCCCCTCCTGAATTCCCATCAGCAGAAACAGGAATATCTTAGTTGAAGAGCCGGAGAAAGCAGAGAGAGAGACAGAGGCAAAACTCAAGAAAGCAAGAGGTACTCAAGATAACAGAGGAGGTACTTTATAAAGCTAGAACCAAGGATATACGCCAGAGTTAAGGTATTGGGCCTTGGAGAAGATTTTCTATGTCCCAGGATCAGTCAGGAATAGAGTGCAAGCTCCTGTACTGCAAGTCCTGTGTTTCACACTCTGAAGTCACCTTGCTGAATCTGTATTGCCTGCATCGACCGTATTGAAAAATCAACTGTATGCAAAGGAACTGTGCTTCCGTTAATGTCTCTATGAAAACTACTAAAGTTGGAGTTCTGTTTTAACATCACGGTGTTCCTCATTTATTCTTGCTATCAGCAAACGGCGTGCCACCGTTTAATTGGCACTGGCGTCACGAACATTTTCCTACCATCACCTGCCTATGCAGAGAGTCAGCCGTCTCAGGTTAGTGTCTATTGCACTACTACACCCAGGAACACATTTCTACACACAACTTGAGTACGCTGCACCTCTCTTTTGGCGTCACGAACAGGATACGCACGCTTCCTAGTGCAAGAAGCGTGAACTTTGTGCCTTATACAGTTGCCCTGTGACCAAAGTGACAAATTGCCTGTTTATTTAAAGTGGACTTTGTGAACTGAAAATCATACCAAAAGTGTTCCTAAAACCTCTAAAAAGCGCTGTGCAGTGTTGCGCTACCAAGAGGAAGAAAATCGCCACATTGGAGTGTGGTTTTGTGGACTTTTTACAATCCTGCTTGCTGTCAGTGAATGGACAGCATTTTGCTAAAGATGGCCGCTGAGCTTGCTGAATTTACTGCTGCGTCATCTTCGTCCCGAAAAGGCGGGAAAAATTGGCGCCTTTCTGAGGAAATAGCGGGAAGGAGTTCAAGGTCAGGCGCCTCTGCTTATCTGGACATTTGCATGTCTGCCAGCATGGACACCGCCTTCCATATACTGGAATACCTGGGGGGCGGCCTCCCAGTGCGAGGGGAGGAGCTGGCTGATTTAATTGACGCGACCCTATCGCTCTCCAGAGAAGGATCGAGCATGTTGGAAAGTGAACAGAGCGTTGCTGCAGCGTCCGCGCCTGAGATCCCAAAAATGTATGATATTGGTGTAGAGCCAGAGGAGGCTCCACCGGCCTACTCTCCGGGACCGGAGAAACCCGCCTGCCCGCCACGGGAGAAAGAACCGGAGCCCTGCTATGGCTCTTGGAGAGACTTCTTTCAACCCTCTTTCAAGTGGTCGTCACTTATGGCAGAGATCCGGGAGGCCGCTATAAAGCGGAATACAAAGACCAAGATCTATTATGAAGAGTTGACCAAGACAATCCATGAAAGACACACCAACACCCAACCCCGCCTGGAAAGGAGAAAGGGAGTGGTGGTGTCCTTTGACAAAACCCGTGGCTACGGGTTCATACAAGATTACCTGACTGGGAGAGACTTATATGTTAATAGAAGGTCTGTCAAGAGAGACTACCTCCCTTCCTATCAGCACAGCCTCCGTGAGGGAGAGGAAGTGGAGTTCACCCCTGCCGAGAGCCTGAGAGGCCCTTATGCGACTGCCGTGACCCGTCCCAAGCGAGAACCTGAGGACTGGGAGGCAGAAGAAGAAGACTACTCTGGCTGCGAGCGGGATCCGGAACGCTCTCCAGAGCCGGCCCATCACGCCTTCCAGGAGCGGAGCTCCTTCATTGGGCCTAACGTCTTCTGGCAGCCAACCGTGTTGGAAAAATGGGTGAGCCCTTACCCTTCCCCCGAGCTGCCTCGTCGGGAGAAGACCATGCAAGAGATGGAAAATCTAAAGGGACTTCGAAATACCTTTGAGAACATCCGGAGGGGTCGGAGACCCGATGCATCACCAGAACCTGCAGAGGCCGAGTCCGCGCCATCGGTGACTGTACCGGCGGCGCCAGCAGATGACCGCGACTCTGACACGGAGAGCATCGGTGAGCAGATTGTCCAGCTGGAGGAGAAGTTGCGGGAGCTGCGCAAGATCGCGACCGCCAGGATCCAGACGCCGCTGAAGAAGGACGAGGTAAGGGTGCCTGTCACCACCCGTAGAGTACCTTCTGCTGCCACCGCTCCGCCAGTGCCCCAAAGAAGACCCCCTGTTGTTGTGAGTTGCTGCACAGAGCCCACCGGACCGCTTACGGCGGCGGTATCCACTCCACTTCATCCCACAATTATCATGCCGGGACGGGTACGGTCCACCCAAGGGTTTACCTCTAGGCCCATGGGGCCAATACCTATTAGGGGTCCCTTCACGTTGCAGCTTCCCCCTAACACTGTTATGTGGGCACATCCTCCTGTAGAGGACTACTACAGGCCGTACTTGCCAGCAGAGCCGGGTAATGATGACATACCCTTGTGAATCAGCCTGCTAGGCCTTTGATTTATTTCACCAATGAAAAATGCTGTTAACCCTTCCAGGACAGGAGTCCTATGTTCCCTGGTCGTTTGTTGCTGCTGCCAGTTTATCCACGGCTCAGTGGTGGGTGTTGACCACTGAAGTATTAAAGTCAACAAAGCCAAGTTTGTTTCCAGGACCTCCTGCCTGCTTTTGCTATTCCACGCCAAGTTGTGCCTGTTCCTCAGTTGCACCTTTTACCCTTAACCCCCTTTTCAGGTTGATCAGGGGTATTACAGCACTTGTTTTATATTCTACAATTTTATTGTGCAACTTGATACTAAGGAACCGTGCCCGGAGACAGACTCAAAAGGACCTGAGCCTCTGAGATTTTTGCTCTTTTAAAAGGAAATGTGCCCAGAGATGGACGAGACGAGAGCCTCTGTGATTTATTAGGAAAATAACCTGGGTACGGACTCATGTTTGTTCTTTGAGCCTCCAAGAACTTTTATACTGTTTTATCTATTTTGCTGTTCTATTATGGACTTATTCATTGTCATGGACTATCCTGGTTATAATGTTACGCTGTGCCAGGTCAGCGCCCCAGTTCCATTCACTATCCTGGGAGAAGAGAACGACGCACCTTGTCACCACCCTTCACCTTTGCCAATTGGACCTGATATGAATGTAAATGCAGATGGATTACATGTATGTATGCCTGCATGTCTCTTTTTTCTGTTTCAGGTAGAGATTCCAGTTGGGCGAGCCCTGATGGAGTACGAGGTCGTACTCAGCTTAAAGCAGTGGGGTATGTAGTGTACGGGGACTGTAATGCCCGTCACTACAAAAGTGTCACTTGGTGTGCTGTCGTCCCTCCTTAATTATGGGGAAGTTGGTATATGTCATCTTTATAAATTGTCATGTAATGTAATGCTATGTAGTTCCCTGTTACTGTGAAACTTGCATATACAGGCCTGCTAGGGGTGTCATTCCAGCTCTTAGTCACTAGATGGAGCTAGGGAGCCCTAGTTTATATAAGGCCCAGACAGGGAAAGGAAGGGCAGTTGAGTCTAGAGTTGATTCTAGAGTCTAGTCTAAGTGGGAGTCTGTGGTTGGAGACTAGACAATGTCAGAGACAAGTCCAGGCCTGAAGCCTGCGTTCCAGGAGAAGGTTCCCCTCCTGAATTCCCATCAGCAGAAACAGGAATATCTTAGTTGAAGAGCCGGAGAAAGCAGAGAGAGAGACAGAGGCAAAACTCAAGAAAGCAAGAGGTACTCAAGATAACAGAGGAGGTACTTTATAAAGCTAGAACCAAGGATATACGCCAGAGTTGAGGTATTGGGCCTTGGAGAAGATTTTCTATGTCCCAGGATCAGTCAGGAATAGAGTGCAAGTCCTGTGTTTCACACTCTGAAGTTACCTTGCTGAATCTGTATTGCCTGCATCGACCGTATTGAAAAATCAACTGTATGCAAAGGAACTGTGCTTCCGTTAATGTCTCTATGAAAACTACTAAAGTTGTAGTTCTGTTTTAACATCACGGTGTTCCTCATTTATTCTTGCTATCAGCAAACGGCGTGCCACCGTTTAATTGGCACTGGCGTCACGAACATTTTCCTACCATCACCTGCCTATGCAGAGAGTCAGCCGTCTCAGGTTAGTGTCTATTGCACTACTACACCCAGGAACACATTTCTACACACAACTTGAGTACGCTGCAATTGGATGGCAGGAAGCTGCTGGCTACAGCAAGTGTGTATGGGAAGTAAGCAGTGGCGTAACTATAGGGGTCGCAGTTGCGACCGGGCCCCTAAGCCAAGTGCTAAAGACCGCGGTCGCCGCAGCCCCGCCGCAATTTTTTTAAATCTTACTTTAATAATGGCCAGTCAGGCCGTGCCTGACCGGCGGCACAGCACTGCGCTCTCACAGTTAATTACATCCCACCCGCCCCCCCCCCCCCCCTCCACCAATCCAGCACCAATCCAGCGCTGCTTTCTGTGATCTCGCCGTATCACGCGGGCCCGCGGCGCATGCCGGATGACGTGAGTGGAGCAGTCTCCTCAGAGAAGGTGTGTAAATGTGTACACACCGCTGGCTTCATAACTCACAGAGGGGCACCTGGCAGTGCAGCACAGTGGTAATACACAGGGGACTGGCATTGCAGCACATCCTTCATAGCGGCCCGGCCTGGGGGACAAAATCATGACATATATAGGGGCAAAGTGAAATTTTTTTTAATATATACAGAGCGGGCAAAAAATGCAATATATACACAGGGGACAAATGTAATATATACAGAGGGGGCAAAATGGATTTATATAAAGGCAGGGGCGTAACGATCGCAGTCACAGAGGGTATATATCCATTTTACCCCCTCTGTATATATTACATTTGTCTCCTGTGTATATATTTAATTTTTGGCCCGCTCTGTATATATTTCATGATTTTGCCCCTGAGGCCGGGCCCCTATGAAGGATTTGCTGCCATGCCAGTCCCCTGTGTATGACTGGGGGGGGGGGGGGGGGTCGGGCCCGGTGGTGGTGGGGGGAGGCCAATTCAAAGTTTGCCCCGGGGCCCATAGAACTCTAGTTACGCCTCTGGAAGTAAGGGAAGGCAGTTTTGGCCTCAGAACTGGCAGAGGAGCCATCTTGAGAAGATCCTCATATTGTAGAATTCAAGACAGCCGTAACTAAGGGGAAAACTCAAGGAAAACGGTGGTATGTGAAGAAACTAAAGATTGCTTTATGCATAATGCTGCTGCAGCAGTAACATATGCTAAATTTTTTTTATGAAAACATGACAGTTATCCTTTAACCACAGTCGAGTAGTTCACAATGAATTTACGGTAGTAGTTGGTAAACCCCAAAAACCGCATAAGCGCTTTCAGATTTTCGGGTCAAACCCAGTCCAACACAGCACGGACTGTCTCTGGATCCATACGAAAACCTGAAGATGAGAGTAGTTAACCCAGGAATTGCACTTCTTGAACTGAAAATACACACTTCTCCAACTTAGCATACAATTTATTTTCTCTTAGGATCTGTAATACCTGTCTCACGTGATTCTGATGAGTCTCCATATCTGGAAAATAAATTAGTATGTCATCCAGATACACAACAACAAACCTCCCCACCAGATGATGAAAGATATAATTAACAAAATGCTGGAAAACTGCAGGAGCATTAGTTAACCCAAACGGCATGACCAGATTCTCAAAATGACCCTCTGGGGTATTAAACTCTGTCTTCCATTCATTCCCCTCCTTGATCCTGACCAGATTATATGCCCCCCTTAGGTCCAACTTGGGGAAACCCTTGGCACTAACACTCTGATTAAACAAGTCAGGAATCAAAGGAAGGGTGTACGGATCACGGACCGTAATCCGATTGAGCTCACAGAAGTCCAGATATGGCCTAAGAGTTCCGTCTTTCTTCTTTACAAAGAAAAATCCTGCTTCCACTGGGGACTTGGAAGGGTTCAGAAAGGTTATATAACCTAGATTTGGGCAACTTTGCTCCGGGAACAAGATTGATAGGACAATAATATTCCCAGTGTGGAGGTAAACCCTGGCAACCCCTCTCAGAAAATACATCAGAAAAATCAGAAATGAAAGAGGGAACAGCTTTAGTGCTCAAGACAGAAAGAGATGTATTAAGACAGTTGTCCATGCAATAATCACTCCAATCGAGAATCTGTCTTGCTTGCCAGTCAATGGTAGGATTATGTTTGTTCAACCATGGTAAACCCAGAACCAACGGAGCAGGCAGACCCTCCAGTACAAAACATGAAATGGATTCCTGATGAAAATCACCCACTCTTAAACGGGTGTCCTCCACCACCTGTGACAAACAAAGTGGTGCGGAGTCAATTGCAAACACCAAAATATTTTTCTCTAATGCACTTGTCGTCAACCCATGCAGACGGACGAACTAACCATCAACTAGGTTAATTCCTGCCCCACTGTCAATAAACACCTCAATTCCCACAGTTTTGGAATCTAGCGCCACCTCGGCAGACAGGAGAAATCAGGTACTACCAGTACATGACAAAAGTAAGTTCTCTGACTCCCCAGCCAAACCACCAAGAGTAAGATGGGAATTAAACTTTTTTTTTTGTTTTCACCTTGATGCTGAACGTAAGGACAAACATTAACAAAATGTCCCCTTTTTCCACAGAAAAAAAAACATACTCCCTTCTTACGACTAACACTCTTGCACGCAGGCCCAGGCGTAGCTCCCCCTAATTGCACTGGTTTGTCACCAGGCATAAACTCAGGAGTCGCTCCACCCAAGGTATCAGAAGAAGCCGCCACTTTATATGATAGTTCGTCCTGAGATTGAGGGACCTTAGATCTCTCCCTCAGGCGTCTATCCATACATATAGCAAGGGACATAGCCGCTTTCAATGACTCAGGATTTTCGCGAAAGGCCAATGCGTCCTTTAGCCTCTCGGATAATCCCTGACAGAATTGGCTATGGAGAGCTGGATCATTCCACTCCATATACATAGCACATCTCCTAAATTCAGAGAAGTAAATCTCCGCAGAATGCTCTCCCTTTCGTAAACCACGTAACTTGGTTTTGGTCAGGGAGATCCAATCCGGGTCATCGTAGATAAGACCTAGCGCTCTGAAAAATTAATCTACCGACCGGAGGGACTGTGATCCGGTCGGTAGAGAAAAAGCTCAAGACTGAGCGTCCCCTTTAAGCAACGACATTATAATAGCCACTCTTTGACTCTCATCCCCAGATGAGAGTGGATGTCACTTAAAGTACAATTTACACGATTCTCTGAACTGAATGAAATTATCGCTTCCCCCCAAAAATCTGTCTGGAAGTGCAACCTTAGGCTCAGGACAGGCCTGATAACTACTACCAGCACCATCAGCCTGTGATCCCTGGATCTGTGTGCGGAGGTCAGCTACCTCTATAGACAGACCATGCAATTGTCCAGCCAGTGGAGCAATTAGATCCATAGCCTTACTGACACAAAGGGGAAAGGGGAAAAGGTCACCACCTAGTAAATCCCTAAACCGAGCCCTGACTACTTACTATAAGTATGAACATACCTGGATGGTAGGAATGTTCATATGCTGGAACCTAGGGCCCTATCTGACCCTAAAGGGCCCTGGAAATAGTGTCAGGACAAGAGATGACCTGTTCCTTTCCAGCTGAAGGAATAAGAGACTCCCTCAGGCCTAATAACAAAAGGTAGGGGAAAACCACGAACAAGAAATAGGGAAAGGACACAACTCCAAAGTATGCAGACAAGCAGGAACTCAGAGGAGAACCAGACACCAGCTCTTTACAACCAGAAAGGAGCTATCAACCGCAAATCCTGATGGGTGAGACCAGACTAAATAGAGGAGTTGGAATGACCACTTAAGCTACACCTGAGACAAGAGGTGTGGTCATACCAAGCAACAAGTGAAACCAAAGAGGCTGTCAGATCACATCACATGCAGCCAGTCTCTTAGATCTTCTGACCCCTGTCACAGGAGAGACCGTGACAATAAACTCTTTAACTTCCGCTTTGGTCTTTTAGCATGGTAAAAAGCCTTGCTTCACTTTCTCTGTCAGTCAGTCCATTTACCCGAACCAGAGAGGGAAGGGGGATGGGTTACTCAATTAGAGCATTACACTAATCAGTGCATCAGAGTTGTCCTACTGTTTCCCCAATTCTGCAACAACTATTATAATGTAAGATAGCCCCCTCACAGCAGCAGTATACTGACAATGGATTACCTATCTATATAGGAGTTTTCTCTCCCTGTGCTGACTGCTACGGAAAGTCAGTATCTTGTATTTAATTTTCAATGGCATAGCACTGCCAAAATGAAAAACAGCTGAAAATTGTAAAAAAAAAATCTCAGAATATTGACAAAAAATAATCCCTTTCTGATAAGCGTCCTTTTTAATGTGTGCTACAGATTACATTTTTTTTGCAATGTGATGAGTAAATTCACTGCATATCTGAAAGAAACACTGTACACTACAGGGAATCATTAAAGTGTTTAAAGCCCCATTTATACGCATTTTGCTGCTTTTTTTTGCCATGTGAAGCACAGCATATATGCCATGTTTTGCTCCATACCCTGCACCGTTCAGGGGTACTTGACATAAGTCATGATACGTACCCTCCAGTCGTTCAGCCCATCCAGTGTGAGTTTTATTGACCTGAAAAGTTTATATTCATAACCAGAAGATAATCCGGTAATCAGTGGCACAGTCACAATACCGGTGTTGATGCATTGCCTCCTTCTGATGTCTCATGGTGGCACAAGGTCTACCGCCGCTCATGTCTATGTGTTATTTTCCTAAAATTAAAAAAAATATGTTACATCTGTTCTCAATGTGTTCCCTCAAATGTAATTTTATCGTTTATGCAACATTTTTAGAAGAACATACAGTGAAGTATTCTGCCAAGAGTACGTGATTACAAGTGAGCAGCAATAATTGGAGGCAGAAACTGGAGAAACCACAAAGAGCTTGAACCTTCTGCTTCCAATTACCCCTTGCTTCCAACAGATGGCGCTGTTTGTTAATGAAGAAGCGAGAGCTTACCGCAAGCAGGGCAATGACTGTCAATAACGAGAGCAAACAATAGGGGTAAAGATCTCATTTGGAAATAAGGCTTGCACATTTTGCTTGCTTGTGAATCAGTGCTGTGGTTAGGACATAAGCTGTTACATTATGCAGGAATCCTTCAACATGTAGAAATCAGCCGGCTTTACCTGAGAGCCATCAAAACATCTCATTAAATTGCTGCTCTCAGCAAATCTAAATCAGAAAAAAAAATAGAAAATCGGTAGACGCGCCAGGTTTTGCAGCTGTTGTATGTCAAAATGAAAAGCATGTTTTCTCCATTTTACAATGTGCTTGTAAGTTCTGTTCTAAGGTAACAATATGTCAGCGATTCAGGTCCAAATTTTTTTTTATTGGCAGCACTGTTAATGAAAAAAATAAATAAATAAGCATTGGAGGTACGTGTACACTTTGGAACAAATGATGGTGCAAAAATATCCACATGACGCCCCTTACAAGAGATATACGTTTGCTTGCTATGGTCAGTACAGCATTTCTGCTAAGCCTTCGTTCAAATCTCCGTTGTGTAGTCCATTCGTTTGTTCCGGCAGAGAAACATACTACCGAAGTACACTTTATCCGTAACCACTAGATCCCCATTCCCTATAATGGGATCCAGAAGGTTTCCCGCATAAATGGCGACTTTTGGTCGGACAAATACAGCTGCCGGATCCCATTATAGGGAATGGGGATCTGACAGTGTCTGGCTATGCCGGATACGGTAACTACAGTAGTCTGTTCCCCTGCCGGAACAGACTACCGGGTTAACCTGATGCAGAATCTGTAAACCTAGCCTAATATCAGTGACGATTAATTATGCTCATCCTAGGCTCATCATGTGGATCCTAGGCCACATTTTACATGCATCTCCCTCTAGGGAAAGGGGGCTGGCTGCCCTGGAGAGCGCAACATGCTTGGTGCAAATTGCATAATGTACACAAAGCAAATTAGGCTACTTTCACACTCGCGTTTTGTCTTTCCGTTTGTGAGATGCGTTCAGGGCTCTCACAAGCGGTCCAAAACGGATCAGTTTTGCCCTAATGCATTCTGAATGGAAAAGGATCCGCTTAGAATGCATCAATTTGCCTCTCATTAGTCGCCATTTTCCTCTGGAGGCGGACACCAAAACGCTGCCTGCAGCATTTTATCTGTCCGCTTGACAAAACTGAGCCAAACGTTTTCTCAGACACAATCTGGCACAATAGAAAACTGATCCGTCCTCCATTGACTTTTAATGGAGTTCATGACGGATCCGTCTTGGCTATGTTACAGATAATACAAATGGATCCGTTCATGATGGATGTATGTGGTTGTATTATTGTAACGGATCAGTTTTTGCAGATCCATGACGGATCCGCCCAAAATGCGAGTGTGAAAGTAGCCTAAGATATTGGATCTTCTGACTAATCTCATTTAATTGGCATTAGAGAAACATGGCTGCCATCCTAATATCTCCCTATTTTAGAGAGGTAAAGCACCACTAGGTGGGCACCACTGAGCAAATCAAGAGTAAAGCACCTGGTTGATTGCCCCACAAGTAATGTCCCTCTGGTTCTTTCAATCCTGTGCCAAATACGCGTTCAGGGATAACAATTTGGGATAACAATTTTTGTTATAGACTTGTTACCCTGATGGAACCTCATCAACAACTTTCAGCTCTCTACTCGTTTCCCCAAAAACTATTAGATTTTGAGGTGCTTGGTTCAAAACTGGAGCGGTGGGTCTGCAGCGAGCCCCTGAGAAGCCGATGCAGAAGATGGGAGTGATAGTGACCCTGATGAGATGTTATGTCACGTGTACTCCCTCAGGCTGTTGCTTCCTGGCGGTCGGTGCAATGGAAAGGTAGTTTGAATAATCAGGCCAGAAGTAAACATAAAAACGTCTCTCTTTACTTAATGCAAAATATAACCTGTGGTACATCTAGCAGTATTAAGTACAAAGTACAGTTTCGGGCCCCAGTTGAGGAGGTATGGTGGCTAGTTGTGTGGCAATTAATGTCACTACCAGGCACTTGTGGATATAGGTGTCCACTGTGATACAGGCCTAGTCTGGCCTAGTGATGGGTGTCTGAGCTGTATTCCCTCACCTCGCTAATCACTCACTACTTTCTGGAGCTTTGTCCTAAATTCTTGGTCTCACAGGAGAAATGCATCTATTTTCCAGAAGTAGAAGCTCTGACATGTGATTTCTTTTTCTGAACTGGAACTCCCCTCCTGGCAGGAAGCAGGACTAGTGCACTCTCCATATCAATACCATTAGGGCAAGCATGTCAAACTCAAAGGCTAACATGGGCCAAAAAAACTAAATTTAAGTTTATGTGGGCCGCATAAAAAAAAATAAAAAATAAAATCGTACATTTTCATAGAACAACATTGTTGTTTCATGACTGCTGACCCCCAACATCCCGTTGCCCAATAACACAAGTGAGACCTATATATATATACAAATATTAAACTTCACTATAAGACACACCTAGGTTTTTGAGGAGGAAAATAAGAAAAAAATATTTTTAACCAAAAGTTGTGCTTTTGGTGGGCTTTGAATTAATGGTGGTCTGTGCATGACACTATTATGGGGGATCTGTGGATGACGCACTGTCATGTGGGGGATCTGTGGATGGCACTGTTATGGGGGATCTGTGGATGGCACTGTTATGGGGGATCTGTGGATGGCACTGTTATGGGGGATCTGTGGATGGTGCTGTTATGGGGGATCTGTGGATGGCACTGTTATGGGGATCTGTGGATGGCACTGTTATGGGGGATCTGTGGATGGCACTGTTATGGGGGATCTGTGGATGGCACTGTTATGGGGATCTGTGGATGGTACTGCTACGGGGTGGGATATCTGTGGATGGCATTGTTATGGGGTGGGGGGATCTGTGGATGGCATTGTTATGGGGTGGGGGATCTGTGGATGGCACTGTTATGGGGATCTGTGGATGGTACTGCTATGGGGTGGGATATCTGTGGATGGCATTGTTATGGGGTGGGGGGATCTGTGGATGGCATTGTTATGATGTGGGGGATCTGTGGATGGCGCTGTTATGGGGGATCTGTGGATGGCACTGTTATGGGGGATCTGTGGATGGCACTGTTATGGGGGATCTGTGGATGGCACTGTTATGGGGGATCTGTGGATGGCACTGTTATGGGGATCTGTGGATGGTACTGCTACGGGGTGGGATATCTGTGGATGGCATTGTTATGGGGTGGGGGGATCTGTGGATGGCATTGTTATGGGGTGGGGGATCTGTGGATAGTGCTGTTATGGGGGATCTGTGGATGGCATTGTTATGAGGTGGGGGATCTGTGGATGGAACTGTTATGGGGTGGGATATCTGTGGATGGTACTGCTATGGGGTGGGATATCTGTGGATGGCATTGTTATGAGGTGGGGGGATCTGTGGATGGAACTGTTATGGGGGGGATCTGTGGATGACACTGCTATATGTCATCCACAGATCCCCCTCATAACAGTGTCCGCCAATACACCGGCCCTCTGCTCACCGAAGTATTTATAAACGTGAATCCTTATCCTGTTATTAAGTTGAACTAACGCTGCGCTCTCCCATGTTCCCCTGTATCCCCACAGCACTTACGAACACGCTTCCATAGCAGGCAGAGCGGACGGCACCAGTAACGTCACTCACTGACGTCGCGCGTCTGCTCCGCCTGCTTCATTCATAAAGTGGGCGGAGCAGGCGCTCGACGTCAGTGAGTGACGTTACTGCTGCCGTCCGCTCTGCCTGCTATTGAAGCTTAAGTAAGTGCTATGGGGATACAGGGGAACATGGGAACATGGGAGAGGGCAGCGTTAGTTCAACTTAATAACAGGATAAGGATTCACGTTTATAAATACTTTGGTGAGCGGCGGGGCCCGGTGTAAGAGTACAGTGACTGCACCGGGCCCCGCCCCTAGTTACGGACTCCAGCCCCTCCTCTCTCCCGATGCTGCATCTTTGCCGGGCCGCATGTTTGACACCCATGCATTAGGGTCTCAGGGCAGGATTAAAACCCCACTGCGTTACAAGTGAGAAGCATGTGTTATGCACTCACAGTTTGTTCATTCTATGATGTGTTTTACCCTATTTTCTTTCAAATTTCTTTTTTTATTGAGCAGTGTACAGTCATGTGCTCGATGAAATATTTGAATCTACTGAGTATAATACATTTCCAGATTATTCAGTTTACAAGATATAAATAACATACAAATAACGAGCAAGGTATTCCCTCGCATATACTGAACTAAGTGAGTGTGAACAAGGTGAGTATATTGAAGGGTTGGTCAGGAAGGGTTGTATGTGGTGAGAAGGGGGGGAGGTTGGGGAGGGGTATTGACTAATTCTTTACCCCTCCACTGCTACACACATAACTATCAGAAGTCATCATGTGGAATCTGATTTCCCTCTGGATCTACTGTATAAATTGTGGCGGTCTTTGAAAGGTAGTTGTTGCCTATAGTGATTCCCAGGCATGCTTGACTATTTTGTTCTTCCTCCGCTAGTATGCAACTCAACCTATACTGCTCCACTTTGGTGGAGATTAAGTCTGTAGGACCACCATGGGCTCCATAGTTTTTGGAAATTCTAATGTCCTCTCACTTCCCAGCTTGCCAGTTCCTCCAGTCGGCACATCTGGTCCACCTTAACCCGCCACTGTTCAACAGTAGGCAGTTCCTCACTCATCCATTTCAGTGGAATTAGGAGCCTTGCTGCTTGTATCAGGTGGGTGGTTAAGTTCCTCTTGGAGGGCTGCCAAGTCTGGGCAGGAAGCCAGAGAAGAGCCATCTTTGGGGTTAGAGTAATAGGGGTGACTCTTAAACTATTAATTACATTTGTGATGTTGTCCCAAAATGACCTCGACTTCGGGCAGTACCAAAATATGTGACTCAGTGAGCCCTCTCCAAGTTGACATCTCCAACATTTGTCAGAGTCCTGTAGGCCCCTTAAAAACAACTTTGGAGATAACAAAAAAAGAGTATGAAGAGTCAGCAGAAAAACCGGATGCCGCAATCCACTGGCCATTGTCTCTGCTACCCGCCAACAGATGGAGCACATGTCAAGTATGCCAATATTATGCAGCAGGGTGATTCACAGAACAATAACACATAAATATGACTGTTCAAATGTTATAACTGTGATCATCACTCTGGTGCATAACCGCCAGATAAGTCTCAAGCACTGGAGTCTAGCAATGCAAAAGTAAAGAAAATGAAAGATACATGTAGAGGTCTCACATAAGTGAGAATACGCGCACCAAACCTTATTATAAAGGATATGATGGAACTCATCTGTGGACACCAGATAGAAAATTTAAAGGGCTTCTGTCACCCCCAAAACCCTTTTTTTTTTTGGTCTGGTTAAAATCCTTATTTAACGACTATTCCCTATATAGGGCTCTTACCTTTGTCTGTGGGTTCGTTTCCTTAAAAATCGATCTTTTAAAATATGCAAATCACTTCACTACCAGCAAGTAGGGCGTCTACTTGCTGGTAGCCGCCGCAAAAAAACACCCCTTCTCTTGTTGATTGACAGGGCCAGCGAGCGCTCTCCTCCTCCGGCTGGCCCTGTCAGCATTTCAAATCCCGCGCCTGTCTTCATTCGGCGCAGGCGCTCTGAGAGAAGGAGGATCGCCTCCTCAGCAGTCCCTCAGTGTGCCTGCGCCGATGACGTCACCGAAAGAGAAGCTCTAAACTACTGCTTTATAGTGAGGCTTTTCTTTGTTTGGTTAAAAACAACTGTTTAGGTGTTCTGTACCATTGTGTCAGGACCTTGTAGGAATGTTCCTGTACCTTGACACATCTTGAAAAACCATGAGAATGTGCATGCATGCGCATAATATCTGTATCTGAGAAATCTCTACCTAATTCAGATGCCCATGTATGTATGTACTGTGGGACGACTCTGTTCCTTGGTGTCAATAGGGAAATATATAGTTGTGAGATCAACTTTCTTGGGGTATACTCCATATACATCAGTTTTTCAAACCATGTTTTATTTCTTTCTTCCTCTATTCTTTTTGTCAGCAATGTTCCTGTGTTGCTTATTTCGGCTTCTTCTAAGAAATTGTTACTCTTAAGTGTGAGATATATAGGGTGGGACTCCCCTATTGTTTTATTTATCCCCCCCCCCCCCTAAGAATTCCTCAACTGTAAAATTCTTGAATTTGTCCCAAACTGGGGCAAGATCTTTTACGTTAGTTCTCGTCAGGAAAGGGACAAGATTATCCGGCATTTTCAGTGATGGGTTGCTTAGCAAGTCATGGTCTTTGTTTATGTTTTTTAGGACCGAGGTCGTTCCCTTCAAGAAGGGGTTATCTTTTGGTACAGTGGGGTCGATGTCCCACAGTCCGGCCCTCTGCCTATGGGTGAGGTGCATTAATTCCATCTCTCCGCCCAGAGGGTTGTAATTGGGTGTGTGTATTTGCAACCATCTTTTGAGGTGGATCACTCTATAGTAGGACAAAGCACCAGGGAGGCCAAAACCCCTGTGTTCTTTCCTAAATATTAATCTATGATGTGCTATCCTGGGTCTCCTTCCCCTCCAAAGGAAGGCAGTAAAAATCCTTGTCTGAGTAAAAAAGGAAGCAGGGAGAAAGATAGGGAGCATTTGCATCACGTAAAGTAGTTTGGGCATAATAAAGGTTTTTAATACGTTTCTGCGCCCCATCCAAGAGACGTATGGAATTTTGTAGGAGTTTAGCTGGGTCTGGATATCTTTGAGCAGGGGTAGGTAGTTCAGGTGGTACCGTTTTCCTAAGTGAGATGGGATTTTGACCACCAAGTATGTGATATGAGAGCATTGCCACTTGAATGGTGTAGAGGCTCTAAGAACAGTAACCATCCTTTGGGGGGCAGAAATGTTTATCGCCTCAGATTTAGAGTGGTTGATTTTGAAGTTGGACATAGTCCCATACAATTCCAGGAGCTCCAGAAGACGCGGGAAGGCCTCGACAGAGTTCGTTACCATAATGAGCAGATCGTCTGCAAAGGCTGCATTAACATACGTAGGGCCCTTGTCCCCAACTTGTACCCCCCTTATTCCCGGGTGTTCCCTAATGGCTTGAAGCAGAGTTTCCATAACAAGGATATAAAGGGCATCCCTGTCTCGTGCCGTTCTTAATATGGAAGGGGGGGGGGGGATAGTGTCCCATTAATCCTAATCCTAGCACTCGGTTCAGAATATAAAGTCATGATCGCTTGTTGAAATTCCTTTGGGATGCCAAAAGTTTGTAAGGTTGTTTGCAAAAATTCCCAATTGACCCTGTCAAAGGCCTTCTCTGCGTCAATTCCTAGCAGCACCAATGGGAGGCCCAACTTCTTTGCCAACCGGATTATTGTGACCAGTCTACAAGAATTCTGGTTACCCTCCCGACCTGGAACAAAACCTGACTGATCAGGGTGTATGAGTTTAGGTAGATGGGCACTCAATCTTGTTGCCAACAGCTTTGCCCAAATCTTCACGTCTACGTTGAGTAAAGAAATAGGCCTGTAGCTCCCACATACCTGGGGGTCCTTCCCCTCCTTCGGCAGGATTGTAACTATGGCTTCTAGGGATGGCTTGTAAAGACGAGTTCCCGTCCTCAGGGAGTTGCACCATTTAGTGAGCTGGGGCAATAAAATGGGCATACATTTTTTAAAATAGCCCACCGGAAAGCCATCCAGACCCGGGCTTTTTCCTAGGGGCATCGAGCAAATCACTTTCGCTACTTCTTCCTCGTCTATAGGTTTTAGTAGAGACTCTGATTCACAGGTAGACAACCGGGGAAGATTCATGCCAGTAAGGAATCTATCCATCATTTCGCTCCCTGTCCTATTGGGTATCTCACCAGCCTTCTCCAGCCTATAGAGGACCTGATAGAACTTTTGGAACTCCTCTGCTATTTATTTTGTCCTGGAGACCAGCCTGTTATTTTTAGTTCTAATGGTAGGGATATGTGTGGAGTCTCTCTTTTTTGTTTTTTTAATCTAGTCATTAGTTTAGTTCCCTTATCCCCATGCGCATAAAAGCAAAAGTTAGAATATTGATAGGCTTTTGCATTAAATATATTGAGGTGATCTTTAAGCTCAACTCGCAGCCTCAACGGGTCTCTTTGTGCCTGAACAGCTTTTGAGCATTTGTAATTTAGGTTTCTGTAGCCTGACATATAATAACAGACTCTGCAAACATCTGCTATCTGTTTGAGTTATAATGGCACCACAGCGCCTCAAGGGTTGAAATGTCAAAACGGGAGAAGCATATTCATGCCACTGTGTTTAACAGGGAAGCCTTCAATCAAACTTTAGGTAACTATTTTCTTTACTTATGGTTGGTGACCCGTGTTAATTATATTTGGGCTTGTACCCCAGGGTCCTGTTGCATAATTATAACCAATTAACAACAGTGGAACAGTAATGGAACTGAGAACTAAGTAGGGTTCTACCACACAGCTCCCCTTCACCATCATGTTCTTGGAGAGGAGGTGCAGTATCCCCCTCTAATTAATAGAATATACTGTATAAGTATACAGTTGTGCTCCATCATCAAGCGTCTCTGGTTCTGGGGTGTGCTTTCTTCTTTTGAGCGATTTTCTCCTATCCAAGTCCCTATGGCAGCTCTGGTAAGGATACACCTGACAACAGCACCGGCAGCCATGAAGGACCGTGCATCTTTTGCCGTTGGATGTGAAGGTGATTCCAAATGGGAATAGCCACTTAAAAGGTAATTGCTGAGACCGGAGCAGGTCTGTTAGCAGGCGCAATATTCTTCTTTTGTTCAGCATTGAAGGTGCAAGGTCCTGGAACAGGAGGATCTTCACTCCCTCATGGAGAGTGTGCTTCATTTCTCTGGCTGACTTGAGCAGAGATGCAGTATCTATGTACCTCAGCAGACCGCAGGCCACGTCTCTTGGCTGTTCTCCCTCTTTGGGCTTAGGTCTCAGGGATCTGTGAACAGGGCGGGCCTTTGGGGTGTGCGAGCTGTGCGGCCGCACAGGGCGCCCTGGCAACAGGGGCGCCCCCGGCGGCCGACACAGCTCGCAGTCGGTCTCACTCTCTACTCTCTTACAGGCTACAGCAGGCCGGCCTGACCCGAGATTGTGTGAGCGAGGTGAGTCGGCGACTAGGCGAGCCTGGCGAGCTCAGCTGAGTCGCTGCAGCTGCCAGCAGTCAGGTTCCGGAGCGGTGCGTGGAGGAGGAGCTTAGAGGCTCAGGCACGGAGTCTAGCCGCGGAAGGATCCGCATCATCCGCTCAATGTGTGAGGGCGGGCTGGGCAGCGGCCGATGCTCTGCAGTCCCAGACAGGGAGGGAGCAGAACTAGACAGTGAGTACCTGTTCTTATTGTTTTTTTTTGTTTGTTTTTTACCAAATATCTTTTTTATTAAATGGGGGCAGGGTCTAATTAAGGGGGGCAGGCCCAGGGGACTGGATAAGGGTAACAGTCAGACACTGGGTATGATTAAGGTGGCAGGGGACTGGATAAGGTGGGTGACACAGACACTGGGTATGATTAAGGGGCAGGGGACTGGATAAGGGTGACACTGGGTATGATTAAGGGGCAGGGGACTGGCTTTGGTTGACACTGGGTATGATTAAGGGGGGCAGGGGACTGGGCAAAGGTGACAGGGTATGATTAAGGGGGGCAGGAGACTGGCTATGGGTGACACTGGGTATGATTAAGAAGAGCAGGGGATTGGGCAAAGATGACAGGGCAGGAGACCGGCTATGGGTAACACTGGGTATGATTAAGGGGGGCAGGGTCTAATTGAGGGGGCAGGGTAAGGGTGACACTGGGTATGATTAAAAAGGGTAGGGGTCTGGGTAAGGGTGACAGGGTATGATTAAGGGGGCAGGGGACTGGCTCTTGGGTATGTTTAGGTGAACCGGGGGGGGGGGGGGGGCACAAGATTAGCTCGCACAGGGGGCCTGAACACCTAAGGCCAGCCCTGTCTGTGAATGCGCTCTATTGGGATTTCTGCCGCTCGTTCTTGTCCCAGGAGGTGCGCAAAAATAGCGCCTGTGGCCTCAGGTAAGGCCTCATGTAGCACGCTTTCAGGGATACCCCTCAGCCTTATGATCTTGCGCTACTCCTATTCTCCTGGTCCTCGAATAAAGCGAGGGCGGTTTTGAGAGTCTGTATGGGAGATACTGTTTTCTCCCAGAGCCCGGCTGTATGAGAACATGTGCAATGAGCCGGACCGTGGGTGCAGTTACACGGACACCAATTATGCAGTGGGTCAGGATATGTGTATACTGGGCTATGGTTTTTGTTCGTGACGCCAATTGCAGCGTGCGCAGGGTACTAACACAGGGCCCTTTAAGATATTGCCAGAGTGGTGTAATGTCTCTGTGTAGCAGTAGTAATAGTGTCAACGGTGTCTCTTGGTACGGCTGGACTCCTGGATCCTGGCTCACTTGCAATAAAATGAGTGTTGCTAGTAGGAGTAATTGAGGGATTTGGTAGGAGTAAATGAGATCCAGACTTGTCATAAAGTTCCAAACTAGTCTTTACTTGATGCAGCAGTAATCCATGTGAGATACAGCAATAGTCCTGGGTCCCAGCAGGTATTGGCAATATGTGGCAGGAATTACTATCTTCTGCACTATCTTCTTCTGTATTGGGGACTGACTAGCTGAGGAGGAATTTGGCTTCTCCTGGTCTCACAGTTGTGCTCACAGGGTATGCTTCTTCCTGGAGTTCTGGAGGTGGCTGCTTGCTTTCCACCAGCTGAGGCTGAAAGGCTCAGACTGGGAATGGTGATCTTTTGTCTCAACCGAGACAAGATCCTGGCTTGGATCCCTAAAACTGGGAGCTCCTACACACACAGCCTTACCCATGCAGGGAGAGCTGGAACACACCGGATCTAACTGGTTTTCCCCTCCCTTGCCGCAGGGTGTGGGAAACTCCACTTCCCTTAAGCAGAGGGGCAGAACAGAACTGGAACTTTCCATTCTGAATGGCCATAATATTAACTATTCCTACCAACGATGCCGCCACCTGCTGGTAGACCTGAAACATTTCAAAGAAAATATCATCTACACAGTTGTGAACGACATGAGGGACATCACATCAAATGACCGTGTTGATGCCCTTAGCAGATAGTAGCGGGGTAAAAGCGTTAGTAACCCCACTCTGGGGTGTTACACATGGCCGCTTGGTTGTTTTCCAGCGCTTCTACTCGGTGCCCAATGTGCTTCACATCTTGTTTGATTTCAGCCAGGTCTTGGATCACCGGAGCCAGGGCCTCAGATAGGGCCTGCTGGAGGAATTTTCGGGAGATTGTAGTTGAATTATTGGAGAGTGTTTCGGAGTCAGAAGCCGAGGCTCTGTCTGCAACTGCGTCTGAGTCTTTCTCCCATTCACATCTTTCCTCCGGCGCCATCTTGCATGCGCTCCTGGTGGCAGCCGAAGTTTTCTTGTGGAGATATTTCTCCATATCAGAGGGGCCTCGGTCTTGCTTATGATCGGCCCTTTCTCTCGCCTTATCTCTGCCTATTTTCATTATTATATGGCTTGTGGAGCTGCGGAATAAACTAGTTTGCAGAGTTGTGTGACGAGGAGCCCACACACACGTCTGTCCCGTTGAGCAGTCAGGCTCCGCCCCGTTTTACCCCATTTTCAAATGTATTGAAATAATACACCTTGGTCTGGGAATACACCGCTATATCACATGTGCAGTATCCAGCCATGGATCACATATTGTCCCAGGTGACGTTACTGTAAAATCCAGTATTTTTCAGTTTATTTAGCCCCCTCAATGCGAGGATGTAAGCACTATTTCCTTATAGTCAAATTGATTACAGCCCCCATCATGATGACACCAGGATGAAAATTGCAGTTTTTTTGTGGTGCACCCATCTATGTCATCACTTCTAGTAAAGTAACTTTGTTACGCCAAATCTGACTTAAGGTGACCATGTGGTTATCCAACGTTCACTCGTCATATGTCTGGGGGGGGGAGGGTGAGGATCAGGGACATTGAACTTCAGCATGCCTAATGCTTAGTTCTCAAGGGGATAATCTAATGCCATGTCTGGGATCAGAATATTCCCCTCTTCATTGAGAACCCATGGACTGTACTGGGCATGCATGTGTACGGAAAGGTTGTTGGGAGGAATAGCTGTCGGCTCATTTGGTCAATAGCTATGGACACTTTTTAAAAGAGGTTTCTTGAGATACAACATGCGGTCTTTTAAAAACAGGATCCTTGCTCCTGGAGAAGTAGTGACTGTGCATAGCTGCCTCCATATTCACTTTAATGGACCATAACCAGCCACTTTGGGAATTTTTGGTGGTCTGGTGGTGTTCGCACTGATCTGGTTGATATACTTGGTTGCCACTTTCCATAATTTATTTAAATACTATGAAAACTTATTTCACTATATGATATAGAGAACTGGTGCCTGGTGGAATATTTTTTCTTCTCCGGTTTCATATCTACTACTCTGAAAAGTCTTATAAAACCATTAACTTTCAATGTTGCATAGATCCGCTTGGGTTATCAATCTCCAGCTATTGTATGTGCTGCTAGTATACAGTGAAAGCTTCCTAGAAAGTCTTGTATTGTAGATAAAGGGCAGTAGAACAAGGAGTGGGGGTTGCAGGTGCTACACGTGGGTGGAGGGTGCGGGCTCTGCCACATAACTTGTGTCGTCAGAGCTGGTGAGTAACAAGTCATGATTCATGTCCCCATCGCCTGTATCTCGCATTTGGTTATCTGCAGAGTAAAGGGAAGACTCATTTGTTATATGCGTCACATTAACACCTTTGTGCTGTGCACATATGGCTGGAATAACCAGAGCAGTGATGGCGTTGTGTAGTCTGTTCTTCTAATTCTCCATTCTGTTGTGTATAGTCTGTCCCCGCACAATCTTCAGCACTAGTGTGAGTGGCAGAAAAGCTAGTCGGTCACGCATGGATTGTTTTACTCATTAACAACTAGAAGAAACCACTCATCTTGTCATTAGATTGTGTCCCTGCACAAGAGGTAACTGTCAGCACTGAATACACAGGGTAAGGGTCCATTCACACATCCGCAATTATGTTCCGCATTTTGCAGAATGGAATTACGGACCCATTAATTTCCGTTCCCGAAAAAAATAGAACATGCCCTATTCTTGTCCGCAATTGCGGACAAGAATAGGCATATTCTATTAGTGCCGGCCATGTGCGGTCCGCAAAATTGCGGAACGCACATTGCCGGTGTCCATGTTTTGCGGATCCATGGATCCGCAAAACACACACACGGACGTGTGAATGGACCCTAAAACTGATTAGGGTCATATTCTATTGACAAGGAGATTAGTGAAGCCCAATAGTCAATTTTTTTTATACATTACAGATAGGGCACATGGTTTAAAAACCCTGTCACAGATGCTCTGGTTCTAGCACCAAGATCCCTTCTCCTCCACTTTTGGTTCACGCTGGACCTCCTCACTCATTTTACCTCCTAAGCCCCCTACTCCATATCATACTTAGAGACAATAGAAGGAAGAGAAGGACAGAACATGACAGCTATTGATGGCCACCATAGAAAGCTATGGGCATCGGACTCACTTTCAGCTTCTGCGCATGCGCCCGGCACCCATAGCTTTCTATTGGGCATGCGCGGGATATCGGAACGTCGGGGACAGCAGAAGCCGCCCAGCGAAGTGAATATTGATTAGCTGGGCGGCGCTTCAAAAGGGCGGTTGGGGGGCGGCTGGCTGGGCAGAAGTGAAGGTGAAACGCCGCCCCTTGGGCAGAAAGAAAAGCGATTACTTCAGGTTATAAAACATCAGTTTGCTGTATTTATAAGGTGGACAGGGGTTATACTTATATGTTTTTAATACACATTAGAAGACCTGTGCATTCATATATATAGCTAAATATGCTTATTGGGCCTGTCAGTGTCCCTTTAAGTTCCCAGTCCACCCCTGACGGGGACAATAGAAGTAGCAGGGTCTGCAATGCCGTAGTGCAGCACAAAATACTGCAGCAGCAGAACCAAATGGCACAGTGCAGCACAAAATACTTCCTCCTTCACCGCAGTGTTCAACTGTATCACGGTCCTGAAGAAGGCAATACAGTTGAGTTCAGGAAGACATCTATGTCTGATTTTCCTAACATTAATTAATGCTTAGACTAGAGCTTCAGATTGTTATGTATCCAGCCAGTGGCCATGAGGAGGGCTTGGGTGAACCGCTGGGATTTGACCCACAGTGAAATTTCCCTGTAGGGTCTATGTCCAGTCTGCCCCAATGTTCCGTCTACATGAACTTCGCTGCCAGCCAAACAATGGCCCCAGCAGTGTCAACAGTCACATGCCATGTCTACAGGATTGGACTGGCCTACCAGTGTATCAGAGGATCCTCCGGTAGGCACAAAGGTCCAGGAGAAAAACATTTGCAGCTGTCTTTGGAGATAATCACTGGCCACTAGCAGCCAATCTGAACAGATAGAGGTTAAAGAGATTGTGCAGGATCCTAAAAACTGTCATGTAATTGTATGAACCTCATCTAGTTTCCTACAAAGCATACAAGTGTACCTGCCAACTTTTACTGAGTCTTCACTTCAGTCTCCATGCTCACGTTGCGCTCCATTGTTTTCAACCTCAACTTTGAGATTGTGGACGTAGATGAGCAGCAGCCACAACACTTCCAATAGTGCTATGTGCTGTAAGATGATTCAGAAATGTAAACGCCTACTACACCTAGGCCAAAAACTTTGCCCACTACACCCCTCCATCATCCCCTTTCTGGCTCCTCCTAATGTTCCCTCCCACACAGTCTTGATATGACAAGCAGTGGACTCCATCTACCCTGCTTGCGGATTGAGAGCATCGACCAGCCCCTTCCAAGACCAGATAGTTCTGACATCACGACCATTGGGTTACAGGTGTTATCCCACCTATGGAAAGGATAGGTGTTAAATATTGGATTGTGGGGGGTCTGTCCGCTGGTACCCACTGCGATCCCAAGAATAAGAGGGCCCTGAGTGCTCTCTCTGAATGGAGTGCTAGTGCACATGACGGCCCACCATGTCATTCATTTCTGTGGGACTGACAGATGACTAACGTGTAATTTTTGCATCAGTATGTCGATTCCGCAAGAGATAAAACTTGTTGTATACTTGTCTGCGAAATGCTGACCACAGACTGATCAAAGTCAATGGGTCCACAACAAAATGCGGATGGCACATGAACAGCAAAACAGACACGGACTCAGCTATAGTCACAAGACAGAACAGTGTTCTAGTTGAGAAAAAAGAAACAAAAGAAAAAAAAGGAATGTATTAGAACCCAAGGGGGTTTAGACCTTGACCATGACGACATATGTACGGCAATGGAGGCATCCCTGGTATTCCAGTGATCTGCTGCAGAATTTACCATCTTTTAAAAAAGATTATTGCTCTGCTTTCACAGGATGATCTGTTTTCAATTTGCTTCCGGGGAAAAAAAAAGCTCAGTCATCCAGAAAAAATGCGGTTTTTCCTGCTCAGATGTGTAATTATTAATGAGAGGTTGCAGGAGCTGTTGTACTATCACCACCCCTACGTTCATTTTCCCCTAGGGAATCACATTGTATGGCAGACTTCACAAAACGAGTAATTAAAGCTGAATGTAAGAAAATGGAGATCACCGAGAGAAACCATAAGAAATGCATTCAATGGAAAGTTTAGTTTGTTTAGTGCTATACTCTAGTAGGCTGACTTTAGTAGCAGTGGGGCATGTTGTAAGGCCCTACTTCTCAGGGGCGGACATAAGCCGGTGCAGCCGTCTCAGCTGCACAGGGGCCCGGCGTGTGAGGGGGCCCATTCATACTAGTGAGCGCTTCTGGAAGCGCTCACTAGTATGCAAGAGATCGGCGCTTACTTACCCCTCCAGCTCCGCTTCCTCCCTGGTCTCCTCCAGCCTGACTGCGTACAGCGCGCACTATGACCTGACGCTGTACGCAGTCAGGTCACGTGACTGTGCAGCGCGAGCTGTTGGAGACCATCAGGACACGGAAAGCAGCGGAGCAGGAGAGGTAAATTTTAGTTATTTATTTTTAGTCTGATCTGAGGTCTGGGGTCTGTCACATCGATATGGGGGGCCTGAATGAGCATATGGGGGTGTCTGAATAAATAAACAACTGATATTGGAGGGGTCCTCCTGACCAACTGAAATTGGGGGGGGGGGGGGTCCTGGGCAACTGACATATGGGGGGCCTAAATAAGCAACTGATATGGGAGGTGGGTCCCCCGGAGCAACTGATATGGGTGGGGCTCCTGAGCAAGTGACATATGGGGGGGCCTGAATGAGCAACTGATATGGTGGGGGGGTCTGAGCAACTGATATGGGGGTGTGAATGGGCATCTGATATGGGGGGCCTATCTGAGCAATTGACGTATCGGGGGCTTGAATAAGCAACTGATATGGGAGGGGGGTCCTCCTGAGCAGTGCAGTTTCTAGGTAAAATTTCTCTCAGGGCCAGTGTCAAAAAAACTCCCCCCCCCCCCCCCCCCCAAAAAAAAAAAAAACTGCTCGATAAAATCATATCAGAAGAGTACTTGCAACAGAATAGGACAAGAATAGGACATGTTCTACCTTTTGCGGAGCTGCGGACCCGAAGATCGGGCCGCGCTCCGCAATTGCGGATGCAGACAGCACACTGTGTGCTGTCCGCATCCATTTCGTCCCCATAGAGAATGAATAGGTCCGCACCCGTTCCGCAAAATTGCGGAACGGATGCGGACCCATTTTGCGGACGTGTGAAATGGAGCCTAACCCCTACACAGTGTAGAGGTATACTGTATATTGTGTGGCACAGTGTAGGCTATGTGTGTATAACATAAACATATTTCACATGAAAACTTACAATTACTTGGCTTGGCCCTTGGGGGTCTCGGACACCACTTCCACACTTTGGCCGGGGGCTCGGCGGAGCTGATGGGTTTTATCCTAATGAGAAAGATTTAATAATTAAGTATTAAGGGGCAGAGGGATAGCAGAGCAGAGAGAGGCTGGTGCTACTATTAGGGGGTCATACCATGGGGGAGTAATAAAGCCCACCATACTGCCCCCCAGTAGTAATAATTCTCCTTATAATGTGCAAAACATACCCCCTTGTAATGCCCCCAGTTGAGCTAATGTTCCCATAATGTGCCAATATAAAATACCCCTTCTCAGCGCCCCCGTAGATGACCCCATAGTGCTCCTCTCCCCCCTTCCCCATAGTACCCACCATAATGTGTCCCAGTATAAAATGCCCCTATACAGAGCCCCCATATAAAATACCCCTTCTTTTCAGCCTATGTAGATGTCCCTATAGTGCCACCCAATAATGTGCCAGTAATAAGTGCCCCAATAGATGCCCCCCAATCATGTACCAGTAAGATGTGCCCCCAAATCATGTGCCAGTAAGATGTTCCCCCATAGATGCCCCCCAATCATGTGCCAGTAATAAGAGCCCCCCACCATCATGTGCCAGTAGCCCCCTTATCATGTGCCAGTAGCCCCCTATCAAGTGCCAGTAGCCCCCCTATCATGTGCCAGTAGCCCCCCTATCATGTGCCAGTAGCCCCCCTATCATGTGCCAGTAGCCCCCTATCATGTGCCAGTAGCCCCCTATCATGTGCCAGTAGCCCCCTATCATGTGCCAGTAGCCCCCCTATCGTGTGCCAGTAGCCCCCCTATCGTGTGCCAGTAGCCCCCCTATCATGTGCCAGTAGCCCCCCTTATGTGCCAGAACCCCCCCTTATGTGCCAGCAGGCCCCCTTATGTCTGTGCCAGCAGCCTCCTGTCTGTGCCAGAAGCCCCCCTTATGTGCCAGTAGCCCCCCTTATGTGCCAGTAGCCCCCTATATATGCCAGCAGCCCCCCTTATGTCTGTTCCAGCCCAGCAGCCCCCCTTATGTGCCAGCAGCCCCCCTTATGTGCCAGTAGCCAGTATCCCCCCTTATGTGCCAGCAGCCCCTCTTATGTCTGTGCCAGCCCAGCAGCCCCCCTTATGTGCCAGGATTGTCATTTTTACATATAAAAAAATAATAATAAACTTATACTTACCTCCTCCAGGATGCGATGCAGGCCTCTTCCGGGATGTGTCCCTCGCTGGCTCAGGCGGCGCGATGACGTCATCGAGCCGCGACCGGCCCCTTATAGGCTGCCAGCACTAGGCCAGCAGCCTATCAGAGGAACAGGGAGGGGACACACCTCTCCCTGCCGGCTGCCGCATTACAGACATTTGTATCGCCGTCCTGAGGACGGCGATACAGATGAGATGACTGGAGATGAGTGAGCGCTTCCACAATGGAAGCGCAGCGCTCATCTCCTGCTGTGCCCTGCCGGCGCCCCCCTTCTGACAGCGCCCCGGGCGGCTGCCCGGCCCGCCAGCCCCAAGAAACGGCCCTGCTCCTGAGCAACAGATATGGGGGCCTATCTGGGCAAGTGACATATGGGGGGGCTGAGCAATGGGGGGCACCATGGGGGCCCTATCTTGTATACTGGCACACATGGGGGCACTATGGAGGGGGGGATCAATATGGGGGCCCTATCTTATATACTGACACACATGGGGGGCACTATGGAGAGGGGGAGCACTATGGAGAAGGGGGGAAAGGAGCACTATGGGGGCATCTTCTGTGGCCCTATCTTATATACCTGCAGACATGGGGGGCACTATAGAGGGGAGGAGCACTTTGAGGGCCCTATTTTATATACTAGCACACATAGGGGCACTATGGAGAAGGGGGAGCACTATGGGGGCATCTACTGGGGACCCTATCTTAAATACTGGCACACATGGGGGGCACTATGGAGAAGGGGGGAGAGGAGCACTATTGGGGTCATTATATAGAGGAATTATACTGTCACACATTATGGGGGAATTTTATACTGGCACATTGTCAGGCACCATGGGGATAAGGGGGGGGCACAATATAGAAGTATTTTATACTGGCGCAAATTATAGGGCACTATGGGGACCTTGTCTCAACTGGGGGCAGTAAGAGGGTTTTTTGGGCACACAGTAGGGGGCATTGGCACACATTATGAGGGTACTATGGGGACATTGGCTCCACAGGGGGCACTAAGAGGAGGTATGTTTTATACTGCCACACAACAGGGCATTTTTATTTTTACTGTAACACATTATAAAGAGAATTATTACTACCGGGGGCATTATGGTGGGCTTTATTACAATTGAGGGACTATGAGGAACATGTATGAGCACTATGGGAGCATTATTACTTCTGGGACACAGTAGGAAATTATTACTGTAGGGGCACTATTACTACTAGGTGTTGTCTGGTAGATAATTATTTTTATTGGTGGGACTTTGGGGAGCAGTATACCTGTGGGGGGCACAGTATCAGCTTAGCACAATTATTTCTGGGAAACATTATGTTTACACTATTAGTGTCAGGGACACTGTTTCCTGAGCACAGTTATTTTTTAGGACACTGTGTGCCAATATTGAAGGGGAACTATCTGTGTGTAACTTGTATAGGGAGCACAGCGGGCATAGTATTGGGGGTGGCATGATGGGGTGTTCAGAAGGTGGGAGGATGATGGAAAAGTAGGAAACTAAGATGTCTGTTAAACTCTGCAGAGAGAACAGATGGCTGAAAGAAATCATCATGGCGGTCTGGTCTGAAAGGAGAAGATGAGGTCAGAGAACATCTACATCAAAGGAGACGTCACTGGATGGAAGAGGTATGTGGACCTGTATTAGGCTACTTTAACATCTGCGTTAGTGATTCTGGCAGGCTGTTCCAGCAGAGAACAGCCTGCTGAAATTTACTGGATCCGGAACTGCTGGATGCAGACAGAATGTCCGCCGGCCGCATTGACTATAATGGGGTCTAGCAGAGATCGGCCACAATCTGGCAAAAATGCAGAGAATCAGTGGGACACAAACCGCTGCATGCTGCGGTTTGTGTCTGGCCGATTCCTTGCATTTTCTGCCGTATCAGGTGGCCGGAGCGTAATGCCGCAGGTGCGAAAGTAGCCTTACCCTGTATGATTTGTATTGCTATAAGTAATGTTAGGACGGAATAGGTTAGGTTGTGAATTTGGCTTGGGGGGGCCCAAGGCACATTCTTTGCACTTCTTAATAATGAACAGTCACCGGTGTCACCCAGCTGTTATCAAAATGATTCCTTCTATTGTGATCCATAATAATAGAAAGATTTATACCATATCTTTATCATGATGGGCTTTATGATATATCTTCCTATGATTGCAATGGGTCCAATGGGAAGGAATTCAGATTTGCCTTGCCAGTTAACTTTTTTTTAAAAATCCGAAAATGCCTAGTTATTAATCCTAGCAACGCCCACTAACTGGGACGTCGCTCCTAAGCAGGCATGAGACGCTTCCCAGTCTCATAGCAACTGGCCTCTGGTTGTGATAATTGCCGAGTGACGTCACACGTCGGTGGCACGGGAAAGAACGCTCCGGCGCCCGGCTTCTCAAGGCATGGAGCAGCACTTAGCTTGTGATGCCATTTATAGCCCATATGCCTTTCCAAGCCCACAGCTAGAGGGATTGGCATTACTTGCCCCCACCAAGCTTCTTCTTGTGGACACTACTATATCAGTTTAGTGTCTACTGCATTACATATGGACTCTACTTCATCAGTTTAGTGTCTTAGTCACTGGCCCTCAAACGGGATATTTATACTACTTTCTAGTTCCCCGTTTGCTGTATATATTGATGTTTATTCAGTGTTATTCAGGGGCGTTGCAAGGGTCTGAAAAGATCCAGGGCCCAAGCCACAACGCATAGGGCCGATTTCTAAGTTGACCGATGCTCCACGCCCTCCTCAAACACTAGCACTGAAGACACTGTACTTGCTATACAGCAGCACATCAAGCGCCTCCCAGGTGACGTCTCCTCTGATGTAAATTATCTCTGTCATCATCTGCTCCATTCGGTCCGGACAACTTCTCTCAGCCTCCTCATCTGTGCATAGTGTGACACACGGACATCTTAGGTTCCTCACATTTCAATAATCATCTCCCAACCTGGAGTCCCCAGTGAAAAATTTGTGCCCCCTAGTAATAGTGCTCCTCATAGTCCCACCAATAGTAAATCCCTTCTAGAATGCCCTCATTAGTAATACTGCCCCCTACAGTGCCCCCAACAGTGATAATGCTCCCCAAGAATGCCCCATTAGTAGAAGAGCCCCCCAGTATTAATAATACCCTCACAGAGCTCCCAGTAGAAATTACGCCCCTTATTGTTTTCCAAGTGGTAATAAAGCTCTCTACAGACCCCTCAGTAGTAATAAGGCCCCCATAGTGCTCTCACTAAAAATAAGGTGGATCTACAAGTCCCTCCTATAGAGCCCCCAGTAGTAGTAAGAATGCCTATAGTGTCCCTTGGATTTTAAATGCCCCTACAGTGTTCAGAGTATTTATAATGCCCCCTACTGTTATAATGCTCGCCCTGAAATGCCCCCAGTATTTATAATGCCCCCTGTAGTTATATTCCTGCATTTAGTGTCCTCAGAAATTATAATTCCTCAGCCCCTCCACCATATAGTCCCACGTAAATAACATTATTTCCCTCCCTCCGCCATAGATTCCCATGTAAATACCATCAGATCATCTATCCTGCCCCCTCCAATATACAGTCCCATGTAAATAACATCCCTCTCTATCTACAGCCCCCTCCAATATACAGTCCCACGTAAATAACATCACCCCCTCCCCAGCCGCTTTCAACATGCAGTCCCAAGTAAATAATATCACCCCCTCCCCAGCTGCCTCCAACATGCAATCCCATGTAAACATCACCCCCTCAACATTCAGTCCCAAGTAAATAATATTACCCTCTCGCCAGCTACCTCAAACATGCAATCCCATGTAAACATCACCCCCTCAACATTCAGTCCCAAGTAAATAGTATTACCCCCTCCCCAGCGGCCTCCAACATGCAATCCCATGTAAACATCACCCTCTCAACATTCAGTCCCATGTAAATAACATATCTCCCTCCCACAGCCGCCTTTAACATATAGTCCCATGTAAATAACATAATCTTGCCCCAGCCACCTGCAACATGCATTCCCATGTAAATAACATCACTCCCTTCAGCCCTAACATGCAGTCCCAGTTAAATAACTACAACTCCCAGCATTGCTCTGCCTCTCCCTTCACTTACCTCTCCTCTTGTAGCAGACATCACCACAGCTTCTTCCCCCAGGACTTCTCTTCACTGCTGTCCTTTCCTGCACTGGTCACATGATGGTGACATCATAGCAGGTCCTTTTCAGCTACTGCATTTACAACTGATCACATGGACTGTGATGTCATCACAGGTCCTTCAGCTCTTGCAGGGCATTAGATTCAATTGTATTGCAGTCCTGTGGATGGCAATACAGTTGTATCTAGCTGGCAGGTAGGGCCCGAATGTTTTAGCCTAGCAACACCCCTGAGTGTTATTTTCCCCTGAGGAGCAGTTCTACTTTGAAACATGCATGTAGGGAAATGTTATTAGGGCAAGCTAGGGCTATCCATTGAAAGGACAGATTCTGGATGGGGTCATCCCTCTCAGGGCGGGTGCTCCATAATTAGGTCTTTAGGGCTATTGTAGCACCCCCTGTAGGGCATCACAGAGACAGGACAGTTTCATTACTTTTACCTATATTTCAAGGTACCCACACTGGATGTCCGGTTACATAAAGAAGAGGGACTGGACCTATCACTGGAATATTGACCTTAATTGCCTGGATGCTGTAGGACAATTGGGTTATCCTTATCTGGTCCCTAAGAGGTACCGTGGTGCACCTGTGAACAATTGTATACTTGATTCTATATCGTTAATATCAATAAGGGAATTTATTTTTGTTTGTTTCAATATCGCTTTATCTTAGGCTACTTTCACACTAGCGTTTCTATTTTCCGGTATTGAGATCCGTCATAGGGTCTCAATATTGGAAAAAAACGCTTCTGTTTTGTCCCCGTTCATTGTTAACGGGGACAAATCGTAACTGAACAGAACAGAATGCTCAAAAATGCATTCCATTCCGTTCTCATACCGGAGAGCAAACCGCAGCATGTTGCGGTTTGCTTTCCATTGTGGGATGCGGAGCAAAATGGATCCGTCATGACCCACAATGCAAGTCAATAGGGACAGATCCATTTTCTCTGACAATAGAAAATGGATCCGTCCCCATTGACTTTCAATGGAGTTCATGACGGATCCGTCTTGGCTATGTTACAGATAATCCAACCGGATCCGTTCATAACGGATGCAGCCGGTTGTATTATCAGTAACGGAAGTGTTTTTGCTGATCCCTGCCGGATCCAGCAAAAACGCTATTGTGAAAGTAGCCTTAGTTATCTGTATTAAAAGTTTTGTTTTAATTTACTCATGATTCATATGGGCTGTTACCTATAGAGATTAGTTTGATATACCCTGGTGCAGGGCTGGTTTTAGACAAAATGTGGCCCTGGGCAAAATCAAAAGTGGGGCCCCAAAACAGTTACATTCTGTCGATTCCGGCCCTCCCTCACAGATTTACACCCCATAAAGCTCCTCACACAGCTCGGCACCCTCATGGCCCCAGAATACGCCACACGCCCCCTCCCCTCACAGCAATGAGTTCCCCTCACTTACAGAATCTGAAAGTGTTAAAAACCGGAAGCGCGGGCTTCCTCTTCAGGCACGCTTTCCCCCAGCAGAGCTCGGGGAAAGCACCCTGTTCTAAAAATGAGCCGCAGCCTGTACTAGGCTTCCAGGCTCATTGTTAGTATATCCCAGTTCAGGCCACTAGATGGCAGCACTGAACTGTGATATAGTGATTTCTATACAGACTAATGGAACAATTTCCATTATTCTGTAAAGTTGCAATCTGATGATTGCAAGTTGTGGTCCACTTGAGGACCTAACAAAACAAAAGTAATTAAAAAAAAGTTTAAAAAAAAGTTTCAAAGTTTTGAACTTATAAAAAAAAAACTTAAAAAAAAATCACCCCACTTTCCCCAAAATAAAAATAAACAAAAAAGAAAATAACATTATGGGCATCGCTGCATGTGAAAAAGCCTGTACTATTAAAATATTTTTAAAAAGTTAGCCCATATCGTGAATGGCATAACAGAAAAAAAAAAAAGGCTGATTTACCTATTTTCATCACTGTATCTGCCAAGAAAATTGAATAAAAAGTGATCATCATACGCACCCCAAATGGTATTGTCAAAAACGACAGATCGTCCCGCAAAAAATGAGCCCACACATCTCCATAGACATAACTATAAAAAAGCTATGAGTGTCAGAATATCACGATAGCAAAAAAATTATTTTTTACAGAGTGAGTCCTGATGAGGCTTAGGGTACTTTCACACTAGCGTTTTTCTTTTCCGGCGCTGAGTTCCGTCCTAGGGGCTCAAATCCGGAAAAGAACTGATCAGTTTTATCCCCATGCATTCTGAATGGAGAGTCAGTCCTTCAGGATGCATCAGGATGTCTTCAGTTCAGTCTTTTTGACTGATCAGGCTTTTCAGAAAAACGTAGCATGCAGTATTTTTACCTCCGGCCAAAAAGCCTGAACACTTTGACTGAACGCCGGATCAGGCCTTTTTCCCATTGACTTGCATTAACGCCGGATCTGGCACTGTGTGTTCAGTCAAAACGGATCCGGCTTTTGCATGTTAAACCCGAAAAATGTGAAAAAAAAGTTAAAGTCCATAAATGGCGGATCCGTTTTTTCCAATGCATTTTTTCATTGTGATCAAAATCCTGATCAGGATTCAAATGTAATCCGTTTTCACACGTTTTTCCGGATCCGGCGGGCAGTTCCGGTGACGGAATTGAATGCCGGATTCAAACAACGCTAGTGTGAAAGTAGCCTAACTGAGGCTGGGCTTGCTGCTGTGAGTGGGCCTATAGATGTCCTGAGCAGGGGTGCTGCTAGGGTTGCCACCTTTCCCAACCAAAAAAATACTGGTTAAAGGGTTTCTATCACTTCGTTTCACCTATTTAGCTTTCAGACACTAGCGATCCGCTAGTGTCTGCTTTATCTAACCATCCTAATATAAGAGCTTATTGTCCTGCCGTTTAGCTAAAAAAATAACTTATATAGATATGCAAATGAGCCTCTAGGTGCTATGGGGGCGTCATTAGCACCTAGAGGCTCCGTCTACCTTAACAAACTGCCGCCGCCCAGCGCGTCCCTCCAGCCCGCCCATCTCCAGCTGAAGCGATCCTCTCCGTGCGCGTCTCTGTTCTGCGCATGCGCAGTGAATGTCTGATCGCTTCCCTGCTCAGACATCTCCACTGCGCCTGTTCCTCGGAGCACTATGACGTCATCGGCGCAGGCGCAGTGGAGATGTCTGAGCAGGGAAGCGATCAGACATTCACTGCGCATGCGCCGAATACGAGGAGCATCGCATTCCGGAGGAGATGGGCGGGCTGGAGGGACGCGCTGGGCGGCGGCAGTTTGTTAAGGTAGACGGAGCCTCTAGGTGCTAATCACGCCCCCATAGCACCTAGAGGCTCATTTGCATATCTATATAAGTTATTTTTTTAGCTAAACGGCAGGACAATAAGCTCTTATATTAGGATGGTTAGATAAAGCAGACACTAGCGGATCGCTAGTGTCTGAAAGCTAAATAGGTGAAACGAAGTGATAGAAACCCTTTAAAGTTAAAAAGATTGTCGTGGATTAATACGGATGTTATTTGATAATATTTAATGTTTTGCTCCATTTTTTTTTTTTCAATAAAATCAAACTTTTCACTGTTGGGAGTCACCCCGAGAATTTAATTTTTATTTAGCCTCTATTTTTAAAATGCCTCTGTGGGGATTTGAACTCACAACCATCTACATTAAAGGCAAGAACCTGAACCTCTGAGCTATAGAGCTCCATGTTAATTTACTGTAACTATGTTATGGCTAAAAACCCTCATAGTAGTTTCCCACGCATTATGCATTCATATATATCAGAAGTATCACTTTATATATTTTTTTTTTAGTAATTACATATTTATTTTGTGCCATACATTTTTTTACAATTACTAAAAAAAATATAAAATAAAATATTTCTGCTGTATATGCATACCTAATACAAGGTTCTTGCCTTTAATGTAGATGGTTGTGAGTTTGAATCCCCACAGAAACATTTCAAAAATAGAGGCTAAGGGGACTTTCACACTAGCGTTGTTAGAATCCAGCAGGCAGTTCCAGCAACGGAACTGCCTGCCGGATCCGGCAAGCCGTATAGAAACAGATAGCTGTTTTTTGGGATCCGTTAGATGAAATACCGGATCCGTCTCATCCGGTATCATCTGGAATAACGGATCCGGTATTTACATTTTTCCAAAGATCAAAAGCAAAAGTTGCTCCTCATATATCCCGGCGCATGCGCAGACCAGAAAACCGGATCCGGCGATGCGGCAATTTCCGTTTTCTGTAGCCACACATCTCACTGATAAAGGTCAAATATATTCTGAAAGACGATAGAAATAAATTCTCTTCTCCTGAGCTTTGTTTTCTATAGTAAATATTCCCTAATAAATTACTTATTCATGTGCTGTGATTGCTAGGCAGAATCCAAATACATTTGGTAATGCAGTAAACTGGTGGATTTCTTAAAGGGGTTCTGCAGTTTGTTTAAACTAATGATCTATCCTCTGGATAGATCATCAGCATGTGATCGGCGGGGGTCCGACCCCCGGGCCCCCCTGCCGATCAGCTGTTTGAGAAGGCAACGGCGCTCCAGCAGCGCCGCGGCCTTCTCACTGTTTACCGCTGTCCCAGTGACGTCACGACTAGTATCAACTGGCCTGGGCGAGGCTAAGCTCTGTTCACTTGAATGGAGCTTAGCCCCACCCAGGCCAGTTGATACAAGTCGTGACGTCACTCAGCCAGCGGTAAACAATGAGAAGGCCGCGGCGCTGCTGGAGCGCCGCTGCCTTATCAAACAGCTGATCGGCGGGGGTCCCGGGGATCGGACCCCCTCCGATCACATGCTGATGATCTATCAGCTTAAACAAAGTGCAGAACCCCTTTAACTCCTGGAGAGTCGTTACCCACCAGCCTGCAGCGGCTGATGTCTGTGCCTGAGTATCCCCCACATTTACAATAATGGCTTTTAG
The DNA here is from genome assembly GCF_905171765.1 of Bufo bufo. Classification (NCBI taxonomy): domain Eukaryota; kingdom Metazoa; phylum Chordata; class Amphibia; order Anura; family Bufonidae; genus Bufo; species Bufo bufo. The sequence continues at coordinate 100,698,312 of NC_053391.1, read as the reverse complement.
TATCTCAGCTATCTCTACGTCTGTTTTTGGTAAATGTTAGTAAATTGGACGGGGCCAGAATCCTGGGATAGCCCCCGACATGTCACCGATCTGCCCCCACCCTGCCCAGCTGCCAAACACACAATTTTTCTGACTAAAAATTCCCTTAATAAATGACCCCCAATGAGTTTTAATTGTGGGCGATAGGTGTTAGCAAAATGATTGTTCCATTTAAAGAGAACCTGTCTCCTCTCCTGACATCTGTTTTAAGGGGGAATTAGACAGCCCGATGCTAGCGATTGTCGGGAGGGAATCACCAGATAAATGGCAGAGGACACTGCTGCTATTATATGCAGTGATCTCCTCCGCAGCATGAGGAGAAGGAGCGATCGCTATGCCATCGCTCATCCCCATGCAGGACAGCGGTGTGCCAGCGGCAGATTGTGATTACACAGCACAATATGCCACTGGAAAATCCAGATCTTTCAGCATGCCGAAAGATCTGAATTGCCTGCTGAACGAGTGTTTTCTCATTCATCGGGCAATCGACATGTCGTAGTTTCATTCCGGCCGCCTCTCTGCATGTTTGCCGTGCTGCCACCAAAACTCCGGCCTGCCCCCATTATAGTCAATGGGGCCGGAGCGGTAGTCCGGGGCACACGTGCACTAGCGGCAGCACGGATCCGACAGACTGTTCACCTACCAGAACAGCCTGCTGGAGTTCCTTGCCACTAGTGTGAAACTAGCCTTACTATAAAACGCTCGTTAGCGATTATGGGGCAGAAAAGCTGTCCGTCTAATATACCCTTTAGTAACTACTTCCATCCACCTTGTAATAGCTATTCTAGAGTATGTATTCTTATGACTATATTGTGCCATTCCTCTGTTTTTCCTACTAAAATTTAGAGGGTTTCTGTCATGAGAATGTTATGTAGCTGACTGACATTTGCGATGTGCTAATGTCAGCAGTACATAACAGTGGGCTTTATAACTCCCTGCCTGCCGCCGTTCTCTTAAAATAAAGAATTTGAAAATATGCCAATGAGCCTCTAGGTGCTATTAGGGCGTTGCTTCAGCACCAAGATGCTCGGTCTACGCACCCTTTGGCACGCCCAGGTCCAGTTGATTGACTTTCGAGTTCTCCTCAGTGTCCCGAAAAATCCTGCGCCTGCGCCGTCGTTTAGTATTCGTGAGAGAAGGACGCTCTCCTGCTGCCGGCTTCCTTCCTTCGGCGCAGGCGCAGTGAGGAATCCGGTGGAGAGTTAAAAAGCATACTGTTATGTACTGCTGACATGAGCACATCTCTAATGTCAGTCAGCTACATAACGTTATTTCTCATGACAGAAACCCTTTAAGGATGAATTGCTAGCAGGTTGCAATAAAGGTCCAGATGGGTGTTACCAGTTGGCAATCAATGTTGCTAGTGCGGGGAAACACCCCCAACTGGTAAAACCTTCATTGCAAACTGCTAACTTTCTTAACTCTTGGAGAGTCGTTACCCACCAGCCTGCAGCAATTCCTTCTTAACTTCTAGTAGGACTAATAGAGGGCACAATATACAGGTGAAACTTGAAAAATGAGAATATTGTGCAAAAGTCCATTTATTTCAGTAATGCAAATTAAAAGGAATTTTGTGAAAAGGTTTAATATTCTAGGCTCGAAGTGTCACCCTCTAGTCAGCTAATTAATCCACACCCCCTGAGCAAAGGTACCTCAAAATTGAGACTTTGGGGTTTCAGAAGCTGTAAGCCATAATCATCCAAATTATACCAAATAAAGGCTTGAAATGTCTCACTTTGCATGTAATGAGTCTATCTCATATGTTAGTTTCATCTTTTAAGTTGCATTACTGAAATAAATGAACTTTGCACGCTATTCTAATTTTTCGAGTTTCACCTGTAGAGTTAGAAGAATGTATGCTCCAGAATTGTTATTACATGGGGAATGCAAGTTGCTACTAAGGCCTCATGCACATGAGCCTTTAATATAACTGCCTATTCTTGTCCGCAAAGCGCGGACAAGAATAGGACAGGTTATATTTTTTTTGCAGACCACGGAACGGAGCAACTGATGCGGGCAGCACACCATTGAAGTGAATGGGTCCGCATCCGAGTTTCTAAAACTGCGGCTCGGATGCGGACCAAAACAACGGCCGTGTGCATGAGGCCTAAGACAGAGATTTCAGGGCAGGTAATGTCTATGTAATACCTGTAAGCACCTTTAGGAAATTGTATAATTTGTATTGGTATAATTTGGGCGACATTCTTTGACATTATATGACAATGTTATGTTGGGACTGTTATATATACAGCATATATCACTGTTCTTCGACAACTAAAGATTGCACTTCTATTCCATCATTTTAATGTCAATATAATTCCGGCACAGTATGACTGTATATTGTAGAATTATTTGGGCCAACAGAATTTGCAGTCAGAATTTTGGTAGCGACTTTGCCAACTACAGGGAGTGCAGAATTATTAGGCAAGTTGTATTTTTGAGGATTAATTTTATTATTGAACAACAACCATGTTCTCAATGAACCCAAAAAACTCATTAATATCAAAGCTGAATATTTTTGGAAGTAGTTTTTAGTTTGTTTTTAGTTTTAGCTATTTTAGGGGGATATCTGTGTGTGCAGGTGACTATTACTGTGCATAATTATTGGGCAACTTAACAAAAAACAAATATATACCCATTTCAATTATTTATTTTTTACCAGTGAAACCAATATAACATCTCAACATTCACAAATATACATTTCTGACATTCAAAAACAAAACAAAAACAAATCAGTGACCAATATAGCCACCTTTCTTTGCAAGGACACTCAAAAGCCTGCCATCCATGGATTCTGTCAGTGTTTTGATCTGTTCATCATCAACATTGCGTGCAGCAGCAACCACAGCCTCCCAGACACTGTTCAGAGAGGTGTACTGTTTTCCCTCCTTGTAAATCTCACATTTGATGATGGACCACAGGTTCTCAATGGGGTTCAGATCAGGTGAACAAGGAGGCCATGTCATTAGATTTTCTTCTTTTATACCCTTTCTTGCCAGCCACGCTGTGGAGTACTTGGACGTGTGTGATGGAGCATTGTCCTGCATGAAAATCATGTTTTCTTGAAGGATGCAGACTTCTTCCTGTACCACTGCTTGAAGAAGGTGTCTTCCAGAAACTGGCAGTAGGACTGGGAGTTGAGCTTGACTCCATCCTCAACCCGAAAAGGCCCCACAAGCTCATCTTTGATGATACCAGCCCAAACCAGTACTCCACCTCCACCTTGCTGGCGTCTGAGTCGGACTGGAGCTCTCTGCCCTTTACCAATCCAGCCATGGGCCCATCCATCTGGCCCATCAAGACTCACTATCATTTCATCAGTCCATAAAACCTTAGAAAAATCAGTCTTGAGATATTTCTTGGCCCAGTCTTGACGTTTCAGCTTGTGTGTCTTGTTCAGTGGTGGTCGTCTTTCAGCCTTTCTTACCTTGGCCATGTCTCTGAGTATTGCACACCTTGTGCTTTTGGGCACTCCAGTGATGTTGCAGCTCTGAAATATGGCCAAACTGGTGGCAAGTGGCATCTTGGCAGCTGCACGCTTGACTTTTCTCAGTTCATGGGCAGTTATTTTGCGCCTTGGTTTTTCCACACGCTTCTTGCGACCCTGTTGACTATTTTGAATGAAACGCTTGATTGTTCGATGATCACGCTTCAGAAGCTTTGCAATTTTAAGAGTGCTGCATCCCTCTGCAAAATATCTCACTATTTTTGACTTTTCTGAGCCTGTCAAGTCCTTCTTTTGACCCATTTTGCCAAAGGAAAGGTTGCCTAATAATTATGCACACCTAATATAGGGTGTTGATGTCATTAGACCACACCCCTTCTCATTACAGAGATGCACATCACCTAATATGCTTAATTGGTAGTAGGCTTTCGAGCCTATACAGCTTGGAGTAAGACAACATGCATAAAGAGGATGATGTGGTCAAAATACTCATTTGCCTAATAATTCTGCACGCAGTGTATATGGGCAAAAACACACACACCAAAAAAAAAGAAATTTTTTTGAGGCATTTTTTTTTTACCCTTAAAACCACCATGAACAAAAATATGTGTGAAGGAACCCAAAAAAAGGTTATTCAATGGACTAGACAGAGGTTTTACAGGATTAAGGAGTAACTAGCTCTTACAGCACTGAAAGAGATTTAGGCAAACTATGTTAGTTATTCCTATAATCCACATGAATTGCAGATCTAGAAGAACATATGTGCAGCAGAAGCAACAAGGGCGATCCACATAATGAAATAGAACAGATATACTACAGTCACTAAATGCTAAATTGCTCAGGTATGCAAAAAATCTTCATTAGATAGCTGTATATTATTAAAGGAAGGTTCAGCTTAAAACATTTTTAGACGTCTCATGAGATGTAATTGGTGGAGGTCTGTGCCCTGTAACCCCCCTGTCACCCCCCAGCAATCACCAAAATGAAGCAGCCATGCACTCTTCTGGATGGTATGCCTCATTGTATTCTGATCTTCACGTCTGTCATCGGAAATCTCCCATGATCTGTCCACAGGATAGTTGATAGATGGTAGGTCACTGGGGGCCCCACCGAGTTTGTAGGGTGTGGAGTTTGTATGGAGTTGTAGTGAGCATGCTCAATAATGTCATACAAACTGCTCTTCCTGGCACTCAAGCTGGTGAAGAGGAAAGGGGACCTCAGTGCTAGTCATCGGTGGGACCCCCATAAATCGGATAAATTTGCAGGAAAAATCGCTTTAAAGTGGTTGTCCACCTTTTTGGGGTGGATGGGGGTTGACAAAACCCCACTCCTGGACAGACTTGCAAAGAGAAGCATACTTACCTGCTGGGTCCCAGCTCCTTCACTCCCCGGGCTCAGCTGCCTTGCTCAGGTCCCCGGATGTGAACATCCACTTGGACACCGCTGCAGCCAATCGCTGGTCACAGTGGTGACCTGCTCCTCATGTGTCACATGACCAATTGACATGATGCATGGGAAGCAGGTCACCACTGCAGCCCACAATTGTCAAAGCGGATGTTGACAGCAGGGGAAACAAGCGAGGCAGTTGAGGACAGGAAACAAAGGAGCCGGGACCCAGCCACGGGCAACAGGTAAGTATACTTCTCTTTGCAGGTGTGCCCAGAATGGGGGTTTGCCAAAACCCTCTCAAAAGATGGCCGACCCCTTAAAGGTTCACAGAAGCAGACTTTTCTTGGACGTTCCCATCATGCGTAATTAACAATGATAATTTGGTTTTGAAATGTACTAGTCTTGGCGAGCTATTCTGTCATACTTCACTCCTTTGTTATTGAGCTGACAACCATATATTACATGAGTCAGTATTACTGAATACTGTAAGGAAACACAATGGTCACTATCAAGAACCACAGCCAGCAAACACAGAAACTGCTACCAGTCTTCCTTAATCACTCTGGTTAGTGGGAAGCTAAGGCTACCCCTAGGTTCTTCACCAAAGCCTGCCACAAGGCCGAATGTACTTGGGCACTATAGGCCCAGGTTACATGTGCGGAATAAGGTGGCAGAAAACTTGTGCAAGCTCTCTAGAAGCAGACCTACCAGAATGATTTGGGTGCAAAGGGTAGTAGACAAACAGGGTCAGATCCAGTGTCTAGCTCTGGAATTGGACACTGAGCCAGGAATCTGATCGGTCTCCAGCCTCACTGATAGGTCGACCAGCCGGGGCTTCACTATTTGGCAAACCTCCCAGCACTAACATACGTTATGTAGTTCACACTCACCATGTTGCTCAAGGAAGAAATATAATGTTGTATATGTATACTGATAGAGGGATGGCTACAAGGCCTTATGCAGCCCATGATTAACTATCATACCCTGCATACTCATGTATTGCATATTGTATATATCCTCCAGTAGACCAATAATATATCCCCATTGCCATGTTGCTTAGTCAACTGCAGATTGCTCGATCCCAAGTGACTAATAGTTAATTTATCTTCCTTGACTTTTTTTATTGGCTTTCAGTCCATCACTAACCTCAGTCAACCAAATGGGGTTTAATGAAGGACAGGAGACTAATTAATCAAATTAAATCCCTGAGCTAAAATATTGGAAAATGGAAATAGTGTAATAGGTCAGTCTCTGAACACCGGGTAGCAGTAGCAATTAGATGATGGATTGGACTGAAAGAGCCTTGTCCTGGCCCTGAACTGGAGATCTGACATACATATTGGGATGCAGGAGGCCACCGACCCTTTCCTTGGTTGACTTTCATGGACATTTATGCAAGTAAATTTGGACACTTCCCCCTTTAATGTTCTCTGGATTCCTCAATTAGATATAGGGGGACTTTGCAATGGTCTTTAAAGGGGTTTTCCGAAGTTTTTTTTTACTGGCGACCTATCCTCTGGTTAAAGTGTTTGTTTTATACCGAGATGCTGCCAGTGCCATCCCCACAATCTGGTGTCTGGACATAGTGTCAGTTAAAATAGATATAAATATGTTGGATAATATGTGTATATATATATATATATATATATATGCATTACCAAAAAAAAAAGTAATGAAGTGTTTTCCATCCATTCTTCTGGAAGTAATTACTAAATATAAGAGTCTATTTTCCTTTAGCCTTTTCTCTTTAGGAGATCGCCTATAAAACCCACTACATGATGGTATAATATAATCCAGGCCACAACATACTCTTTCAGACTGCTGACATTCATTTAATAGGCAAGCAATAGGGACAACCGAAGTAGGTTCTGCAATACTCAGAATACTGCTCCAGCAGAACCAAATACCACAGGACAGCACAAAATACTGCTGCCCTCACCACAGTACTCAACTATATCACCACCTTGAGAACAGTAATACAGTTGAGTTCAGGAGGACACCTGCAGCCGTTGAGCATCAGATCATTGTGTACCTGGCCTGCAGCCATCAAGAGGGCTTGAGTGGCCCCCCTGGGCATTGGCCCTCCGGAAAATTTCCCTGTAGGGTCTATGACCAATCCGCCCCTGGTTGGGAGACAGCTAATCTGCATATCCTTTTTCTCAAGGAGCACTGCAAGGTCTATAAGACTCCCTCCTGAGATCAGCAATGTCAACATTTTTAACTGGAAGACTTCTGTTTTTCCTATCTCTAGTTTCTCCTTACTAGTCCACGTATGTTGAATTCTTCAGAATTATGAATTTACCATCAATATGAATTTACCTTCTGCATTTAAAGGAATACTACATTTACCATCTGCATCTAAAGGAATACTAAACCTAGAATGAAATGATAAATGAAGACTTTCCACCAGGGATTTGTCAGTTTGTAGGTTTTTTCAAATGGTCCTAAAACAAAGAGTCTAGTAGAAATATTGCGGACTTCCCTTCCATATTCGGCTGGTGAATGGCTAATGGGCGGTGATTAACTAATGGCCAGGGTTACGCAGTGCAAAGATATTGATGACTTTATACTCAGGATAGGTCATCAATATCAGATTTGTAGGGGTCTGACTCTCGACACCCCTCAGATCAGCTGCTTGAAGAGGTAGTGGTGCTCGTGCAGAGGCAGTGCAGTATAATTACAGCTGCTTGTCCCATTCAAGTGAATGTATCGTAATTACAATGTGTCGCCGCTGCAAATGAGACTACGCATAGGTAATTTTGAAGCCTTTCAATAGCTGATCGACGGGGGTGCCGGGAGTCAGACCTCTACTGACCTTCTATCGATGACCTTTCCTGAGTATAGGTCATCAATATCTTTGCAGTGCACATCCCCTTTAACATTCTATTGCAGACTGAGCCATGTTGGCAGGGTTCCTTCTGCTACCATTTGTAAGCTTGCTGCCTCACGTCACAGCTGTGCTGTGTTTTGGATGCAGCAAAAAAAAAACATTAATAAAACACAAGCAGTTTTCAAAAAAAGTCATGTAGCCTTTCTTTCAGGTAAAAGGTGAAAAAGCAACTCACACAAAGCAAAACTGAATTATATTAATTACAAATTAGAGTTATATTAATGTAATTTAACCCTGCTGTGTGTGTTGCCTTTGCTGATGTTCTTGCAAAAACCGCATGCATTCGTGCTTTTTTTTTTTTCTTCGCCGCATCAAAAAAGCAGCACAGCTGAAACTGGTCAGCACCCAAAAAGGAAGGAAGGGAGAAATGTCTGCTCTCCTGGGACAGATATAGAGAATTCTTTATAAATATCTCTGTTTTAGGCCTCATGCACACGACCGTGTTTTTTTTTGTCTGCATCCAATCCTTATTTTTTGCAGGTTCGATGTGGATCCATTCACTTCAATGGGGCCGCAACAGATGCGGACAGCACGGCGTGTGCTTTCCGCATCCTTATGTTCGTTCCACGGCTCCTGAAAAAAATAGAACGTCCTATTCTTGTCCATTTTACGGACAAAGATAGGACAGTTCTACAGAGGGCAGGACGTTTGGTCCCGCAAAATGCAGAACGCACACAGCCGGTATCTGTGTTTTTCGCATGAGCCCTTAATTGCAGTTCATACAGAAGCATACAGTGCCTTGCAAAAGTATTCACCCCCTTGACTTTCTTATGTTTTGGTGCCTCACAACCTGGAATTAACATGGATTGTTTGAGGATTTGCATCATTTAATTTACAGAACATGCCCACAACTTTGAAGATGTGTTTTTTTTTATTGTGAAGCAAACAACAATTAGGACAAAATAACAGAAAAGGTCAATGTGCATAACTATTCGCCCCCCTAAAGTCAATACTTTGTAGAGCCACCTTTTGTGGCAATCACAGCTCCAAGTCGCTTTGGATAAGTCTCTATAAGCCACATCTTACCACTGGGATTTTTGCCCATTCCTCCTTGCAAAACTGCTCCAGCTCCTTCAAGTTGGATGGTTTGCACTTGTGAACAGCAATCTTTAAGTCTGACCATAGATTTTCTATTGGACTGAGATCTGGGTTATGACTCGGCCATTCCAACACATTTACATGTTTCCCCTTAAACCACTCAAGTGTTGCTTTAGCCGTGTGTTTGGGGTCATTGTCCTGCTGGAAGGTGAACCTCCGTCCTAGCCTCAAATCACGCACAGAGTGGAACAGGTTTTGGTCAAGAATATCCCTGTATTTAGCACCATCTTTCCCTCAACTTTGACCAGTTTCCCAGTCCTGGCTGCTGAAAAACATCCCCACAGCATGATGCTGCCACCACCATGTTTCACTGTGGGGATGGTGTTCTTTGGGTGATGTGATGTGTTGGGTTTGCGCCAGACATAGTGTTTTCTTTGATGGCCGAAAAGTTAAATTTTAGTCTCATCAGACCAGAGCACCTTCCTCCATACATTTTGGGAGTCTCCCACATGCCTTTTCGCAAACTCACAACGTGCCTTATTGTTTTTAGCTGAAAGTAATGGCTTTCTTCTGGCCACTCTGCCATAAAGCCCAACTCTATGGAGCGTACGGCTTATTGTCGTCCTATGTAAAGATACTCCAGTCTCTGCTGTGGAACTCTGCAGCTCCTCCAGGGTTACCTTAGGTCTCTGTGCTGCCTCTCTGATTAATGCCCTCCTTGCCCGCTCCGTGAGTTTTGGTGCGCGGCCGTCTTTTGGCAGGTTTGCTGTTGTGCCATGTTCTTTCCATTTGGTTATGATAGATTTGATGGTGCTCCTGGGGATCATCAAAGATTTGGATATTTTTTTATAACCTAACCCTGACTTGTACTTCTCAACAACATTGTCTCTTACTTGTTTGGAGAGTTCCTTGGTCTTCATGGCAGTGTTTGGTTAGTGATGTCTCTTGGTTAGGTGTTGCAGCCTCTGGGGCCTTTCAAAAAAGGTGTGTATATGTAATGACAGATCATGTGACACTTAGATTGCACACAGGTGGACATAATTTCACGAATTATGTGACTTCTGAAGGTAATTGGTTGCACCAGAGCTTTTTATGGGCTTCCTAACAAAGGGGGTGAATACATACGCACATGCCAATTTTCTATTTTCTATTTCTAAACAATAGTTTTATTTATATATTTTTCTCATTTCACTTCACCAACTTAGACTATTGTGTTCTGATCCATCACATGAAATTCAGATTGAGGCTACTTTCACACCTGCGTTCAGGTGTCCGCTTGTGAGCTCCGTTTGAAGGGGCTCACGAGCGGTCCTGAACGCAGCTGTCCGGCCCCAATGCATTCTCAGTGGAGGCGGATCCACTGAGAATGTATCCGCCTGCCAGCGCTCAGCCTCCGCCCTGCTCAGTGAGCGGACACCTGAACGCTGCTTGCAGCGTTCGGGTGTCCGCCTGGCCGTGCGGAGGCGAGCGGATCCGTCCAGACTTATAATGGAAGTCAATGGGGACGGATCCGCTTGAAGATGACACCATATGGCTCAATCTTCAAGCGGATCCGTTCCCCATTGACTTTCAATGTAAAGTCTGGACGGATTCGCTCAGGCTACTTTCAGACTTAGAAAATTTTCTAAGTTATAATGCAGACGGATCCGTTCTAAACGCTAGTGTGAAAGTAGCCTAACAAAACATTGAACTTAAGGCTGTAATGTAACAAAATACGAAAAAAGTCAAGGGGGGCGAATACTTTTGCAAGGCACTGTAGGTGTCTTTTCCAGAATGTGACCGGACTAAAACCTTGCTCACTCCTTATCAGTCAAAACCAGGGAGTAGACATGCCTGGGACAATCAGATCTGCTTGATCTGTTGAAATTGGCTGCAGCTGAGCGGCTCCACGGAAAAGGTGAAAGGTCGGGGGATATCAATAATTAAATACAAGGACGTGGTGGCAGCTGCTCAGTTTCTGACATGGATTTCATTCTGGAGGTCTCTGGAGCAGTAACAGAATGGTTTTTCCCTTTGTGTAAGGTTCGCGGGCTGCCAGCCGCATGAAGCAAAAAGGTCATTTCTATTCCTTATCCATCAGTTATGGCAGTGACTCCAAGAAGAGAGGTTTTTTTTTTTCTCTGCCTAAGGCCTCTTGCACACGAACGTTGTGCCTCTGTTCCGTGCATTGGGGACAGCAATTTGCGGTCCCCAGTGCACGGGCAACGTCCTTGCGGCGGCCGGGACCGATCGAGACCCATTCAACGTGAAGTTCTATTTTTTTTGCAGTGCGGAGGCACGGACAGAAACACCACGGAAGCACTCCGTAGTGCTTCCGTGGGGTTCCGATCCGCATCTCCGTGATTGTGGACCCATTCAAGTGAATGGGTCCACATCCGTGATGTGGAGTGCACACGGGCCGGTGCCTGTGTATTGCGGACCCGCCGTATGCGGGCCACAATACGGCCATGGGCACATTATGTTCGTGTGCAACAGGCCTTAATTTGTGTTTAGCCCGTCTTAAGATCCAGGTCCCCACCGCAACACATATGAATAAGCATTAAGCCTTATTCACACGTCCGTGTCCGTGCTTAAACCCGTGAGAAGGTGTTCAGTAATGCATCCGTGAAGATGTCCGCGGTGATGGATCCGTGTTGGGTCTGTGTGTCCGTTTTTTGCTGTCCTTGTGTCATCCGTGTTTCACTGACACTGCACAGCTCAAAAATCATTTCAAAGCATCTCTTCCTAATGATCTGGATCCATGGACCGTGGTAAAAAACTGATGTGTGAATACACACATTACAATGACTGGGTACGTGTGCTGTCCATGGAGAACGCGTACAGCACAAGTACAGGGAGCAATGACGTGTGAATGAGGCTTTAATCATTGCATTGTGGTTTGGTGATCGTGTATAATAATTCACAGCACAGCTCAGTTTTGGCCAGCTTCGTTTGCGATATATGATCTATAGATTTTTGTGGATTTAAAAGAAAGCACTTCCAAAACATCCATGTGAAATGATAAGCAAAAATACTTGCGATGATATCCTCCTCTTCCTCCCTTCCCCCTCCATAAAGCCACGGGAGGCATTCAATCTGTCTCCTCCTGCCTTTTCTCCAGCACTAGTGAATGGGAAACATTTCAGACATCAGCATTATGTCAGTACTTGTAACCCAAAATCAGTAGTGGAACCTAGTCATTTTTGGACCCACTGCTGGTTTTGCCTCCTAAATACTGATGCAAATTACTGACCAAAATACATCTGAAAGTGGCGTGTATGTGAGCGTGATTTCCTGTTATGGACTGTGCTGGTTTTGCTGGAGAGCACAGCATTATAGTGATTTATAACGCTGTGTGTCTCTGCATGACCTTACTTCTACAAAATTAGGCCTCATGCACACGGCCGTTGTTTTGGTCCGCATCCGAGCAGCAGTTTTTGCGGCTCGGATGCGGACCCATTCACTTCAATGGGGCCACAAAAGATGCGGACAGCACTCTGTGTGCTGTCCGCATCCGTTGCTCCGTTCCGTGGCCCCGCCAATAAAATATAGCATGTCCTATTCTTGTCCGTTTTGCGAACAAGAATAGGCATGTCTACAATTTGCCGCCCATTCCGCAAATTGCAGAAGGCACATGGGTGGCTTCCGTTTTTTGCGGATCCGCAGTCGTGTGCATGTAGCCTTATACTGACAGCATTATGTCAGCATAAGGGCTCATGTACACAGCAATGATAGTTCTTTTCTTTTTTTTTAATGGTCCACAAATCGCGGATCTGCAAAACACGAATCCCAGCCGAGTGCAAGCCACCATTTATTTATTTTTTCTGTAAAAATGTCCGGTCCTTGATGAAGTTTACACTGCCTGCTCCTGTCAATCTAAGTGCAGAGGGCGCAGCAGTTGCAGACCGGGCAGAGCCTCTAGGTGTAACGGCAACGCCCCTGTTGCTCCTTGAGGCTCATTTGCATCTATTAAAACATCATATTTCTCAGCAATGGGGGCACACATAAACATGGGACCAACACAGATGCCTTCAGCTGCCAAGTGCGCATGTAACAGGTCAGCCAGTGTCATAGGCACAAATCTGCTGACAGATGCCATTTAAAGTTTTTTGAGTGTGTTAAAATTTATCATTGCATATAAAATGATGCATTCTGTATAATGTGCTGCATTTCTCAAACTATGAACATTTTCACCGTATATTATGGACTTCAGTACTCTTCATAATTGAGTGATTTGGTCAATGATTTCCATCAGTGATTGTGAGCCCAAACCAGTTGGGGGTCAGAAACACAGAACAGGAGCAAATCCTTCCATTACACTTTGTCTGTGGAGGCTCCACTCCTGGTTTTGGCTCACAATCACTGATGCAAATTACTAACCAAAAGACTGACGTGTGAACTAGGCCTTACACTGCCTTGTCTTATCCTTACAAGACCCTCTGATTGAATTTTGTTTCTGCTCTCCCCCTTTGCTCGCTATTCCCCTGGGGAAATCCTATGACCACTGAGCGCAGTGTGCCTAGTCAGCTTTTTAGACCCATCTGGCTGCTCTATTTGCATGAGATGACATCTAGACAGGGGATTTGGTCCATTACTTTGCACTCCTATTTGTGAATGATGACCTAACCCAAGCTCCTGCGACCAGAAATGTTAAATATATATTATAAAAGATTGTCATTGTCCTGGTAGACTGCTGAGACTGAAGTAAGTGCATGTAATGTGTGGTTACATCAGGCCTCCCCAGGGACAACCTCTGAATATTCTGCTCCTGTTTATCAACCAGAGAATTGTGTCATATGAGAAGAGAACAGGAGATGTTGGCGTTTACATAAGACATAGCTCCAGCACTCCGAGCACCGCTGCTCCCACTCAGCTCTTGACTGTATCTAGGTCAAGAAAAGATAGTTGTGCACTTCACTTCTTATTTGTTCATATAATGTTAAGGGTACTGTAATGACGGACTAATCACCCCTCTAGAAACTGTGTTGCCGGTGGTTCATGCCTACCGGCGTCCATCTGCCACCAGAGTCTAGTCCCATGCTGTAGGCCTCTAATCGCATTCTCCGTTCACTGCCCATTCTCTGAAGGGCGAACATGCATACAAACTGATCTGTTTCCAGCCAATGGTTGCCTTCCATGGGTTATTAAAGTCACCTTCCCCTATGGAAAGTTCCTGAGAAATAGGTTCTTAGCTTGTCTAGTCCTGCAAAGGTGTGCTATTGTGTTGTCCTGACCTCCCGTGCCAGACCTTTGCCTGTTTACTGACTTGACCCTGTGTTGCCTGCCCTGACTCCTGCCTGTTTACCGTATTGAATGAACAATGTTTGTCCCGCCCATGTCTTGTACTTTGACCTTGTCACTATGTCTCTCAACCTGCCTGGGTCAATTGTCCCTGAACAGAGACCACTTCAAGAGGTAGCAACCTGGTGGTTCCCCTACAGCAGAGTCCTGATCCCTGTATAGAGGTTAATGGGTGCACTTAGATAACACCTTTAAGAGTAGCTCTGAGTCAAATCTGTTCACTGACACAGTGGTTCCTCGTCTTCTGTATTACAGATACCCTGGAGTTCATAAGTATACAGCATATCTAAAATGGTGTATATGACCATACAGGAACCTGGCACAATCAATCAAGAAGGAGAGTGAGATGCTGGCAGAGGAAGCAGGAGGAGCATGGGTGCACAGAGTGGCTTGGGCACAACCATGGTGAAAAATACTTTTTTTCTTCTTCCCAGAATGAATCAATGGATTGCTAGGCGAAAGGAATCACTAGCTGAACTACCCTTACAAGCCATTGTGCCTGGTTTATCAGTCTCCTCTTAATCCCTTCTTCTAAGGACCTAACGTTATGTACACTCAGTGGTTAATTATATATAATGGGTGACCTTTTATCTCCACCTATTGCATTTATAGCAGCCAGTGGTTAACATGAACTCCACCCTGGGCAGTGCCCAAGTACTCTTTCCATATATAAGTGTGCCGTACACATTTATATATAATTCATGTGGCCACGAAAAGTTATTCTTAAACATTACTCATTGTATAAAGCGATTATATAATAGGAATTAGACTGCACCAAGAGCGCTGGCTTATTATTTCCCAGTAGTAGAAGCTTATGCATCAATAGTGATTTTACATTCTGATAAATCTCTTCAAAAGAGACCTTAAACTAAGCAACCAAGATAAGTGTGGAAGTTTATTTTAAAAGGGGTTTAAACAGGTCACTTGAATGGGAGCTGAGCTGTATAGGCTACTTTCACACTTGCATTCTTGCCTGATCCGGCAGGGATCAGCAAAAACGCTCCCGTTACTGATAATACAACCATCTGCATCCGTTATGAACGGATCCGGTTGTATTATCTTTAACATAGCCAAGACGGATCCGTCATGAACTCCATTGAAAGTCAATGGGGAATGGACCAGCTTTCTATTGTGTCTTAGAAAACGGATCCTTTCCCATTGACTTCCATTGTGGGTAATTCCGGATCCGTTCTGCTCCGCATCCCATGATGGAAAGAAAACCGCAGCTTGCTCTGCGGTATGAGAACGCAACCAAATGGAACGGAATGCATTTTGGAGCATTCTGTTCTGTTCAGTTCCGTTTTGTCCCCATGGACAATGAATGGGGACAAAACGGAAGCGTTTTTCTCTGGTATTGAGATCCTCAATACTGTAAAATGTAAACGCAAGTGTGAAAGTAGCCCTAACCCGACATGCTGCTCCGTTATGTGTTAATACCAGCATAGGTGACTGCTACGCACAGCTGATCAGTAGGGGGGCCTGTTGTTGGACCTCCACCAATATGATACTGATTCTATGGATAGATTATCAATATCTAAAACTCTTGTAAAAGGAATAAGACCCTTTTGTATGAGATGATTATAAGAAAGTCAAAATATAGTACGTGATGTCAGCCAGTTAGGCCTCTTGCCCACGACCGTATGCCCTCCGAGATATACGGTCTGTGAGTGGGTCATTTGTCCCGGAGCGGCATTGATCATGTGCATGGGAGCACACAACATTATAGCTTACAATGATACTATGCACATCGGATCATATGAGTGCTGGACAATAGCCCCGCATTGTAATCTATGATGCTGTGTGCTCCCGGACCGTATATCTCGGAGGGCATATGGTCGTGTGCAAGAGGCCGAACACTGAAAGAGCCTCTCTGCAAGCATTAATGCCCTCATTGAAATAGGACCGGTCACCATGAAATGCAATCAGTCTGCAGGCAGCATGCTATAGAGCTGGGGGAGCTGAGCAGATTGATTATATCGTTTTGTAGAAAAAGCTTTAGCGAAACTTGTAATTTATGCATTTAAAATCTCTGCTCTTTTTATTCTTAGGAGTCATGTGGGAGGAGCCACTCTGTGATTGACAGCTATGTCTGCTTAAGGAAGGCTGTCTCTGATGAGGACCACCCACATGACTCTAAAGCATAAAATGAACAAGGGTATCAATGATTAAATTACACATTTTACGGAATCTTTCCCCATAAAACTATACATCAATCTGCTCAGCTCCTCCTGCTCTATAACACGCTGCCTGCAAATTACATCACAGGACACCTGGACTGGATCCTAATGAGAGCAAAATAGAAGGCATCCTTTTATTAGTGCTATTGGATTTAGCTGAAGAAAATGCATGTAAAATTCTTTCAAAACTGTGCTGTGTGAACAAGGCCTAACGCTGATTTACGTTATATACTTCAGTTGGTTTCTGCACACTCAAGGAGCACACTAAGACGCAAAAGACACTTTCTGAATAAGCCTGAATATGCCAATTAAAAAGGAGTGCTTTGTGAAAATATATAAGTGGCATGTAGGGGGTGCTATGGCCAAAGCCAGTGCCAGGTCTCCTCTACAGGACAATACTATGTTGCCACCATGTTTCAGAATATTTAGGGAAAAAATGTCATTATAGTGGAATCTATAACAATATCCTGTGTGCGAAGAAACATAATGACATTCCAATCTGCATCAATGATCCTTTCATTGCTGGCCTTTCATGACTCGTCTGCCCTCTTAGTGTCATAGTCCGCTCGCAATCAGTGGGGTCACCGGTCGCTGTGATGTCACAGGCAGGGCTTTTCTTTCCTTCTTCTTACATAGAACAATTGGTGCTTCTCCTGTGATGCTGAAAGTGAAGACAGCAATGGCTGTAAAATGATGAAGTGTCCTGTGTGTCTATGTCTGCGGTGACGTCAGCTCAGTTTCCTACCTGCGGCCTGATACAATTTGTCTATTATTTAGTTATTATTCATTACAGGGAAAGCTTGTATCATGTTAATGTCCTCTTTTATATTGCTGGCAATTTTCTTTCAATTGTATGTGTCCCTCCCAAGTCCCTCTGTCCCTTTTCATGACCACATGCACACAACCATGTCCATTTTGTTCTCTGCAGAATACGGATGCGATCCGTGTACATGTTGTACTTTGTTGCGGACCCTTTGACTTCAGTGGGTCGGCAGTGCGCGCTTTGCGGACAAATATAGGATGACATGTCCTATATTTGTTTAAGGTCAGTGGGTCCTCAACACAATGCAGCATCCACACTGTCTGCATCTGTATTTTGCAGATCCGTGGTTTGCGGACTGCAAAACAGACACGGTCGTGTGCACGAGGCCTTAATGTCCTCCTTTTTGACCTGGGAAATAAATGTGTATTAATAGACGGGACCCCTGTTATAATGACCGTCTGGGCTCCCAGCAATCAAACATTTAAATATTGTTCTTGGGGCAACTCCTTTAGCCTCCTAACACAAAATCAAGTACATGTCTATCATTTGAACTAAAATTATGTAAATAGTGTATGGAACGGGCTCAAGACCTGAGCCCACTCCATACACTGCGGGTGCCAGCTGTATAATAGAAGCACTGAGCGGGACTGGCGATGACTGCCATCTCAGACCTTTATCCTCTCATATGTCATTAGACAGAGGGAGGGGCTCCCTTTGTCTATCGATTGATGCCCCCACTCAAGGGCTCCAAATGGTTGCTATGGCATACTGAGGCCTTCTGAAGACTCCCAAGCCTGCCATTGCAGACTGCCTGTTAAGCTTTCCTGTTGATTCCCTAGGCCACGGGAATGATTAATGTGTCGTCACTGGCCTAGGAGAAGCTGTGAGGTGGCCACGGTGCTACTATGAGCGCTGCTGCCTTCTCAAACAGCTGATCGGCGGGGGTCCTGAGTGTCGGACCCCCATCGATGAGATACTGATGACCAGGGGCAAAGCTAAAGGCTCATGGGCCCTGGTGCAAGAGTTCAGCTTGGGCCCCCCTTCCCTCAGTGCCTTGTGGAAAGGGGCAGGGGGGCACATAGCCTTTCTGCTGCCTGAGGCAAAAATTTAAATGGCACCCCCCCCCCATGCCAAATTCTTGACCTAACCCCTTCCCTCCAGCCAGAGGTGTAACTTGACCAGCATGCACTTTCTATAATACTGGTGTCCTCTTATGCGATACAAGAGTCTTTGGACCCCCTCAGGCTCTTGGGCCCAGTAGCGACTGCTACCTCTGCACCCCCTATAGCTACGCCCCTGCTGATGACCTATCCAGATGATAGCTTATCAGTAAAAAAAAATCTTAGAAAACCCCTCTGACTGCTCTAAAGATGGGTTTGATAGGCTGGATCCTGTCTTTTTTTCAGACTTTGGTAGTGCGACTGTACGAATATTATGTAAATGAATTGGGTTCCTGCAATTATGGGATCATCTGTTAATTGTAATCTTCAAGGAGCTGTCTCCCCTTCACGGTGATGGCTTCCTGACTGTGTGGCTCCATCTCTGGACTAGTCTGACACTGTCCTGTATAATCTCTCTCTTTATCATGCTTTATTTTCCTTCCCTTTTTCGCCTCTTTATTTAACCTTGTAATCTCCCCTGTGTTCCCTACATCCTTCGCCCTTTCTTTCCTCTCCCTTTCCCTTCCTCGGCATCCTTTCATCTTGTCATTTGGCACTTCTCGTCTGTCTGTCACTGCCTTTAATAGAAAGGATCATCTGGCACTTGTGTATTTGATCTGTCAAATATAATCACACCTCACAGGCAATTACATTATTAGTCTGACAGGCAGCATTTTCTATGGCTACGGAATGAAGGATAGTCTGTGATCTGTGTGCGACTGCACTTAAAGGAAGAAAAAAGCCTCAGACGTCGCCTGTTTGGTGACAGAAATTCTATAGGTATCCGTACGTGGAGAACTGAGGATGGCCTGGATGCAATTGTAATTAAACCTGAGGAGTAATAGCTGCTACTGGAACTCATGGCAGGACTATTACCAGGCCTCTCACCTCACAAGACCCAGATTGCGTTAGTAATATTTTCCCACTGGGAGCAGTAACCTCAGTGTAATCACACTTAGCCAATACGAGGAGCCTGGATATGGCCAGAGCGATCAGGAGAAGACTATGATGACATCTTGTCCCACATCTCAAGTATCTTCCTGTAATCTAATAAACAACAGAAGGTTCAATGCACTAAACATCGCAATTAAATATAGTTGCCTGATTGCAAGACCTCCCTAGACAACCTAGAAGAAAAGAATTATAAAATCCAATACCTGGAAATGCTCCAGCAAAAGAGTTTATTTTAATTTTTGCATACATATATAGGCTAGGTTTGTGCTGTTTTACAACATTTTTGTATACCTAGACTAGAAACAAACATGCCAAACTGTAATAAATTGTGCTACGTGAACCAAGCTAAATGCTATCGGCGCCAATGTTCTAGTTAAAGGAGTTTCCAGGGAGTAAAATGTTGATGACAGGATAGGTGATCAATATCTGATCAGTGGGAGTCCGACTACTGGGACCCCTTCTGATCAGCTGTTTGAAGAGGCTGCAGTACTCCGGTGAGCCCCACGGCCTCTTTCTAGGCCAGTGATGTCATGTTCATTGGTCAGGTGGCTTTGGGCTGTAATACATACAATGTATGCTTGGTACGCTGTGAGGCGGCTACAGCATTCTATGGAGCACTGTGATGACTTTAAACAGCTGATTGGCGAGGAGCTGGACCCCATCGGTCTGATATTGATGAGCTATCATGCGGATAGGTGATCAATATCAAAATCCCAGAAAATTGCTTAAAATATACATGTACAGCTATCCATCATAAGCGTACCCATGTCTGGGCACCAGCAGACGTCTGGCATGCAGACATGAGTGGCGTACAGACCATGACAACAGACTATGGAGAGAGGCCCAACGGAGTGCCCCAAGGTGTGCCATGTCTTTAGCAATGTTCATTGCATACCCCCTGCTCTAAAATGAATAGCGCAAGTTTGAGGGAATTTTTTGCAAACTCCCTCTTTTGGCCAGACCTGTGAAGGACAGCTTACTTACCTGGTATCCAGCATTGGCTCTCAGCTCATTCTCCGCTGGGTTCCTTCTCTGTAAACATTGGGTTTGGCATGGCTGCAGCGAATGGCCGGCTGCAGAGGCGATCGGCTCCGCTTGACTCACGACAACTGGTCACATGATGAAAAGAAGAACACTCTATTGGTAAGACACACTGGGGGTCATTTACAAAGACAGGCATTTTACATGCATAAATTCACTTAATTTATGACGAGGTGTGCGCCTCGTCATAAATCAGAAGTGCTTCCAGCAGTTCGTACTCCAGGAGTAAAAACTACTCTAGACCATGACTAGAGTGATTTTTCGACAACATTTAAGCCTGTTTCCAGGTGTAAATGTAAGTAAATTTGCCATGGCTGTTGCTCCAGCCCTTGCCTGGCCCTTGTTACTCACAAGTGTCGATCACAGTGCAAATACACCTGTGCGACAAAATATTGTCACACAGTTGTTTAAATTGGAATAAAAATGTTTGAAAATGACCCCCACGGTGTGCAAAAAAAGACACAAAAAAAGAAAATGAGACAAACATCACACATGCCCCCCCCCCCTCCCTAAAATAAAAAATGGCAGGCAAAATTCACGTGTCAGAGAGAGGGGTGTAAAAATGCATGGCTTGTAGGCTAAAAACAAACACCACAACCAATGCAGTACTAAAATACACTATTTGTAAAAAGAAAAAGAAAAAGAAACACAAATATGAAACAGCCAAAAAAAAATCCATGACACGTTGACAAAAAATAAACATGGGAAAAATGTCTGAAAATAACACAATAGAATAGAAAAAAGACCCAAAAAAGGCCATAAAAACGTATATATATGTAATGGCGGCACTGACAAAAATGGTTGGAAAGGTTGGGTGCTTGAGAAAGGCTCTAGTTCAGAGCCGAAACGTTGCATCACATGGGTAAATAAAGAAAAACCTTTTCTGTGGATCCCAGGATTGCTGTTCGTTTATATATATATATATATATATATATATATAGAAACCAAAAACAAAGCTCAGCAGCACAAGACCAAAAACAGTGGGTGCAAGTCCTCTCAGCCGCAGGCTAAGACGGCTATGAATAAGTATAGTTTCCAAAGATGAGGCAGCACTCCAATAGACGTAAAAAAGTGGATCCTTTATTCCCCTCTGTGCGACGTTTCAACCGTCTCAATGCGGTCTTTCTCAAGCATAACAAAATGGTGTCATCAAGGGGTATATATACCCACAATACATTGCAAATAATGAACGTGACAATTATATAATCTTTAAGACAATAAAGCATAAACAGTACAATCTATGGTGTACAAAAACCCAAAGTGTTATATAGCCAAGTGGTCTACATTGCATAATATTTATCATAGTGCAATACAGTGTACAAACACATTTGATCATTGTGATAACAATCAAATGAACTAATTGACCAATATCGAGTTAATCAAAAAAGTGTAACATCACCTGTGTAAATAAATAAGTGCATGTAGTTTAAAAAACAAACTCACACCGGATCGTATGGGTCGGCGCGCCAAACTTCCGCGTCCTCACCGTCAGAGTGCGCATGTCCCAAGTACCTGCCACGTCACCAGACGGACGCTCCAAGCCGAGGAGCCAGGCGTCATCACTATGGAAACGTGTAGACACATGACCAGAGCGATAGACCCGTGACTCCTCAGGAGGGCGCGCCGGGTAGAAACACGCCCACAAGGCCGGACCCCGCGTCGCTAGGCAACAGTGAAACACTGCTCCCCCGGCACCAGCAGTCCCGCAATGTGTATCGTAGTCCACCAACCGGTCACATGACAGGCACAGGTACCCGGGCACATAAAAACGGCAGGAGAGGGGGAAATAACAGACGAGAGGAGAGAAAAGGGGACACTGGCATCGCAACAATGAACTATGTGGGTAGAAGGACCAAAACAGGTCACTGTAATTTGTATATATATATAAACCAGAGTGAACGTGGCTTGCATATAGTATATCAGCACTGGAAAGAATAGTAATAACCTGTGCCATACTTCAAAGATAGGACAACAGGCCGGGGACCAAAAGGTCCCGCCGTTGTCACGGCAGAACCCCTGGTCCATGGAAGGCAAGGGATCAGAGACACGTCCATGCCACAGGTCCCAAACCCAAACACCGACCCTACAGTCCAAGATGAAATAAACAGACCACAACTCCAGGTAGACAACATGATTATAGTAAACCCACACGTTACATGGCAAAGCCAATACAAATGCATCCAGGGATCTCTCCCATCATCATAATCCCAACATGGAGAAGCAGAAGAAGGCGCATACCGTCCACAGAAAACACCAGCGGAGCACCAATGATCTAAAGAAAGAAAGAGTAGAATATAAGCAATAAGACAGAGAACTATACATCTGTATGTAACAAATTGGTTATATATAAAAAAAATGACACCAATATAGAATTCACATACACCAGGACATGACATGAAGAGGGGCACCAGGGAATAGCAAAAAGCCCCATCCTATACTACACTCCACTTAAAATCAACATTGAGACCATAAGGTCTCAGTGTGTTGAGACGATGGATCCATCTAAGCTCACGTTGTTTGAGAGCCAATGTCCTGTCTCCTCCCCTTCTAGACAGAGAAATATGGTCCACTAACATAAATTTCAAATCCTTCTCCCTGTGATTGGCCTCGACAAAGTGTTTAGGCACGGGCAGATCTTTTCTTTTTTGTCGAATGGAAAAACGATGATTGTTCAACCGTGCCTTCATGTCACAAGTGGTCTCCCCAACGTAGAGGAGGCCACAAGGACAGGAGAGCACGTAGATCACATATGAACTATTGCATGTCAAGAAATGTCCAATCCCATACTGGATCCCCGTAACAGGGTGAGTAAATTTCTCCCCCTTGGTCATATAGGCGCAATTGACGCAGCCAAGGCAGGGATAGGAACCCACCCTGCGAGGGCCAATATGAGACTGTACTAGAGTCTTGACGGGAATGTCCGCACGGACCAATTTATCCCGGAAGTTGGCAGGACGTCTGTAGGAAAGCAGAGGTGGCACCGTCAAAGGTATAACATTGGAAAAATTGCTCTTAAGTATTGCCCAGTGCTTACGGACAATCTGAGCAATCTGAACACTTTGTTCCGAATAAGTTGATATAAAAGGTATTCTCTCAACTTTATTTTGTGTAGCACCTAGAGAAATCTGTGGATCTTTCACCTTATTAAGGTGTTTGTTAATCACCCGAGTAGGGTAACCCCGTTCCCTAAACTTGTGCATCATCTGAGAGAAACGAGTCGGGAGTAAATCTGGATCCTGCACCACCCTCTTAACCCTGAGTAGCTGACTATAGGGTACAGAATTAATGATGGATCTAGGGTGACAGCTGCCATAATGCAGCAATGTATTACAATCGGTGGGCTTCGTGTAGATATCAGTGGATAAATGGTCACCCACTATGGTAACTGTCATGTCTAGAAACTGGACATGTGAACTCGAGTGTACAAGGGTAAACATGATGTTGGGGTCCATGTGGTTCAAAAAGTCATGAAAGCTCCTGAGAGAAAGAGAGTCACCAGACCAGATGAGGAAGACGTCATCTATGTATCGCCACCACCCCAGCACATGGCTGAAGTGGTGGGACACATAGACAAGGTCCTCCTCGAGGGCCGCCATGAAGACATTGGCATAAGTCGGTGCCACATTAGACCCCATGGCGGTCCCTCGTAACTGGAGATAGAAGCTGTCCATGAAAAGGAAATAGTTGTTCCTCAAAATCAAATCCAATAGCTGGGCAAAAAAATCCTGACAAGCTAGTGAATAGTTACTGCCAGATAGCTGTCTCCGAACCGCAGCCAGCCCCCTGTCGTGGTCAATGGAGGTGTAAAGGCTAGTGACATCAAAGGATGCCAGGAGACAACCATCTGGCAGCACAATGTCAGAGATCCTATCCAAAAAGTCGCCAGTGTCCCTGATGTAGGACCTGGCGCTTATCGCATAGTGTCGAAGTACTCGATCTAAGAAAATTGAGATGTTAGAAAAAATGGATCCGGTGCCCGAAACAATGGGGCGACCTGGTGGGTCCAGCAATGACTTGTGAATTTTGGGAAGAACATATATAACTGGTGTACGTGGCTGAGATACAGTTAGGAAGGCATAGAGCTCACCATCAATGATGTCCCGACTCAAAGCTGTGTCAAGGACACCCTTGATGCGTCTAACTATATCAAACCTAGGATCCCCAGTTAATACCCTGTATACACTTGAATCGCCCAATTGTCTTGTGATCTCCTGGATGTATTTAGGGGTGTCCATGACAACAACCGCACCACCCTTGTCCGCCGGTTTGATGGTGAGGCTGCTGTCATGGCACAAACCCCCCAAAGTAACCATCTCAGAAGTAGTCATGTTAGGATGTCTAAGGGGCACATTGGTAACCTTATCACGTAGGGCGGCTATATCGATAGAGACAGCCTTCCTAAATGTGTCCAATGCAGATGAATTATTATGAGGTGCAAAATCACTCCTATTGAAAAGCCCAAAAGCTTTAAGTCTCAATTCAGTATCAATAGATCCTGCAGTCGACTGCTCCACTGGAGGGCGACCTGCAAACCATACCTTAAGCTCGATGTTCCTGTATAGGCGCTGCAGGTCGACCTCCAGGTGGAACCAGTCAACCTTGGTAGATGGACAAAATGAAAGGCCCTTGGACAGTACATTAATTTGTACATCAGTTAAAGGTACAGAAGAAATATTTACCACAGTAGAAACATTACTATTCATCATAGGGCATGATTCCCCTTTCTGCGTAGTGCCATAGGTTTGGTCACTTTTGGAGACCTGGGATTTCCGCCACCTGTGGTGTCTTCTGCCACCCCGTCTGGTTCTCTGACTGTCACAGGGCCTATCCCTAAAAAAGGCTTAGTAGATACCGGATTGTTGGTGGCCACTGGCCCAGGCTGTCCCGACTGGGGGTGTTTTCTGTTATTCGGACGGTGTGGAGGAAACTGTCTCTGAGGTGTATCATTTTGCCATGTATAGATTTTGCCTTTAGCATAGTCATCGGCGTCCCGCTGCCATTTCTTCCTTTTAGTTGACTCCTGCTCCTTAATAAATTTGGATAAGTGTTCCATGCAGTTATCATTATATTTAAGAAATTCATCTGGTCCCAACATCGTTTCCAAAGCAATCTTAGTCTGGTCCTGCCGTGTTCTGCTGTCAGCCAGTTCCTGTTGCAAATACTCCAAATTCAAAAGAATAATATCATATGCATATTTATTTGATATTTGAGTAAATTTCTGTGCATATGAAGAGTCACTAGGAAAGAGATTTGGTTTAAGCTGTGACCGAATCCCCCTAGGAATTCTGTGCTCCTTGAAGTATTGGCCGAGGGTCATCATATGGAGGTCAGTGGACACTATTTTCTTGGCGTCTGCCTCGAAGTTTCTTTTCAGGTCAATTAAAGTGGGTGTAGACAGAAATGCAGGCTCACTCACCAAACCCTGTAGAATCCTCTCCTCATCAGCCCTGGTGTATGTGAAGACATCAGGGGTATCCATAACGTAAAAAGGTGAATAAATGAGTAACGGTGCAAGCTGGAAAAGTCCAATATAGACAGAAACCAAAAACAAAGCTCAGCAGCACAAGACCAAAAACAGTGGGTGCAAGTCCTCTCAGCCGCAGGCTAAGACGGCTATGAATAAGTATAGTTTCCAAAGATGAGGCAGCACTCCAATAGACGTAAAAAAGTGGATCCTTTATTCCCCTCTGTGCGACGTTTCAACCGTCTCAATGCGGTCTTTCTCAAGCATAACAAAATGGTGTCATCAAGGGGTATATATACCCACAATACATTGCAAATAATGAACGTGACAATTATATAATCTTTAAGACAATAAAGCATAAACAGTACAATCTATGGTGTACAAAAACCCAAAGTGTTATATAGCCAAGTGGTCTACATTGCATAATATTTATCATAGTGCAATACAGTGTACAAACACATTTGATCATTGTGATAACAATCAAATGAACTAATTGACCAATATCGAGTTAATCAAAAAAGTGTAACATCACCTGTGTAAATAAATAAGTGCATGTAGTTTTTTTAAACTACATGCACTTATTTATTTACACAGGTGATGTTACACTTTTTTGATTAACTCGATATTGGTCAATTAGTTCATTTGATTGTTATCACAATGATCAAATGTGTTTGTACACTGTATTGCACTATGATAAATATTATGCAATGTAGACCACTTGGCTATATAACACTTTGGGTTTTTGTACACCATAGATTGTACTGTTTATGCTTTATTGTCTTAAAGATTATATAATTGTCACGTTCATTA
Organism: Bufo bufo; assembly: GCF_905171765.1. Taxonomy (NCBI): domain Eukaryota; kingdom Metazoa; phylum Chordata; class Amphibia; order Anura; family Bufonidae; genus Bufo; species Bufo bufo. The sequence continues at coordinate 100,671,862 of NC_053391.1, read as the reverse complement.
TTTGCAATGTATTGTGGGTATATATACCCCTTGATGACACCATTTTGTTATGCTTGAGAAAGACCGCATTGAGACGGTTGAAACGTCGCACAGAGGGGAATAAAGGATCCACTTTTTTACGTCTATTGGAGTGCTGCCTCATCTTTGGAAACTATACTTATTCATAGCCGTCTTAGCCTGCGGCTGAGAGGACTTGCACCCACTGTTTTTGGTCTTGTGCTGCTGAGCTTTGTTTTTGGTTTCTGTCTATATTGGACTTTTCCAGCTTGCACCGTTACCCATTTATTCACCTTTTTATGTTATGGATACCCCTGATGTCTTCACATACACCAGGGCTGATGAGGAGAGGATTCTACAGGGTTTGGTGAGTGAGCCTGCATTTCTGTCTACACCCACTTTAATTGACCTGAAAAGAAACTTCGAGGCAGACGCCAAGAAAATAGTGTCCACTGACCTCCATATGATGACCCTCGGCCAATACTTCAAGGAGCACAGAATTCCTAGGGGGATTCGGTCACAGCTTAAACCAAATATCTTTCCTAGTGACTCTTCATATGCACAGAAATTTACTCAAATATCAAATAAATATGCATATGATATTATTCTTTTGAATTTGGAGTATTTGCAACAGGAACTGGCTGACAGCAGAACACGGCAGGACCAGACTAAGATTGCTTTGGAAACGATGTTGGGACCAGATGAATTTCTTAAATATAATGATAACTGCATGGAACACTTATCCAAATTTATTAAGGAGCAGGAGTCAACTAAAAGGAAGAAATGGCAGCGGGACGCCGATGACTATGCTAAAGGCAAAATCTATACATGGCAAAATGATACACCTCAGAGACAGTTTCCTCCACACCGTCCGAATAACAGAAAACACCCCCAGTCGGGACAGCCTGGGCCAGTGGCCACCAACAATCCGGTATCTACTAAGCCTTTTTTAGGGATAGGCCCTGTGACAGTCAGAGAACCAGACGGGGTGGCAGAAGACACCACAGGTGGCGGAAATCCCAGGTCTCCAAAAGTGACCAAACCTATGGCACTACGCAGAAAGGGGAATCATGCCCTATGATGAATAGTAATGTTTCTACTGTGGTAAATATTTCTTCTGTACCTTTAACTGATGTACAAATTAATGTACTGTCCAAGGGCCTTTCATTTTGTCCATCTACCAAGGTTGACTGGTTCCACCTGGAGGTCGACCTGCAGCGCCTATACAGGAACATCGAGCTTAAGGTATGGTTTGCAGGTCGCCCTCCAGTGGAGCAGTCGACTGCAGGATCTATTGATACTGAATTGAGACTTAAAGCTTTTGGGCTTTTCAATAGGAGTGATTTTGCACCTCATAATAATTCATCTGCATTGGACACATTTAGGAAGGCTGTCTCTATCGATATAGCCGCCCTACGTGATAAGGTTACCAATGTGCCCCTTAGACATCCTAACATGACTACTTCTGAGATGGTTACTTTGGGGGGTTTGTGCCATGACAGCAGCCTCACCATCAAACCGGCGGACAAGGGTGGTGCGGTTGTTGTCATGGACACCCCTAAATACATCCAGGAGATCACAAGACAATTGGGCGATTCAAGTGTATACAGGGTATTAACTGGGGATCCTAGGTTTGATATAGTTAGACGCATCAAGGGTGTCCTTGACACAGCTTTGAGTCGGGACATCATTGATGGTGAGCACTATGCCTTCCTAACTGTATCTCAGCCACGTACACCAGTTATATATGTTCTTCCCAAAATTCACAAGTCATTGCTGGACCCACCAGGTCGCCCCATTGTTTCGGGCACCGGATCCATTTTTTCTAACATCTCAATTTTCTTAGATCGAGTACTTCGACACTATGCGATAAGCGCCAGGTCCTACATCAGGGACACTGGCGACTTTTGGATAGGATCTCTGACATTGTGCTGCCAGATGGTTGTCTCCTGGCATCCTTTGATGTCACTAGCCTTTACACCTCCATTGACCACGACAGGGGGCTGGCTGCGGTTCGGAGACAGCTATCTGGCAGTAACTATTCACTAGCTTGTCAGGATTTTTTTGCCCAGCTATTGGATTTGATTTTGAGGAACAACTATTTCCTTTTCATGGACAGCTTCTATCTCCAGTTACGAGGGACCGCCATGGGGTCTAATGTGGCACCGACTTATGCCAATGTCTTCATGGCGGCCCTCGAGGAGGACCTTGTCTATGTGTCCCACCACTTCAGCCATGTGCTGGGGTGGTGGCGATACATAGATGACGTCTTCCTCATCTGGTCTGGTGACTCTCTTTCTCTCAGGAGCTTTCATGACTTTTTGAACCACATGGACCCCAACATCATGTTTACCCTTGTACACTCGAGTTCACATGTCCAGTTTCTAGACATGACAGTTACCATAGTGGGTGACCATTTATCCACTGATATCTACACGAAGCCCACCGATTGTAATACATTGCTGCATTATGGCAGCTGTCACCCTAGATCCATCATTAATTCTGTACCCTATAGTCAGCTACTCAGGGTTAAGAGGGTGGTGCAGGATCCAGATTTACTCCCGACTCGTTTCTCTCAGATGATGCACAAGTTTAGGGAACGGGGTTACCCTACTCGGGTGATTAACAAACACCTTAATAAGGTGAAAGATCCACAGATTTCTCTAGGTGCTACACAAAATAAAGTTGAGAGAATACCTTTTATATCAACTTATTCGGAACAAAGTGTTCAGATTGCTCAGATTGTCCGTAAGCACTGGGCAATACTTAAGAGCAATTTTTCCAATGTTATACCTTTGACGGTGCCACCTCTGCTTTCCTACAGACGTCCTGCCAACTTCCGGGATAAATTGGTCCGTGCGGACATTCCCGTCAAGACTCTAGTACAGTCTCATATTGGCCCTCGCAGGGTGGGTTCCTATCCCTGCCTTGGCTGCGTCAATTGCGCCTATATGACCAAGGGGGAGAAATTTACTCACCCTGTTACGGGGATCCAGTATGGGATTGGACATTTCTTGACATGCAATAGTTCATATGTGATCTACGTGCTCTCCTGTCCTTGTGGCCTCCTCTACGTTGGGGAGACCACTTGTGACATGAAGGCACGGTTGAACAATCATCGTTTTTCCATTCGACAAAAAAGAAAAGATCTGCCCGTGCCTAAACACTTTGTCGAGGCCAATCACAGGGAGAAGGATTTGAAATTTATGTTAGTGGACCATATTTCTCTGTCTAGAAGGGGAGGAGACAGGACATTGGCTCTCAAACAACGTGAGCTTAGATGGATCCATCGTCTCAACACACTGAGACCTTATGGTCTCAATGTTGATTTTAAGTGGAGTGTAGTATAGGATGGGGCTTTTTGCTATTCCCTGGTGCCCCTCTTCATGTCATGTCCTGGTGTATGTGAATTCTATATTGGTGTCATTTTTTTTATATATAACCAATTTGTTACATACAGATGTATAGTTCTCTGTCTTATTGCTTATATTCTACTCTTTCTTTCTTTAGATCATTGGTGCTCCGCTGGTGTTTTCTGTGGACGGTATGCGCCTTCTTCTGCTTCTCCATGTTGGGATTATGATGATGGGAGAGATCCCTGGATGCATTTGTATTGGCTTTGCCATGTAACGTGTGGGTTTACTATAATCATGTTGTCTACCTGGAGTGGTGGTCTGTTTATTTCATCTTGGACTGTAGGGTCGGTGTTTGGGTTTGGGACCTGTGGCATGGACGTGTCTCTGATCCCTTGCCTTCCATGGACCAGGGGTTCTGCCGTGACAACGGCGGGACCTTTTGGTCCCCGGCCTGTTGTCCTATCTTTGAAGTATGGCACAGGTTATTACTATTCTTTCCAGTGCTGATATACTATATGCAAGCCACGTTCACTCTGGTTTATATATATATACAAATTACAGTGACCTGTTTTGGTCCTTCTACCCACATAGTTCATTGTTGCGATGCCAGTGTCCCCTTTTCTCTCCTCTCGTCTGTTATTTCCCCCTCTCCTGCCGTTTTTATGTGCCCGGGTACCTGTGCCTGTCATGTGACCGGTTGGTGGACTACGATACACATTGCGGGACTGCTGGTGCCGGGGGAGCAGTGTTTCACTGTTGCCTAGCGACGCGGGTCCGGCCTTGTGGGCGTGTTTCTACCCGGCGCGCCCTCCTGAGGAGTCACGGGTCTATCGCTCTGGTCATGTGTCTACACGTTTCCATAGTGATGACGCCTGGCTCCTCGGCTTGGAGCGTCCGTCTGGTGACGTGGCAGGTACTTGGGACATGCGCACTCTGACGGTGAGGACGCGGAAGTTTGGCGCGCCGACCCATACGATCCGGTGTGAGTTTGTTTTTTAAACTACATGCACTTATTTATTTACACAGGTGATGTTACACTTTTTTGATTAACTCGATATTGGTCAATTAGTTCATTTGATTGTTATCACAATGATCAAATGTGTTTGTACACTGTATTGCACTATGATAAATATTATGCAATGTAGACCACTTGGCTATATAACACTTTGGGTTTTTGTACACCATAGATTGTACTGTTTATGCTTTATTGTCTTAAAGATTATATAATTGTCACGTTCATTATTTGCAATGTATTGTGGGTATATATACCCCTTGATGACACCATTTTGTTATGCTTGAGAAAGACCGCATTGAGACGGTTGAAACGTCGCACAGAGGGGAATAAAGGATCCACTTTTTTACGTCTATTGGAGTGCTGCCTCATCTTTGGAAACTATATATATATATATATATATATATATATATATATATATATGTACAGTATGACAAGAAACTGCATTTTTGGAAAGAAAAAAAAAGCACCATGTGTGAAACAAAGCTGCAGTATACACATTTACTGTTGGGATACATTTTGGCCACTTTTATAAAGAATGCTACTTGACTTCTACATAAACATTTCAAGCAGTGTATATTATGGGAAACTGTGATATAGGAAGCGCATATGGTTACACCAATGAAACAAATGGAGGTATTGGTTACAAGGTTACATTCACAAGGTCAAACATTATTAAATTACCAGCTGTGGGATTTCAGCTCTCATTACTCAACCTCCTGGTTTGTCATGACATCACCCGTGCTTGGAGAAAAAAAATAGATCTTTTATTTTTCCATGATCTTATTGCAAATTTATTTTAAAAGGCAAACAATTTGGGTAGTAATTGCTTAAACAGGATTTCATCATTCACCAAATGTAACAGCTCTGTCACCAGGATCAACCCTATACAACCAGGCATATAGCCTGGTAGGGTTGATGAAGCTGAGTAAATCTATACCTTTCTTTTGATTGTCAGTGCTGGCGAATACAAGGGCCTCTCATAATGGTCATCTCTCCCTTGTTACATTTCAATGATCATTTATTTAAAGCGGCTCAACCCTATACAACCAGGCATATGGCCTGGTAGGGTTGATGTAGCTAAGTAAAACAATACAATTTTTTTATTTTTTGCGTAGGTTCTGGCGTTCAGGAGAAATTAACAGTTTTGTTTTTATGCAAATGAGTTATTGGAGCACCAGGAGGCAGGCTTATGCAGTATGAGCACCGCCTCAGTGATGCCCTTAGTGCTCCATACTGATGCCTCCATCCTAATAAACATAGATTGACAGCCCTAAATGCGAGTCTTGCGCCTGTGCACTGGTACCCTAGCATGGCGCATGCACACCATGTCTTCTGCTGCTTGCCGAGCATTAGTGCGCATGCACGGTGACGTCACCGAACATGGAAGTGGAGGAAACTGCAGATGAAACTGACAGCTCCTCCGCCTCCATGTGCACACACCATGCTAGGAAACCAGCGCACAGGTACAAGAGATCAACACTAGACTCACATCTAGCTCTGTCAATCTATGGGGAGGGGGGCATGTTTATAAGGATGAAGGAGTCGGTATGGAACACCAGGGGCGTCGCTGAAGCGGTGCTCAAACCGAATAAGCCCTCCTCCTGGTGCTCCAATAGCTCATTTACATAAACATTAAAGTGTTAATTTCTCCTGAACGCCGCCACCTACACAAAAAAAAAAAAGGTATCGTTTTACTCAGCAACATCAACCCTACCAGGATATATGACTGGTTGTATAGGGTTGAGCCGCTTTAAATAAATGATCATCAGAGATGGCCATTATGAGAGGCCCTTGTATTCAATGTAGTCCCAAGAAGGAAGGGTGAGAGCACTGGGGCGAGGACACATGTTGTGCCGTAGTGCATTTTGTTTGCTGTCAAAAACATGTACTAAACACTGCATGATGGAATGTAAAAACAGCAACCATTTTATACTTAATTACAAGATGTCTGTCAACCAGTTTAAACAAACCTATGAATGTTCTTAATAGGAGCATGAATGAGAGAAAGAAGTTTTAAAGGACATCTGTCTGCAGATTTGTGCCTATGAAACTGGCTGACCTGTTACATGTGCACTTGGCAGCTGAAGACATCTGTGTTCGTCCCATGCTCCAATGTGCCCGCATTACTGAGAAAAATGAGGCTTTAATATATGCAAATGAGCCTCTAGGAGCAATGGGGGCGTTGTCATTACACCTAGAGGCTCAGCTCTCTCTGGAACTGCCGCAGTGCCGCACCCTCTCTACTTTCATTAACAGAGCCAGGTGTGATCACGTTTTCACTGCCTAGCGCTGTCAATCAAAGTGGAGAGGGCTCAGCAGTTGCAGAGAGAACAGAGCCTCTTGGAGTAACGACAACGCCCCTGTTGCTCCTAGAAGCTCTTTTGCATATATTAAAACTTAATTTTCCTCAGCAATGCGGGCACATAGGAACATGGGACCAACACAGATGCCTTCAGCTGCCAAGTGCACATGTAACAGGTCAGCCAGTGTCATAGGTACAAATCTGCTGACAGATGCCCTTTAATTTGTCACGCTCTAGGATGCCAAGTGTCCTAACAGGGATCTTTTCAGTAAATGATCCCCAAATCTCCCCTTCTGCTCATCAATGGCAGCTCTGGCATCCATCCGGGAGACTACTGGAGCTGTAAAGATCAAACTGGTTTGTTGGTCACCTATCTAGCTCCGTCAGCAGTTTCGCAGGGCTAAAACTGCTGACAGATTCCCTTAAATCCTTGGGTTAGAGGATTTACTTTTTCATATGAACTAAAAACCCATGTGCAGTTCAATCATCTTGCCATACACTAGGGCTCATCAGAGGGTCCATTGGTGGGCAGTGCCCATAAGGACCAAACCCCAGGTACGATTGACAGTGGAGGAGATTACTTGCTCGCTAAAGTGTTCTTGTTGCATATGGCACATTTCATTGTTCTAGCGCAACATAGAAAATGAAAGCGGACATTTTTTTGGACTGATAATGGACTGAGTTTGTCTAATACAGTAATAATGGCACAAGCTTATGAATCCCCCTGCATTTTACAATAACCTTGACAGTAGCACAGCATGGTAAGCCTTTGTACGCCTCCCCAAGTTCAAGCGTAGAACCCTTGTCTGTAGCAATGGTAATAAAAGCAGTAAGTGGTCTGAATGACGGCCTGATGGAGAAAAGTTGACCCACATATTGCATTTCAGGATGCGGTTAATCTCCTAAATGCGTTCCAGGTGTAGATCATAAAATGCTGACATTCACTTTTATTGTACTTGAGTTGTTCAATGCTTTCATTCTACATTCACATTATATTAGTGTTACCTCTTCACGTGAATTCACTTTTTTTAAAATCTTTTAAGTGCTCTGTTACTGTATCAAACAATTCCCATCATGCTTGTTATATTATACAATGCAGATGATAAATAAAGCTCGTGTGTATGGCGTTCTACCCCAGATGGCACGTATGGGGAGAAAGGAGGATTGGATTTAAAAAGATAAGCCACTTCCAGATCAGGGCAGCAAATGTGCCCCATTCTCACAACTCTTTAGATGCCCAGACGACTATATGGAAGTGTGCCCCATGACAGGTAATAGTTCTGCCACAAAGCACATTCTACAATTCTCAAACCAGCACCTGCATTTGAACACTATTGTATCTGCATGTAATTAAACATTTAGGGCCAGATTTATCATTAGCTCAAGTCAAAATAATGGAGTGAAAAAGTCGCAAACTTTTGTGCAATTGCTAAAACTGCGCAAAAATTTGCAACTTTTATTGGCTCTGCGCTATGCTCGCCAGTTTTCTGAAAGTGGGCGTGTTTTCTTATGTAAATGAATCTCTAGACAGATTTACTATTGCGACAATTAAAAAAAGTCACCAAAAATGTGTGCAAAAATTTTGCAATTTCACTCCAGTGAGGGCCATGCTTATCTTATGCGACTTTTTAATAGAACATGCGACTTTTTCATAAAGACGTGCGACTTTTTCGTAAAGACGTGCGACTTTTGTAAAGCCGCTTACTGAAGGATAAACTGCTACCGTCAAACCACATTTATTTCAGTATTAAAGGACCATTAATAAATCTGACTTAGCCAAAAGTGACTTTGGACATATGTAAAAGTGGAGTAAGATGTAAGTGTAATGATAAATCTGGCCCTTAGTCTAGCCACTGAGATACTCAATAAAATGCATCTGTATAGCGCCACCTGCCGTTTGTTCTTTTCCTTATTTCTTGTCCACTTAGCTGAGGTGGTCACACATGCTCAGTTTGAATCTTCAGCTGTCACCATCAAAATCTTCTGTTGAAAGCTGTGGCAGTTACAGGAAAAGTGCTACAGCAGAAAGGACACGTCCCCAGAGCTGCCAGCCTGAAGAGAATTTAGCAGAACAATTCAAGCAATGTATGGGGAGATCTCTGGATCCATGTGAGGTACAGGGCAGGCTCTAGATTTGATAGAAAGAGATAGTCATGTACTATATGATTTCTGATTTTCATTTTTTTTTTTACATCAATCATGGCATACCCCTTTAAAGGGGTTCCCAAGTTGGGAATTTTCATTGCCTACTTAGTAGCAGAGTTGCAAGATATGGTATTGTCATCCCATTAAAGTGAATATGATGAATCAGCAATACCCTGTTCTACCCCTACCGAGTAGACAGTGTGCAGGTAGAAGGAAAGCCCCTTTGAATGAAACCATAAAGTAGTTTTAGCCTTTTTCCAATATACTGGAGTGTACCTAGTAGAAAAGACCCTATCGGGCATGGGTCCTGGTTGTCAGTAATATACCCCTTACCACCTGAGACAGGAGACTTAATGCTTGTTTGTTCTTCATCTCCTTTACTTGATCAATGGGTTGACTCCCTGTATGTTAGATATTTGGCCCTCACCACCCATTAAAATAAAGGATTTGACTGTTCTCTCTCTTCCGGACCACCATAGCCACTGCCTGGGCAGCCTCTATGGTACATACCTTGCCTTCATATATTGTGAAGTCTGTGAATGTCCCATTATAATAGATCATACCATCATTCCCCTTGGTGGTTGAATGCTTTTGTAAAGTCCGTATAGAATGGATCAATGGTTATTTTTGGTGTGTTTGAAGACGGATTCCACTTTCCTTACAAAAACAGATTTGCAGGATATGAGGCACCCCCCCCCCCCCCCCCCCCCCCCCCCCTTCACTGGAAATTAGGATTGCACAGTTTGATTATTTATCTATTTTTTCCGGAGCCACATCCCGGGATTTTCATTGTTGAATGCATTACAGTTTCCTTAGAGCTCGGGACATGGGAAACATATTAGGTTGTGGATATTACAGGAGTTCAGAGATATCTCTCAGTCACTCTCTCCCACTGCTAATTGTACTACAGAGACCCTGAACAAATATAGACTTCCTCTGAGCGTAGGGCACATCCTCTGCAGACAGGGAAAGTAGATGCATCTGGCCGGCAACAGGAATTGTACTCGCACTATGATTACGGCCTGCCTGCGGATCATTTCATTTAAACAGATCGGGAGAAATTTATAAAAGGTCTCATATTGCAAAATGGTTGCAAAGTTTGCCAGATTCGCAGTGTCGGTGTGCAAATCATTTAGTTCAAATCTACATATAGTAACCATTGGTAAATGCCCACAAAATGGCACAGAATAAACAGTCATATCTGTGATTATATTTGGAAGAATGCATCAATTACACCTTGTTTGGTTAGAAATTGATTGAAGCTATTGATTATTTTTACATAAATGTTGCACATAATTTATAAATTTGAAGCACCTTTGCAACAAGTTAGACAATACATGTGTATGTTTATTTTTATATTTATTATTGTGTTATATACTTTATGTACATATGTATATTGTACATCATAATCTGAGTTATATACAAGGTTTTAAAGTGAATGCAGGGTCCAACGGCAAATTATAATAGGGTCCCTTACTCTGTTCTGGGTGCCCAACTTCCACTTCACCCAACTTGCCCTATACACTGTTACTGACCATGCATCCACCCACTCCGCTACACCAAAAATGGCCCATCAGAGTATTTTCTGCTGAGCCAGGACCCTGACGTAATAATGGGCCCGAGAGATCTAACTGAACACTGGCCCTTTTGGAGGTGACCTGGAGCCAGCCACTAGGATCTATTTATTTTGGATTGACTCACAAATAACCTATAGTGATGATATGTCCTGTGTGTGCACTTTTTCTCTTGCAGGCCAAAAGAACCCAAATTACACTACCTGTGCCCAGGGGCGTAGCTATAGGGGGTGCAGAGGAAGCAGTCGCTACCAGGCCCAGGAGCCTGAGGGAGCCCAAAGACCCTTGTGCCACATAGAAAGTGCATGCTGGCCAGGTTACACCACTGGCTGGAGGGAAGGAGTTAGGTCAAGAATTTGGCATGGGGGGGCTGTTTCAATTTTTGCCTCAGGCAGCACGAAGGCGATGTGCACGCCTGCCCCTGGCCACAAAGCTCTGAGGGAAGGGGGCCCAAGCTGAACTTTTGAACCAGGGCCTATGAGCCCTTAGCTACTTCCCTGCCTGTGCCCTCAGCACACTGGGTCTTGTCAACTTGCGTAGGGCATATACTGTGCCAGTTATGGGCATGTGACTCCGTCTAAGTACTGATTTGTTACCTGAAATCCTTTTCTAGGTCATGCGAACAAGTCATCAGTTGCCAGGCCCCTTAGCAGTGGTGTATGGTGCTTATATGTCACACACAACAATACCTTATGGCATCGTACATGAGACATTTCATAGAAGTAGCTAAAGCAATTTCCAAACTGTCCTCTCTGCTTGCTGATCTAGTAGAAAAGTAAATGCATCGAAGGACTAAAACATGGTTGCAAGGATGGATATACCCTTTTTAAGGGGTTTCCCCACCATAAGAACATATCCCCTATCCACAGGATAAGGGATAAGTATCTGATCGGTCGGAGTCCAACCACTGGGATCCTCACTGATCCCAAAGAATCAGGTGCCAGAGTCCCTGGAGTGAATGGCGCATCATGCACGCTGCCACTCCATTCAACTATAGAGGACTGTCAATGAGAAGCTGAGTACAATAGGAGTCCCATAGAATTGAATGGAGTGGCAGCATGTACAGTATGTGTGACTGACGCTCCAGTCACTCCAGGAACTCTGGCACCTTATTCTTGTGATCAGTGGTAGTCTCAGTGGTCAAACCCCACCTATCCGATATTTATCCTCTAACCTGTGGATAACCCCTTAAAGCCTCATGTTTCAATTCGCCTCAAATTCTCCACCAATTAATAATCATAAACTGCAAAAAGAAGACATTAAAAAATACGAGGGCATGAAGAGTGCAGAACACTCATGGGGTTCACTTGTACACTATAAAGAGACTGAAAAATGTTAACTAGTCAATTGCAAGACTCAGTGAAGCAAAGGAACACTTGTGTTTCGGGTTTAATTAATGTGTCCAAATTACAGGCTCCTGTAATTACACACTTCCTTAATAACTATCTTTTTAAGGTGGAGCGCTGTTAGTTGACTCTAATGAAATCTTTGGGGTATCTGGAGTGGCATACTGCATAGCCGACCTTGTGTCTCAGACTTTTACATGACCCCTTGGAGCTGCCGGTTTACAATATACTGGATTGTGACTACCACATAAGCTGCTAAGGCTACTTTCACACTTGCGTTTACATTTTCCGGTATTGAGATCCATCATAGGATGGATCATGCCACTATTACTTTTTTTTTTTTTTTCCTAATTAAAACCAGATATTGATATGTATTCATATTTTCTGTTTTTATTTCCTGATAATAGGTTTTCTTTATTCCATTCTTTGCACATGAGTTTTGGGGCAGCCATTTTGCCTGAGCTCATGTTAACATTCCTGCATGATCATCTCAACTGACCCTATCAATCAGGAAGAAAAAGTTGGGGTTGGCGGAGGAAGCAGGAGGAGCAAGGGTGCACACAGTGGTTTGAGCCCACCCTCGGTGCATTTAACTGATCATTTGCATATGAACTTAAAGCACTTTATCTCCAGAATGAAGCAATAGATCATTACATGCTGAGCTAGATCTACAATTCACTGTTCATGGTTTTACAGTGAATTTCCTGGTGACAGATTCCCTTTAAGCCGGTGATACACTTACAATGAAAGTCTGTTGAATTGGCAGTATTAATAAAATCTTCATAATGGCCAACCACCAACCGTTGTCTGCTAGTCATCAGCTGAAATTTTGCATTTATGGCATGATCAGCCCAAAGAAAAAGTTTTTTTGCGATTTGCCAGTTTAGGCCTAGTTCACAGTTCAACGATTTGGTCAGTTATTTCCATAAGTGATCGTGAGCCTAAACCAGAAGTCAAGCCTTCACAGAGATAAGGTATAATTGAAAGATCTGCACCTCTTCTGATTTTTTTTTTACCTGCACCTGCTTTTGGCTCACAATCACTGATGGAAATCACTGATCAAGTCACTAAATTGTGAACTAGGCTTTAGTCTGACATATTGATGCTTTTATTGACCAGCAACATGTGACCTAACCTAATCTTAGGTGTTTGTCTGAAGACAATTTATGTTGGCTAATCCCCAACATCAAGTGTGCAGTCTAGTGTGCTACCAGATGAAGTAATTATTAACAAGCTTGATGACCAATAACCTTTACATGGCAGTGAAGAGTTTACTATCGGAGCCAGTATAGTAAACATCAGGTAGATGCTAATGCTTCTATGGTTGCCTTCAGACATTTTCCAGGCAGTCCTGAAAAACTACTGTGATTGTTTGGAGATCTTCAATGATCTAAGAAAACACAAAGCGGAGGAAGAATGTGGACAGTCTTGGCTTACATCATAAATCTTATCAGAAATTACATGTTGTAGGAGAATTAGTGACAATTTGTTAGAGTTGTTTTTTAGTATTCAGGAACGCTCTCAGCCCAGAAATGACCTTATCAGAGCGTAGTACTGTGCACTCACATTTCAGAGACTATCACTGACATATTTGGAATTTGGAAGCCCAAACCAGGAGTGCATTGTATAAGGAGTGAAAGTATTAAGGACAGATAGGATGTCTTCTTTTGTTAATTCTACTCCTGGTTTGGGCTTCAAAAACTGCATAAAAAACCAGAACGTGTGTTTGTACCCTAAGTGGGTTGGGTAAATGATAAATGCTGCTCACATACTACTACCACCTACTACAACTAGACTCACCCTGTGGGGCCCAGAAAAACAGTATAGCACTTATATATCACATACAGACCCATCCCACACCTAGTTTAAGTCTTTAGAAAAGTAGTTCGATTAAGACAAAAATATTCACACCTTAAAATGTCTCTAGCATTTGCTTGTTGATATCACATGATCAGGATGGATTTTTTAAGAAAATTCTTAAACTTATCTAACCTATGGGCAAAACTGAAAACTAGATAAGATAGGGGGGGCTATTTTTTCTTTTTAATATTATTAAAGCAATGTTTCCCAACCTGCAGATCTCTAGGTGTTGCAAATCTATTACTCCCATCTACTGCTCCCATCATGTTCTGTGACTATCAGGGCATGATGTGAGTTGTAGTTTTGCAACAGCTAGAGAGCCACAGGTTGGAGATCACTGGCATAGGATATTAGGGACCTGCTGGAAAAGATATCAGAGGGCACCATGTAATATCGCATGAAGCTGCAGAGGCACTGTTAAGGCACCAGCAACTACCTCTGTGTTACCTACAATTACAGTATTTATATGCATTCTGTTGAATAAAGGCCTTCTTACATCAACAATCGAGGCCATAGTTGGGAAAGAGCATTTCTAGGAACGCTTGTTCCGATAATTGCCCTGTGTGCCATCAGTCACCAGATGAACAAGCAAATGCTCTTTTAACGGGCCAAAGCATTGATGATGTGGACACCAAAATCATTATTTCTTGGCAGCAGATTGCCCGACATAAGCAGGGATATGCTGCCCAGTAACAGCCATTCTCCATGGATACGAGCATTCGCTGTAGAGACTGCTTCTCCCATACATAGGAGATGATTGCTGCATGCCAATGCAGCTCTCACCTCTGATGAGCAGGCTGTTATCCTGATCAAATGGTTTGTTTCTAATAATCTGCCTGGTGAAAGGGCTTTAAGCAGTCATTCAACTTGAGAAGAGGCTGATCTTCTTCAGTGGAGCAGCTCACTGCAAGTCTGGAAAAATCTCTGCTCCCCATGATTACTCCTTTGATTCAAATATCTCCAGTTCTGGTAAGCTCCAGAAATACATTAGTAAATTAACTTTAATATGTCCCTGTACTTTGGGAAAACTTTTGATATGTCAAAGGGTCATCAAAAGTTTCGATGAGCACTTTCTTTCCAAAATGCAGGAGACAGGAGTGAGAAGGACTCACTAGAAAGTCTATGGGCCCCTCTTGATTAACATCTACTGAAGTAAGGAGAGAGTGTGCTATTAGAGCACTTTCTCTCTCTTCGTTCTAGCAATTAGCGGAGGTCTCAGCACTTGGATCCCCACCGGCACCAATCAAAACTTTTGATATGTCGCTATGACATGACAGTGCATATTTAAATGAATGTCCACCACTGAGCAACATTTGCAGATCTAAATAGGTCCACATTTCCTACTGATTAATTTTCTTAATATATCTTTCTAGCAGTCAAAGATCTGTTTTTGCGATACAGAAATACTCTGGTAAAAACCATAGTTTCCAATTATAATTATTCATTAGGGAATCGTGTATAGAAGTCTCATCAGGAAAGTGACAAGGAATAATCTAAGGGCCCAGTGGTGCATATTCCTATTGTCCTGGCTGGATAACAAGTTTTTGTTTTTTTCTATTAGTGTGGCCCCTCTATGGTGACATGGTACTGACAAGGAATTTGATGTTCCCCTGCCAGAGCTTTTCTTGAATTTGTTTAAGCTGCAGACTAACCAAGCTTATGTTCCTTTATATAATCCTTATCTCAATAATCCCTCAATTACTTGTCCTTCAATCTATATGTAAGGTAAATTTAGTCAGACTTTTTTTTTTCATGAAGTCCACGCATAGCCTCCAAAGATGAATCAGACCATCATTTCTCTACCTAGTAATATACTGCACATCATAAGGCTCAGTTCACATTAGCGTTCAGCCTTTCCTTTCTTCTGCCCTGTCAAATAAGCAGAAGAACAGAAAGTACGGATTTGTCACATAACTGAGCCGAACGGAGCCTATGGCCCCTATTGAATATAATAAGATCTGTTAGGTTTCCTGCATGCATGACTTTTGTCTCCTATTCACAAATCTTCCTCTGAGCAGAAACCTAACAGACCCCATTACAGTCTATGGGGTCCGAAGGCTCCATTTGGCTCAGTTATGTGCCAAATCCATCCTTTCCTTTTTTCTGCTCCTATAAGCGAGCAGAAGAATGGAAATGCTGAACACTGATGTGAACTCAGCCTTAGATGGAAACTGTTGGCACGTGAGTTTAAAGAGATTTTCTGGAAGTTCAATATTGATGGCCTATCTCCAGGATAGGTCATCAGAACTGATCGGTGGCGGACTCCTGGTACCCTGGTCGATCAGCTGTTTGAAGAGGCCCTGGCCTCCTTTCAGCATACCTAACACAGCACCATACATTTATAGCAGCTGTGCTGGGTATTAACAGCCTGGGCCCATTCACTTGAGTTGTACATAGGTCATTTGACAGATGACTGTGATGTCACTGGCCTAGGAAGAGGCTGCGGCACTCTCCACATCCTCAAACAGCGGATTAGCGAGGGTGCCAGGAGTCGAACCATCACTTATTAGATATTGATGACCTATCTTGAGGATAGGCCCTCAATATTGAACTCCTGGAGTAACCCCTTTAACCTCTTGTGTTTATTTTATTGAATAATGTAATTAGCAAAATGAGAAACCCAATAATTCAAAGATATGTGAGAGGTCCAAACTGTAAGAGTCAATGGAGGTAGAGAATTTAGGAGCCTTCAGGAGAATCTTAGGCTTATCTTATAATCTCATATATGCATGTGGATGATATGAAACAGTTTTTTATGGAATTTTCTAGACTAGACACAGATCTCTGTCTTTCATGGTTGACACGTGACGCCATATTGTTCACATCTTTAGCCGTCCCCCACCATTTCCACTTGTCAGTTTGGCTGTTACATCAAGTGACGGGACTAAGGTGTGTCATACATTTATTAACATCAGAAATCCCTTTGGAGAAGAAATCTAGAGTCATTGTATTAGTTACACTCCCTGGTTTAACTGGTTTGATGCAGGAGGCCCGAAGGGATTACAACTAAACAAGCTTATTTCTGCTGCAAATCCTCATTAACAAAAGATTCTGTATCCTCCCCGGTCACACTTAGCCTGCAGCCTTATATGTTAGCAGATGCGTTCCTGAATAAGGCATAATGTGATAAATAATGGATAGCAGCGGTATTTGCACTGGCTAAATCTGGCTCTACATGAATCACTGGCAACCGCTGGTTCATCCTGGTTACCTTATGGCAAGCACAGGGTTAAATTGCATAAGCAGTTTTTTTTGTGTGTGTGTTTTTTTTATGGAGGGGATCATATAATACTAGAATAATACAATATATTATGCACAGATGTATTCCCCCCACAGTGCCTCCCACCTCCCCCGTCATCATTGATTGCATATCTTCATACACAGCAGCCTGTCAATCACTATGAGTATATTGGGGGGAGTCAGAGAGAGGCAGAGGAGCACTACCCTCATGAATCCGCTGGACTAATGAACTATGGGGGTGATTTATCAAGACCGCTGCTTTTTGCTCTAGTCTTGACACGCCTCGTCATAAATGAGGTACATCCTCCGGCAGTCAGTGCGCCTAAACAGAAATCTACAGCAGCTCAGAGCAGCCATAGATTTCTGGCTTCACTTGCGTCAGAAAACTGCCATAAATGAAGATACATTTGTCGCAGGTCACGCCCCCTTTCTGCCCTTGTCATGGCCCATTTTTGAAAAAAACTGCCCTTTGTGACTTAAAAAAAAAACCTTTATCTAAAAAGTCAAACACGTGTTTGCAACTTTTTAAAGCCACGTTTCTGACACAGTGCGATGATAAATGTCTGTGTCACCTTACCTTAGATCGTTCCTATTAACCAATATTTTTTGTGCCATTTTGGCTTATGAGAGCAGACCTGTCCCCATACTATGCTGCTCTTACATTTGAAATATATATGGGGGTGCTGGCTGTTTAATCACGTAGATGCCACAGTCAATAATGACTACAGCATGTAAGCAGTGAGACAAAAGGGGGAACTCTCTCTGTCACTCAGTTGTCACCCTCATAACACATTTGTAGGGAGCCTATTAGAGATGAGCAAATTGATTCATACGAATTGATTCATCTCATCGGCAAGAGTTCTTCACCTGCAAGGGGCTGTCCCCACTCGTGAAGAAGCATCTCCTGCTGTGTGATTGACATGGCAGGACATCTCTCTCAGCCCTAACAAGCGGGCGGAAGCACAGTGGATCTGCTTCTGCTTGCGCAACAGCAACTATTCATGCACCGCTACACAGAATCCCATCTTGGTATTCCTATTTCACCCTGCTAGGGGCAGGGCATAATAGGATAGTGCTAGAATCACAATATTCTGCAATACAGAAGTCAATACAGAAGTATTTCAGTGTATTGTATAAGCAATCAAGCAATCACATGTTCAAATCCTCTAAGGGGACTAAAGAAAAAACTAATATATTTTTTAAATATTACAAAAAAAAAAAAAAAATCTGCATTTTCCTATTTATTACAAAAAAGTATAAAAATGGTTGCCATGTCCAAAGATATTGCAACTATTACAATATAATGTTATTTATCCTGCATGGTGAATGTTAAAAACAAAAAACACACAATGCAAGACTTGCTTTTCCAAAAATGATCAAAAAAGGCATATGTACCACAAAATGGTATCAATAAATAAAATGCAGCATGTCCCACAAAAAGCAACCCCTCATACAGCTCCAGTGACAAAAAAAAAAATAAGAAATATGTTTGCCAGAACATGGTGACAGAACTAAATAAAAAAAAATATTCTTAATTTTTTTTAGATATTAAGCGATACATTAAATGGTACCATTACAAATAAGTGTCCCACAAAAAAAATCAAGCCCTCATACCACTCTGTGGATGAAAATGTAAAAAATGTCTGCCTTGGTGGGCGAGTATTAAAAAAACAGTGAAAAAAATGAAAAATGGCCCTGCGACAGGAAGGGGTTAAAGGAGAGTTATCAGGAAGACTTTGTGAAACACATTAGAGTAGGAAAACAGCTCTTTAATATCGCTAGGCTGAGATATGGTTGCTTACTCATTTATAGGTCAATAGCCTGAGGCTGCACTACTGACAGATTCTGATGACTGATTTCCTGTTCAGATTTTTATCAAGCAGCGCTGTCACCGAGAGATCTTATGTAGATTCAGATTACCATCCATTAATACCACACTGTCTTACATATTTGCCACTATTCAAGTTAGCATTAGGTATAAAAGGGGTTGTGTCACTTCAGCAAATAGCACTTATCATGTAGAGAATGTTAGAACAAGAACTTACTAATGTATTGTGATTGACCATATTGCCTCCTTTGCTGGCTTCATTCATTTTTCCATCACATTATACACAGCTCGTTTCCAGGGGTTATGCCCAGGGTAGTTGTGCTTGCACGCTATAGGAAAAAGCGTCAACCTCTTTGGGGGACGGGACCGTGGGAGCAAAGGAGGCAATATAGACAATCACAATACATTAGTAAGTGCCTCGTATTAAAGGGGTTATCCCATGACTAATGTAAAAAAGAAAAATCAAACAAAGCTAGAACCAGCCCTGTACCTCACATTGATCCAGAGATCTGGAGGGTAGATAAAGGGTAGATAACCGTTATGTTCCTTTAGCCAGACAATCCTACTGCATAACAATAGAGGCTGGTAACGTGCTGAAGACATACTGCGTCACAGCAGCTTCATCAATAGATACCAGTTTGCATACACTGTAGAGTGTAGTGCGTTTTTCAGCCGCATACACTCTGGGTTACATCCCTTTAGACGGCCATTAATCCCACTGTTGGCATGCAGGGGAACTCTGAGGGGAGAGTTGGTTGTCTGTCTTTACAGTTCAGAGTATCGACCAGTTTAGTGTCGTTTGCTTGTTTGTACACATGAGGTAGGGCTCGCACACCCTCCCCCTTTATTTTAACGTATACCTAATAAACTTTCTAGTTTTTTTCCATTTACAACGTTTCCACCATACTTCCCCAGAACCTGTCCCTCTGTGGTGGACATCAACATCTGCCATGTTCTGTCCTTCTCTTCCTTCTCCAATTATCTCTAATATGGATAGGGAACAAGGGCTTATGAGGTGAGATATGGGCCACAACACCAAGCCAGCCCTACCTTTAGCATGCTGCCTAGACTGCCTCTAATAATGACCCTTATAGCTCCCCCAGCCAGCAGCAGTGAGGAGGACTCTGGTGTAGGGCTGAAACGATTACTCGATTGAATCAAGTAATTCGACACAAAAAAATCCTCGATGCAAATTTTTTTGCATCAAGGATTCGTTTGTGTTATGTGACCACAGAGCGGGAGTGAAGCACTTGCTATTACTCACCGCTCCGTGGTCACCCGCCGGCCCATACCGCGCTGCACTTTCACCCGTGACACATCGTCAGAACATAATGCATGCATAAGTGCCCTATGACCCGACGCTGTGTGACGTCAGGACGGCAGTACGGCACGCGGAGAAGAAGACGGAAGAGCTGTGGAGCAGCGCCCTTACAGGAAAGGTAAGTACTAACACTGGGGGGCAATCTGATGGCACTTATAGGGTGGGTGCCACAAAATGTCTCAATTCTACTGGCATTCAGCACCTGAAGGAATACAGTGCCATCCTGCTCAATGATTCAAGTTTGTCCACAAATCCTAACTATATAGCTGGCCAGATATAGGAGATAACTTCCAGGTGAACACACTCTCGATCCCCCCATACACATAAATGCTCAGCCATGCATGTGAATGGGAGAAGGGAATAATCTGGTACCAGACCCCTCTGGCAGGCGGCTGATCTCCAAGAATGAAAGGGTTGTACAAAAGGAAATCCAACACGCCGACCCTTCTCTCCCTGATATCTGATGTCGCAGGAGATCCCACACACATTAGATGGTCAACCAACATACATCTAATGTCATGGCCAGCTTTAGAAATATGAAGGGTTAAAATCAGCAGTACATTACTGCCGGACATCAGTCTAGACCAAAGTGGAGGAGATACGCCCATGGAAATCTTACAGGACAAATGTATAGAAGAAGCTGGAGATCAGAGATGAGCCGCTCGGCCAAGGATACAAAAAAATAAGCTGATGGCACTTAGGGGGGAAAGCTGATGGCACTTAGGAGGGCAAGCTTATGGCACTTAGGGGGGCAGCTCATGGCACTGGGAGGGGGGAGAGCTGAAGGCACTGGGGGGAACTGATGCACTTGAGTTGATCACACAGGGGGGAACGAAGGGTGTTGGGGACTGATGGCAGGGGTGTCTGATGAGTTTTTATAAAGGAAAACAGTCTATTAATTCATTTTTTTCTTATTAGAGTACTCGATTAATCTTAAAATAATCGGTAGAATACTCGATTTCTAAAATAATCGTTTACTGCAGCCCTACTCTGGTGGCCCTTTGGACATTAGCCCACTGGGAAAATTCCCTGTAGGGTCTATGGCCGGTCTACCCCTGGTTATACCACCATGTGTGCTAACTCACAAAAAAGTAGTCATTGAGGCCTTATCAGGCTTGGTCATTAAAGGGTGATTGTAACCACTAACTTGTATTGGGAATTCTAGAATTGCTAGAAATGTCTAAAATGTTCTCTAAATTGTAACTATGTATACAAGAAAAGGGTGCTTTAACAGATGACTTCTCCCATATAGCCACAATGGGATTCCTAGACTCTTCGTAAGTAAACAATCATTAAGCACTTATCAGTTATGGTATTGTCAATTATAACTGGGATTTGCTGGAAGTGGCTATGATAATGGTTTTAATAAGTCACCTATGATGTTTCTTGAGAAGTACGTGTATAGGTGCTATACGGAATGTGGAGATCAATGTCTAAAGAGGTCATTTCCTCCTTATTCATTATCTTTATGGCCGTAATGCTTTATTGACCATGCGAACTAGGATTTTTCTAAGCTGACATCACCACTAAGGTAACATCACCATTATTAATTCAGGGGGGAAATAATCATTGAAAAAATAGATTGATAGAAAGAGAGGAATAATAGAGTAACAGACAGACAGACAGAGAGACAGAGAGATAGATAGATAGATATAGTGTCCAAAGAACAAAAATTAAGGCAGCACTCCAAAGATGGTAAGGGTGGTGGACCCGTTTATTACCCCAGTCGCAACTTTCAGCCCAGCTCAATGGGGCCTTTGTCAAGCAAACAAATGATGTCCCAAAGAGGTTTAAATAGGATACAAAATTAGATAATTGATCATCAATAATACATGATTAAGTGTACAAAATAATAGCACATATAATATCCATGATTCAAAGTGCATCAATAATTAATAATATAAAAGCTTATGTCATGAATCATGATAGTTAATGATTCATGTGTAAATTCATCCTTCGATATATAAAGTGTCCTATATTATAAAGTGCCTGTGCATGAATAAGTGGTTTCACCTATAAAAAGTGCCAAGTGCAATTATAAAACATCAGCATCAGCTGTGATATATAATATAATATCTACAGAAACACCTGCTACATCGTTGGTGGCTCCTAGTGTGAGAGATCGCCTCCTCCATGGGCCAGTGTGCATGTCACAGTAGCGCCAATCTCGCGCTACCAGTGGCGAACCCCACGTGACTGAGGGGCATCACTGCGCCGGTCACGTGAGCGCTCCAAAGAGCGTCACCTCGCCGATCACTTGTGCGCTCTAGAAGAGACGCGGTGACATCAGGCAGAGGAGAAAGAACGCTATTACGTCTGACATGCGCAGTCCCCATCGGATATGTCAAATAGATCAATACAAAGAATAACCATCGGAGGATACAATATTTAAAAATAAGTTGTATATAACTTCAGACAATACATCTTAAAGAATTTGATAGAAATAATAAGCATAATACACAGACACAGGAACTTGGAATATATAGAGGTAATATAACCTCAGACATAGTAATACACTCCATATAACTTATAATAAATTGATGGGGGCAATGAGACAAGGATACAAAACTATACCAAGAAGGGAGGTGTATCAACCGCCATCAATGGCTCCACACATCTGTCAGAAAGGAGGGGACATATAGGGATAAGGTGGGGCAACCAGCCATGATCAGTGGCATAATTCCACCCACCACTTTATGGTCCCACGTTCGGGGGCACAAATTTGTGTCCCCCAACCCGAGACCAAAATAATGATCCCAAGAGAGTCTCCAAATTCACAAAAAAATATATTTCTTGGCATTTTTGCATTTTATAAAAAAACATACGCAACAACAAAGCCCCACATAAAGAGAAGTAAAATGTATAGGTGTAATTTCAAATTCCTGTGTCTGAAGGAAAGAAAAAGCTATTTATGACAATTGTAATCCCCAGGAGGCTACAACTTTTAGATAATAGATGTAGATGGTCTTCGCCTCTCTCAATGTGGATACCAACAAGATGCGGCAGAGTAGAAGTGACAAAGTAGATATCAATCTAAAAGGTAAATAAACTGTAAGATATATGTGAAAAACAAATCGAAGACATCATTCATATTACCAAACAGCAGGGACC
Organism: Bufo bufo; assembly: GCF_905171765.1. Classification (NCBI taxonomy): domain Eukaryota; kingdom Metazoa; phylum Chordata; class Amphibia; order Anura; family Bufonidae; genus Bufo; species Bufo bufo. Next base: position 100,648,767 of record NC_053391.1, on the reverse strand, counting down.
GATAAAGAGATTTGACAAACACTGGATATATGGTGAGGCACAACCTCAACCAAAGAGACTCCACCTGAACTCAGTATACAGGCCCTTGGGTTTGAGGGTCTGTAATTGATGAATCCATTGGAGTTCTCTCTGCTTAAGTATCAATTCTCTATCACCCCCTTTCTTCAAAGGTGGAATATGATCCAATATTCTAAATTTGAGATCCTTTTCTTTATGTCCGACATCAATAAAATGCTTGGGAACGGGTAAATATTTTCTTTTTTGTCTGATAGTATATCTATGTTGTCTCTAGGTAATTAGGTTCCAGCTCACCCGCCTTTTCTTGCAAGGTGCACAGATATAAAGGATGAAGCCTTGTTATAATAGGTTGAAAGGAAGGAAATCCGGCACTCAAAATTGATTAAGTCGTAGGTTCCTTTATTTGGTCATGCGATATATCAGGTACAGAGGTACAGAATGATTCATAACCAGTGATGCCTTTGACTGACAAGGGCATCACTGGTTATGAATCATTCTGTACCTCTGTACCTGACATATCGCATGACCAAATAAAGGAACCTACGACTTAATCAATTTTGAGTGCCGGATTTCCTTCCTTTCAACCTATATCTATGTTGGTTTAATCTCGTCTTAAGGTCCCACGTGGTCTCCCCAATCTAGAGTAGGCCACAGGGGCACTGAAGCAGGTAAACCACATATGTGCTATCACAAGTAAGAAAATGGCGAATATCAAAACGTGTTCCCAATGTGGGGTGTGTGACAGTTGCTTCCTTTAACATGTAGGGACAATTTATGCAATTGAGACAAAGATAGCAGCCTAACCTCTTAGTACTAATATATGTCTGTACCTTTCCTTTGCTAGATATATCGGCCTTCACTAACCTGTCACGAAGGTTTGGTGGACGCCGATGGGACAGGAATGGTGGTACCGTAAATTCTTTAATGTGTTTCAAATTACTAATCAGAATTGACCAATAACAAAGGGAATACGCGTGAAGGGGGCCTTATCCTTCTTCTTGTCTGACCGTTGGTAGTTCAATGCATTTGACAAATGTTTCTGTATAAGTTTAGAGGGATACCCTCTTTGTCTGAATTTCTGTGTCATCTCCTGATACCTATTAGATAGTTGGTTAGGGTCCTGTACAATACGCTTAACTTAAAGAAATTGACTGTATGGTAAAGAATCAACCGTTGATCTCAGATGGAAGCTTTCATATGGCAGAAGATTATTACAATCTGTAGGTTTAATATATAAATCCGTGCTAAGGTAGTTCCCCACCACCTGAACCATTGTGTCAAGAAATTGATTCTTCTGTAGAGAAGGTAAGAGTAAAGCTGATATCCGGATCCATCTGAGAAAAGTGGTGAAAGTCATGTAAAGTAGACTCATCACCTGTCCAAATTAGAAAAATATCGTCAATGTATCGCCACCACCCCAGCACTTGGCTGAAGTGGTGGGACACAGACATTTTGTTCGTCCAAGGCAGCCATGAAAATATTTGCATACGTGGGTGCCACGTTAGAACCCATGGCGGTCCCACGCAACTGCAAATAAAACTGATCCATAAAAGAAAAGTAATTGTGCCGCAAAACTAGGTTAAGCAGATCAATGATCAAGTCTTGACATTGTCTAGTATATTGACTAGAATGTAGAGCTTAATGTACTGCAGCAATCCCCCTATTGTGCTCTATAGAGGTATACAAACTTGTGACATCAAACAATGCCAATATACAATGTGTAGGTATTGTGATGCTGGAAATTTTATCCCAAAAAAATCACCCGTATCCCTGATGTAAGACCTAGTTTTCACTGCAAAATCCCATAAAGCGTGATCTAAAAAAAATAGCAATGTGTCACGGGAAGGGAAGGTAGAAGGAAGTGCACCCCCTAGACTGCCACCCTCAACCCTGTCCCTGCCTACTTGCACCACCCGCCCTAGGTGACAGGGCGCAACTGGGTAACGGTCCCTAACCTCCGTAAGTGTCGGGTAGGGGAGAGGGTACCAGACAGCTAGGCAGAGAACGGTACACGAGATGCAGGCAGACAAATGGACAAGGAAATGGACAAGAGAGAGGTACCCTGTGAAGGAGAAGGCAAAGGCGGGTCAGCTAGCCGAGGTCAGTCCGGGAGGTCACGTCAATACAAAGGGAAGAGGCAGGTGGCAAATCCGAGAACGAGCCGAGGTCAGAATCCGAGATGTAGAGTCAAAACCAAGGGAGCAGGCAAAGGGAGGTCAGGAAACGGTCAAGGTCAAATTCCAGAGGTCAATCAATAGAGTATCTAACAATACACACAGCCTAAGAGACTAAGATCACAGGCAACCTGTAGCCAGCAGGCCGCCTGTATTTATAGTGGGGAGAGAGGGTCATGTGACGTGTCCAGCGTCACATGACCGTCAGACAGACAAGTCGAGCACCGAGTGATCAGCTCGGCGCTCAAGGCAGACCTAGGAGCCGGGAGCCTCCCAGCTAGCAAAGCCGCCCTGGGAACGAGGCCAGAGACAGATCCTCACTCCCGAAGCTAAGCAGCAGGTCTGCGGCTGATGGGAGACCGAGTGTGCCTTTGGCGCCCCGTTACAGCAATGTTAGAAAATAACGATCCCCTACCGGAAACAATTGGACGCCCCTGTGGGTCAACTAGTGACTTGTGAATCTTGTGGTTGATACACCTCCCTTCTTGATATAGTTTTGTATCCTTGTCTCATTGCTCCCATGAATGTATTATAAGTATTTTCTTCAGATATATGAAGTGTATTACTATGTCTGAGGTTATATTACCTCTATATATTCCAAGTTCCTGTGTCTGTGTATTATGAGTATTATTCCTATCAAATTCTTTAAGATGTATTGTTTGAAGTTATATACAACTTATTTTTAAATATTTTATCCTCCGATGGTTATTCTTTATATTGATCTATTTGACATATCCGATGGGGACTGCGCATGTCAGACGTCATAGCGTTCTTTCTCCTGTGCCTGACTTCCCCGCGTCTCTTCTGGAGCGCACAAGTGATCGGCGAGGTGACGCTCTTTGGAGCGCTCACGTGACCGGCGCGGTGACGCCCCTCAGTCATGTGGGATTCGCCACTGGTAGAGCGAGATTGGCGCTACTGTGACATGCACACTAGCCCATGGAGGAGGCGATCTCTCACACTAGGAGCCACCAACGATGTAGCGGGTGTTTCTGTAGATATTATATTATATATCACAGCTGATGCTGATGATTTTTAATTGCACTTGGGACTTTTTATAGGTGAAACCACTTATTCATGCACAGGCACTTTATAATATAGGACACTTTATATATCGAAGGATGAATTTACACATGAATCATTAACTATTATGACATAAGCTTTGATATTATTAATTATTGATGCACTTTGAATCATAGATATTATATGTGTTATTATTTTGTACACTTAGGGTACTTTCAAACTAGCGTTTTTGTTGGATCTGGCAGGGTCCAGCAAAAACGCTTCCGTTACTGATAATACAACCGTCTGCACCCGTTATGAACGGATCCGGTTCTATTATCTTTAACATTGCCAAATCGGACCCGTCATTAACTCCATTGAAAGTCAATGGGGGACGGATCCATTTTCTATTATGGCAGATTCTATCAGAGAAAACAGATCCGTCCCTTTTGTCTTGATCAGTTTCCCAGGTCAGAAAGCAAAATATAACATGTTGCGGTCTGCTCTCTGGTCTGGGAACGCAACTAAACGGAACATAATGCATTTTGGAGCACTCCGTTCTGTTCAGTTCAGTATTGTCCCCATTGACAATGAATGGTATTGAGCCCCCTATGACGAAACTCAATACCGGACAACTTAAACGCTAATGTGAAAGTACCCTTAATCATGTATTATTGATGATTAATTATGTATCCTTATCACTATGCGGGTATTTAAACCTCTGTGGGACATCATTTGTTTGCTTGACAAAGGCCCCATTGAGCTGGGCTGAAACGTTGAGACTGGGGTAATAAGAGGGTCCACCACCCTTACCTTCTTTGGAGTGCTGCCTCAATTTTTGTTCTTTGGACATTATTTGTGGATTCGTACCTGGAATCTAGGAGGGATTGCACACAATTTCACTTTTTAGGAGTGTGCTGCTGTAGTTTTTGGTTTGTGTATTAGATAGATAGATACTGAAACTGAAATGTTACATCTGTTCACATGAATGAATAAAAACTTTTAAACTTTTTTTTAGCATTTTGGAGTCCTTCATTTCTTTTACAACAAAGATCTCATGTTGGAATTTGTGCACGCTGGCACCCATTACAGATTATGTCTTTAGGGGCTTGTGCTGTTTTTTCCACTTGGATGGATGGATGGATGGATGGATGGATAGATCATTGACAGACAGCACGGTGGCTCAGTGGTTAGCAGCGCTAGAGTCCTAGGTTGGAATCCGACCAAGGACAACATCATCATGGAGTTTGTATGTTCTCCCCGTTTTTGTGTGGGTTTCCTCCCTATACTCCGGTTTCCTCCCACACTCCAAAGACATACTGATAGGGACCTTAGACCCATGTAAAGAGGCCGCATGCAGACACATTGAACCCGTCCCAATAATTGCCTGCTCAGTTGGGCAATGTAAATCCGCCTCCTGCTGGTAACAGGGGAGTCTGGAAATGGAAGATTCCCCTTTCCCCACTAAAATATGCACAGATGGGGATATTGGGGGGGGGGGGGTTTAAAACTGTTGGTCTGTTAAATATAGGATGGACGGAGTACCGGTTTTCATTGAGAGACCTAGCAGGTGCATGGAGACTTATTTTCAGGTCGAGGTCCAGTGGAAAAAATTATGCATGTTAGCTCATGGCAGTCAAGCCAGATACTCCTCCAAATGGAAGTGCGTCCCATCTGCGGACAGCTGTTTTGGAGGTTTTGCCCCTTTTTCAGCTATCAGTTATCAACCAAATCACTGCAAATGGATGCCCAAAATTGGGTTGGGGTGCAGTGTCCTTATATACACCTTGTCATTTCTTTACAATGTCCCTTTCAGATAAACGCATGACAATATATATAGCTCGCCTGTCACCAAACTTCCGTGCAGCCTGTCCGATGTTCCCGCTCCTGGGCTCCACTCCATACTTTCTTCTCATAGAAAACCTCCTTCATTTTAGAAGAATTGCAACACATGAAAGTCTTAGGAAATCCACAAAGACTTTGTCATGCGTGTAGTCACCTTGATTCATCACCGTCATTCCTGGCTCAGTTACAGGAGGCATCCTGAGGGGCACACCCATGGAACGTCTTGCCAATATCTGCTGACAATTTCATGACAAACTAGGCAGTCAGCGGCATTAGTGGCCATGTGGTGGTCACAGTAAGAGAACTTACAGGACTAATAGCCTCTGTTTATTTATTCCATTTGTTCTTATGGCTGCACATAATGCACACCATATGTGAGCGTGCCCTCCCCAGCCCCGCTCTGTCCTTTCCCATGTCCCGTCATGACATATTACATTCAGCTTGGCCTTTGACATTCACACGTTTCATACATAATCAGTTCCAAACCTGTACGTCCATCAAATACAAGAGGCAGATTTGTTGTAGAAATGACTACGACCGTAAAACGGTCACCTATCAGTCCCATGTCATCATCAAGCCCCCACTCAGATGATTGACGCCCCAAATCTGGGGCATGTGAACATGCGGCCATAATTATTGCAAAAGCTGTGGAATTCCATATGGGAACAGTAAGGCTACGGCTATGCGGTCAGGTTTCTGTATGAAGTTTTAGAAGTCAAAAGCAGGAGTGGATTAAAAAAAAGAGGATAAGTCGTATCTGTCCTTTATATTTTCTCTTGTTTTATGATCCGCTCCCGATTTTGGATTTTAAAACTGCGGCAGGATACCTGACCGTGTGGCCGTACCCTAAAGAGGATGAGATTTCATGAATCTCATCTACACGCTGCAGACATTTTCCGCAAGAAAACACACATCATTTAATATTATGTCAAATCCGTCTGCAGCATGTCTATTTGTTTTGTGAATTTCTGCTGCGGATTTGCAATAGAAGGCGAAATCTGCAGCAAATCCAGGCCTCCCAACCACCCCAGATCCAGAAGGATCTTACACTTAAAAGGGCCTCATACTGTGTGGGGCATCATACTATATGGAGGCACTTAAAGGCTATGTACACCTTCGGAGGCAATTCTTTTTTGTGATTGCATGTTACTCATTTTTGTCTAAAAATTATTTTTTCAATTGGCCTATATTAAAAATATTGAGCTGTTCTGTCAAAAAGGGTTAACTGTTTGTTTTTCTAGCTGTGTGACTGGTACTTTCACTTTGTGCTGGCCATTCAGGTTGGATGTTGCCTGTGCATTGGCGATCTCAAATTGCAGTCCCCAATGCACGGAATGGCAGGTACACGTTCATGTGCATGAGCCCTTAAAGGGGTTTTCCGAGACTTCAGTACTAATGATCTATCCTATCGAGCAACTCAGCCCGATAGAAGTGAATGGGGCTGAGCTGCAATACCAAGTAAAGCCTCTATACTATGTATGGCGCTGTGCTTGGTGAGCTGTGAGAAGGCCGTGGCTCTTCTTGTATTCTTGTACAGATTACATTTACCTCATTTTGCCTCAGAACAGCATTGAAGCCGCCGTCCAGACTGTGTCTGGTATTGCAGCTTAGTTTTTTTTTTTTCAGGTGACTGGGGCTGAGCTGCATTACCAGATACAGCCCATGAGCAAGAGTGGCGCTGTTTCTGGAGAAAAAAAAATGAAAGCAGACTTTTTAAATTAGATTCGTTTCTCAAACCCCGCTGCATTCAATGACTGAACAAAGACTAAAGAATAATAGCTTTGAAGAATAAGATGTCAGTCCATCATGTCTCACTGGTTTGTCTGTCTCCTCATAAATTGATATGCTGCATTGTTAAGAAAGGGACAATCCATGAAATTGCCGCCTCCGCTATGAGAAGATTGCATAATTATTATCACTAATTAGGATGGTTATGTTTGCACGCCATAGATCTGTAAGTACTGAGAACTACTCACACTTTACAGGGGTTGTCCAGCTTTTATAAAGTGATGGCTTAGTCAATGGAAGCAGCGCTTCAGTGATGAGCTCTGTCCAACGATGGAACCATGTAGTTCTGGTGCTGACACCCAGGCAGTTAATCAGTGGAGGCCTAACCTGAGGAGAGATTATCACTTAGTACAAGCTGGACAGCCCCTTTAAATAGAACCTTTAGGCCCCTTTCACACGAGCGAGTTTTCCGCACGGGTGCAATGCGTGACGTGAACACATAGCACCCGCACTGAATTCTGACCCATTCATTTCAAGTATTTTTTTTTTAACCCATCAGTTCTGCGTTGCGTGAAAAACGCAGCATGTTCTATATTCTGCGTTTTTCACGCAGCCCTGGCCCCGGAGAAGTGAATGGGGCGTCAGTAAAAAACGCATTGTATCCGCAAGCAAGTGCGGATGCAATGCGTTTTTCACTGATTGTTGCTAAGAGATGTTGTTTGTAAACCTTCATTTTTTTTATCACGCGTGTGAAAAACGCATCAAAACGCATTGCACCCACGCAGAAAAAACTGAACGCAATCGCAGACAAAACAGACTGAACTTGCTTGCAAAATGATGCGAGTTTCACTAAACGCATCCGGAGCCAATCCGTCACGCTCGTGTGAAAGAGGGCTTAGGGTACTCCCGCGTAAATTTGTCTCTGGTGTTTATTTTACCTGTTAAGGTAAGTGCTTCCGGCCTTTTTGGACATCTGCGGATTTAGTGTAATTTTTTTGGAGGGGGTTTTTTAACACAGGGGGAAGATTTAATAAAACTGGTGTAAAGGAAAGCTGGCTTGGTTTCCCATAGCAACCAATCAGATTCCACCTTTCTTTTTCCAAAGGTGCTCTGAAAAATGAAAGGTGGAATCTGATTGGTTGCTATGGGAAACTAAGCCCGTTTTCCTTTAACCCCCTTAATGACCAATGACGTACTGTGTACGTCATGATGTGGTGTTAGTTACCGCATCTTGACGTACACAGTACGTCATGAGATTAAAGTGTCACCACAAGTTTGCAGTGAGACCAGCATGTAAACGGGTGTCACGGACAGCAGAGATGTCTGGGCCCCCGGCAGGGACCAATCAGTGTGTTCCCTGCCTTTGAATCACTGTGATTGGTCAGTCAGATTTGACTGACCAATCGCAGCATTCAGCAGCGCAGTTCCGATCTCCTCAGTGAGTGTTAAGGAGATCGAGGCTGCGCTGCTGTATTGATCACCCCACCTTCCCCCCTCCCATTGGGCTGCTGCTCTGCTGTGGCAGCGTCCTGATGGTTACCATGGCAACTGGACGCATTACACAGGCATCCAGGCTTGCCATGGTATGTAAGCCTGACAGGGTCCTGCGAGAGGCAGCAGCCTGATCAGGCTTTCTGTGAATGAAAATACACTGCAGTACACTATACAGTGTATTGTAGAGCCATCAGACCCACTGGATCTTCAAGAATTAAGTGGGCCCGAGTCAAAAAAGTAAATAAATAAAAATAAAAAATCTAACATTTTCCTATATACGCACATTTATAATTGGGTAAAAATGAAGAAAATAAAATGCCCTAAACATGTTTGGTATTGCCGTGTCCGTAACAACCAGCTCTATAAAAATATCACACGATCTAACCCCTCAGGTTAACACCGCAAAAAATAAAAACAATGCCAAAAAGCCATTTTTTGTCACCTACCACCACAAAAAATGCAACACCAAGCGATCAAAAGGGCATATGCCCCCCAAAAAAGTACCAATCAAACTGTCACCTCATCCCACAAAAAAATTTGACCCTACATAAGACAATCGGCCAAAAAATAAAAAAAAAAACCTATGGCTCTCAGACTATGGAGACACAAAAATATTTTTTTCGTTTCAATTTTTTTATTATTGTGTAAAACTTAAATAAATAAGAAAAAGTGTACATATAAAGTATTGCCACGTCCGTATCGACCTGCTTTATAAAAATATCACATGACCGGGATCGCCGTAAAAAAGAAATAAATACTGTGCCAAAATTACCTTGCCTGAAAAAAAAGTGTAATAATGAATGATCAAAAAAATCATATGTACCCAAAAATTGTACCAATAAAAATGTCAACTCTTCCTGCAAAAAACGAGCCCCTGCACAAGACGATCGGCAGAAAAAAAATAAAAATATGGCGTTTAGAAAATGGAGACAAAAAACTTTTTTTTTTTTAAATGCTTTACTATGTAAAACTGAAACAAACAAACAAAATAGACATATTTGATATTTTGTCAGATGAACATTGTAAAAAAACTAAAATAAAAACGGTGCCATTCTTGGTTACCTTACCTCACAAAAAAACATAATATAGAGCGATTAAAAATCATACATACCCCAAAATAGTACATTTTGGGGTAAAAAAAAACTGTCACCTAATCCCGTAGTTTCCAAAATGGGGTCACATTTTGATTGTTTCTACTGTAGGGTGCATCTGGGGGGCTTCAAATGGGACATAGTGTCTAAAAACCAGTCCAGCAAAATCTGCCTTCCAAAAACCATACGGCGCTTCTTTTCTTCTGCGCCCTGCCGTGTGCCCATACAGCAGTTTACCACTACATGTGGGGTGTTTCTGTAAAGCGCAGAATCAGGGTAAAAAATATTGAGTTTTGAAAAAAATTGATTACAATGGAAAATCTGCCATAAAAGTGAAATTTAGAAATGTAATCTTCATTTTCCTTTAATTCTTGTGGAATACCTAAAGGGTTAGCAAAGTTCTAAAATCAGTTTTGAGTAACTTGAGGGGTGTAGTTTCCAAAATTTGATCATTTATGGGGGGTTTCTACTATGTAAGCCCCACAAAAAGTGACTTCAGACCTGAACGGGTCCTTAAAAAGTGGGTTTTGGAAATTTTCTTAAAAATTTTAAGAATTTCTTCTAAAATTCTAAGCCTTCTAACATCCCAAAGAAAATAAAATTATATTTACAAAATGATGGCAGCAGAAAGTGAACATATGGGGAATGTTATATTTTATGATGTATATTTTATGAGGTTTTAAAAGCAGAGAAACTAAAATTTAGAAAAAAAATTGAAATTTTTGGTAAATTTGGGATTTTTTTCGTAAATAAAGGTGAAATATATTGACTCAAATTTATGACTGTCATGAAGTACAATGTGTCACAAGAAAACAATCTCAGAATGGCATGGATAAGTAAAAGTGTTCCAAAGCTATTTGTCACGTAAGGGAGGAGTGTGCTGCCCTGAGCTCCACCCTCACCTCTGTCCCTGCCTACTTGCACGATCCGCCCTAGGCGACTGTGTACAACTTGACAGCAGTCCCTAATCTGAGTACGTGCAGGGCCTTAAAGGTAAGAATACAATAAAGGAGAAAACAACAAACAAAATGACAGGCAGGCACTGAGGGGTTAATCAAATATCAAAGTCAATACGAGCCGAGGTCAGGAGCCAGGAGGTACAACAATACAAAAGGGAAAACAAGATCAAGTCAAACTCACACCGGGTTCAAAGCCAAGAGGTCACGTCAAACGCAGGAGGTAGCAAGAGCGAGGTCAAAATATGAAGCCGAGGTCAAAACACAACAAACACTAACGGACGATATGCTGGTGAATGAAATAAGACCAATCACAGGCAACCTGTGGCCAGCAGGCTGCCTGTTTAAATAGCCCTGGATGGTGAGTCACATGACGTGGCCAGCGTCACGTGACTCACAGTACACAGCCCAACACAGCCGAGCACCGATCATAATTCTCAGCGCTCAGCTCCTCTGCCGCTCGCCTGCTGCCATGGAGACGAGAACGCAGGTTGCGTTCTTGACCCTCTCCTTGCGCAGGGCGCTGGCAGCGCTGCGAAGGTAGCACGCATCGCCGGCCCCACGTTACACTATTACCACATAAAGTGATACATGTCAGATTTATAAAATTAAACCTGGTCACAGAGGTGCAAAATGACCCAGTCATTAAGGGGTTAAACCAGTTTTGATAAATCTTCCCCACTAACGATGACTTCATAGCATTTTTCCCCTATAGAGACAGTAGAACTGCATTTTATTGTCCTCTATTATCTTTTATTGATACTAAACCAATAAAAACTATTGAAACAGAAAATGCCAGAAAAAACGCCAAGAACTCAAGCCTGCTGCAGTTTTAACAGAAGCAGGAAAAACAAAAAAAAAAGACACCTAATGAACAAAAATGCCTATAAGACTATAAAAACACTTGTCTGTCCCGCGTTTCATAGATCATATTAACCTTGAGTTAATATCTGGAGCTGATGTTTTTAGTGCAAAAAAAAAGCTGGTGCAAAATATGCCACACAAAAAAACTAAATGTAAAACCAGCCGCCACCCCTGACACGTCTGCTTTAGGAATGCTCCATAAAACAGTAACTATGGAGCAACTTTTCTTTGAACTCTACTTTGTGCTGTTCCTCGGTAATTCCTCCTAGAAATGTATGCCTAATTTGACAGCTGGATGTTACGGTTCCCCTTCTCAAAGAGGGGTGAGTCCTTACACAATCTGGCGCTGGTAGCACTGATTAGACCGTGTCAGACTGCAGAGGGACACACTCCCAAGTGGTAACACCCAGTAGTTCTTTTAAAAAAAAATTCAACAAGGAATAACAGAGGATTGGCACGACGTGAAGATGTTATTTCATGGGGAATACAAGTGCATGTTCGGAGAACTGACACGTCCTCTTTAAGTAGTCGGTAAATCGTTGATCAGGTCCTTGCTATAGTAAAATATTGAGTAATTATTATCGCAGTTCTCATTGTAACGGTTATTAGTGACTACTGTTGACTAAGACAGGGGTCAGCAACCTCCGGCAGTCCACGTGTTGTGAAACTCCCAACATGCACACTTGCTTGGCTGTTCTCTAAAGTAGCATGCTGGGAGTTGTAGTTTCACAACAGCTGGAGTGCCGAAGGTTGCTGATCCCTGGACTAAGCTGAGCTTTAGGCCTCTGGAGCTGGGCTTACGCATTAGATAGCTGCCGGTCAAACACTCTTTTGGCCAACGGGTATCTCCCTCAGGGAGAACCATAGGATCATGCAGTTGATATCCAACATGCCCAATCATTACCTCCACCAGTGGAGGGTGAGGGGCCCCAATATACATTAGAAGGTGGGCCAGTCTAGCGGAAATGCGTAGTTCAGCTAACATTTTTTCTAAGGCAGATAATGGAGGAGATTTATCAAAACTGGAGCAAAGGGAAATTGGCTTAGTTGACCATAGCAACCAATCAGATTCCACCTTTCAATTTTCAAAGAAGCTCTGAAACATGAAAGGTGGAATTTGATTGGTCGCTATGGTCAACTAAGCCAGTTTCCCTTTGCTCCAGTTTTGATAAATCTCCCCATAATATCTTTATTGCTGGCTTGTATAATATGATATAATATGGGAGGTAGAAGAGTAGTAGAACAGGCGGCATTAACCAACCCACCATATAATGACTTTACTGCAGTATATGCAATTATCCCAGTATGTGGCCTGCACTACTGTAGTTGGGCTACTGGTTTGGGGGAAGAGGTGGGTCGTTTCTAATCATATACTCTATGGCTATAACCATTACAGTATGAAAGCAGTTTCACTACATGCTATTAAGTAGTGAGATCCCTTCCGCCATCTTCTAATTACCTCCTTTCCGCCTGTGACACTCTCCACCCTGGAACACTGGCCTAACCCCGGACACTCCTACCCCTGAGGTGTGCCAAATGGAGCTGCCGTTTAAAGGAATTTCGTAGTTAGGTCTTATAGTTAACGTGCTAAATGTAGAGAACAGAGGAAATGAGTAAACATATGTTATGTAGTAGTGAGTGGCTTATTCTAGGCACAGCAGTATAAGTCAGGGGACTGAGTCATCAAATCACAATATAGACGTGATAAACATGAGTTACATAAGTCACATCTCCATAGTGAAAGAGGACCTGGACTGATTCCTTGGATCAGGCCATTATTTGGACCTTTTTTTATTTTGTTCCCATTACAGTCCCATTACTTAAAGGTGTCAGCCAGAACCAATAACTGGCAGCAGTAGTGATGTGTCCCCCGTGCGTCATGTCAATGGGTCATGTGGTGCATGGGGGACACGTCACCACTGCAGCCAGTCATTGGCTGCAGCGGCACACCTTTATCAAACCGGATGTTGATGAGCAGGACAAGAGGGCATCAGTGGTGGACCGAAAGAGCAGGTATGTATGCTTCATGCTGCAGTTCTGGCAAGGAGGAGAGGGGGAAGGGGGGAGTTGCAGCCAAAAAAGCTTCCAAAGGTGGCCGACCCCTTTAAAGCGGTTGTCTAATGCTTTTATATTGATGGCCTATCGTTAGGATGCATTGCGTAGTGGACAGAGCTGGTTACTGCAGCACTGCTTACACTATGAATACAGGAAGGAAGTATGTGCCTTCAATATGGCCGCCCAAGAGAAGTTTTTCAAATGAAAGATAAATAGCTACAACATTTCAAAAACAACTGAACAAACACATTATTTCTCTTCTATTGATTTGCATCTGTTTAATAAAATGAAATACATGGTACATTCCATTAACAGAGGACCTGTCACCACTTCTGACATGGCTGTTCGGTTAATTCCTCATGTAGATATGTTGTCTTATAACTCTACACGGTGCCATTCCTCTGTTATTCCTACTATAACTCTAAGAATAAATTGCCCACCGGGTATTTCCCTGGGGTGTGTCCACTGCCAGCACTGGACAATGTCAGACTGCGCAGAGACCCCAAACTGGTAACACCCAGTTATCAATTTATTGGCAAACTTCTCTGAGGGATAATAGAGGAATGGCACAACACAGAGACATAAGAATAGATGGTCCAGAATTGTCATTTCATGTGGAATGCAATGAATTACTAAAAAAAGATATGTCAGGAGAGGTGACTATGACAGGAGCTCAGAGATCTCAGAAGAATTCTGGGGGTCCATGGGGGTCTTGGCTCATGTCCCTGCAGGGGGTCAGATGATGTTAAAATGGAAGTGCAAAAAAGGAAGGAAATTGAAATTGTGAAAAAAGCAAAAGGGGCTGAACTCAGTTTTGCAATTACAGAAAATTCTTGCCTTATCTTTAATAAACAGGAGGAAATGGCAGAGAAACAGAGGAAATGGGGATTTAGGATGGAGAAGCAATGGAGAATGTAAATGAGCCGAGTCCATGAGGAAGAGGCAGCACAGCGGTGAAGAGAGGGGCAGCCATGGCATCTTAATTAACAATGATTGACCTAAATCGGAACCTTTATTTTATCTCTGCATCTCCTTATAGCAGGGCAAACTCCCAATTATATAAAGTGGGATTCCTCCTCTTTAAGGAGCAGGGGGTTACCTTGTAAATTAATTCCAAGCTAGTTAGGTAAAGGAGACTCAAGGTTCGTCAAGTGTCCTGTATATAATTTAATCACTTCATTCATCGATGAGTGGGTGAAGCTTTGTCATACAATGGTGGCAGAGTCTAATTGGAGAATGTAGGAGGATTATCTGACTACCATTAAGAAATGCTTCTGATTCTTTCCATTTCCCTATGGTAATAAGTAGTATGTGGTGTACCAGATATATTCCCTTATAATTCACAGTATTCCATATCCCATTATACATTACAGTTTTGGCCTCCCTGATGAAATTTCGAGTGTGGTGCCAATCATGTAGGTTTTCTGCCAATTTTAAGACCTTTTTCTTCATTTGTTCTAAGGCATGAGATACACTAGAAAGTTGCTGCAGAAAGACAACCGGACAAGGAGAATGGCGTTGCACTTGGATATCTCCAGATCGCCCATCCAGTGTGTGGCATTGCATATGCTCGACCTGTCGCTCCATTCATTTCGAGAGGCCCTGTTGGTTATGGGGTCCTTGTTCTTGTGATCGGTTGGGGTTCTAGCAGTATGATACCCGGCAATCTAAGGCCTCTTTCACACGGGCGAGAATTCCGGCCGGGTGCAATGCATGAGGTGAACGCATTGCACCCACACTGAATCCGGACACATTCATTTCTATAAGGCTGTGCACATGAGCGGTGATTTTCACGCATCACTTTTGCGTTGCGTGAAAATCACAGCATGCTCTACTTTGTGCGTTTTTCACGCAACGCAGGCCCCATAGAAGTGAATGGGGCTGCGTGAAAATTGCAAGCATCCGCAAACAAGTGCGAATGCGGTGCGATTTTCACGCACGGTTGCTAGGAGACGATCGGGATGGGGACCCGATCTTTATTATTTTGGTTATAAGGGAAAATAATAGCATTCTTAATACAGAATGCTTAGTAAAATAGGGCTGGAGGGGTTAAAAAAATAAAAAATAATTTAACTCACCTTAATCCACTTGTTCGCGCAGCCGACACCTCTTCTGTCTTCATCTTTGCTGTGCAGTAGGAAAAGGACCTTTGACGACATCACTGCGCTCATCACACGGTCCAACACATTTGCGCAAGTGATGCGTGAAAATCACCACTCATATGCACAGCCCCATAGAAATTAATCAGTTCTGCGTTGCGTGAAAATCGCAGCATCTTCTATATTCATAGAAGTGAATGGGGCTGCGTGAAAAACGCATTGCATCCGCAAGCAAGTGCGGGTGTGATGCGTTTTTCACTGATGGTTGCTAGGAGATGTTGTTTGTAAACCTTCCGTTTTTTATCACGCGCGTGAAAAACGCATCAAAACGCATTTCACTTAATGCTCGTGTGAAAGAGGCCTTAGTAGTATTTTTCCGACAGTATTCCTCCATAGAACTTCTCTCCACACCTCTTCTTTTATGTCTGGCGTGCTTTTTGTGCCTTTTGTGATTTTACACTTAACTTTCTCTGGCTGGTACCTAATCCAGGTCTGACTTTTCTCTCAGCTCTGATGGTCAGCATGAGCTCTGTTCTCTATCTATGCTTAGACTCTTAGGCCCCTTTCACACGGGCGAGTATTCCGCGCGGATGCGATGCGGGAGGTGAATGCATTGCACCCGCACTGAATACCGACCCATTCATTTCTATGGGGCTGTTCACATGAGCGGTGATTTTCACACATCACTTGTGCGTTGCGTGAAAAAATCGCAGCATGCTCCTCTTTGTGCGTTTTTTTACGTAACGCAGGCCCCATAGAAATGAATGGGGTTGCGTGAAAATCGCATGCATCCGCAAGCAAGTACGGATGCGGTGGAATTTTCACGCACGGTTGCTAGGAGACGATCGGGATGGAAACCCGATCATTATTATTTTCCCTTATAACATGGTTATAAGGGAAAATAATAGCATTCTGGATACAGAATGCATAGTAAAATAGCGCTAGAGGGGTTAAAAAATAATAAAAAATAATTTAACTCACCTTAGTCCACTTGATTGCGTAGCCCGGCATCTCCTTCTGTCTTCATCTGATCTCTGTGCAGCAATAGGACCTGTGGTGACATCACTCCGGTCATCACATGATCTATCACATGATCTTTTACCATGGTGATGGATCATGTGATGACCGGAATGACGTCACCACAGGTCCTGTTGCTGCACAGAGATCAGATGAAGACAGAAGGAGATGCCGGGCTACGCGATCAAGTGGACTAAGGCGAGTTAAATTTTTTATATTTTTTTTTAACCCTTCCAGCGATGTTTTACTATGCATTCTGTATTCAGAATGCTATTATTTTCCCTTATAATCATGTTATAAGGGAAAATAATACAATCTACAGAACACGATCCCAAGCCCGAACTTCTGTGAAGAAGTTCGGGTCTGGGTACCAAACACGCGCGATTTTTCTCACGCGAGTGCAAAACGCATTACAATGTTTTGCACTCGCGCGGAAAAATCGCGGGTGTTCCCGTAACGCACCCGCACATTTTCCCGCAACGCCCGTGTGAAAGGGGCCTTACATACTGACACTGACGGATCTGTATATATATAGAGAGGGTGACATCAGCCCCATCTAGAGGTGGATGTAAACATAGCTTATTAACTCCTTACATAAAAATACAGGAATGCACTTACCACATAAAAAAAAAATGCTTTTTTGAATCCCTTTTCAGTACACAGCTGCATTGCAATGGGACGCTGCACATACAGCAGTGCAGGGAGTGTCCACAGGTCAGCATTTTAGATCCATAGGGGTTAATTTACTATGCAAAAACAGACCTATATTAGGTGTATTTCTGGCGCAGATTGTGGCGCAAATCCCGACTGCGCCTCTTCATAACTTCAGCAGATCTACTGCCAGCTATAGGGGTTGTTAAGACCGGCAGCTAAAACGCCGGTCTTAATAAATGACCCCGATAGCCTCTGTGTGCCACTACTGTATACTACGCATTGCTGTGTGAATAAGTCCAAAGTAATAAAAATTGTTACTGTGTAACACCTGTGGGGCCCGCTCCTATCCCAGAACGGGCTCCCCAAAGTGAATGAGAACACACCGAGCATGCGTGCATGTGCTCCATTCACTTCTATGGGAGTTCAGGAAACAGCCAAGCTGGTGCCCATCTATTTTTGAAACATCCATTATAGTGGATGGAGGGTGGACGCGCTTGCATGGTGCGCTCTCCTTTACTTTGGGGAGCCTGTTCTGGAGACAGGTGCAGGTCCCAAAGGTGACATTAGTGCAGGGTCAGACTGGCCCCCTAGAGTACCAGAGGATTCTCTGGTAGGCCAAGGTTCTGATACCATAGCGTGTCCCAAAGGTCCAGAGAAAAAATGTGGCTGCCTTTCGAGCCAATCACTTGCCAGTAGGGCCTTTTTATTTGAATAAAACCTGTTAGACTCTATTGATGACATAGGGTTTGGGCCCCAAGAATAATTTCCTTTGGTGGGCCCAAGGAACCCCAGTCCGACACTCCATTGATAGTGATGGGCCACCAGGGTCTGACATGGGAATACTCCTTTAGGCTCCATTCAGACGTCCGTAACGTGTTTTGCGGATCCGCAAAACACGGACAGTGGCAATGTGCGTTCCGCATTTTGCGGACCACACATTGCCGGCACTAATAGAAAATGCCTATTTTGCGGACAAGAATTGGACATGTTCTATTTTTTTCGGGAACGGAATTGCGGACCCGGAAGTGCGGGTCCGCAATTCCGTATCCGGGCAACACATCGTGCTGCCCCATAGAAATGAATGGCTCTGCAATTCCGGACGTGTGAATGGGGCCTTAATCTACTCGTCTACACTGCTATGTGAACACTACATTGTGGGTTACACCCAGTGTCACTAAACTGTTCTGTACACTTTACCATGTATATGGCTTCTGGTAATGAGTAAGGAATAGGAGGAGAACAGCTGTATACACGTGTCCGGGCGTGAGTGCTGTACGGTTAATATCCATTTCATATTATGTGTGCCTGACATAGCCGCTGACTTTTTGCTATGGGCGAGATGTTGTTTCGAGAAATCCCTCAGGCAAGCTCCCATTAGTTCATTTGAAAATAAACTTGTCGTCTCGCTCTATCGTTCTGCACGCCCCGCAGTCAGTTGAGTGAGTTAAACATGGGATTCCCTCTGGGAACATGTATGTCCCCTCCCCCATGGCGTCGCCCTCTATAAATGTGATCTCTCCTCGCTGCAGCTGAGCTACATGATCTTTAACTCATTCATTGCCAGTCTGCACATTTTCCTACGCTCACCAGCTCAAGTACACCTTTACACCACGGCGGTTTGAAGACAGAACCCCTTCTCCCTCTACAAGCCATGTTTCCAGTCTTGGACAGGAGATTTTGATTTGAACGGGTCACCCTTTTTTTTGCTTTCTTTTTCCAGTTGTATTGATTAATGTTCCTCTTTTAAACCTCAAACAGATAATTAGGGAGCTGTGTGAGTGCTGAGCGCCTTATAAATAATGGATAATACATAACTAATGGGTCTGACATATCTTTTTTTTATGGGATAGGGCTCATTCACACAGGCTTCATAATGGTGCTGGCATAGACATGTTATTTGGCCTCTACGGCTTCAGTTTTTACAGAGGTTTTTTTTCTGACGGATTTCAGACCAAATCCAGAAAGTAATCTGTAGCATATTCCATCGCATTCAACATGTATGGCGGTATTATCCAATATAAATATAGTGCTCAAAAGAGCCTGTACTTCCATGCCTGAAAACTGTATGGCCGGGTACTAAAGGACTGCACAGCTTCTGTGCACCGGTGGCTGGCGCACAAGCTCCTTGGCCATCTGCATGGGCCCTTCTAAAGATATTGTAATGATCCCCTTGCAGATGTTGGCATGGGCCGTTATCAGACACGCTGTGTGGTTGCACGGTCCTCCCTATTTTGCATCCTCAATCCACTTCTTTGATTGCCTTCCTTGCCTTTTAAGCTGCTTAGCAATGCAAATTATGCCAATCTACATAGCAGATACAATTGTTAATCGTGTACACCATAGAAAAAACTGCAGAAGATATATTAACCCATAAATTAAATATTGCAGAGGAATACTGGGTGCTTACAGTTAGTAGCTAAAAGAGCATCTGTTAGCATGATCGACCCTAATATGCCATGAATACTGCCTGGTAGGATTGATCTGCAGTATCCCAGAGCATGGGGTATCTTCAAATAGTTTGTTATATACTGTTATGTAATGTTTTAGCATACATTGTAATATTATGTTTTAAAACCAGTATAGCTATGTATGGATGGCACAGCCAGGGTTAATAATCCTGGCTTAGCCCTTGTAGGAAGGTAGGTGGTGGCTGGCTCTACCCCTAGCTTGAGAGTGTACAGTGAGAGTTCTGTTGCCTCATGCTCCCTCTCCTTAGGCCCAGAAAACTACACAGACTGACAGATCTATGCAAGATCTACAGAAAAAGAAGGAGAAAAAGACAAAGGAGAGAATTGGATAACAATCTACATGGCCAAGCATAGGAGTCAGCAAGGTAAACTGCTACTACAGCTATTCAGACTTTGCTGTTGTGAGGGACACTGTTAAGATACCCTTCACACCTGGACATGTCTTGGTGAGACGTGCCATCAAACCCCTGTATCCTGCAGTGGACACTACAGCTATTATTGCCAAGGCACTGCTGTCAGCCATAGATTCTGCTGACAGAGTAAACGGAGACATTTATTCTTCTATCTTCAACCAGGTTTTTTGACTCCTGCACCATATGCTGGACATTACACACCCTGCCTTCCACCTATACATACACTTAACATCAAGGGCACCCCAACTACCATCAGACAGGAGACCCAGATCCAAGGCGTGCCTTGGGGGAAGAAAGGGTGTGCCCTTCTTTCACTGCATGGCTCTAGGGAGCAACGGTGTGAGGAAAGCCACTGCCATAGCCAGAGCCACTAACCCTCCCATCCTCCACTCCGGCTCCACCCAAGCTGCTGCAGATCATGCTAAGTGTATGGACCTCTCTCTTACAGCAATCTGATGTGTCTTTTTTTGAGTAATCTACTATTTTTATGCTAATGAGTTGCTCGGGGCACCAAGGGGCAGCCATAGCTCCTCGTAGGGCCGCTTCACCCCTGCCTTTCTGCCTTAGTCACTCCCTCTCTTCCAGTGATTGACAGGGCCAGCCATCATCACAATTTCATTCCCTGACCCTAAAATCTCGGTCATGTGCCAGCAAGAGTTCAAACGGTTTGGATCTCAGGAGTGGGAACAGCCGAATGAAATCTACTGCGCATGCGCCAATTGAAATCTCTCCAGCGCATGGCAATGTCCTCCTTAGGGTCTTATTTATCAGAAACATCTAATGAAAAAACTTTTGCCAGGATGAGTGCCAATCGACAATAGACGCGTCAGTCAATGATCAACTGCAACCATCTATTATATAGGCTGATGCAAAGTATATGGGTGAGGAGCAATTACTTAAAAAAATATAGACCGGCACTCAAACATGTGGAATCACGTAAGAGACTCAGGAGATATGTGGTAATATAATACAATTTAATAACTAAATACACAGTAAAATCTAATAAAATACAACATAAAATGCAGCATAGACGTGGGATAATATTAGGTACGCAGTCCCATATAAGAATCCGCAATACCGCGTGCTGTTGTTACAGCTGTTTAGATCAATATGCCAATTTGGCATGCAACTGTGGAATCACCGTCCCGTTATAATGGTAGCTTCAGTTCCTGTTTCATAAGGTTTGTAGTATTAAGTAACAATATATGGCTCTAATGGGACTAAGGTTTATTCATAAAGAGTCCAGTACATTAGCATGGCCATGCACTCCTGAAAGAATACCCACTAAAAGATCGTTGTGGTGTTAAGGAATTACTTCGCAATAAAACGAGCGAAGACTCACTGTGGATCGAAGTTATTTACGGCATTATACGAAAGAAAGGTATCCTCCCACGTTTGCGATAATACGAACAAAGATCAATCGTGAATTGAAGCCATTCAGAGTACCACAAAAAAGAAAGGCAACCGTCTATCTCGCGAGAATAGGAACAAGTCACCGAGATTCCGACTTATTCTACCAGCGAGACACTACACTCTGCCGTATGTATCCGACCCACTCTGCATCGAGGTAAGCGCTTCTACACGTGGGACGCCACAAGTACGCGCACTACCGAACAGTGAGCACTAAAGAGCCATATATTGTTACTTAATACTACAAACCTTATGAAACAGGAACTGAAGCTACCATTATAACGGGACGGTGATTCCACAGTTGCATGCCAAATTGGCATATTGATCTAAACAGCTGTAACAACCTACGGATTTTCCAGCTATAAATATCAGCACGCGGTATTGCGGATTCTTATATGGGACTGCGTACCTAATATTATCCCACGTCTAGGCTGCATTTTATGTTGTATTTTATTACATTTTACAGTGTATTTAGTTATTAAATTGTATTATATTACCACATATCTCCTGAGTCTCTTACGTGATTCCACATGTTTGAGTGCCGGTCTATATTTTTTAAAAATATTTCCACCATTTTGAAAGGGTGATTCATATTAGACACAGGCACCGAGCGGTGATTATAGGGAGTGAGCCATCTTACTATCAAACTAGAGGAACAATTACTACCTCAGTCGTTCTGTCCCCATTCAGTTCTATTGATTATCGACAGCACATTCCTGATTACACAGGGGGATGTGCTGACGATTATCGTGCATCTTTCATTCTTAATGAAAGATGCAATCAGCCTTCAAACGAACGACTGATCGACGGCACAATTATTTGGGCCATTTATGGGAAATGAAGGTTCCTAGGTGCAATAGGGCCTTAACTCCTAGCAACCAATCAGATCTAAGCTTTCATTTTTTAATCTGCTTTGATAAAATGAAAGCTGCCATGTGATTGGTTGCTATGCTATGGCCCAGTTTTGACAAATGAAGGCTGGAGCCTATTGTAGTGACATTTATGAAAATCAGTACAATTCCATTTTTCACATAGAGAACTTTAAATCAAAGCAGTTATTTGCTTCTATTTCTCTTGCCCGAGTGTAAAGTGAATGCATGGTTCCTCTTCATGATTATCATTATGCATCATCACACATTATCCTTTATCTTCTATGCGTTTAAATGACATTACTAAATAACTATATAAAATGTCCTGCTCATGGGTCTTCCAGTGTGAGTACCTAATAGAATAAGAATGCTTCATTGCCTGAGGGGACTGTCCCTGGTGATGACCTACATTCTGTATTTCACATGAATGTGAGGGTCCCATGACATCCCCTCCAAGTATAGGGCAGCAGAGGAAATCAATTATTGTGTTAGGCCAGATTTTCATCTACAGTGGAGGTTTCAGCAGAAGCTTTCATCACAAATACTGGAAAAAAAGGACAAAATACTGCTGCATGTTAAAATGCTGGAAACCTGACTGATCCCATTATAGCCAATGGGATCCTTTGGGCGCCGGCGGCAGTGTCGGACTGGGGTGCCTAAGGCCCACCAGAAAAAATTATTTTGGGGGCCCACTGTACGGATACATTCAAATATTACCTGCTCACACAGCAGCAAGATACTACCAGATGATTGAATATTGGAGTCCCTGAAGCCTGGGGAGGTCCTGGGGAGAAGAAGGTACTGGCTATCCTTCCTCTATACCTAAAAGTCATCTCAGCTCTGATTGCGTCTATAATAATAATCTAGGGAGTCTCTTTAATAATCTTATATAAACATAGGCTGGTTGAGGTGCTGTACACTGATTATATGTATGTAGTGCATATGAAGGGGGTGGGAGACCAGGGGCCCACCGGCGGTGTCCTGGATAAGGGCTCTTTCACACTTGCGTTGTTCTTTTCCGGCATAGAGTTCCGAATGGAGAGAAATCCGTTCAGGATGCATCAGGATGTCTTCAGTTCCGGACCGGAACATTTTTTGGCCGGAGAAAATACTGCAGCATGCTGCACTTTTTGCTCCGGCCAAAAATCCTGAACACTTGCCGCAAGGCCAGATCCGGAATTAATGCCCATTGAAAGACATTAATCCGGATTCGGCCTTAAGCTAAACGTCGTTTCGGCGCATTACCGGATCCGACGTTCAGTTTTTTCTGAATGATTACCATGGCTGCCAGGATGCTAAAGTCGGGGAGTGTAGTGGGGAGCGGGGGAGCAGTACACCCACCGTCCGCGCGGCCCACGGGGCGCCCCACGCGCATGGATCACGCGATCCATGCGCATGGGGGCGCCCCGACGCCACCCTGGAGCGCCCCGGGAGCCGCACGGGCAGCAAGCACACTGCTCCCCCGCTCCCCACCACTACCATGGCAACCAGGACTTTAATAGCGTCCTGGCTGCCATAGTAACACTGAACGCATTTTGAAGACTGATCAGTCTTCAAATGCTTTCAGTTCACTTGCGGTGTTACGGATCCGGCGGGCACCTCCGGCAACGGAAGTGCCACCGGATCCCAACAACGCAAGTGTGAAAGAGCCCTTAGCTAGATCCAGTGATTTCAGTTTTCTGCTCCTATGCTGGTGTGAACCTAGCCTGACACGCAGGCCAAAAATCCCTGTGTCCCCAAATATACAAGAATATTACCTTGATCAGAGCATGATCAACTTTGTGTGTGTATGTATATATATATATATATATATATATATGTATATATATATATATATATATATATATACACTGTATATATATATATATATACAGTACAGACCAAAAGTTTGGACACACCTTCTCATTCAAAGAGTTTTCTTTATTTTCATGACTATGAAAATTGTAGATTCACACTGAAGGCATCAAAACTATGAATTAACACATGTGGACTTATATACATAACAAACAAGTGTGAAACAACTGAAAATATGTCATATTCTAGGTTCTTCAAAGTAGCCACCTTTTGCTTTGATTACTGCTTTGCACACTCTTGGCATTCTCTTGATGAGCTTCAAGAGGTAGTCCCCTGAAATGGTTTTCACTTCACAGGTGTGCCCTGTCAGGTTTAATAAGTGGGATTTCTTGCCTTATAAATGGGGTTGGGACCATCAGTTGCGTTGAGGAGAAGTCAGGTGGATACACAGCTGATAGTCCTACTGAATAGACTGTTAGAATTTGTATTATGGCAAGAAAAAAGCAGCTAAGTAAAGAAAAACGAGTGGCCATCATTACTTTAAGAAATGAAGGTCAGTCAGTCACCCGAAAAATTGGGAAAACTTTGAAAGTAACGGCTATTTGACCATGAAGGAGAGTGATTGGGTGCTGCGCCAGATGACCTGGCCTCCACAGTCACCGGACCTGAACCCAATCGAGATGGTTTGGGGTGAGCTGGACCGCAGAGTGAAGGCAAAAGGGCCAACAAGTGCTAAGCATCTCTGGGAACTCCTTCAAGACTGTTGGAAGACCATTTCAGGGGACTACCTCTTGAAGCTCATCAAGAGAATGCCAAGAGTGTGCAAAGCAGTAATCAAAGCAAAAGGTGGCTACTTTGAAGAACCTAGAATATGACATATTTTCAGTTGTGTCACACTTGTTTGTTATGTATATAATTCCACATGTGTTAATTCATAGTTTCGATGCCTTCATAGTCATGAAAATAAAGAAAACTCTTTGAATGAGAAGGTGTGTCCAAACTTTTGGTCTGTACTGTATATATATATATATATATATATATATATATACAGTATTAAATTAGTAATTAAAAATGTTATAAAAGTACTATTCAGCAGTTTTTTAGTTAAAGGGGTTGTCGTGGTTCAGAGCTGAACCCGGACATATTCCCTTCTTCACCCAGGCAGCTTCTCAGAGATGAGCAAAGTTTTTTTCTGCAGATCCGATTACATACTGGGTCTCTGTTAGGCGGAAGCCTCCGCCTAGCAGTGTTGCCGGGGACATCACCGGCAGTAATGGGTGGCCTTCGGCACTGCCCTAGCCTGTAAAAATGCCAGCACTAAAGCCCACCCATTAGTGCCAGTGACGTTACTGACAACACTGCTAGGCAGAAGCCTCTAGCCTAGCAGTGTAAAAAACTAAAAAGCTCTTATCCTGCGGGATACAGCACAGGGCAAGGAAGAGCCTGCGCCGATGCTCATCTCAGAGGGGCTGCCTGGGTGAAGAAGGGGATATGTCCAGGTTCAGCTCTGAACCCGGACATACCTCCATTTTCACCCCGGCAGCCCCCCTGACATGAGCATGGGGGCATCACTATCTCTGTATAAGTAGGCAGAGCTACCATTCAGGAACCGTAAAGATGAGTGATATTACTTGTCCCAGCTGCATATTACTTATGGCTCCACCTTATCATAAAGTGGAATTTGCGCCATTTTAGGATACTATAATAATTTCATGAACTGATCATTTCAACTGATTTCAAATGAAATTCGCATAAACAAAAAAATAGCAGTGGTTAAGGATGTGTCATTCTTGTGGAAGGGTTTATAACAGAGAGGCATTTTACTGCTATCGTATATATGCAAGCTACACTGTGCGCCGGAGGAAGGCAGGAAAGAGGGGGAGGGGAGCGTACGTTTGCCCACAATGGTGGCATTGTACTATGGATGCCACGCTCAGAGTTTGTGGTTACAAGAGGCAGTTTACCAGAGGAACAAACATCAAAGTGGCCCATTACCGTACCTGCGTCTCCTCTCTTAGGACTTCATGTGACAGTTCTGTATACGTCTCCTGTGCGTGGAGATGGACTCATACGTTTCACATACATCCACATTAGGAATAAGAAGTCCTTCCGCTTCCCTTCATGACTAAAGACAGTTTGCACCTGTTTAGCCTCTTGTCTTTCCCACGTTCCCTTGGCCTCTGGTCAGACTGACGTTTCCGTTCTTTGCATCCATCATCCGTTCCATTACACGATAGCCATAGTAGCACAGCACACAGCTCTGTTCTCGCCCTCAAAACTAAAGAAACCATGGAGGAAGCCATTTTATTTCAGTGGAGTTGATTGTAAATACTTGTAATCCTCATGAAACAACAATTCTGGGCCTTCATTTCTTTGAAAGGGGCATTGTTCTGTCCATCTGTTGTTCCTCTTGGAAATGTATGGGGTGGGAAATCACCATTCTCCTTGTCAATAGAGTGAGTTCCTACACCAGGGATCAGCAACCTCCGGCCTCCAGCTGTTCTAAAACTACAACCCCCAGAATCCTCCTTTCACTTCAATGGGAGTTACAAGAACAGCCAAGAAAGTTTGCATGCTGGGAGTTGTAGTTTCACAGCAGCTGGAGTGCCGAAGGTTGCTGATCCCTGTCCTACACACTGACCCTGTCAGCAGTGATTGGATCAGACATTTCCTACTGAGAAGGGGAATGGTTTTGTCCAGATGTCAATTTATACATAGATTTCCAGCAGGAATAACAGAGGAATGGCACAATGCATTATATTCAGATGTTCCAGTATTGCTCTTGTATGGGAAAAGTACGTTTTTACTAAAACAGACATGGCAGTAGAGGTGACAGGTCCTCTTTAAAGGGGTTGACTAGGATCTTTTTTTATTTTATTCCTCCCTCTACCTCTGGAGAGATCGATACTAACCTGCTTCTCACTGCTCTGTTCCGAGTCCATGGCTATCTTCACAGCACTTCTAGTCCACACGGACAGGGTCACGTTTGCCGCTGCAGCCAATGACGGGCTTCAGTGGTGAGTTGTCCCCAAACGACATGTCACTGCTCGGTCATGTGCTGCTTGAGGGCACGTCACCACTGAGGTCAGTCATTTTCTGCAGCGGCACACGTGTTCCCATCTGCGCTGAAGGCCACGACCAGAAGTGCAGTAAAAACAGCCCAGACTCCATGGCAAGTACAGATCTCTTCCCAGCTGCTGCTGAGGACGGGATGAATAAAAAAAAAAATCTGCACAACCCCTTTAAGGAGATGAGTGAAGTGACACCAAAGTAGACTTGCACATAAAAGTAAGAACAAAACTGCATGAATCAGTTTCCCGGCCATTTCTCTTATATCTGTACACAGTCCAAAAATTCTGGGGGGGAAAAAGTGCAACATCTGTATTTTACTTCAGCAGCAAAAAGCCGAAGTAATCTAAATGACATCTGGCCATTATTCACGTTGAGCCATCATACAGTACTGTGCACAACCGACCAGCAGCTTCCATGTCTGCGGACTATATTTCTCATAGGTCCATGAGTAAAGGCAGCAAGAACGCATGGATCTGTCAGTCACGGCGTCATCAGTAGTTGTGTGCATCAGGCTGACAGCGATGTTCTTAGATCAATTATTTCCGCCACCTTTGAGGGGTTAGGTCGATATAGTTATTAAGTTATTTTGGCTTCCAGTAGAACGATGCCAATGAAAGCATTGAGCCCACACATGCCCCCTCCTCCTCTAGATTTGCATATGATCACCGGGTTAACCCTGACGAGTCATCTATGGCAGAAACCTTTTGCTCCCCAGAGGGAAGAAATCCGTATCAGACATATATTTAAGCCCATGTGCCAATCATCGCCGCAAATGCACAAGTCCAAAATGGTCAAGTGACCATATCCCTAATACGTTACATGTTCGCTCCGTAACATGGTAAATTCTACAGCATGTAGTATAAGCAGCTGACTGGTGAATATCTTGTGCCCTTGCATGAAGAAAGCAGGTGGCTCTAGAAAGGTTCAGGATGTAGTTCCTCTTTTATACAATGGCCCATTACATTCTGTCAAAATATTTCCATATGGTTAGGGTTTCATAATCCCCTACAAGCCACAATTCACCTAAAACATAATTAATGCAAACAGCGGGTCTGCAATATACGGGCACCGGCCGTTTGAGCACCGCATCATGGATACGGACCCAATAACTCCGTGCCTCCGCACCACAAAAAGACAGCTTGTTCTATTTTTTCGCAGTGCGGATGGATCACAGACCCATTCAAGTTGAATGGGTCTGCATCCATCTGCGGAAACCCGCACGGATGGTGCCCGTGCATTGGGGACCGCAAATTGCGGCCCCCAATGCACAGAACGGCCGAGTGCATGAGCCCTAAGGCCTCTTTCACACGAGCGTTACAGATTCTCTCAGGGTCTGTTCAGGAAAAAACTGATGGTTTTGCACACAAATTCAGTCAGTTTTGTCTGCGATTGCGTTCAGTGTTTCAGTTTTTTCCACGCGGGTGAATCCGTTTTTGATGCGTTTTTCATGCGCGTGGAAAAAAAACTGAAGAATAACAATCAACATCTCCTAGGCACCATCAGTGAAAAATGCACTCACTTCTATGGAACCAGAGCTGTGTGAAAAACGCAGAATATAGAACATGGTGCAATGTTTCCTGAACGCAGAAATGATGCGTGCACAGACCCATTGAAATGAATGGGTCAGGATTCAGTCCGGATGCTATGCGTTTGCTTCACACATTGCAAACTTGACAGAAAACCCCTTTCACACGTCAGTGAATTACGGATGAGCACCATCACAGACCGCCCACGTATCCACTGATTTTCATGAGTATTCACATATCAGTGGTTTTAAACTGACCAGGGGTCCATGGTGACACCACAGAAGAATGGCCCTGTTTTGTACGTGATTACGCACATTATGACATCCATGTTTGGTCCGATTTTCAAGGAGATGCTCTGGAAACTAATTAGCAGTGACACATAGAAGGCATAAGGCAGACACACGTACCAAGCCAG
The DNA here is from genome assembly GCF_905171765.1 of Bufo bufo. Lineage (NCBI taxonomy): Eukaryota > Metazoa > Chordata > Amphibia > Anura > Bufonidae > Bufo > Bufo bufo. The sequence goes on along the minus strand of NC_053391.1, from coordinate 100,619,803 downwards.
ATCCTTCACAAATATCGGATGAACCTCTAAGCATCTTGTCCTGGGTGTCATCATGGATGTGTTAGGACTAAGTAAAATCTTCAAAAATCTATTTATTAGCACTGCTGCACATTATGTCCCATAACAGATTGCTCTACAGTGGTCAGAATTTGGTTTGATAGGGTTGCAGGTGTTTTGGTAATACAGCCATCTGAAACAGGCTTATTTGTTTTTCTGGGGGCTTCCAATCTACAGGATTTATAATCCAAATCATTAAAGAAATAGAGACCGGTCTGCACAATACCACAAAAAATAAATAAAATATATATATTTTTTTAAAGTTAAAGGGGTTGTCCGAGTTATTTTTTTGTTCTTTGTAGGTTTCTAACTAATCAAATTGAAAGGCTTTACCGTGCACTTACTGCATCTGCAGTTGCTGCTTTCTTAGATTTCACTGAGGGTCACATGACTGCTATGTCAGCTTCTCTCCCTGCTCTGATTATGCCTGGTGCACAAGCCTGAGAGCAGATATGTGTCTGTACACTAGAAGTCACTGTGCTGGCCACGCCCCCCCTGCACTGCCGTCTGCTCTCTCCCTGGATTCTTTAGGGAAAACTTTAAGCCCTTCAGTAGCAGTATCACAGACTCAGGGCTGAAGGCTTTACCGAGTAGCTGCAGGCAGTGAGGAGACAAATGCTGGAAACAGGAGCTGACAGACTAGAGGAGTTCTGCAGAGCATTGCAAAAGAACAGGTAGGGGGAAGATCCTGTGTGTATCAGCAGTGTAATTGTACAGCTGGGACTTGTAGTCCTACATATATAACATGCTGCTGAGTATCCCAGCAGGCAGACATGTCACTCAGGCAGGGCTGGGACAAGGTCCACCACCAACAGAGGCTGAGCTGCCTAAGTGTGCCCCCCCCCCCCCCCGCCATTTAGATATGTATGTTTGTTATTAATCAGACATCCACCCCAAAATCCACATATGTGTGAATGAGGCCTAATAGGGTCAAATCTACCTTTACAAAGGCCTGGCTGACGAGGTAGGTTACTGACTCTAACTCACCTTATATATGTCCATACCTCGAACCTCCTCATTACTGCATCATAAATCGCTTTAATGGTTGTAGCGTATCTAGTCCTCCTCCCCCAACCCTTATACCTTGCTCCCTCCTCTTTTTAACCCATTGATCTACCCCATCCTATATTTTTGTTCTACTCACTTTACCCATTCACCTGATATTCCCAGATATTAGGTGACAAAATTCTTCCTCTTTCAGTTTTCTGATGCAATATTCTTAGAGGTTATGTGTTATGTTGCGTGAAAAAGTGTCCATTCTCACTGTTTTGTCATGCTGTGTTATTGTTCAAGAATGTATAGCTGAGCTATGTACAATATTACTTCTTCAATAAAAAGAGAATTGATAAAAAAAGAAAAAGAAAAAAACTACCTTATTATCACTTCATTACAAAGTAAAAATGTCATGTGGTTCTGTATGTTTTATTAAGCCTTTTGTGTATCCGTCTTTAAATGTATGATCTAGATAGACCCCAATGAGGCAGATATTCCACTTCCACTATCTCTTCACACCTTCCATAGATAAGACTGGACACAAAGCAGCTGTAATGAATTACTGATGAAAGAAAGGTGTTAATTTCCCAAAGAGTCATTATCACACACTTCAATATTAAAGTGAACGTCTGTATTTAGAAAAGTTGCCATGACACATGTAATGACTATGTTCACGGCTTCCAGGGAACAAAATGTTTCCAGATCCTATATAGGATATGTACACAACGCTGTTCTTCATGGAGAAACTACAATCATGGTGTTTACTGACCTGTAACAATAATTACTTCTATGTACAGGACATTTCCTGGTGAGAGCCATGGTGAAGAGATAGCAGAATAGTAGAGACAAGAAATTTAAAGGACAGAGACCATTAAGAAAAAAAAATAATGGGGGTGATCATTTAGCATTTGTACAGTTGCAGGGAAAGTAAGTGAACCATTTGTTCACTGGATTTCTTTATTGATTATTAATAGAATGTCGTCTCATTGTTAGGTAAGACACAATAATGGACAAACACAATGTAGCTAAACTACTAACATACAATGAGTTTACCCCTTTATGTCTTTTACTTAGCACATTGAGTAAACACCCAGAGTGTAGGGTGAAAGCAATCAACTCCGCCAAACATTTCCTGTGGCTGCGAATAAGTGTTGCACAATGCTGAGGAGGAGTTTTGGACCATTCCTCTCTACAAATGCTTTCGTCAATATTTCTGGATACTTTGCATGCACATCCTACTTCAGGTCATGCCACAGCATCTAGATAAGGGCTCATGCACATGGTCGTTGCCTGGCCATGGCCGTATTGCGGCGCGCAAACAATGCATCCGCAATACACGGGCACCGGCCGTGTGCACCCTGCATCGCGGATGCGGACCCATTCACTTGAATGAGTTTGCAATCCGGGAGATGCGCTGCGGAACAGAGGCACGGATCGGAAGTCCACGGAAGCACTACAGAGTGCTTACGTGGGTTTTCTGTCTGTGCCTCCGCACCGCAAAAAAGTAGTGCATGCATGCACTACTTTTTTGCGGTGAGGACAGTTGGATGCCGATCACGGACTCCTTTCAAGTGAATGGGTCTGCGATCCACGTGCGGCGGCCCCAAGGTCAGGGCCCGTGCGTTGCGGATTGCAGCACGGGCCCGGCCGGCACACGGCAGAAGGCCTAAGATTGAGGTCAGGACTCTGACTTGGTTATTCTAAAACATACATTTTCTATTATTTTGTTGATTTACTTGTGTGCTTTAGGTCATTGTCTTGTTGCATCACCCAATGTCTTCAGCTAGAGGTCATTCCCCTGCAAAATGTCATACACCTTAGAATTTATTGTTCCCTCAATGATCATAAGGTGTCCAGGTCCTGAGGCAGCAAAACAGCCCCACACCATGATGCTCCTTCCATCTGGTTTTAGTGCTGAAGTGCAATGTTCTTTATTCCTCCAAACATGGTGTTGCACATTTAAGCTAAAAAAATTCTACTTTTATCTGTCCATAAGATATTTTCCCAAGAGCACTGTGAACCATCCAGATGGTCTAAGGCAAACTTTTTTTTAAAGGACAGCGGTTTCTTTTGTGATGCCTATCCATGAACACCATTCTTGTTCAGTGTTTTTCTAACAGAGCTTTTGTTATTTGCAGAGTACTCTGTAGGTCTTTTACCATTATTCTTGGGTTCTTTCTCACTTCTAGCAGGATTGCTCATGGTCCTACTGGAGTGATCTTACTAGGACACCCACTCCTAGTGGGAGCAGCAACAATCCTGAATCGTTATCCATTTGTAGACAATTTATCTGTCCCTATAATGATATTTACACCTAAGTCTTTAGCAATGTTCTTGTAGCCTTTTCCAGCTTCATGTATCTCCATAACGTCTTTGGAGGTATGAAAGTTATTGTTATTTCTTGAAGAGAATAGATTTGTCAGTAACCAGACTTTGTGTGCCTTTAGTTAAAGGGGTATTCCCATCTGGGACATTGATGGCATATTGCTAGGATAAACCATCAATGTCAGATCTCTAGCACAGGACCCATGAAGTAATGAAGTAAACAGAGAGCAGCTGCAAATGCGTAGTCACCATCTATTCACAACTATAGGAGTTACGAAAATAACGAGCACTAAAATGTTTTATATTATTAGTTTAGTTACAGAGGGGGTCATTTACGAACTGCTATACCAAGTCTAAAAAAGAGGGTGTGGGAAGGGCGGCCATCCCGTCTCACTTATAATTTTCTATACCTGTTTTAGGAGTAGAAAATCTACTATGGATTTGGACCGGCGGTGGATGCGCTGGTTATGTTAAGACCGCCGATCTTAATAAATGACCCCCATAGTGTATTTCTATGATTGATAAGAATCAACCCACATTTTGTAATCAATGCAGAAATCCAGGTAATTCCAAAGGGGTTCACTTACTTCTTCTTGCAACTGTATTTGTCCATTACCTAGATATAGTTAAATCTATGGGGGAATTTATTAAGACTGGTTTTGGACTGGTAGACTGCCATTAAAATGCACAAAATGTATTAATAGGTCTTGGAAATGGCAGGCGGGGAGAAGGAGACGCCCACTGAGAAACCCTGGCCTTTCCTCCTCTCTGTACCAATTCTCAGTATAACTGGGCGTAAAAACTGCAGGGGGGCACATCTGGGCAAGGGAAGGGTATTCGAAAAAAAGAACAAATGATGGCAGCATCATCAGTATCCTGCAAGTAAATGCACTTAATTAAACAAATAAACAAACAAAAAATACATGAAAGGTCCTCTTTAAACAAAACGTAATAAATTTGTCAGACCAATGAAGACCATGCTGTTGGCCTCTCAACCCTCCCCACTCTTACTTTTCAAAATTTGGTAACAGACAGGGAAAGTCAGAAATTCTTGCTCAAATATGATGCTTTTCATAATTTGTGACTTTTTTACCCCATAAAACTGGTGCATACAAAAGCTGGATAAATTTGCCCCCATATATACTGTATAGTCTCCATCACAGTGTGGTTTCTACATTGTAGCATCAAGTGCCTAACAGCAGGGGCACTCCAACAGGGGTAATGATGTAGAGGAGACGAAAATGTTACTTAGAAAGTATATCTCCATTATATAGCATCAGATAGAACACAAGACATCTTTATTTTACCATATCTTGTATTCTGTATGAATAAGAGAGAAAAATGGCAATGGATGCTTACGGCGCCATAGTATGGTCTCATTGACTTCTATGGTAGCCATATTTATGGTATGGAGCTGTGCATGACACCTAAGGCTAATTTCTAGAAGAGGACAATGTACTTATTGATCCACCAGTCTCTGCTCTACTTGTTACCTCTCTCTGTGTCAGCAAGCCTCAAGTAAATGCAGGGATAGCAGACTACAGCTCTATATACTGCCCTAATTAAAAACAGCCTATGGAAAGGATGGGTTAGTTAGGAGTGCTCAACAAAAATGGATACAGCCACATCTCCAAATGCATCCTGCAAAGACAAAATTTGCTAAGTATCTCACATCCATTTTACATAGAACATATGGACTAATACCATATCCTCTATGTTTGCAGAGTGTTGTTGCACGGTGTTTGCTTTTGTAGTTTCAGCCAAGGGGCCAAGCACCTGCGCATCTGCTTCATTTTGCAGGAGGTGATGACTAATTTCTATCTTTGTAGTATGTGTTGCACATGAGGAGCCTGCTTACCCAGAATTAGGAGGCCGATTGGCACAGAGAGAGATATCATAGAGCAGGTTCCCATCCAGATTGAGGTCACTTTGCCGTGGTGGATGGGCACAAATGATTTTTAAACTACAGTTGCATGGGATTTCCAGAGAATTATGTACAGTATAATAAGCACAGTGTATTCAGTACCAAAGTTATAATTTTGATGACCATTTTCTAGCCCGCACAAGCATCAACACTATTCCTTATTTCTGTGAACTTTTGTAAATATCATTGGTTAGCTTTCTAAAGTTTGTATGTTTTCACTATGTTCTTTTTAGACTTCCATTACACACCTAATATACTCCCACGGTCCAAGCACACACTACAGCTAGGTTAATTGGTTTTCTATAAATGTAATCAGTTAGTATCTAAATAGGAAAATTGACTCTCCCTAGCAGAGAATGACACGTACTGTACAGCTAAATAAACTGGCGCGACAAGGAAATAAGATGAAAAATAATCAATTACATATAAAATCATCACAAAAAAAGACCAGAATTTTCATCATGGAGAGGATTTATTATACAAAAGTATAAAGGCAATCAGCTGCCCCTCCCATTCAATACATTAATTCTTCATTCAACAGATTGTAGACAATAAATAATTAACAACAAAAAAAGGAATAATTCAGGACACGCTACATAACACGGATGATGCGGTTATCAGAGCCATCTCAGTGTTGCACGATCTGCAATTCCTAACAGGATCCAGATAGCTGAGATACACAGATCATTGCCACATAGCACCATCACTCCAGGTATGGCTCGTCCGTCAGCCCTACCGTATTCTGACAGCACACGAGGGATCCTAATAACTATTGGCACTTGGTAGGTACATTAATAAACATGGAATGAGTTCCTGGTGGGTCATCTATTTTTAGTTCAATATTTTTCAGGAATTTTGTATTAACAAAGTTTTCACACCAACAGAGCAAAAAATCTGGTTATGTCTGTCCAAAATGCTGGTGTGCATCTCTAAGTGTGCAGTTTGGGGGTTTTCTGGTACATGACGCTTCTAACAATGTGTGAATCCATCCTAAGTCATGGGTATTTAGCAAACGTATACCGGATGCATTATTCATCTGTTACACTTGCATGTGTAATGGCCTGACTGCATCGATGATGCGGTGAGTGCTGGTGGTTTAAACCCGTGGTTGGGCCATGACGCACTCGATAAAAACGGATAGATGATATGTCCAGTATATTCTCCCGTCAATCCAGCCTTAGAAATCTGAAGCACTGGAATCACACTTCTTATATCTTGGCCATTTGCTTATCACATGCTGGAAAATAATAAAACAGACGTGGTGGCAATGCGTAAAAAAAGTGTGAAAAATGACACTTTTAATTTTGGGATGACTGAATTAAAACATCGGTACTATGCAGAAGCCCTTGAAGGGGTTCTTGTTGTCTATGCACAATTATAAGCTGTGGTCCAGTGCGAGAATGTAAAAATCAGCCATTCACTGGAAATGTAGTGGAAACTCTGGAGCATCCTGATTAATAGACGAGGCACAGACTAAGGGCTCATTCACATGACAGTATGAATGAATTTGCATTCATTCCTCAATTTTGCAGAACAGGTGAGGACCCATTCACTTCAATGGGGCTGCAAAAGATGTGGACAGCACACCGTGGCCCCGCAAAAAACAGAGCATTTCCTATTCTTGTCCGCAATTTTCTATAATAATGCTGGCCATGTGCGGACCGCAAAACACTACGATCGTGTGAATGCGCCCCAATATAAATGTCATCTGAACCTTCTGGTTTTGGCAGGGCTGGCCGACCATCTAATGTTTATAAGGGACTCCAGGACTCTCCCGGATTTAAACTTCCCGATCCTTTTGTTCTCATGGAAATAACCTGCTGCCAGTGAATAGTCTGAATATATCTCTGCAATATAGTGAGAAGTGTATGGAGTGTATTCAGTCACAATGTTTGAGATTTATTTATATAGACATCCAGTAACTTTTTGCAATGGCATGCTGGGCATACATGTCACATTATAGCCTTCTGCTGGCACATCGGCGCTACATCATCTACATTTTACTTCTTGTGTCAGTAGCCAAAAATGATATTTTTAAATTAATTTGTGCTTAGAGTTTGCAAACAAACTGTCCTAGTGAACGGTCTGAAGAATGAAGGAGTCAAGTATAAATGTAGCATTCAGTGCGTAGGTCACATGTCCACATTAATGATACCAAAATCACTTATTTTGCAAGACGTTTTCTGATTATACATCAGATTATTAGAGAAACAAATTGAAATACAAAATATGGGTCACTACTGGGAGATGGCTTGCTCTTGGGATATTTTACATACAAGATTACCTTCGTTTACGGCAGGAGAGGCCCATAACTCAGTGCTGTGCACGTGTCTCAGACGGTTAATTCACTATAGGATTTTATTCACCAAATTGTACAGAGCTGCAGTATTCACGTTAGAGAAGTCACATCAAACAGATCATTCTCATTATACAAGAATCAGTAACCGAATACCCCAGCTAAGAAATCATTAGAATCAATTCCCAAAGCTGTCCAAATACATATCATTATCAAACTGTCAATTACAAAATGAGTAAAAAGGCTACAAAATAGTAGAAAATGCTGCTGCGCGGAATACAAATGCACCCAACCTGGCGGCCACCTTGGGTGACAAAGGGCCCGAAGACACTCCTCCATTTGTCGTGTGATGTGCATGTCATCGGCACACTTCCAGGCCAGTGTCCTTTTGAAAACCCTTGAACCATTTGTAGCCAAAGTACTCGCTTAGGCTAAGAGTTACACAAGCTTCCTCGAACATGATGCCAGCACCACAAACACTCCTGAGGTAGACCCGTCTCTGTTGTATTGCCTGGGGTACACCTCGCAGTCCTCTCTCCTTGGTTGGACACTTTGGCTTTATGTTAGCACCCGGACTTTAGTTTTGCTCTCTGAGTGACAAGCTTCTTAGGTGCTGACCTCACAAACACCTCAAAAGACCAAAAAGGATTTCTTTTGCAGCTCGGAGAACATTGATCCAAGTCTCCCTTTCCTCTACAATGTTCAGCAGTCTATTGCACTGTAGGTTCTCACAGTCCAAAATCTAGTATTGTGAGATGCAAAAAAAAGATGCTCTATACAGGCTCTCCGTTTGCTGCCATGGAAAGATGCCAGGTGACAAATTTTGTCTCAGTTTAGCAGCAGCTGTAGTTGCCAAAAGAGAAGAACAAAGGTGAACTTTTGGTCACTTAGACTGTTGAAGTTTCTTTTGGAACATCATCTCCAAAAATGTAGGAATGGCTTAGAAAACCATCTTCCTATCTCCAAGGCTTCACAGTTGACCTGGTCATATAAATGCAAATTTACACTAACTGGAGGACAAAACATCTGTACCTCTTTTGTAACCATCCTCCTCCTTCAAGCTAGACCATCTTAGGTAGTGATACAACTCACGAACTGAAACTGGAGATAACACTACTGGTTATAGTGCGAAAACAAATCTCCCTGAAAGGTCCAAACATTCCAGTTATGCAATGATTTTCTGAGGAATATCCACGGATGCTCTAAGAAATATAGCATTATCACGTACATAGTTGCGTTTTCTGATGTCCTCATGAGAAATAAACTTAGGATAGCCAAAGCCAAGGGTGCTTTCATCCAGGGAATTTCGAGAGCCACTTGGTTTTTGGAAGTTCTTCCAGTTTGGGTCAGGGTTAAAGGTTTCTGTGATGTGTTGGGGTTTGGACAAGGAAGGATCACTTTGGTCAAGTAATGAAAATGTGACACGATATGAGAAAGGCCATTCTAGCAGGCTGTCATACTCTCCAGGGAGGACTCTTATATAAACTGAAAGGTAGCTGCCTTCACCACTGCCATTACCATTTAAGAATACAGATACTTGGAGCTTGTAGCCATATCGGTGTGTATAAAAGGGTGGGCTAAATGACTCAAAGTTGCCCCGGACCTTGGCTTCTTGAATTTTGCGGGAATAGTCGCTGATCTTCCATATAAGTATTCCTTCACTGCTTACAGACAGTTCCTCCACCTGCTTCCGCAACTCTACAATCTCCTGCCTCTGTCGGCTAACCAAAGCGGACATCATACTGAGGTGGGCTCTCATATTCTCTTCTAGATGTCTGCTCATTCCAATCTTAGGGCACTAGTAGGAGGAAATACAAAAAAATAAAATAAAAAATCTGCATTATTTACTACTTACGCCATATTATTTTTGCACAACAGTACTGAATGTTTTTTACTGAAATTTACTGGCTCAATTTACTTCCATTTCTCCTTAAGATCTGCAACTCTCCCATTTGTCTGAATGGTGCTTGTAGAAATCCATGCACGTGCTGCCAAAATAACCCCATTGAGATGTATGGAGAGATTTCTGCAAGGGGTTATTTTGGCAGCATGTGCATGGATTTGTGCAAGCGCCATTCAGACAAAAGGGAGAGTCGCTGTCACTAAACTGAGCATGACATTGAAAACTTACCCTGTGTTTGCAACCAGACTCCTTAAACGGACAAAGTACCAAAGCAGAACTACAGCTGTCCTTTAAATGCCCACTCAGATCTTCTCTGGCAATGCTGGCAATGCCACACTGGTTAGGACAGGAGATAGGGTACCGTGGACACTGAAACTGGTGACTCTGCAAAAATAAAATACAGCCGATTAAGTACAATACTAAATGTAATTGCTGCAAAGCGAGTAAGCAAATATGATGTATGGCTATACTCTCCGTCAGGGATGTCGAACTCGTGGCCCTCCAGCTATTGGAAAACTACACCTTCCATCATGCCCGGACAGCCTCCAGTTATTATAGCATGCTGGGAGTTGTAGTTTTGCAACAGCCGAAAGGCCGTGAGTTTGACAACCTTGCTCTAGGTCTCCTGAACATAGTCAATAAAATGAGATCCATACTTATTTAAAGGGAACCTGTCACCTCTACTATGTAACCCTCACTGAGCGTTTCTAAATGTTCATTGTGTTCCCCTAAACATATAAATTACACTTTTAATTTCATTTGCAGACGAATTCAATAAGTATTATGCATTTTTGTACTTCCCGCCTTTTATGCAAATTAACATAAAAGAGTCATATCTTACTTGTGTGACCAGAGAAGAGTCATATTTTCAAGCTCTGACTCATCTCAGGTTAATTTGCATATGTATCAAATCGTTTTTTTTACACAATAAAAGCACACAGAGCTATGGGGACTGGGTATTGCGGATGTGCTAGCGGCCATCTAGCAACCCATGTCCTCAGCTCTATACCCAAAATCCCGGTGACAGGTTCCCTTTAAGGATAAAGTGCAATTTAGAATATATGGTAGCAGGAAAATAAGACACACGTGTATATATAAGTATATGTCCGATTTTAATGTAAGTAACCCTAAGACGATGCGGGGACTGCACTGCAAAATACGGTACATCTTTGACATTTCCAATGTGCTGGTATACACCGACATTATGCACAAAGCAATATCGCTGTGGACATTAGACCTGTGCCATTACATCAGTGTGTGCATTATCCCTGGGCAGTGAAATCACAGCCCGGGAATAATACACAAGTGATCTTGCAGACCAGGAATAATGCACACAGTGATATCACTACACAAACAATGCACAAAGTGATATTCCAGTATATATTAGCCACGTGCTATGATGTCACAGCCCAGGAACAATGCACAAGTGATGTCACGGCGCAGGAATAACACACAAGTGGATGTCACAGCACAAGGATAAAGGCACACAGTCATACCACAGCACATATGGATTTCACATTACAAAGGTAGGGGGAGATCTATCAAACTGGTGTAAAGTAGAACTGGCTTAGTTGCCCATAGCAACCAATCAGATTCAACCTTTCATTTTCCAATCCAACTGTGAAAAATGAAAGGTGGAATCTGATTGGTTGCTAGGGGCAACTAAGCCAGTTCTACTTAACACCAGTTTGATAAATGACCCCCATAATACACATAGTGATGCCACAATGCAAGGCTAATTTTTTCCCTTGGTCTTCCAGTTATCAGGTCATCATTTTTTATGTTCTGCTTAAATCATTCAAAGTCATCGCTAACTGCACCTCATCCTGGTAGCCATGCCCATGCAGCCTGTGGTTATTTTAATGCTAAACTGGGTTCAGAAGACAAATTAATGATACGTGTAGATTTTAATTTCAGCATAAACTTTGACCAATTGAACAAAAATAAAGCAGCTCCCCAACGATACCATATACCCATCCGTACCTGGATAGTGTCAAACACAAACTCCTTGCTGCAGTAAGGGCATGGCTGAGTACGCTTGGGGCACTCGGCCAGCGAATGCTGTGACAGTACGCGCCTCATCATTCGAGCGCCACACTTGTTCTCACAATACACACTTTCTTGTGGACAGGAGCCCTGGTGATCCTAGTTCAACATAGAGAACAGAAGGGGTTAATGTCAAGAAAAGAAGAAAAGCTTCCCCCATATCCTGCGATTAGACAAATGAGTAAGACGTACTCGGCGTGAGAAAGAGGAGAGGCATTTAAATGTTTGACACAGCTAATACATCAAAGATTATCGCTCTAAATTGTAAATGTGTAAGTCATTAGCTTAATATGTGAAATATGAGGCTGAATGCTTCGCTCAGGCAATGGGGCTGCTATGATGAGCAGGGGCTTTTTTAAGAGGATTTAGAAAATTACCTTATAAGCAGATTGCATGGAAGAAGATGTAAATGTGGTAAAATGAAGTGGAAAGGGAAACGTTCAGAAAACAGACACCACCGGGTAAAGTGACAATTAAATCGGTGTTAAGAATTATACTATATAGGTCACGGTGTAAACTGTATACCAGTATAGACAAGAGATATTTCTAGAACTTATGGAGACCAAGCGATGGATTTGCGGTTTAGGCCACATCTTATCACGTGGCTATTCAGACTCTTGATTTTGAAAGTCATAATTTCATTATCTGAATATAAAATGATGGCACATTGCCTGCAAGGAAAGAGTGTTAATGGCCACCTTTTGATTACATATGTTTAAGGCTTCTTCCAAACTCCCGTTTTGGCTTTCCGTTTGTGAGATCCGTTAGAGACTCTCACAAGCGGTCCAAAACTGATCAGTTTTGCCCTAATGCATTCTGAATGGAAAAGGATCCGCTCAGAATGCATCAGTTTGCCTCCGGTCAGTCTCCATTCCGCTTTGTAGGCGGACACCAGCGTTTTGCTGTCCGCTTTGACGAAACTGAGCCAAACGGATCAGTCCTGGCACACAATGTAAGTCAATGGGGACGGATCAGTTTTCTCTGGCACAATAGAAAATGGATCCGTCTCCCATTGACTTTCAATGGAGTTCATGACGATCCGTCTTGGCTATGTTACAGATAATACAAACTGATTCGTTCATGATGGATGCATGCGGTTGTATTATTGTAATGGATCAGTTTTTGCAGATCCATGACAGATCTGCCCACAACGCAAATGTGAAAGTAGCTGACCACAGTTCTGAACCATTTGTCCAGGCCATTTTGGTTGGACCTCCCAGCTATCTAATGAGTATAGCTCGCCAAAGGCATTCCATCTTCTGCCGATTCTATCAAAATTGGATGGATCTGCCAACTAATATTGCATAATTATTTTTAAGCTGGCTAGACACATGAAAAACATTGTGCCAATTGTCTTTCTTATTGTGTACATGGGAGCTTCTTGACTCTCCACCATTGGCACATGATAGGGAAAATAGGGACAAGGGAAGCTGGATTTTAACATGTCCATCAGTTCTCTCATTGGAGATTCCCTCTGAAACACACACGTTGGTGGAGTCTGGAGGCATCACCTAGGGTTAGCCAGCTAAAGTGTAGTAGTATATTAATGACGTTTGTGGTACTTTTCTATCCAAGCATTCCTTAGTATGAAGGAGGCATCCGAAGCATGGACAAACAATAGAGATATCAGAAGATCATATCCATGGTGGCTGGGACCACCATTAATATCTTGACCAAATGGTTGACTCTCTACATTTTCATCAGGAAGGTGGTAACATGTAAAAATAGGAGCCTTCTGGATTAGAACATCAGTGAAGTTTCTAGCTCACATATGCCCACTGATGGGACAGGTCTAAAGAATATGAAGATGCCATCATTGAAGAGTGGAACTATTGTGCATATGACAATTTAAGGTCTAAAGCAGAGGTCCCAGAATGCTACATAACCAAACATTTGTAATCTAGGCAACTCTCACCTCAAAGGCCTCTCCCGTGAAGTCATTACCACAAAATTCACAGCGGACCTTGCGTTTCGGGCAATCATGCTGCATATGATCTGGCAAATCCCTGCGTATCAGTTTGGTGCTGCATCGGTTGGGACAGGGGATCACATTGAAGGCACAAGTGTTGAGATGAGTCTAAAGAGTGAGAATAATTAGAAAGTAAATAACCACAGGCTGTTTTGCAGATTTCACAGACAATGTGATTCCAATGAAACAGATAAAAGGATATTGCCCATATGATCAAGTTCTACAAGTTAGAATGATGTAAACTAAGCTACTTTCACACTAGTGTTTCTCTTTTCCGCTTCCGTTTTGTCCCTATTCATGGTCAATGGGGACAAAACAGAACTGAACAGAACGGAGTGCTCCAAAATGCATTCCATTCCGTTTGGTTGCGTTCCCATACCGGAGAGCAAACTGCAGAATGCTGTGGTTTTCTTTCCGTCATGGGATGAGGAGCAAGACGGATCTGTTTTCGCAGATACGATAGAAAGCGGATCCGTTTCCCATAGACTATCAATGGTGTTCATGACGGATCCGTCCTTGCTGTGTTAAGGATTAGGGATGAGCGAATCGACTTCGGATGAAACATGTGAAGTTGATTCGCATAATACTTCATTTGAATACTGTAAGGAGAAAGCGCTCCGTACAGTATTAGAATGTATTGGCTCCTATGAGCCGAAATTATTACTTCACGAAGTCTCGCGAGACTTTGCATAACTTCATAAATGAATTTCTACTGTAAAAAAAAACATTTCCCAAACTCGGTTTTTACAGTAGAAATAAATTCATGAAGTTAATATGCGAAGTCTCGCAAGATTTCGCGAAGTAATAACTTTGTCTCATAGGAGCCAATACATTCTAATACTGTACAGAGCGCCGTTGTTTTTATCAGTAACTGAAGCGTTTAGCTGATCCCTGCCGGATCAGGCAAAAACGCAAGTGTGACAGTAGCCTTAAAGGGGTTGTGCACTGATTTCCAGAGTCCAGACCTCGAAGACTGGCAGGATCCGCATTGGTAATCATGCTTACCTGATCCCTAGAAGCGCTGGGTCCTGGCTCATTCGCTTCCTGGGCTCCGCTGCTTGTCTTGGGTCCCTCTATGTAAACTGTTTGTTTAACGCCGCTGCAGCCAATCACTGGCAGCTGCTCACCTTGCATTATGTCAAATGGTCACATGACACAAGGGAAGTAGATCACCAGCATCAAACAGGAAGTTTACATGGAGGGAACCAAGACAAGCGCCGGAGGCCAGGGAGTGAATGAGTTGGTAGCCAGCGCTGGGGATCAGGTAAATATGACGTTGATCACGAACACGGGTCTCACCAATCTGAGAGGTCTGGACATTAGTGCACAACCCCTTTAAAACAGAGAGGCCCTTTATGGTACTAGTTCTAACCCGCCGGGAATCTTAAGGGCGCACCTTATCTCCCTAAGAAACAAGGGTTGGGCAAACTGAAATTCTTTCAACCCCCTTTTCCAGCCTTTCTATTCCATGACATCATGGGAAGAATCGGGATTCCTCCATACTCATATGACAGTCAACCAGTCCTGCCAAAATCCACGAGTTTGGCCCCTTTAGCTAGCAGAGCATAAAGCTAAAGGCACACTATGCTGAATGTCACAGGGTAAATTAAGTCATCGGCTTGAGCGTATGATATTCTTATTTGCAGACAAATACAGATAATTCTGCATCAGTATCCCGTCCAAGGACTCGCAGGCTAGGCTGGATCCTCTGCCATCAGCCTAGTGACCCCTCTAACAAAAAAGGGTTTGTCCAAACTGCTTCCCTCAGGAGCCCGGAAAGCAGGACACGTGATTTTTTTTTTTTTTTTTAACAACTTGAGGTCCGATTATTAGAGAATAAAAGAAAATCAACGTAAAGTAAGAATATTTCTACCAAACATTTGCGTCAATACTTTTATAGGACGGTGACTAATTCCTTGGGTCATCCATCACCTTACCTGGAGTTGTTTTATTTGCCCACTCCAGCGGCACCCCTCCTCGCTATGTATACATCGAATGGACAGACAGAGGACTTGAGTTTCCAGCTCTCGATCCGGGTAAATCTATTCCAGAGACATGAAGGGGAAAAAAGAAAACTCGTAAGATGAAGTGAACAAAGCGGCGTGTTTTAACCAGTGAATACATTCTCCGAGCACAATAGCTACATTTTCATCACGGTTGCACCTGCTCTCTGCCAAGTGTGGCCACCATGAGCAATGCCATGGGCAATTGTCCTTGACCATGTGTAATAAGACATACATGACAGCTGCCGGCTCAGCTGTGCCTCAGTCACTCAACAGGGCATTTGTCATGGAATGTCGCCGGGAGAAAAGAAAGAAAGTTACATTGTGCGGACACATTCCAACTTCCCGTATGGAGCACGTGCGACAGGAGGGGTATACATTGAGCAGAAAAAAAAAAAAGGGGGCAGCTTTGTTCGGCACAGACAATGGTAGGCTGGAGTGATGGAATATATTTAAATCTGCCATTCAACCTGAGAACTGGTACATACAAGCATAGGCTCTCTCCTAACGCAGCCACCACAAAGGCCCTTTTCTCCAGTGCGTCTCGGGACTGTACTGACGTCGCTTTATCTACAGCCTGTGCTGGGTTTGGCTTGGACGCAAGACACAAAAGCATGGTTTATGCTCCTGATGGGGCTGCATTTAAAAAGGCGCCTGGAACAGACGGGCATTGTTGTGGGGCGAAAAGTCTCCCGGGCTCAGCACAGTGGTTCTGGAGAAGTTTTCTTTGGCAAGCGCAACATTGGCCGGCACGGATAGGGGCTATTTTGGTAGACGGATCCTTAAGTAGAACACAAATGACTGCTATTATGCGTGTTCCCCTTCCAAACCAACTAAATCTTCCAGGGACAGAAAACACATCTGCTCCCTTTAGAGAAGAGTGAAATGTTGGGCTTTTAGTAATAATCTGCTCATTTAGGAGGTGGTATGGTCACTTTTTATGCAAAAAAGGAGTCATCAGTCAAATATGAGCCATTTCTTAGCTGCATCTCTAAGGAAATGCTAGGTGACAAGCAACCTGCTGCAAGGGTCATTACCCAGCTTTCCCAGATGTCTAAAAGGCAAACCCCCCAAATTAAACAGTAATACATTCCCCCTTAGGGCAGGAATAAGTAGATTTAAGGTGCATTTAGATGCACCAATTATTGGGGACGCCGTTCCTGCAAACGGTCGTCCCCGACAATCTGCCCATGTGAATGTGCCGCCGATCACCCGATGAATGAGTGAAACCCTTGATCCTGTCGCTCATGCGGACACCACCGATGACGGCTTCTGGGCAGCAGATCGTGTGGTCTAAACAGCGATCTGCTGCTCGGAAGCCATGATTCTGTATGAGGTTGAGGGATCGCAATAGCCATCACTCATCCTCATACTGTGAAGGAGATCGCTGCACGTAAACGCGCGGTCTCCTTTACCGAGCAGCCGACTGTCAGAAAGAAACGCTTCCTTCCCGACATTCAGCCGCTGCATCGCCCCGTGTAAACCCAGCTTTAGGCTGACGCTACACGGTGATGTATCACTCGTCTTGAAGATCTCAATAGAGTTGTAATGCGACGTGCAACACGCTGCAAGGGTGACCGTCACAGAAAACCCAACACTGTTGTATTTTTGGCTGCACGTAGAAAGTCGCACGCCACTTTGCCATCACAGAACACGATGCAAGACGCTTGCCATCGCGACTTGCCGTCAAATTGTTTGGGTTTTTACAGCCAGATCACAGCTGGAAAATAGTTGTGCGACGACAATTTGCAAAAAAGTTTTTTTGGGTTGTGCAACTTTTCAGAGACTTGTAGTCATGCAACACAGGTCACCACGCAGCCCCAGCCTTACTGTTGAGGAAAGCTTGGTGATTAAAGGGGTTTTCTGAGAATTTTCTACTAATGACCTATCTTCTGGATAGGTCATCATTATCTGATCTGTGGTGGTCCAATACCCTGAGCCCCGCTGATTAGCTGTTTGAGAAGACACCGGTGGCGCCATGTACAGCGTCTGTGCTTGGAACTGCGCTCAGCCCCATTCACGTCAATGGGGCCGAACTGTGCCTTGGCCACATAAAGGATGAATGTGATGTCACTGGCCTAGGCAAAGCTGGAGAAGGCTACGGCGCTACTGTGAGCCCCGGTGCCTACTCAAACAGCTGATCGGCGGGGGTCCCGGGTGTCAGACCTCAACCATCAGATACTGATAAACTATGTTCAGCACGGACGGCACGAAAACACAAGGACTTCTCTTTACTGGTAATTTTGATTTTGACAAAAGCACTTAGGAATTTGACTGAACGCTCCAGCACACTGGTAGATAAGATGGCGACCATGATGTTCTGCCTGATTTGCTGCGACATAAACTGCAAGGTGAACTGGAGCGTAACCATTAAGGAGGGAAATGAGTGCACTTCCCTTTCAAGTGCACAAATAGTTCTTGAGGTTATAAGCCTTTCAAGCGTCTTTACCTTTGCGTAGTCCAGTGGTAGCTGGTCTTCTGGACACTTGAAAACACCTTCACTGAAAACCAAGAGAAAAGAAAGTTAGAGACACTGTCCCTTTAAACCTGCCCCTGCAGACTGAATTATCACACATTGTACATTACATGCTATAAGCCGGTACAGTACATGACATTTATGACCCAGAGAGATATACGGTATTTCTCATAGCTCACATAGTGCTGACACACAGTGCACGGGGCTGTACACAGGCTGTAATCACTCTACAATCTAATTACTTGCAATTTGCAATGAAGGTCCAGATGGATGTTACCAGTTGGGGGAAGGGGGGGGGGTGTCCCTGCATAGTCTGACATTGGCAGCACCGATTGGATAGTGTCAGACTTTGCAGGGATACACCCCCCCCCCCCCCAACCCGCTGGCAACACCCATCTGGAGACATATTGCAAAGTGCTATCAATTAACGTATAACTTCTAGCAGAAATAATAAAAGAATGACAACAGAGAGTCGTAGGAATTGATGCTCCAGAGCTGTTATGCAAGTAGTTACTAAAACAGACATGTGGATCCTGGGTTACCTATACAGCGGTGATATCAGTCATTTTAATCCTGCCTATGATGATAATGAGAGGGCTACTGAAAAGTCTTTACTTTAACCTTTAACCAGTGCGAAACCTGCACGATGTTAGGATATATATATTAGTGTGACATGGAAAATTAAAACAAAAATGACCAAAATTTCTGAATATTTTTAAGCGCGATTTAATTTGTCTTTATGCAGCATGAAACAGACCATAAAATCTCTACACGTAACTATATGATGTACATAATGGAAGGAGTCTTTTATACGTTTACTGCACCTAAAACCGATTTAAGCATAAATTACAGGCCACGCATTGTTAATGTTCCCCCTTCATGTGCTGATCTGAATTTAGAGACACAACTCAAGCTTTTGAACGTTTTCCAAAAATGCACAAGTTGGAAGAATATACTGTATTTATAGGGCAGATAATCTTTAGTGGCCAAAAATCTGCTTTGAAATAACCTCTAGTCATAATCCTGCTTCCCTTCAAGCAAATGAGTTTGGTTTTCATCTCTTTCATCAAAGAAATGACTCCCTGGCTTGGGTGTACTTGCTCTACTTAATGAGGGGAACGCGCGGAGAACATACAGCACTAACTCCACCAGACAGTTGGCCCTTAGGCTTTTTCTATAATGTAATAAAGTATAATTAATGTGTATCACACGCAACTGTATTGAATGAGACGTTACTGGAGGATAATTACAGTATCAAGAAATGATATTATTGGAAGTTATGTCAAATAAATAGTGCATGAAAAGCAATTTGGCATGGCACAACCCTGAACTCGGGCTACGACGCACTTCAGGGGAGGTTACGTGACACCACCACAGTCATTACACGAGCGCGTGAAAGCAGATTAACTCCTGCCGTTATAAAACTGAATGCTGCTCCTTCAAAATTACTCCCAAAGTTTTAGGCACAGACAAGACACATAGCCATGGAAGTTTTATAATGGGATGGATTTGTGCCAAAGAACCCCCTTCTATAGAGCCGGATGATAACCAGTATGGCCACCAGTACAGCTACCACAGGGGTTGTCATCCAGTGTCCTAGTCCGTCACTGGCTGTACACAGGATTTACAAAAGATGGAAAGGTAGTTTGTGTACTTTACCTAAAATAATCAGGAACAGGCATACCTGGGGTATGGAAGTCAATCAGGGGTGCACCACCAATGAGGCCAGGTGAGGCGATCTCCTCAGGCAGCACCAGGGCAAGTGGGGGACAGTGGTAGGGCCATGGGGAATGAGCGCTTTCATTGTGACAGGGGATAGGTTAAGAAATTGGCATTGGGGAGGGGGGGGGGGGGGGGCGTTCTAGTTTTTTCCTCAGGCAGCAGAAAGGCTACGCGCCACCCTAATGGCAATATTGCAATTTATAACATTTACATTTTTTTTTTTTTAAGATATCTCCTGGTGTCTTAGTTATTTAAAGAAGACCTGTCATAACTAGTGTTGAGCGAACTTGTGTTTTAAGTTCGGCGTCTAAAGTTCGAGTTCAGGTTATCGAAGTATCCCATTATGGATTCTAAATTCCGTTATGGATTCTAAATTCCATTATGGTCCATGGTAGCGGAATCCATAACGGGATACTTAGATAACCCGACCCCGAACTTTAGACGCCAAACTTAAAACACAAGTTAGCTCAACACTAGTCATAACTCAACACTTTTTTTTTTTAATTTACTAAATAATTGCATCCAAAAACTAAATAATCCTTCCAGAGCATCTAGTCTTATGATCCCATGTTGTAGAGGTCTACTAATAAATTGATAAGTGTGAGCCCAGTCTTAGATCCAGAGCAGCATGGTGGCCCAACATCAACACCTACTTGTCCCTGATCTGAAGTCTACCAGAAGATGGAGACCCCACTATGTGGCCACCACAGTTTGACATCTACCGCCTGGATTGAGAAGGTATAACTGCAGTGATAACATTCACGTGTATGTGATCACATTATGGTTTTGCTCAGTCAGTTCCATCAAAAGGAACTTGGATACTAATGGTTTTCCACAGGAAATGTGGGTGCCATAATCAAGACTTTCAGAAAACTCAACAGATCGTGAAGATACCTTCCATCCATCTTTACACACAGGGTCATGTAGACATCGAAGGGAGGATGTGCAAGAGCTGAACTTTCTTACAAGACACAAGTTCCTCACAATGTGATCCCAATTACAGAGCACATCTGGACTAGCTTGCAGATGCTGCTGTGATCTACGTTGCCAGCTGGCAGCTAAAGGCTTTTGTTCTGAACTCTCCCCCCTTTCTTGTAACTTCCTCCCTCCATAAGCAAATACTGTCCACACTGCACCACTGTGCTTGTTTGCTTTATACAATGGGCTACGTGTACTTAGCTTCTCCTCCCGAGTGCATCATGCAAATCACAAGCCCCAAGTGGACATTACGGCTGAAGAGCACTCATTGTAAAAACAGGGTGTTGTAAATAGCATTCTTCTCACTGTACTTATTTGCTGTTCTCCATAGTACTTCGGATAGCTTTTTTTTTACATTGATGTTACATTTGAACACTGCATAGATATTTCTCTTAGGCTGCCTTCAGTCGGCCGTATGTGGTCCGTCAGATGTGGTCCAAGTTTCCCAGACCGACTATGGCTCATGTGACCTATGATGCTGTGAGTTCCTCCCATACTCACAGCATCATTTGGACCCGCGGTTGGCCAGGAACTCACAGCAACACGGATCACTATGATCCTGTGAGTTCAGCTCACACGACCGCGTCTGTACTGCGGTCCACAAACCAAGGAGCTCAGAAATATGGATGCCTTCCATGTACACTCTGCATTTTTTCACGCCTAAAAATGACTATTCTTGTCTGCAAAACGGAAAAGAATAGGACATGTTCTATAATTTGCGGAACGGACATACGGATGCAGAAAGCACACGGATGACATCTGTGTGCTGTCTGTTTTTTTGTAGACCTATAGAAATGAAGGGGTCTGTGCGTAATCCGTAAAAAATGCGGATCAGACACGGATGCAAAATACGGTCATCATAAGTATGAAGCCAAACTTGTTAATCCCTTCCACTACCCATACCCGAGACAATTGATTTTAATAGGTGTTCTACAATGCTGCTTACCCCCTACCTTCCCAGGGTAGGTCCACACAGAAAAGACGCACAGGCACCTCCAATCATTTCCTCACCAATTTCATGCACATTTTCTGCAGCATGTAGAGGAGATTTGGTAAAATGGTGGTTCTGTATTAAGCTGGGAATTTTCTGTTCGCAAAATCAGGACGGAATAAGCACAGAAAATCCCCTAAGCCACAATCTGAAATGTGGCTGTCGAAACCAGACAAACCCTGTAAGTATACAAAAATGTATTACAGCCTGTAGTCCGAGGACAAGTTCACATCTCCGGCATTGACTGTAATGAGGTCCAGCGGTGATCTGGCTCTTTCTGGCATAAATGCCGCATTTCACCTGGACAAAATACGGTGCATGCAACGGTTATTAGCCAGGCCGACAGCTGGCATTTGTGCCGGATCAGCTTGCCGCAGATATAACATATAAAAAATAAAATAAATAAAAAATAATAATAATTTTAAAAAAAGCACATGACTCCTTAGTTTCTATCAGTGTAATAATAAGGGGTTCACATAAGTAGCCAAACCTGGGGTGGGCCAAATAACCAGCCACAGAATTACACACAGAGGCGTAAAATGATGGAATAAAACTAGACAGAGATATCTGATTATAAAAACAAAATACAAAGAAAATAAAAGCTAAAAGAGAAATGTGCGATCCGTTCTAGAATAATACAGAAGCTCTTGAGATAGTCATGTGCATGGAGAGCTGGCGGTCAGCCTCAATGTCTCTCCTGCTGGTTACAATAGCCCCACCAAGCTAATATTTAACTTTATCCCTTGCAGAGAAAATAAATAATTGCACTAACCTACCGCCATGTGAATGGCCAAATACAAGGACACCCAGGTTACTGTAACTTTAAAGCAAACATTAGCATTCTTTTTTCCTCTTGAACTGGAA
This sequence comes from Bufo bufo, assembly GCF_905171765.1. NCBI lineage: Eukaryota > Metazoa > Chordata > Amphibia > Anura > Bufonidae > Bufo > Bufo bufo. The sequence continues at coordinate 100,597,256 of NC_053391.1, read as the reverse complement.
CAGAGTTCAGCGCTTAGTAAGAATCCTTCTACCCACCTCAGAGATCAGAAGCCGAGACTAGAAAACCACAGTGGTGACAGCACCGGGACCAGAAAGACCGGCTGTAAAAATGAGCTGCGGCCAGCGCGGTGTAACAGTCAGAACCCCCGGCATTACTGTGCTGCACATACCTTCACATCTCCTGTCTTCTGTCAGGGGAATAGGGCCCTCCCCGAGTATGTCACTTTCTAGATATGACACATAAGAATGCAGCTAGCATAGCACACCCAGTACAAAAGGGCAAACAAGGTAGACTACATCTAGAAGTCAAGTGTCTGATGAGAAACTAGCGGGTAAATAGTGCCACTTTATAGACGGATCTTTTTAAATTCGACTTTCTTGAATATTCAACAAAACTTGTATCAAGAAAACTGCCTCACTAGTGCCACCTATAGGTAATTATCCTGTAAGTCAATGTCCGACTCATTAAAGAGTCCTAAAACCTAACTAGGTATATCGGTCAAAGAAGAGATACTGTAGATGGCCGTTTTGGTGTCCCTGCTCCTCATCAGTACAGAGTAGGGTACTGTTTTGAGTGAGAGGTCCTTGACATCTTGGGGCTACTGGTTCTCCTTACGCTGATCCAGCTGGCCTGGTTTTGGCTGATATTCCCAGTCGTGTTTGAAGGCTCTTTATAGGTAGCACTAGACAGGCAGTTTCTTCCTTCTGGAGGAGAGCTAATTTGCATAGTTCTTGCTGGAGTTAATTGCCTGTAAGCCACCCTACACCAGCTTGACCGCCATAAGGAGAACCAGTGTTCTGGAGTTCAATGAAGCCTATAAATGCCTTATCAGACTGCACAATAATCAGGTGAATTATCAGGAACAAGTGTTAATAGGTCCCGATAATTGGCTCGTATAATTCAGCAGTCGATTAGTCGCTTGTTCATTAGCTGATGGGCATCCTTCAGGAGGATGAAAGATGACCGATTATCAGCAGCACATTGTTGTCTCATCAAGAATGTTCTGCCGATAATGAACAGAACACACATTCCCACATTCAGTTTGCATCAGCCTTTGTAATCAGGCCGCTGCCAACAAATGCTGATGGCTGTGTTATCATCCATTGGCGCTTGCACTGCCCGAAGATCAGGTAGTGTAATACCAGCCTAATTCTTTAAATTTATGAATGGGAACCTGTCACCAGATTAAGAATAAGACATCATCAATACAATGACCATCATAGTTAACCTAGTGGGCACAGTTGCATCTACTTTATGACCCCCCGGAAGAGCAAATCAAGTCAGGAGAAACCTGTACCGTTCTTGTTTACTTGGAGTTAAAGGGGTTACCCAATCCAATAAAAGGCCCCTCACACTGAATATACTTACCTGGCTCCCTGCGCCGCTCCTGGTCCCCACACCACCGCTGCTTCACCCCGTGCGCAGATGAAAACATCCAGTGTCGGGGGTGGTGAAGCAGCCAATGGCAGGCGGGGACACTAGCATCGTGGGTGACACTAAGGAGGCTCATCACCATCGCCTACCATTGGCTGCTCCCCCCCCCACCCCGACACCGGATGTTTTCATCCGCGCACGGGGAGAAGCAGCAGCGCAGGGAGCGGGGTAAGTATATTCAGTGTGGAGGGACCCGGCATATCGGGGGGCTTTTTATAGGATTGGATAATCCCTTTAAGGCTGCAAGGATAGGTGTCATATGACTCTCCCTTATCTGTGCTAAATGGCCTCAAGGGGGGGGCCAAGAATCGAATCCTAGTCAGTGGGTTGGTGGACATATGAAGTTCCTCACAGACTATAACATGATGCAATATAGATCTCTGATATGATATATTATGAAAACTGCCCTGGACAGATAAAGGACTATCCAACAAAGAAATTATGCGTACGTGACACATTGTAGCTGATTCAGCAAGGTATACAATCATGGCGTGACTTCTTTAAAGATGGACGAACAGTTGACCCGTTAACCCAGTAAACTGTTACCGTCGAGAGGCTCCGAGACGAACACAGCAGATGTAACACACTCTTCAAAGTCCTAAAAAAATCTGTGCCAGGCAGCTGTTCGTCTCCACACCCAAGAATGCCGTGGGAATTCTTTTTTGGAATCTCCACTTTCGCTAAGAAGGGCCAAATCTTCTTCCTGCCAATCACCTGCTGTATAACGGGGGGTGGGGGGGGGGGGGGGGGAACCCCAGTGGAAACATTACATAAGTCAATACTCAGGCACCTGTCCTATGAAGGGCCGTCACGCAATTCACAGGAATCTAATAGAAGCAAGCCATCAGTCGCAAAATACATACTGCTCTAAATACGGTGCAGAAGGAGCTGTCTGTATGGGCCGGTACGTGTACAGATGCAATATTCAGGCACAGTATAGCAGCACGGTTTGGGTGCCCGCTAACACCTCTGCTCTTCAGTACTCCTCCCTTTTTAATACAAGCATCTCCAGTCTTAAACCGTTTTGCTAAAGGCTAGACAATAAGCAGACCACGTAATTTGCAGTTACCCCTCAGTTATCCAGGTAACGGAGAACGTAGGTCCACATGTGTCTGCAGATGCCCGGATCCCAGGGGACGATCATATTGAGTTTATATTAATTCCACTTTGCAAGTCAAATGCTGACAAAATGGCTAGGCTCACAAAGTCCCGCACACATTACCAGGATGCACTCGAAGACGAGCGGAATTCTAAGCAGAAGAGGTTTTTCTGCTTTTTGGAGTTTTATAATTAACCCATTCCCAACTCCACTACCTCTGTAGCCCCACCATTCTCAGGACCTCTTTAAGGCAACTATCCATTTCTGAAATAAATGATGTCAAAGTACCCGAAGGTTACGATCATACTCGCACTGTATCTATTAAAATCACATCAGCAGGAGAGTACGAGTGACCACTTTAGGCATGGCCTGTAAACCCACGTTTCAGACCAATGAGCTGCATGTGGGAAACATGTTTCGTGTGCGACTTCACAGCATTATAATGATTTATAATGCTGTGTGTCCCTGCCAACATCAGATGGAATGATTTGTACTGACAGCATTATGTCAGTACAATTCACGACACATGATGTTGGGAGGGTGTTTCCTGCAGGCAACTCAGAAATTAGCACCACATACACCACAGGTTTAGGACCTAAGAAATATGGGTCCAGAAAACCCTTAACCTGTTATAGAGAGTGAACTGTAAGGGTGATGACCCCCTTGCATATTGTAAATTTGATATAGGAGATAATTTTGCAGAATGGAAGTGCCGGCCCCTAATAGATCGGTCCCTATCCTTGTCCGTAATGCTGCCAATTATAGGACATGTTGTATTTTTTTGTGGAATGGCGATGCGTACACGGAATGCACACAGAGCCATTTCTGTTTTATTTATGGCTCTATTGAAGTGAATGATTCCGCATATCGTAAAAAAAAAAGGAACGTACACGGAAAAAAACGAAACGTTTGTGTGCTTGAGCCCTTATAACGCATAACCCATCGTCTTCTTTTCCTTTACTAAAGCCAGTGAGACCCTTGGACCAATAACCACTACCTCAGCACAGCAGCCAGATCCCGGTGTCACGCGGACGGCCTCAGCCAGAACAGGCCTCAGCAACGCCGAGCGCCAATTACTTGTGTCAGAGCAGAGACTATCCAGAGCGCAGAGACAGAGGATCCATTTAATGAGCCCAGAAATAATAGTGACCTTTCCAGCCCAAAGTCTTCCAAGTGATTACCTCATCCCATCATGTACTGGCGAAACACACTGCCACAGAGGAGCATGTTCCATGTATACAGCTGCTTCAGAAGTAACCCTTGCACTATCAGAGCCGAGCTTCAATGCTATGCTAAATGGGTTGTGCCAAGTATTAACGTTAGCCCCTATCCACAGAACTAAGTGATCGCTGGGGGGTCTGTCCCCTGTCGATCCTAGAATGGGGGTCCCATTCCCTGTCCTGATGGAGCAGCAGGCCGAGCATGCTCCCTGCCGCTCTATTCATTCTCTATGGAACTACCGGAAATAGCTGAGTGCTGTATTTGGCTATGCTACCTCCTGCATGCCCATGGAGACATGGGACACCTGTTCTCAGGATTAGTTGGGGGTGATAAGACTTAGGCCCCTTGCAGACGAGCATGAGCGGATTAGGTCCGGATGCATTGCGGATGGGTTCAGTGAAAAATGCGCGATTTCGCAAGCAAGTACATTTAGTTTTGTTTGCGATCATGTTCAGTTGTTCCGTTTTTATCGCGCGGGTGCAATGCGATTTATTGCGTTTTGCACGCACGTGATAAAAAACTGAATGTTTACAAACATCTCTTAGCAACCATCTGTGAAAATTGCATCGCATCTGCACTTGCTTGCGGATGCGATTTTCACACAGCCCCATTCACTTCTATGGGGCCAGCGTTGCGTGGAAATCTCAGATTATAGAACATGCTGCGATTTTCACGCAAAGCAATAGTGATGCGTGAAAAACACCGCTCATGTACACAGACCCATTTAAATGAATGGGTCCGGATTCCGTGCGGGCGCAATGCGTTCGCATCACGCATTTCACCCGCACGGAATACTCGCTCGTCTGCAAGAGGCCTTATACTCTGGTTGGGAATTATGCCTCTGGACGCAAGCCAGAATACTTCCATTCACAGACATCAAGCAGAGATACTGAAAATGGTTAGATATAGATGAATAAAGTATATCAGAAATGTAACACCACTAATAAATATTAAATGACATCTTTATTCAAAATACATCTGTAAAATATTACAATGATACACACGACATGATAATAATAATAATACTCAATAACAATTGGATCCCGATGTGGCAGTAGGTGGCGGAACAATAGCGGCCCAGATCACATGGTCAAGCGAACATAAGATAAGAAAGTCCACATGGGTTCAAATACATGATGAATATCAGTCGGAGGGACTGCAACCTCATGTCTCCAATACACATGCCATCAAAGTAGTCAAAATGGTTATGGGGGTGCTAAGATAAAAGCCCCCCACCACCTCATTTAATCCACATGTAGACAAGAGTCAATCCTGTATATATAAGCCACAAATGCAATAGTCAGATGGCAGGTATGTCAGAGCATTGAATACATCACAGGAGGCAATTCAAATAAATCCAGGCCGCAGTGCTATCGAACCGCCACCGCTTCCCCGACGTACGCTTCGCCCTTCAGCTTCCTCCAGGGAACAATATTGTAATATTGGGTATATTGTTTGGTGAATTATACCAGAAAGGTGCAAACAATGAATGAAGGTTTCTTTACCAACCCAGAAAAAAAAAAAAAACTTTCATTTGTCAGCTCAAATGTGTATAAATAGCCCTTTAATAGACATGTATTGTCCTATTGTTCCATTCTTGCCATGGCCTGCAGCGCCTCCACTTCTTCTGATGCAAGAGCCGCCCGGCTGCCATATTTGCCAATCATTATGATGTGGTGTAATGTAAGCACGCGACATTTACACAGCAATTAGGAGGGTGGAAGCTTTACATTTAGATCTATTCAGATCGCAGTTTTGCTGATATAGACGGCTTGTACGACGACTTCCCCCTGTGGTGGATCTGCAGAGACTATAGGAGTATGGACACTTCTTTGTATAGCGATATAAAATGGGGCGGCAGTTCTAAGATAAGGCTACTTTCACACTAGCGTTAGAAGAATCCGGAAGGCAGTTCCGTTGCCGGAACTGCCTGCCGGATCCGGAAATCCACATGCAAACGGAGATCATTTGTTTCCGGATCCGTCTGACAAATGCATTGAAATACCGGATCCGTCTCTCCGGTGTCAATCAGAAAAATGGTTCCGGTATTTATTTTTTCACATTTTTAAAAGGTCTGCACATGCGCAGACCGGGAAACCGGATCCGTTTTTCCAGAACAATTTGGTACCGGATCCGGCATTAATACATTTCAATGGCTCCGGCATTCTGGCAAGTGTTCTGGAATTTTGGCCAGTATTTTCTCCGGCCAAATACCGTAAAAGGGATGGAACGGAAGACATCCTGATGCATCCTGAACAGATTGCTTTCCATTCAGAATGCATTAGGATAAAACTGAAGCGTTTTTTTTCCGGTATTGAGCCCCTAGGACGGAACTCAATACCGGAAAACTTTAACGCTAGTGTGAAAGTACCCTAAGTGTTAGGTTCAAAGGGACACTTCCATCGGAAAGTGGTTTTATTACTCAATGACAGCTCTATTGTTTTCTTGATAGATAAAGATGTCCACAGAAGTGCTCTGCATTATTTAGTGTGATGCCCTAATGGAGTCACTCATCCCCCCTTTCCTCTCTGGTCACAGTGATGGTCTGACTGAGAAAGTCCAAACAAAGAGGGAGTTAAAGAGCCAGGACAGGATGCAAGATACGGAGCGACTTCTAAAAACTGCATCCAGTAAAACATCAATTTTTTAATACAAAAATAACAGAATTCACATATAGGCGATTTGATGGACATGTCCCTTTAAAGATGCGCCAAATTTATTAACCACCGGGTGACATTTGATAAATTTGGCACAAAGTGCGCCACTGGAAACTCAAGCAAAAATGATGAAGTCTGTTTATGCCAAGAACGTGTTGTCCTCTTCATCATGCCTGGTCTTGCCCATAATATCATGGCAACTAAAAACCTGCCCAGTGCAAGGTCAACACCGACACTTCAGTCCTGCCGTGCAGGATAAGCGGCATCATTCGGCACGCTCCCTCTGGAGAAAGTGCGCTATTGTTGTGTGGCAGATGAAACGTGCACATTTCCTTCCTCTTCACCTCCGCGTTTCCAGCAGACAGTATTTCCCATGGTCAGGGTTATTTGGGGGCACTAGAACAATAAGGAGATTCTGTTCTCTAGAAGCGGAGGAGAATCTAAGAATGTCACTACCTGCCAACATCTGACAGCTCCTATCTTGAAGATTTGGCCAGGATATTTGCGGTCACAGGCGACAGCAGTGCTTTGCTTTGAAAGGGAGTTATACTGCATTAGGATAAAAAGCGTTTTATCCACAAGTCAGAATGCTATTGTTCACAGACCATATCTGGACTGGGGTAGTGAATGGAGCCATTAAACCTCGCTGATAAGGCACATATTGTGTTTGACATAAGAGTGGTTCCTACAAAAGACTGCTGCCATCCTCATCCAGACTGGGCTTTTATTGAAGGTTTACTCCGCTAGAAGGTCCCTTACCAACCAGCAGATTATAAAGTGCAGCCCCGCTGAGACCCCCAGCAATGGGAGGGGAAATCTTGTAGTACATCTGCTGCCCATACACATTCAACAGCTTCGATGACTCCTGAATTCCCTCCTCCATACACATACATGTCTGGCTCGGCCGAATGTGTATTCTATGGGGAGAGTAGAGAATGCCGCTGCACTACTGGCACCGACTTGTCTCCCAGGAGAACCAAAGAATCAGGTGAAAATACCCCCCCCCCCCCTCTTCCAAACATAATCTGTTGGGGAAGAGTCGGGAGCTCCCCACACACATTAGGGTGTCAGCCCAACCTGCCGTTCTCGACGGCTTCGGCTAACAAAAGACCATCATGTATGGCCAGCTTGAGTGTTTAATTTCCCTGCAGCACCACCACAGGTCACATGAGGCATTACACCCTGGCTATTGAAATCAGTCGGTTGTCTTTGCAATGCAGGACAGGACAGGTCCTTCAGCCATAGAGGCTCAGAAGGATGGGAAACCAATCCCAAAAAGCGGCGGCAGAATTTATCTAAGAATGGGTCTATAAAGTCCTCTCCTCATATTTCTGTTGTAGTAACTACTAGCATCCCCCATGTAATAACAATTCTAGAACATCTATTATTTTGACTGCCATTCCTTTTTTATTCCAGCTAGAAGTTATAAATTAATTCCTAGCGGTTTGCAACTAAGGTCCAGATGGGTGTTACCCACACTGGCAGCACTGATTGGATAGTGTCAGACTCTGCAGGGACACCCCCCCCAACTGGAACTGCATTCTAAAGTGCTAGTAATCAATTCATATTTTCTAGCAGGAGTAAACGACATGTCGGGAGAGGTGACCGGTAGATGTGAGGCTACTGGGAAAGTTATATGAAAGGAGTCTTCATTATATCTGTGGAGTTATTAATAGAATGATAATAAGACATAACTGGTTCAATTACTATTCACTGGGCACAAGTTCCGTATAATAACCATCCACAGAGTAAAGATTTCCCCCCATAGTGATGGAGCAGATTTCCACCGACCAGAACAATTGCTTTGTTATCACAGATGTGCTGGTTAATAGAGAAGAGACTCAGAACCTTAGTGCATGTGAATGAAACAGAGTATCCTTTGTGAGCGAGTAAATATCTCTGCGGTCTCATGTGAATATTTGACACAGCAATTCCACCCTTGGTAAAGTTATGTGTACACGGATATAACCGGTACTGTAGACTTGTCGCGATGGGAACGGCGTGAAGGACTCCTTTTATCCTCCACTTGTCGCAGTGCAAAATAGCATGTTATGGCTACTGGACGGATGGGACAAAATTGCGGATGCATGAAAACAGCATTTACATATTATTTATGATAAATTATTATTATTATCAAAGGAGATGCCTGAGAGTTTAATATTGATCAATATCAGATCGTCTGGCGTTGGGCTGCCGGCACCCCAACCGAGGCCTCCTCGGGGCTTGCACAGCGCAGTCCACTGGATAGCGGCTATGATGATATTGCAGCTCAGTCCTAGCTGCGCCTAGGTCATGTGACCAAGGACGGTGCCGTCACAGGACCAGGAAGAGGCCACAGCGCTCAGCCAAGCACCGCGGCCTCTTCAAACAACAGTGGGGGTGCTGGGAGTCAGACCCCCACCAATCAGATATTGATGGCCTATCCTGTGTCAAGAACCCCAAAAAGCCACATGCAGATGGGTGTCTAGTCTGGTTTTTATGATTTTCTTCTTTCTGGAAAGGAAGTAATTAGCATATTTTTTCTTTTTACCCATGGTGCAAAGTCTGTAAGTAAGACTCAATACACCTGCTAGGTCTCCTAGCGAACGAGTACACCCCCTAAAGATGTATCCGATGCAGTTTAGGCTACTTTCACACTTGCGATTTTGCTGGATCCGGCAGAGATCATCAAAAAACGCTTCCGTTACTGATAATACAACCGTCTGCATCCGTTATAACCGAATCCGGTTGTATTATCTTTAACATTGCCAAGACGGATCCTTCATGAACTCCACTAAAAGTCAATGGGGGACGGGTCCGTTTTCTATTGTGTCTGCATCTTGGGTCATGCGCGTTTTGCATCGGGGGTCATGCCTGATCCATTTTGCTCCGCATCCCAGGAGGGAAAGAAAACTGCAGCTTGCTGTGGTTTGCTCTCCGGTATGGGAAGGCAACCAAACGGAACGGAATGCTTTTTGGAGCATTCCGTAGGTGTTCAGTTACGTTTTGTGCCCCATTGACAATGAATGGGGACAAAACGGAAGAGCTATTCTCCTTTTCCGGTATTCAGACCCTATGACGGATCTCAATACCGGAAAATGTAAACGCTAGTGTGCAAGTAACCTTAGAAAATAAAACCTAAACTCTGATTGGTTGCTAGTGGTCACAAGGCCATTTATTTTATTTTTTAAAATACGTTTAGCAAGTACAAGGTCTTGTCTGAATTGGCCTTGCTTAGATAATAAATCTGTGAGCAGTACCAAAAAGTGCTGCTGGGGACACATGGTGCCTATCTGCCATTAGTGCGAGTTTCAGTGATACTGCCCCTTTGACCTCGGCACAGACACAGAAGGAGGCGACATATTGCAAGAACACAGACCTTCAAGATCTCTCAGCGAAATTAACATGATACTGAGGATCACTTTACACGTCCTGCATCTTCCCCTGATGTCTTCACTCTGGGGAGGCTGAACTTGAGCCGCGCATCCTCCTTGAATTAACAGGATGCAGAAGTAACACCAAATATAGATACGATATACCAGTTACCGGACTGTAACATTATATACCGCAAATTTAATAAAAATCGAATGATAATAACTGCTATTTGTGTGTATAATTAAAAAAAAAAAAAAGCCCCGTAATGTCCTTTGTTTGAGCATAGGCTTTCGGAACAAAGCCTAGGTCTGCTTCCTCACACCTACTCCGAGCAGACAGATGTCAGCACAGCTACACCATCTGTTGCTAGGCAGAACCCGTTCATGGCCAGGAACTGCAACCTATGCAAACCTAACCAGGAGGCAGCCATTAGCATACCTTGGGAGTTTGTTGTTCTGCAATTAACCTGGATCTTTTCCATCGATGCTGGGTTCACGCAGGGGTTTAGGATAGTCCCAAGTTTTAGTGCAATAAGTACGTGAGGTTTTTGGTAAAGTACACTGGCTTTTAATTCCACAAAAAAAAAAAACAACGCCCACAAGAAGGCCTTCTGCACACAAACGTGTGCTCCCCGTGGACGTGATGCACGAACACCGACCGTGGGCCAGCCGAAGCGGATCGTAGACCTATGCACTTTAATGGGTCCACAATCCGGCCGTTCCGCAAAAAGATAGGACATGTCCTATCTTTTTGCGGAACGGAAGTACGGGACGAAACCCCAACAAGACCTACAAGATCCACCAACCAGGGCTGTCATACTCTAGTATATTTTCAATATCTGCGAAGGCATGAGTTACTGGAGACACCGCCATTCCCCTGCATATGTCATCATTGCTCGGCGTCAATGGATGCTTTCACACATCTATCCTCCCTTGTTTATAAGATACAACAAAGACCGTGAATGCTGAATAAACCAAAAATAAGACGGCAATGAACAAGACAGGAAGACTACTAAGGTTATGGGGAGTTTGGAATTGAGGAACTATGAAGTCCTCAGCCAAAAGACTGAGGAACAGCATTGTCCTCGCGAGACTGCAGACAATGTCAGGGAGAACATGAAATCCCCTTGGTTTCTTCTCAGTAGATATTCAGAAGCATAACGTGCATCCATGTGTATCGCTGTCAAGTTCCTTGGCGATATCGGGGCAGGTACAAGCAGGCCTCCTCTATGCTCCTCACGCTTTCATTCAACACTTGAGGCTTCCACAAGACAGGGCCTGCTCCCCACACTTGGTGCATACAGCCAGAGAATAGAGGAGGAGGGCTTGAGAGATGTGCCGTGTGGGATTAATATAAATCAGGGCCAGGCAGTTCTCCCCATAGGCCAGGGCGTCATTTTCAGAAGCTACGGCTTGAAGGCTGTGGCTTGTTATCTAAACATTGTGTTCCTCACTCCCTAACCTGCTCTAAAGAAATGGTTTCTTTCTAGTAAAATATCTCCTTTGTGTTTCCCTGAGGTGACCCTATATGTTAAATTATAGCAAGAATTTACACTACCATGAATAACCAGAACCAAAAATTAGCCCATACTTTACCTTTCGGGCAGAAAATTCTCCATCAACAAAACGGATTAGGAAAAAAAAAAAGCTTCCACGTTCAACGAGAGACCCTTGCAGAGCTGAATGTGGCCAGCTTCTTTCTCTGGTGGTTCTCATGTGCTCACAGGATATCTGACCAAGGTTATCGCAGTCACGTGATAACCGTAGACACATGGCCCACGAGAATTAGCTTGTGTGCCATGATGTATGACCAAATTTTCAACCTAAAACCCAATTCGGTAGAGAACAAAGGGTTATAAGGATGGTCATCCAGCTTTCCTAGACCCCTCAAGAGGCCAACGATGCGGCACTGCGTAAGTAGGCATATTTTTTTTGTAGCTTCATCATATTTGGTAGAGGTGTTCACATCAATCTGAAATACACCCCCCCCCCCCCCCCAGTAGTCAAGTGTGAACAGACACAAGAGTGTGTGCTGAACCAGCAGAATATAATACTCCCACCCTGATGCACAATCTTAGACAACTGTGCGGAAATGCATTAATCAGACTGACAAGTGTGTAGAAAGAGCCTACGGGTGAGCTGGGGGCATTAGTGCCCACGTGTGCAGGGAGCAATATGAGTAGCAGCTGCTAAATAAGCTTCCCCCCCTCCCTTCCATGTATATATCCAACTCCTCCCCGCGTCAGTCACCGCGCCGCAGCCATTGTGTGTCAGCCAAGTGGCACTTAATGAAGTCAGGGATTGAGAGGGGATGTTCATCAGGCCCTAGACAAAGGTGGGGGAGGGTATTCAATAAATGGTTAGGCAGCTCTTATGCTCAGCCCTCTGCTTATCCAGAGAACACCTCATTATTATTAAGCCTTGCTCAAATGGTGGAATTTCTCAAGGGCCAAAACGCCCCCCCCTCACGTGTGTAACGTGCAGTCGTAAGAAAATTATAAAATCGTAAAAGGAAAGTATTTTCAATACTAAAAGAACAAAAAAACAATATAATATATTAAAAAAACAAAAAAGAAAGAAAAGGATTGTGGCCTCACGCTGTGGCTTGTTTTGGAAATGTACGGCATGACCTAATAGATTTGATGCATGCAATTAAAGACTTAGGGCTTAGGACCTCTTAATTAGCAAAATTCAGCAGTTTCGTCATCATGCAACCCCAGCACAACCAGGATCAATTATCTCTGCATTTCTATGGGACAAGATCTTGCAAATCTCTTCCTGTAGCTCGTTTTAACTTGAAAATAATGACCATAAGACACCAGATTGGCCTATAGCATTGCGCAAAATAAAAAGGGCGTCTTCATAACTATACAACTTAAAGGGGTTGTCCGGGTTCAGAGCAGAACCCGGACATAACCCCATCTTCACCTCTCCGGCCCCCCTGGATTGCGCAGGGCAAGGGCTTCTTTATGTTTTCACACTTTTAGGGTCTATTCACACGTTCGCAACTGTTTTGTGGTCCGGTTCTGCGGACAAGAATAGGACATGTTCTATTTAATTGCGGGGCCGCGGAACGGAAGTGCGGATGCGGACAGCACACAGTGTGCTGTCCACATCTTTTGCAGCTCCTATTAAAATTTTGCGGAACGGGTGCGGACGCATTTTGCAGACGTGTGAATGGACCCTTAGGCGGAGGCTTCCGCCTAGCAATATTCTCGGTGACACCACCGGCTCTGATGGGCGGGCTTTAGCTATGCCCTATACGTTTTACAGGCTAGGGCTACGTTAAAGCCCGCCCATTAGTGCCGGTGACGTCCCCGGGCTCACAGCTGGTGCAGAAGCCCCTATGGAGAGCCCGGTACGTCACCAGATCTCCAAAAAATGCCTTTGTCCTGTGCGATTCAGCGCAGGGCAAGGGAGAGCATCGGAGCATGAAGTGCCTGGGTGAAAATGGGGATATGTCCGGGTTCTGCTCTGAATCCGGACAACCCCTTTATGCTCAAGGAAAGGCCAGCTAGCTACAGAGGAACAATACACATTACTTGTGCACCTCTTATACAAGACACAGCTGTGTACACCAAGCCTGTATGGCGGAGTATGGAGCCTCATGGCGTACAGAATCCAATGGAGCACGCCAAAGTTTAAAAGGCCACATGACAATGGAGCCATAATAAATGTATAATAATCAACCTCCACTTCATCTCTGATCAGGTTCTGTCTACATCTTCTAAGGCCGTATTCACACTAGCACCGGGGGTTCTGTCAGGCTGTCTGAAACGCTCTTTATGCTATCCAAATTATTGGAAAGCTGACCAATGTCAATGGGATACTCAGGGTACCTGCACACTTGCGGTTTTCCCATGCAGAGTTTCGTATGGAAAAACTGCAACATAATACAGACAGTACAGACAAAGTATATGTTTGACCTGGGGATATTGACCTGCCGTGCAGATTTAGAATTTCACAGCAAGACATGCAGTTCGGAAACCAACCAAAATCTGCATGGAATTTCTATTTTGAAAGCCGTACGTGTACCCTTAGGGAGAATCCATCCCAACGATAACGAAAGCCATGATGCTAGTTTGAATAGTCTTAAGTGTTATAAGGGTTGTCCAGGATTAAGTGGCTGGATTCTTCCAGAAATAGCACCACACCCGGCCATGGGCAGTGTCTGGTATTGCAGTTCGGCTCCACTGAAGTGAATGAGGCCGAGCTGCAATACCGCACACAACCTGTGGACAGGGGTGGTCTTGTTTTTGGAAGAAAGCAGTCATATTTTTCAGATTTTCCGGACAACCCCTTTAAAGGGCAACCTGATTTATTATTAATGGTATATTCCCAGCTATGGAGAGCCTCTAATGTCAGAGGACAACGGTTCACCGTTGTGAGATTGTCTGTTCATGTCAGAATCAACCGTCGGAAATCTTGTATCTCGTGGATCCCAAATACACAGCTTTATGTGGGACAGAGACCCATACACATTAGACAGCTGCCGACTGAACTCATGGCTTGGCCGAGCATGCATGTATTCTCACTGTGGAGAGAGAGGAGTAGGCCACTGCCAGACTTCAATATATTTACCAAGGATGTACAAGCTTCTTAATATGAATTTATCCCTGGACAGACAGATTTATCATTATGAGCGATTATCCCTCCCGCCCCACCAGCCGAGAAAAGGATAATTAAAACATTAAGGCCTCATGCACACAAACGTATTTTCATTCCGTGTCCATACGCATTCCGTTTCCTTATTTCCGTTCTGCAAAAAAATAGAACATGTCCTATTATTCTCCGCATTACGGACAAGTATAGGACTGTTCTATCAGGGGCTAGCTGTTCCGTTCTGCAAAATACGGAATGCACATGGACGTCATCCGTATTTTTTGTGGATCCGTTTTTGCGGACCGCAAAATACATACGGTCGTGTGCATGAGGCCTAAGAACCAGAGAGTTTCGGCTTCACTTTCGTAGAGGTTGCGTGTGCCCGGACGGTGGGAGCGGGTTCTTCTGAGAACACGGAGCAGGACGCTTGTGGATGAACTCGCTGGTGATATCTGCAAATATTTGCACGGGTTGAACGGTTTCACATAACTTAAACAGAACAAGGAATAATTTCAAGAAGAAGAGCGCTTTGAAGAGCTGCTTGACCTTTGATGAATCGACACAAATATGGAACCGCTTAAACAACAATTCCTCACCACTAGAATATGGCCCAGTTCACAAGTTCCTAATTTGATGAGGTATTTGGTGCAGATTCCACACCAAAGGAACTTGTAAGGGTAGGTTCATACCTGCAGAAACCAACTGCAGTAGTCTGTCTCGGCAGAGGAGTTTACCGTATCCGGCATAGCCTCATACCTCTCTGGCATAAATGCTGCCTTTCAGCCACAGACACATACTGCCGGAACAGACTACTCAAGTTCGTTGCCGCAGATGTGAACCTACCCTAACCTGCGGATTTAGCCTGGAGAGACCGCAGATATTCCCTACATGGATTAGACCCACTGGGGGTCATTTAAGACATTTTTTATGTCGGTTTTAGTTCCCCCTTGCTCTGCCGTAAAAGTTGGCAAATTTATGATGAGGTGTGCACTTCGTCCTAAATTAGGCGCATCTACGGCAGCCTGTCCGCAAAGTGTAAAGTAGTTTTTCGCTAACATTTACGCCTGTTTCCAGGCGTAAATGTGAGTAAATTTGATGGGGCCAGGGGCTATGTGACCCCCAATACACCCCAAGCACAGCGTAAAACCGGGCAAGCAACAAAATATCGCCCTGCTGGGACTTGTGTCTATTTTTCTGAGTAAAAAAGTCGCCAGTCCCTTGATAAACGACCCATATAAGATGTTGGTCCGCCAGAATAAATACTGCACAATCCTGGTAGAAAGCCATGGGTCAGCCAAAGGCAAATCTGTGACATGCGAGTACAACCTTAAAGGGGTTGTCCAACCTTAAGAACTTATCTATCCACATGATAAGCATCTAACTGGTGGCGGTCCGACTGCTGGGACAACGCCCGGCCTCTCCATTTATCTACCTGGGACTGCCAGAGCTAGTAGAGCGCTGTACCCGGCTCCATCATGACTCCACTCACTCCGATACCTCATTTTCTTCACCAGTGACATGGCAGATTTGGTGCAGAAATTTGCATTTTATGCATCTGAATTGGCAGCATTTAGACAAATGTGACAGTTGCAGAAATTTCACCGCCAAATCTGCCACATGTGAATATACCCTAGCCTAGAACTTCCACAGCTCCCCCATCAGTCAAGGGCAGCCCGTGACCACTGATGGATTTGCAGGGTGACGCTGCGGCATGTACAATAGGAAATTGCTATTTTATGCCAAACAGATTTCAAATATATATGTCTGTAGGTTCACCAAAGGGTTAATTTATACAACCTGCATTTAGATAAAGAGGTGGCCGGCTCACCGGCAACTACATATTCATCATCTCTGTACTCTGCCTTATTAATAATCCCATGTGGAGTGAAGAATGTCAGGCATCCGTCTCTGAAAGGACCGGCGCTCAGGTTTTAGATGAGGAATCCTGGGTCATTAGTGGTCGGCGCCCCGTTACATCCAACAGCGTCCATCTAATTTAGCTCTGACCACTCGTGGTTACAAGTGGCTACCAAGTGAATGCCTCAAAAGGAGCCAAAACATTTCAGGGGTGTCTATAGGTCCAGCTTGGGGGTGTAGGACTGGACTTGGAGGCTGGCATTCTGAATGGGACTATTGTCTGGCATCGGTGATTGCAGTTGAAGGTTGAGGGCTGAGAATGGAAGGGGTCATACCTGACCATCTACAACCAAATCTCCCATGTGAATAAGGAGGCCTTCACACACTGCGGATTTTGTTGCAGAAATTTCTGTGACTGAAAATCAGTTCCATTCATTTGAACGGGGCGGCAAACACAGCCCCATTCTGGGGAGCTGAACTGATGTTTACTTGCGGAAGTTTCTGCAACAAAATCTACGGAGTGTGAAGGTGTCCTAAGTAGTGTTGAGCGAACTTAGAACGGAATTTAGAATCCATAACGGGATACTTCGATAACCCGACGCCGAACTTAAAACACAAGTTCACTCAACACTAGTCCTAAGGAATTGGGCATGGTGAAATGAAACATACCCGTTCCGTCTTTCCCCAGATATCTGCCATCCTGGGCAAGTCAGAACACCCCCCTACATGTCAGATGGTCGCCCAGTCCCAACAAAATCACCGGGTTTGTCTGACATGTATCTAAAGGGTACGAGAACCTTAGGTTTCTAGCAGGGAGGGGGGTGGCGATCACTTCTTTACAAACATTCATCCACATAGACAGACAAAAATACAAAAATCCCCTCCGTCCCCCTGAGCATATATGGACGTATGTCACCACTGCAGCCATGACTCTTCACCCTCAGAGCTCAGGGACTAGAAAATACACTTAGGCCTCTTGCACACGAACGTGTGCTGGACGAGCCCGTGCTGCGGTCCGCAATGCATGGGCACCGACCGTGGGCAAGCCGCATGAAGATCGCGACCCAATTCACTTGAATGGGGCCCGCGATCCGTCCAGTTCCGCAAAAAGATAGGCTAAGTTCTATCTTTTTGCGGAATGGAAGCACGGAACGGAACCCCATGAAAGCACTCCGTAGTGCTTCCGTTCCGCACCGCATCTCCAGATTTGCGTCCTGTGTATTGCGGGCCGCAATACGGCCATGGGGGACACGAGGTCGTGTGAAAGAGGCCTTAAGAGAACTGCTGGCTCAATGGCTATCCTGCCCAACTCCCCCAGGACTGACAGAGCATTTAGATTTATTCCCATAGGTGTAGAGTGATAAGTGGCTGCCGGACATCTCTGGTGGTGCTTATCTCTAGTAGAAACAAAGGATCCAGTTTAAAGAGGAGCCGTCACCTCTCCTGACAGGTCTGTTTCAGTAACTACTTGCATTCCCCATATAATAAGAATTCGGGAAAAAGTATTTTTATGACTTTATGTCATACCAACCCTTTATTATTACTGCTAGAAGTTATGAATTAATTGCCAACAGTCTGTAATGAAGGTTCAACTGGGTTTTACCAGTTTGGGAAGGGGGGGGGGGGGGGGGGAAGGGGGTCCCTGCACAGTCTGACAATATTCAATCAGTCAGAATATGCAGAGACAAACCCCCAACTGGTAACACCCATCTGGACCTTCATTACAGACTGTTGGCAATTCATTCATAACTTCTAGCAGTAATAATAAAGGATTGCTACGACAAAGTCATAAAAATACTTTTTCCCAAATTGTTATTACATGGGGAATGCAAATCGTTGCTTAAAGAGACATGTCAGGAGAGGGGACGGGTCCTCTTAGAAGATTACTGACAGGTCCGGCCACAAATCTCATGTCCATGCACTATATAGTAAACGCTACATATAATCCATAGCCTGATGTTTTTGGCACAGAAAGAGGACGGCATTCACCTACTGTACTGTAAGGGTATCTGCACACGGGTGCAGGTCTACCTGCAGAAGATCTACACGACTTTCCGCAATTTCTAACAGCGTCTTTTGGAGCGGATTAGGATGCGGTTTTGCCGCAGATCTCGCCCTTCATTGAAAAAGTGTGAAATCCGCAGCTAAAACCTCAAACATAATTGACATGCAGCAGATTTGGAAATCCGCCCCGTGGGTCCATCCGCACAGAAAAAAAATCCACTAAGTTTACATGAGATTTTTGGAATCACATACACTTTGATGGTACTGCACTACGCTGTGGGTTTTTTCGCATGGGAATCCACGTGGAAAAAATGCATTTATTTGCAACGTGTGCAGGTGGCCTTAGGGTACAATCTGAAGCCACAGGTTAGTACGTGCAGATTTTGGCGGTTCCCCTACAAGGCACCACACGTTTCGTCTCTGGTTAATACGTGCAGATTTCAGTGGTTCCCCTACAAGGCACCACGCGTTTCATCTCTGGTTAATACGTGCAGATTTCGGCGGTTCCCCTACAAGGCACCACGCGTTTCGTCTCTGGTTAATACGTGCAGATTTCGGCGGTTTCCCTACAAGGCACCACGCGTTTCGTCTCTGGTTAATACGTGCAGATTTCGGCGGTTTCCCTACAAGGCACCACGCGTTTCGTCTCTGGTTAATACGTGCAGATTTCAGCGGTTCCCCTACAAGGCACCACGCGTTTCGTCTCTGGTTAATACGTGCAGATTTCAGCGGTTCCCCTACAAGGCACCACACGTTTTGTCTCTGGTCGCCATCATTGGAATTTACTATGTGAAGATGTCATTGATTTTTTTTTTCCTTGCATCAAAAGGAAAGAGAATTGATGTCAAATGTTCTACTGTCATTAGACGGTTTCTGAAAAGACTCATTTCCTCATATTAAAGGATTACATGGGGTAACTACTTCCCAGAGCCAAAGTAAAGCAGGAAAGTGCTCTCCTCCTCCCTAATGAGGTGTATGTCTGGGGGGCATTCGGGTGGATCCCGGCCATTAGAGGAGACGATTGTGGCGTTACTCACTCATAACGTACCTGTAACTCCACAAGATCAATGCACTGGCGGGTCACCATCCCTCGCGACGTACACACCTTGTAAATCCTGCCACTAATGAATGGCTGCTTACAACAGGGGTACATACCTCCCAGACTGACCTCTGCTATATCCTAGTAAAAACTGACAGACCAGCAGGTGACGCGACTGCTAAAGACGTCAGAGCTACGTAAACCTTTCTTCCCTGGTCCAAAGGCACATTACATAACTATGACGCAGCGCAGGCATCTAGGTCAGCTCGAAAAGTTATGAGGACAAGACAGGCGCCATGATCGGGAATTACATAACAGTATCATACCCATTAACTCAGGAAATGCTGCTGCCAATACAGAAGAATAAGGCGAATTAAAGGGGTACTCCACTTATAGGGTTAAATGACATGAATGGCTGCCAGATAGGTTAAGATTTATGGTACAAGTTGTACCCATGTCACTGCTCGATAGAGGCACAACTTGTACCATAAATACTTTTGGAGCCCATTTTAATGGCTTTGGTCAATGACCAAGCAGTGAGGAGTGATCACATTTACCCGATCACCCACCAACCATTAGTCATTGACTCTCCCAACTTTCCATGCCAAGAGCACACGACAAACAAGGTTCACCCAATCTATACTAATACTCGCCCTCGTGATATCATGTAAGCGGAGCGGAATGACAAGAGCTTGCAATCAAAGCCGATTAGGAAAAATGAATAAGAGGAATCCCACTGGCTGCAGGGTAGGAGAGCACCCGGGGGATAGCTCTGGTACCACACATTTTGGCAGTTCTACAAGCAGCAGAAGAGCCGAGGAGACTGGAAGAGGAAGCAGGAACGTGAACAAAGGATCAAGGTGAAGGGAGCAGGAGCACCTTGTTCTGCGCATTGATGTGCGTTTCCCATGCTCACATCACAACACATGGCCCTTCCAGAAGCCTTGTGTTTGGTGACAACCAGCAACAATGTCACACAATGAACTTCCTGTGGCTCCATTGACATTCACATCCCCTGACTACAGCCCAGGAAGAGTTTACTTGAAAATATTTCCATACAAAACCGGCAGGTGGAAATCTGCCCACAGACATGATCATCGACTACGGTGAGAAAGACATTGGGTTTATGGTCGAGTCCTCTACTGGACGGAAGTTTTCTTGGTCATTACTGGTTATAATGCTACTATGCTAGAGTTAGAACTAGGGCACAAGAAGGATGCAAGCAATGCACAAGAAGGATGCAAGCAATGCACAAGAAGGATGCAAGCAATGCACAAGAAGGATGCAAGCAATGCACAAGAAGGATGCAAGCAATGCACGAGAAAGAAGGATATAAGCAATGCACAAGGAGGATATAAGCAATGCACAAGGAGGATATAAGCAATGCACAAGAAGGATATAAGCAATGCACAAGAAGGATATAAGCAATGCACAAGAAGGATATAAGCAATGCACAAGAAAAATATAAGCAATGCACAAGAAAAATATAAGCAATGCACAAGAAAGATATAAGCAATGCACAAGAAGGATATAAGCAATGCACAAGAAGGATATAAGCAATGCACAAGAAGGATATAAGCAATGCACAAGAAGGATATAAGCAATGCACAAGAAGGATATTACCAGTGGAAAGAACAATCCCCTGCATGAAAATCACCACTCCTATCTTTTCAAATATCCGGGTCTTCATCCCAAGCACACAGAACATTTCCATAAAAACTGAAATAAATCCAGTATTTTTGAGCCTTTCTATGAATTTCCATGAAGATTTGCATTCTGCTGGATGCAACAATTCCCCTTGTCAGGGTTCATTACTGGTTGCGCTGGATGGAGGGTTCCATTGGTCGGACCCTGTAAGGCTGAGGCTCTACGGCGCTGCCTCGTGGCATCATGGGGCGGCAGCGCTGCCACAAGTTGCAACAAATCTAGAATCAGGTGTTGGATTTTTTTCGTGGCCATTTACGTGTCGTGCTGGAACCCTGTCCTGTTCCAGGCTGCGCTGCTACATAGTGACAAAAAGTCGCCGTGTAGCCCCAGCCTTAAAGGCAGACAAGATGCAAGAACGTATGATTTACGTTGCGGTCTACGATGGCAAAGTCGCATTTGATTTGCAGCCTACGGCCAAAAAAAGTCAGGTTTGGATATTTGGTGACAGTTGTGTCACAGTTAGTCGCAGCACGACAACAACCTTCATGTCACATAAGCAAAGTTGTCGCAAAGTGTCGCCTTGGCAGCACCATGCCTGTAACATTGGGTGGGCATAATAAGGGGCAGGCTGGCATGGACCCAGTGAAAGGCTCATTCTGCACCTCCCCCTCCTGCTTACCTGAGGAACTCCTGCAGGCAGGTGTCACAGAAGCGGTGCCCACAGGTGGACACCTGCACCGGCTCCCTCATAGCCTTGCCACATAGTGGGCACTGGAACTTGCGCCTGAGCTTCTCCAGGAACTTGTAGTCATAGCCTGGCATCTTGGATCAGCAGGAGCACGACGATCAGAGGAGGGGAGGGAGGCGGCTGGCACGTCCAAGGTCGCCTGTGTCACTGGCCGGCTGCCCTACACCTGGGGGCATCTAGAAAGTAGAGGTCCCCTCCAAGAGTAGAGCGCAGGGTATCCAAGCAGCAGCAGAGCGGGGGCAGGACCGGGTGCTCTCCCCCAGACACGGCTCTCCTTCCAGCTGTCTCTCCAGCTCTGTCTGCTCCAGCTCAGCTGCTCAAGGTACATCCAGCCCTGCCTGCCGCCCCTCCTCCGCCCGGCTGCAGGGAGGAGACTCAGCCCGGCGCTCTACCCGCCGCCCGCCAGGTGGCGCTGCAGCACACCACCACAGCCGTACACTACTACTGCTGTTACTACACCCATCCTCCCATCTGTGGCATCTTGCTGCAGTCAGTGCAGACCTCCAGGCTCCCTCTTTTAGTATTCATGTAAATTAGAAACTATTCAAGGTACAAAAGGTGCAAGGACATGTTCACACACGTCAGTTTTGTCGCAGAAATTAGGCTACTTTCACACTAGCATTAATATTTTCCGGCATTGGGATCCGTCATAGGGTCTCAATACCGGAAAAAAATGCTTCCGTTTTGTCCCCATTCATTGTCAATGGAGGCAAAACGTAACTGAACAGAACGGAATGCTCCAAAATGCATTCCATTCCGTTCTCGTACCGGAGAGCGGTTTGCAGCATGCTGCGGTTTGCTTTCCGTCCTGGGATGCAGAGCAAGACGGATCTGTCATGACCCACAATGCAGGTCAACGGGGACGGATCCGTTTTCTCTGACACAATAGAAAACGGATCCGTCCCCATTGACTATCAATGGAGTTCATGACGGATCCGTCTTGGCTATGTTACAGATAATACAACCGGATCCGTCCATAACGGATGCAGATGGTTGTATGATCAGTAACGGAAGCGTTTTTGCTGAACCCTGCCAGATCCAGTACAAACGCTAGTGTGAAAGTAGCCTTACTAGGAATGAAAAATCCACAACTTCCATGTGAATCAGTGGCGGATCAAGAGCCTGGTCTCGGGAGGGGCACTTCCAGATTATTTTCTGTCCACCGCCACAAAATAATGGTGCTTATAGAACAGACTACACAGTGTAGAGGTATACTGTATATTGTGTGGCACAGTGTAGAGGTATACTGTATATTGTGTGGCACAGTGTAGAGGTGTACTGTATATTGTGTGGCACAGTGTAGAGGTATACTGTATATTGTGTGGCACAGTGTAGCGGTATACTGTATATTGTGTGGCACAGTGTAGAGGTATACTGTATATTGTGGTGCACAGTGTAGAGGTATACTGTATATTGTGGTGCACAGTGTAGAGGTATACTGTATATTGTGGTGCACAGTGTAGAGGTATACTGTATATTGTGGGGCACAGTGTAGAGGTATACTGTATATTGTTTTATCCTAATGAGAAAGATTTCAGAATAAGGATTTGGAGAAGGGGCAGAGGGATAGCAGAGCAGGGAGAGGCTGGTGCTGCTACTAGGGGGTCATACCATGGGAGAGTAATAAAGCCCACCATAATGCCCCCCCCCCCCCCCAATAGAAATAATTCTCCTTATAATGTGACAGTGCAAAAAATACCCCCTTGTAATGCCCCCAGTTGAGCTTATGTCCCCATAATGTGCCAGTATAAAATACCCCTATATAGTGCCCCCATAGTGCTCCTCTCCCTCTTCCTCCTAGTGCCCCCATAATGTAACAGTATAAAATGCCCCATATATAGTGCCCCAGTAGATGCCCTCAGTGTCCCCCATAATTTGCAAGTATAAAATACCCCTTCTTAGTGCCACCCGTAGATGACCCTATAGTACTCCTCTCCCCCCTTCCCCATAGTACCCTCCATAATGTGTCCCAGTATAAAATGCTAGTGTACAGAGCCCCCCATATAAAATATCCCTTCTTTGTGGCCTCAGTAGATGCCCCTATAGTGCCCACCAATAATGTGCCAGTAAGAAATGCCCCCATAGTGCCACCCAATAATGTGCCAGTAAAAAGTGCCCCTAATAATGTGCCAATAATAAGTGCCCCCAATAATTTGCCAGTAATAAGTGCCCCCATAGATGCCCCTCAATAATGTGCCAGTAAAATGTGCCCCCCAATCATGTGCCAGTAAGATGTGCCACCATAGATGCCCCCCAATCATGTGCCAGTAACAAGAGCCCCCCCCCCCATCATGTGCCAGTAAAATTATTGTACATATTAAAAAAAAAAAAAAAAACACCGTTCTACTTACCTCCATGTAAGCGATGCGATGCAGACCTCTTCTTCCGGCCTGTGTCCCGCGCTGTACGGCTCAGGCGGCGCGATGACGTCATCGCGCCACCTGTACCGGCCTCTGATAGCCTGCCGGCCTAGTGACGGCAGGCTATCAGAGGAACAGGGAAGGGACACGCCTCTCCCTCCCCTGCCGCAACAACACAGCCATCTGTATCGCTGTCCTGAGAACGGCAATACAGATGACTATGGAGATGAGCGCTTGCCCCGTTGCCTCCCCCCCTGGATCTGACAGTGATGTGAATAGGGGTTCCTTCTGCAGCATGGATTTCAGCAGGCCCCAGAACTGCTAATCAATTAAATAAAATCCAGACTGTCTGATTTCCTCCTCAAGAGAGAATACCTGATGGCAGGGCCATCTTTAATATTGATTGGACCCTGGCCAAGAATTTACTTGGGCCCCCTGGATCCTGCCTTCCCACACCCTAACATGCAATCACGCTCTCCAGTTCAGGAAGGGGACCAGGGCTCGGCTCACCCTAGCGTTGCAGTACCTCCACGTGACGTCACGGCGTGCGGCGTACGCAAAGGGCAGGGGAGGTCGAGAGGAGGAGCAAGCAAGTACCGTATTTTTCGTCCTATAAGACGCACCAGTCACCTAGGTTTTAGAGGGGAAGAATAAGAAAAAAAAATTTTTCATTACACCTCAGGTCAGACCACCAATCAGACCCCCAATGTTAATCAGACCTCAGCTGACAGCCCTAATAAGATCCCCAATGTTAATAAGACCCCAATAAGACCTCAGATCAGACCCCTAATCAGACCTCAGATAAGAGCCCCATGCCTTTCATCAGCCCCCAGTAGCCTTATAGCAGCCCCCAGTAGCCTTATAGCAGCCCCCAGTAGCCTCATAGTGCAGCGTCCCACATATGTGTGTAAATGGGACACTTCAAACATCTTAATGTATACACATGTGTTTATTTGCATTTTTATGGCATTCTCTATTATCTGGCTGGCAATTTCATTTACATCCATTCGCCTCTAGGTGGTGCTGGCACCATGTAATATATATAGTGGGGTGTGTCTAGCTTAGAGCAGAGTAGAGTAGACTGTAGAGAAGGAAGTAGTTGGTGAGAGGAGGAGAAGCAAGTTCATGGAGGAGAGAGACAAGCTAAAGTCACCATGCAGCTGTGTTCCTTTCCTCTGGGCCCTGATCAAGCCTGGAGAAGATAACTATAGAAACCAAGCACCAGACAGTAAGTCTATACACCAAGATGCAGAGAGCCTAGCGAGGGTAACAGCTAACTATGGCTTATGGACCTCATCAGCACAAGTGACCAGGAGTAGCTTTCCGAGTGCCTGGACACAAATGGACAGTTAGTGCGCAGAATTGTCTTTATCACTAACTAAACCTTCTGGGTAGTAGTGAAAACCAAAACCCTTTCTAGAAGAGTTTCCTGCCAAAGAATGAAGCAGATGTGTTGGCCTGCCGTGAGGGGAACGCCCTTATAGGATAACTCCTAAATAAATAGATAATAGCATCTTTAGTGCCAGAGTGTTATAAAGAGTGAATTTAGGCTTACCACCAGGATCCTTGCCTGTAAAGTATCAGCATTAGAAGAATCCCTCTATTGACAACTGCCACTACCTGATAATAGGAATTACCAGTGAACTTATTACTATTTGTGCCATACAAAAAGCTTTCCATTGATGAACTATAAAAACTGTCTACAGACTATTGATTCTTCAGTAAATGTTTAACTGGTTTAGGTTACTTTCATACTGCCGTTTCTGGGTCCGCCTGTGAGATCTGTTTCAGGACTCTCACAAGCGGCCCCAAACGGATCTGTTTAGCCCCAATGCATTCTGAATGGATAAGGATCCGTTCAGAATGCATCAGTTTGGCTCCGTTCCGCCTCCATTCCGCTCTGGAGGCGGAAACCAAAACGCTTCTTGCAGCGTTTTGGTGTCCGCCTGGCGGTGCGGAGCCAAACGGATCCGTCCTGACTTACAATGTAAGTCAATGGGGACGGATCCGTTTACATTGACACAAATATGGTGCAATTGTAAACGGATCCGTCCCCCATTGACTTTCAATGTAAGTCCGATTCTTTTTTTTTTACTAAGTTATGCAGACGGATCCGTACTGAATGGATACCAGCATTTGCATTTATAGGTGCGGATCCGTCTGTGCAGATACCAGACGGATCCGCACCTAACGCAGGTGTGAAAGTAGCCTTACAACAACCGACTCCTCATTTTT
The DNA here is from genome assembly GCF_905171765.1 of Bufo bufo. NCBI lineage: Eukaryota > Metazoa > Chordata > Amphibia > Anura > Bufonidae > Bufo > Bufo bufo. Next base: position 100,570,999 of record NC_053391.1, on the reverse strand, counting down.
ACTACTACTCTCAACATTTGCACCTAATGGTGCTTGCGTCACGAACCAGGGGCCTAGCCGCAAAAGCACCTAACACCAATTACCATCGAGGGCACTTCAACTTCCATCTAGCTGGTGTTCCCTGTAACCAATAGTGCCCCGGAGGATTTCGTGCTGTCTTCCCATCCACTGTACCCCAGCCCAGGGAGGCATCTGCTAACCGTGAGTACATAAACTATTGCACCCATCAGCCCACCGTGAGCCTCACATGTTTTCCCCTGTGGTTTGGTAGTGTTACAATAGCAACCCCCAGTAGCCTTTTAGCAGCCCCAAATAGCCTTATAGCAGTCCCCATTAGCCCTACAGCAGCCCCCAGTAGCCTCTCATCAGCCCCCAGTAGCTTCTCATCAGCCCGCAGTAGCTTCTCATCAGCCCCCAGCAGCCTCTCCATCAGCCCCCAGAAGTGTCCATCAGCTTCATAAATATAAAATAAAAAACCCACTTACCTCTCCTGCTCCTGGACGCTACCGCTCCTCTCCTCCAGCGCGATCTGCATCCTCCTGCTGTACTGTAAAGGCTGCGCACAGCATGACGTCACAGAGCGCCTCACGCTGTGCGCAGCCCTGCAAAGCTGAGGACCAGGAAGCGGTGAGTACTTCACCGCTTCTTGGTCCTCCAGACGATGTCATTGAATTTGTGGGCAGTGGCAGGGGCCCCCAGGAGCAACTGGGCCCGGGAGAGCTGCACCTTTTGCCCCGCGTTAAAGACGGCCCTGCCTGATGGCAAACATAACATTAGACTCTAAAACTAAACTATTATTTCACACAAGCAATACGGATTGTGTCGGGACCTGATGGTTTTGCACACAAGTACAATCGGTTTTGTCTGCGTTCAGTGTGTGCGTTTTTGTTCACCTGGATTGCATCCGGATTGGATGCATTTTTCACGTACCTGAAACTGAAGAATAAAAATCCACGTCTCCTAGAACCATCAGTGAAAAACACATTGCATCCAGAAACACAGAATATAGAACAGGCAGAGATTTTTCCTGAACGTAAGGATGATGTGTGAAAAATAAAAAAACGCTCATGTGCACAGACCTATTGAAATAAATGGGTCAGGATTCAGTCTGGATGCAGATGGAAAACTCGCTTGTGTGAAAGAGGTCTAACCGCCAAATATCAAAATAATTTGCACACGACTGTATGGCTTTTTCAGTATTTTGCGGTCCGCAAAAAATACGGATAAAGTTCGTGTGCATTCAGTTCTTTGCGGAACGGAAGGCATACGGAGTAACTTCCGTTTTTTTTGCGGATCCATTGAAATGAATGGTTTCATATACGGACCGTATACGGAACGCAAAAAACGGAACGAAAAAAAAAACGTTTGTGTGCATGAGGCCTAAGGCTATGTTCACATGGACAAAATCTTCCACTGGATCAGCACCGGAAAACATGGTTTCCACTGTGTAGTCCACATTTAAAACGCCATCAACATCTTCCAATTGATCTCAATGTAAAAATATCACCATGTGCGGGCTTTTTCAGCAGCTGATTTGAAAAAAAGTTTGAAACAGATTTGATTGTGGAAGTAAAATGGAAAAGTAGAAAAACCCTAGTAAGGCTACTTTCACACTAGCGGTTAAATTTTCCGGTATTGAGTTCCGTCATAGGGTCTCAATACCGGGAAAAAATGCTTCAGTTTTGTCCCCATTCATTGTCAATGGGGACAAAACTGAACTGAACAGAATGGAGTGCTCCAAAATGCATTCCGTTCCGTTTAGTTGCGTTCCCATACCGGAGAGCAAACCGCAACATACTGCAGTTTTCTTTCCGTCCTGGGATGCGGAGCAAGACGGATCCGGCATGACCCCCAATGCAAGTCAACGGATCCGTTTTCTCCACCACAATCTGCCACAATAGAAAACGGATCCCTCCCCCATTGACTTTCAATGGAGTTTATGACGGATCCGTCTTGGCTATGTTACAGATAATACAACCGGATCTATTCATAACGGATGCAGACGGTTGTATTATCACAACGGAAGCGTTTTTGCTGAACCATGACGGATCCAGTAAAAACGCTAGTGTGAAAGTAGCCTAAAACGTTTAGTAAAAACGCCACCAGAATACAAAACCACAAGCAAAACGACCTGTGTTCAGCTACTGGGGGTGATTTACTAGGACTGGCTTTTTACATTGGTCTTAGATTTCCCCCTGCGCTGCTGTAAGATTTGGCTAGTTTATGGGAGGCGTGCTCCTCAAAATTCGGCAAATCTAAGGCAGTCCATGAGACCAGAGAGAAACACCTGGCTGGATAAGTTTTTCGACAACATTTATGCCTGTTTCCAGGCATGACCCCCGACACGTCCCTGCTCCACCCCCGTCCCTCAACTGCTGAACATGGCGTAAAACTGCCCATGTGACTATATATTGTTTAAAAATTCACTTGTGACTATTTTTACAACTAAAATATTCTCAAGTCCCTTAATAAATGACCCCCAATAATTCTGCTACTGATCTACCACAGATTTTTCTGCTGCAGATTTTGCAGTATTAATCTAGCCTAAAGGTACAGCTAGATCGCCACGCCGCTGGATACCGCATCCACTCACGGCAGCGAATGGCCACACAAAATTTTACTGCCTAATCATGCATTATTCTTGCATTTGTTTACAATTTTTTCCTATACAGAAGTCTATGGAAAATGGCAATATGCAGATCATACTACGATTTTTTTTTTTTGAGGGGGAGGGGGGCACCAATGGACAAATAAAAACCAGGAAACTGTCTTTAAAAAAAATCTGCGTTTGTAGAGCATTTGAGAATTTCCTATTGGCCAACATGTATCATCTGCCCGTGCTGTTTTTCCATTCACTTACATTAAGGGTCCATTCACACATCCGTGTGTGTGTTTTGCGGATCCACGGATCCGCAAAACACGGACAGCGGCAATGTGCGTTCCGCAATTTGGGGAACGCACATTGCCGGCACTAAGAGAATATGCCTATTCTTGTCCGCTATTGCGGACAAGAATAGGACATGTTCTATTTTTTTCAGGATCGGAATTGCGGACCCGGAAGTGCGGGTCCGCAATTCCGATCGGGGCCGCACGTCGTGCGGCCCCATAGAAATGTATGGGTCCGCAATTCCGTTCTGCAAAATGCGGAATGGAATTGCGGATGTGTGAATGGACCCTTAGGCCTCATGTACACGACCGTTGTTGTGTTCCGTTCCGCAAAATGGGGTTCCGTTGTTCCGTGATCCGTTTCCATTTTTGTTTCCGTATGTCTTCCTTTATTTTTGGAAGACCACCAGACATGAAGGAAAGTAAAAAAAAGTCTAAGTTAAGTTTGCCATGCAAATGATAGGAAAAAAACGGACGCGGACGCGGATGACAATCTTGTGTGCCTCCGCGTTTTTTCACGGTCCCATTGACTTGAATGGGTCCGCGAAGCATTTTCCGTGAAAAAAATAGGACAGGTTATATTTTTTTGACGGACTGGAACCACGGATCACGGACGCGGATGACAAACGGTGTATTAGCTGAGTTTTCAACGGACCCATTGAAAGTCAATGGCGCCGCAGAAAATCACGAAAAACGGAACAACGGACACGGAATAAAACAACGGTCGTGTGCATGAGGCCTTAAGCAGATGAGCAGATCTGCAAGTAAATAAAATTAGGCATATTAAACCAACAGACTTCAGCGCTAATGGTTTCATATCGCCCATAAGGCCTCTTTCACACCAGCGAGTTTTTCATCCAGATGCACCAAAAAGCGCACAACCAATTGACATGCTGCAAATTTGTAAATCCACACCACAGGTCAATTTCTGCACAGAAGAAAGAAGCAAAGTGTCCATGAGATTTGTCTTACCTCATACACTTTGCTGGCACTGTATTGCGCTGAAATTTTTCCGCACATAAATCCGCACATAAAGACTGCACGTATTCCACAATGTGTGCAGGTAGCTGTAGGGTACCTGCGCACAATGCAGATTACGTGGGGTTTTTCCACACAGATTTTCGTATGGTAAAACTGCACCGTATTACAGTAACAGCATAGTGTATATGATAAGACACTTTGATGATTTTTTTCTGTGTCAAAATTGACCTGTGGTGTGGATTTCCACCCCCACAGCATGTCAATTATGTTTGCGGTTTTAACGGCAGATTTCACCCTTTTCCAGCTCTGCATTAAAACCGCATCATATGTGCACCAAAATTTGCAATTTGCAATTGGAAATTTTGGGTTGGATATGGTGCAGAAACACACAGAAATCCGAACAGAAACTTGTGCGGATCTTATGTGCATTTACCCGCATCATGCGCATGAGACCTTAGGGCGCCTTCACATACGCAGATTTTGTTGCCAAAAATTTCTGCACTTGAAAATCAGTTCCATTCATCTGATTGGAGCCTGCACAAATCCTTGCGCTAGCCTCCAAAAAAAACCCATTCAGATGAATAGAACAAATGTGCAGGCACAAAAATTTTCTGCAACAAAATCTGCAGCATGCTGCGTACATACTCCATTCCTAGCACATGTGCAGCTAGTAATAGATAGTAACAACCCCTATAGGGCTACACTTAGACCCCTTTCACACGGGTGAGAATTCCGTGCGGGTGCAATGCGTGAGGTGAACGCATTGCACCCGCACTGAATCCGGACCCATTCACTTCAATGGGGCTGTGCAGATGAGTGGTTATTTTCACGCATCACTTGTGTGTTGCGTGAAAATCGCAGCATGTTTTATATTCTGCGTTTTTTAACGCAACGCAGGCCCCATAGAAATAAATGGGGCTGCGTGAAAATCGCAAGCATCCGCAAGCAAGTGCGTCGTCTTCTTTCTTCTTCTTTCAGGACCTGCAAAAGGACCTTTGATGACGTAATCGTGGTGAGCGCAGTGATGTTAGCACAGGTCCTGCTGAATGAAGATAGAAGATCCTTCTATCACCACATGGTGAGCGAGATTACATCATCAAAGGTCCTTTTGCAGGTCCTGAAAGAAGAAGAAAGACGACGATGACAGCTGCGCGATCAAGTAGATAAGGTGAGTTAATTATTATTATTTTTTTAACCCCTCAATCGACATTTTAGTAAGCATTCTGTATTAAGAATGCTATTATTTTCCCTTATAACCATGTTATAAGGGAAAATAATAAAATCTACAGAACACCGAACCCAAACCCGAACTTCAGTGAAGAAGTCCGAGTTCGGGTCTGGGTACCACATTCAGTTTTTTATTACGCGCGTGCAAAATGCATTGCACCCACGCAATAAAAACTGAACAGGGCAACGCAATCAAAACTGACTGAAATTGCGTGCACACTCGCGTGGGTTTACCGCAATGCATACGCGACACATTCGGAGCAAATCCGGCACACCCGTGTGAAAGAGGCCTAAGGATCACAGTATAAGGCCTCATGCACACATGTATTTTGCGGTCCGCAAAAACGGATCCACAAAAAATATGGATGACGTCTGTGTGCATTCCGTATTTTGCAGAACGGAACAGCTGGCCCCTAATAGAACAGTCCTATCCTTGTCCGTAATGCGGACAATAATAGGACATGTTCTATTTTATTGTGGAACGGAAATATGGACATACAGAAACGGAATGCACACGGAGTAACTTCTGTTTTTTTTGAGGACCCATTGAAATAAATGGTTCCGCATACAGTCCGGAAATAAAAACGGAACGGACACGGAAATAAAATACGTTTGTGTTCATGAGTCCTAACAGGGCAGCCATAAAAATAAATGGGGTTGTAGTGCAACATGCAAGTTGCTGTAACCGCGGCCCAAGAATTGCAAAAAATTCAAGTCGCACTGCGAGCCCATTCATTTCTGCAGCTGCCCTACTACACTGCGATCCTTAATTCCTTAGGGCTGTTTCACATTTGTAACAGGAGTTCTCTGGATCCGGCATTGCCAGAATGCCACTGGCCCCATTGACTATTATGCAATCCGGCAGAGATCAGTCCCCCACCAGGTAAATATGCTGAGATTCGCCAAATACTGCTGCAAGTATGCATGTCCCCCTCCTCCTCACTGTCCTGTGTCTGACTGTAAGATAGCTGGCTGAAGCAGGAGCTTCCCCATTCTGCCCTATCCACAATAAGATTAAGCCCCCCACCCTCTTTGCTAAGCCCCACTCCTTTAGTTGACCAGCAGAAGTTTAGACTGATAGTTAGACCAATCAGGATCATGCAGAAAATGCTGCAGACCGACAATCAGTGGCGGCAACTATATCTTGTATGACTTTATGATTTACTTCTAGGTTTAGTATTTCTTATTATTAATGATCATTTTTGTTTTTAGATGGGAATGCACAAGAAAATGCTAAAACGACCTAGATACAGTCAGATCCATAAATATTGGGCCATCGACACAATTCGAACATTTTTGGCTCTATACACCACCACAATGGATTTGAAATGAAACGAACAAGATGTACTTTAACTGCAGACTGTAAGCTTTAATTTGAGGGTATTTACATTCAAATCAGGTGACCGGTGTAGGAAATACAACAGTTTGCATATGTGCCTCCCACTTGTTAAGGGACCAAAAGTAATGGGACAGAATAAAATCATAAATCAAACTTTCACTTTTTAATACTTGGTTGCAAATCCTTTGCAGTCAATTACAGACTGAAGTCTTGAACGCATAGACATCACCAGACGCTGGGTTTCATCCCTGGTGATGCTCTGCCAGGCCTCTACTGCAACTGTCTTCAGTTTCTGCTTGTTCTTGGGGCATTTTCCCTTCAGTTTTGTCTTCAGCAAGTGAAATGCATGCTCAATCGGATTCAGGTCAGGTGATTGACTTGGCCATTGCATAACATTCCACTTCTTTCCCTTAAAAAACTCTTTGGTTGCTTTTTCAGTATACTTTGGGTCATTGTCCATCTGCACTGTGAAGCACCGTCCAATGAGTTCTGAAGCATTTGGCTGAATATGAGCAGATAATATTGCCCGAAACACTTCAGAATTCATCCTGCTGCTTTTGTCAGCAGTCACATCATCAATGAATACAAGAGAACCAGTTCCATTGGCAGCCATACATGCCCACGCCATGACACTACCACCACCATGCTTCACTGATGAGGTGGTATGCTTAGGATCATGAGCAGTTCCTTTCCTTCTCCATACTCTTCTCTTCCCATCACTCTGGTACAAGTTGATCTTGGTCTCATCTGTCCATAGGATGTTGTTCCAGAACTGTGAAGGCTTTTTTAGATGTTGTTTAGCAAACTCTAATCTGGCCTTTCTGTTTTTGAGGCTCGCCAATGGTTTACATCTTGTGGTGAACCCTCTGTATTCACTATGGTGAAGTCTTCTCTTGATTGTTGACTTTGACACACATACACCTACCTCCTGGAGAGTGTTCCTGATCTGGCCAACTGTTGCAAAGGGTGTTTTCTTCACCAGGGAAAGAATTCTTCGGTCATCCACCACAGTTGTTTTCCGCGGTCTTCCGGGTCTTTTGGTGTTGCTGAGTCACCGGTGCGTTCCTTCTTTTTAAGAATGTTTCAAACAGTTGTTTTGGCCAAGCCTAATGTTTTTGCTATCTCTCTGATGGGTTTGTTTTGTTTTTTCAGCCTAATGATGGCTTGCTTCACTGATAGTGACAGCTCTTTGGATCTCATCATGAGAGTTGACAGCAATAGATTCCGAATGCAAATAGCACACTTGAAATGAACTCTGGACCTTTTATCTGCTCATTGTAATTGGGATAATGAGGGAATAACACACACCTGGCCATGGAACAGCTGAGAAGCCAATTGTCCCATTACTTTTAGTCCCTTAACAAGTGGGAGGCACATATGCAAAGTGTTGTAATTCCTACACTGTTCACCTGATTTGGATGTAAATACCCTCAAATTAAAGCTGACAGTCTGCAGTTAAAGCACATCTTGTTGGTTTCATTTCAAATCCGTTGTGGTGGTGTATAGAGCCAAAAATGTTAGAATTGTGTCGATGTCCCAATATTTATGGACCTGACTGTATGTAGTCGATGTCAGGAAACTTTAGTGAGGGATCCATAAGCTGGACATGAAGATTTCATAAATTGCATATTTTTACATTTCAAGATGACTTTGTGCTAACATACTGAATATGTCGTGAAACTAGTTTCATAAAAGCCCTGAAGTCATTTGCTTCAAACTCAGGATCATATTTTCTAGTCATTATACCCCTGGGATCCAATAAGCTTCACAGCAGTTTTTGAAGACGCCAGCAAACAAACTGGGAGATTTTCAGATGCAAAATTTCCTATTAAGTACAGAGAAAAGAAGAGCGATAAATAAAGCCGTCTAATTTTATGACACATGTCAGATCCTCTGGAGTTCTCTTTGCTGTTTGGATCAGTAGAATCAATTGAAGGTAACTTAGTTGCCAGGGAAGTATTTGTTTCACAGCGAAAGGATCTGGGCCCACACCAAAAATATGTCGCCCCCTGCCTGACTCACCTTATTACAGGCTCTTATGATGTCCCCCAACGTGGGCTGTCACATCTATGAAAAGGATTGTTCACTGGGATGTGGGTTCAAGTGGGAAGACTTAGTCAGTGATCATTATAAAGAACACGACGTACAGGAGCTCAAATTCATTTCTAATAATGTAGAAGTATAGCATATACCGGTCCAAAAACTCTCGTATCACTGGGCAGCACGGTGGCTCAGTGGTTAGCAATGTTGCCTTGCAGCGCCAAAGACATACTGATAGGGACCTTAAATTGTTAGCCCCATTAGGGACCGGTTGATGATAATGTCTGTAAAGTGCGGCGGAATATGTCAGCGCTATATAAGGGCGTATACTAAATAAATAAATAGTTTACTGAAAAATGTACTGTGTGCTATATCATTCATTATAATTAGAGATGAGCGAAGTTATCAAACATTCGATTAGGCTGCTTCGCCATAGTTCACAAAGAACGGGGAACGGCGATTGCATCGCAGGCGTCATTGAACCCCTCAGATGCCACGTTCAATGCTGATCGCGGCATCTGACAGTTACATTCAGGCCTTTTAGGGATTAATCATGGGATCTGACAGTTACATTCGCGGAGAGGCCCTGTGTACAGAAGAAGAAAACGTGCCAAATCTCGCTTACGCTACTGGACGAGGTGACGCCATCACTGATGACGGCACTGCGCCAGGCGAGCGTGATGGTGTGCTGATGTCACACTTCAGCGCGCATGAGATTTGGCGCGTTTTCATCAATCAAGATGGACACGACAGCCTCTCTGCGAACAAATGGATTAGGTGAGTATGTAATTTTTTTTGTTTTTAGCGCCATTTCAGGAAAAATTTATTTCTTTAAAACAAAGCGCGAGGAAATTCGGCTTTGTGACAAATTTTTTCTGAAATTCGAATTAAAGTCCACTTTGTTAACTTAAATTCACTCAACACTAATTAGAATACATATTTGGACTGCTGAAGAACCTCTTTGAGAAGAGCAAAGGGGGAGGGGAGTTCATGGCAATCATTGCAAACGTGTTGAGTGAATATATGTTGTAGGTTATTATTATCAACATCATTCCCCTCATACTCTTCTCAAAGAAGTTCTACAGCAACTGAGACAATATATTATACTGTATACCACATACCCCACCTGCTGTAGAACCTCTTTAAAGTGAAGTGCCTCCCTCTTCATTTAAAGATGTTCTGCAGCAGCTAAGAGTGTATTAAGAGTGCATTGCATCCGCTGCTGTAGAAGAAAAGAGGTTCTGCAGGAGCACTGAAGATGAAGCTTCATGTCAATGTGTGTTTGAAAAAAACAAAACAAATGTTATTTCAGGGAACTCCTGGGATATATATTTTTTTTTTAAAGAGAAAAATAGGATAAAAACATCACAATGAATTTAGACCCCAGAAGAAAGACCCTAAAATAAATTTAGACCCCAAGCATCAAAACCCACAATTGACTCAAACCTCAAAATTAAAGTGGTTATCCAAGACCCCTGCTGTGCTGAAATCATCATCCTGTTGACGGGGGACACGTGAATCCCTGGCCGCAGTTGGGGCCTGCTCAGGTGTAACGCAAGGGGAACAGGTCACCGCTGCAGTGATTGGCTGCAGCAGTCACCCCTCCTCCTCCTTCCCTGTCAACAGGATATTGATTTCAGCACAGAAGGGACATGAAGAGTCAGCCGTGGATCGATTGAGACAGAACCCAGCAGTGGCAACCAGATAAGTATGGTCACCACCGCAAGTCGGCCACTCTGTGAGGACTTTTATAGTCTTGGATAACCCCTTTAATTCAGTCCACAGACCAGAATCTTTAAGTTAATCATACCCCAGAGCAGACTGCTAAATTAATATGGTAATCCTAAATTACGTCTCCTTGTTCTAAGCTTCACTTGCTTTTACAGCTCTGTAGACAGGTCCTGATGCTGGCCAGCATGAGGGCCTTGTGTACCAGGCTCTGAAGGGCTTGATGTGGCAGGGGGGCATGTGTCCTGAGTATGGACGGTGCACGGAGCTCCTGCTGGAGATGTACAGAATCCCATTTTATATAATTTGCTAATAAACAGGACAAGTTTCTTTTGAAGATCACATTATTTCTATTCTTACATAGTTACATAGTTAATATTGTTAAAAAAAGACATAAGTCCATCAAGTTCAACCAAGAGATAGTGTCACGGACGTTCCTGCGACAGGTGGCAGGAGATCGGTGAGACTGGCAACACGTGGTTTGATCTGAGATGTTTTCCTTTTGGATCAAATGACGTCTGTGTTGTTTCTGGTTCTTACCACGCCTTCTTTCCCCAGGTGTGGCTATTATGGTCATTTAACCTCCTATTTATTGTTGTTTCTCCTATTATGCTATGCAGTTTATTGCTTCAGTTTTAGTTGTGGATAGCTGGTGTGTGGATCTCGGCTGAGTTCCTGGTGCTGCCATACCCACTTGAAGTTAAGTGTTTTCTTTCCCTTTTGTATTTTGTTTGGGTTATTTTGTGTGTTGCATTTCTCTGTCATTTGTATTAAGGCCTGAGGAAAACTCCTGTTCGTCCTTCCTTTTGGAGGAACAGGTTGTCTCAGTCCTGACATTAGTACCAGGGTCCTATAGGGTGAGTTAGGATATTAGGTATTCCTGTGTATGAACTCACCTACCTCTGGGGTCTGTTCATACTGGTAGTTAGTCAGGACTTTGATTAGGGTTTTACTAGGAGGTGTCCATCTCCTTTCCCTAGTTTCCAGGCCTTATTCCCTCACCCCTTTCCCTCCTATGTTCAATGTGTGGTGTTTCCCTCCCACACCCGAACGTGACAAATAGGTGGAGACGCGAATCCCAGAAAGAAGTGAGTAGGGATGAGTGAATCGACTTCGAATGAAACATCCAAAGTCGATTCGCATAAAACTTTGTTTCAATACTGTACGGAACCTTGGAACGGAACTCGAGTTCGGGAAATGTTTTTTTACAGTATGTATCAATTTCTGAAGTTACTGTATTATGCGAAGTCTCGCGAGACTTCGTGAAGTAATAACTTCGGCTCATCAGAGCCAATACATTCTAATACTGTACGGAGCACTCGCTCCGTACAGTATTAAAACAAAATTTTATGCAAATCGACTTCAGATGTTTTATCCGAAGTCGATTCGCTCATCCCTAGAAGTGAGACTCAGATTTCTACATATTTTCATAAGCATTAATGTAATTTACTTTTTAAAACTATCTATTGTCCCTGTTGTGACCACGTGCAGAGGTAGTCTATTCTTCTTTCCATCATACATGTTATATCTATAACTCTGGGTGTGCCATTTTCTATGACAAGAGGCATGGGCAGCTATGCCATGGCGTATTGCTGAGACTACTAGGGGCTGTAACTTAAAAACCCACTAAAAACAACGCTCTCATGGGATATAGGATCTTTACTGTTAGTAGGCCTAACGAGTTTTCTTTATTTTCATGACTATGAAAATTGTAGATTCACACTGAAGACATCAAAACTATGAATTAACACATGTGGAATTATATACATAACAAACAAGTGTGAAACAACTGAAAATGTCATATTCTAGGTTCTTCAAAGTAGCCACCTTTTGCTTTGATTACTGCTTTGCACACTCTTGGCATTCTCTTGATGAGCTTCAAGAGGTAGTCCCCTGAAATGTTTTTCACTTCACAGGTGTGCCCTGTCAGGTTTAATAAGTGGGATTTCTTGCCTTATAAATGGGGTTGGGACCATCAGTTGCGTTGAGGAGAAGTCAGGTGGATACACAGCTGATAGTCCTACTGAATAGACTGTTAGAATTTGTATTATGGCAAGAAAAAAGCAGCTAAGTAAAGAAAAACGAGTGGCCATCATTACTTTAAGAAATGAAGGTCAGTCAGTCAGCCAAAAAATTGGGAAAACTTTGAAAGTAAGGGCTATTTGACCATGAAGGAGAGTGATGGGGTGCTGCGCCAGATGACCTGGCCTCCACAGTCACCAGACCTGAACCCAATCGAGATGGTTTGGGGTGAGCTGGACTGCAGAGTGAGGGCAAAAGGGCCAACAAGTGCTAAGCATCTCTGGGAACTCCTTCAAGACTGTTGGAAGACCATTTCAGGGGACTACCTCTTGAAGCTCATCAAGAGAATGCCAAGAGTGTGCAAAGCAGTAATCAAAGCAAAAGGTGGCTACTTTGAAGAACCTAGAATATGACATATTTTCAGTTGTTTCACACTTGTTTGTTATGTATATAATTCCACATGTGTTAATTCATAGTTTTGATGCCTTCATAGTCAATAAAATAAAGAAAACTCTTTGAATGAGAAGGTGTGTCCAAACTTTTGGTCTGTACTGTACGTTTTTCTATACTCTAGTGACAGTGGTATTTGTGTCCACAATCTTATCCAGACATTTTTAAGGATTGCTAAAGAAATCAACTTGAAAGAGCTGACAATGCACTTCATATGTGTCAGAAAGTGAAGTGTCACTTATCTACTTCACTACAGACATCTCCATCTTCTTCTGCATCTTCAGACAGTCTTGATAGAATCTTAAAGAGGTCAAATATCTGCTTACCAACATTGTTCCTGACTTTCCTAGCAAAAGTCTATGGCTATACATGGACAATAGGGACTGTCAATCGCAGTCATATGACCTGAGAGGGTCTCATGCCTTTCTTCTTTGTACATGAACGTCACATGCAAGATGTTTGTACATATGACTTTTATATTGCTGTGGACGGCAGTTGTCACACAGCTAGTCTGAATGTAAACTGAGTAAACTGGTAAATACCACCATATACTCCGCTTTCAAGATCATGAGGGTTTGTACAGAGGCGGACTGGCCATATACCCTACAGGAAAATTTACTGGTAGGCCCATGCCCAGGGGACTGCCCGAGCCCTCCTTCATGCCGCTGACCAGGTTCATAACAATCTGATGCTCTAAACATTAATTAAAGGGGTTGGCCACCCTATCAAAAAAAATCCAAAGTGCCCCAGACAATAGCCAAAACCATGAAGTATTTATATCATGTGACATGTACTGGCTATATATTGTTTTTCTTACATGTTCACCATGACACACTTCCCTCGAGGAGCTCCCTCAGACCGGCTGTGCGGGAGGAGCAGCTGTAAAGTGAAAGGGAGGGGGCCCTGTTCATAATCTTGCTATAGGGCCTAGTCATTTCTAGTTGCACCATTGGATTTAAGCCATGAACAGAATGGTGGGGTCCCGGACACTAAGGAGGGACCCTAATGGAATTAAGGTCATCCCTATGTTGTCTCCTTGTTAGTTTAGAATATTTCCCGCCAAAACTGTGTTGCCATCTCCGGGCAGATTGCCTGGGATGGCAAAAGGAATTTGATTGGGGTTGCCACCGCTTGGGCATTTTTGCCCTGGTGTGGCAACCTTTATTTTATTGGTCATGGTTTGACCATTGACAGTGTTGTTTTGCTATTTGTTTCTTTCCTCCTGGTGACAGGGCTGTCATTGGTTAGGGCATTTGGGCTGGAGGGTATAAATATGTGGGTTTTGACAGAAGCTGGGTTGTTACCTTATCTTGAAGAAAAGAAGATCATCGCTGCCCCGCCCGCCCTCCTCTTTTTATGATGTTTTTACTGTTTGTAGGGTATGAGTTGTTTAGAAATCTTCATTTTGAGCTTGTTTATTGTTTTTATAAAAGTTTAATTAAATATGTTTATATTGAGTTATGAATATTACTTATTAAATTAATAAAGGCCGTGGACAATTTATGAAAAAACTTTATTCCATACAAAAGTGATTGGTTTCAGTGCTTTTATTTATATTATTGTAAGTAAGTGTGGCCTTTTATCCCATGAATAGAGGGGGAGATTTATAATTTCCCTTGTTTCTGAAAAGTGGCGTTAAAAAGTTGCAAACTATGTGTTTGCGACTTTTCAACTGTGCCTTTAAAAAAAAAAAAAGGGCGTGACAATGGCAGGGAGGGGGCGTGAAAAGTCGCCCCAACAAATTTATGTTAATTTTTGCCAGTTTTCTGACACAAATGAAGCCAGAAATCCATGGCAGCTCTGAGCTGTCATAGATTTCTGTTTAGGTGCATGGACTGCCATAGAAGGGGGGCTGTTGAGCGGGGTGACAGATCTCTGATGAATAAATTTGTACAAATCGATCTGCTCACATAGAGAGGAGCCTCCTGTCTATCATCACACGACTAAGGCTACTTTCACACTAGTGTTAGCAGGGTCTGGCAGGTCCGTGCTAACGCTAGCCCACGAGTGCTGTCGGAAGTCCGCTCCGGCCCCATTAACATTCACTGATGGCCAGCACGCTGCGTTTTTTGTCCAGACGCCTCTCGGCATGTTTGCCAAGCTGCGGCCGCATCTCCGACCTGTCCCGATTAAAGTCAATGGGGCCGAAGTGGACTTCCGGAGGCACTCGTGGGCTACTGTTAGCACGGATCACTGTATACAGTGTACAGGGGGTTACGAATCTCTATATACGGTGGTGAGGGTCACATATCACCATATACAGAGTGCAGGAAGTAGAGGGCACACATTTATAGATGGTGAGACCAGTGACTGCTGCAGATATCACTGACCTCAGCCATACTGACAGCTCTCAAGGGGTTAAAGGGGTATTCCCATCTTCACTTTTCATACTTACCTTCGTTGAGCGCGACGTTCACTTCCTGGATTCGGCTGGGCTTGATTGACGTCTTCTTCCGGCCGGGCCGCGCTTGCGCAGAAGACTGAAGATTTTCTCCTGGCCGGGCCGCGCAATGTCCTGAACGAGCACGCCGCTGCGCATGCGCAATGGTGACTTATTCCTGGCCTGTATAGTACAGAGCCGGCATGCACGTTCGCGGCTCTGTACTATACTGGCCAGGAAGAAGTCATCATGGTGCATGCGAGGCGGCGTGCGCATTCAGGACATTGCGCGGCCCGACCGGGAGAAAATCTTCAGTCTTCTGCGCAAGCGCGGCCCGGTGGGATTCGACAGGAGAGGTGGCTGTAACCATTGGAGACGAAAGACAACGATCAGGTAAGAGGGGACTTATTTTCTCAAAAAGGGTGGGAATTGGGTAATTAAATGTATTTACAAAAATGATCACTGTCAAATCATTAAAGGGATTCTGTCACCAAGTTTTAGGCTATAGAGATACGGACATGCAAGGCTAGATCGCCGCTAGCATGTCCGCAATATACCGGTCCTATAGGGCTGTGTGCTTTTATTTTCTTTAAAAAAGGATTTTAGAGATACAGTACAGACCAAAAGTTTGGACACACCTTCTCCTTCAAAGAGTTTTCTTTATTTTCATGACTATGAAGGCATCAAAACTATGAATTAACACATGTGGAATTATATACATAACAAACAAGTGTGAAACAACTGAAAATATGCCATATTCTAGGTTCTTCAAAGTAGCCACCTTTTGCTTTGATTACTGCTTTGCACACTCTTAGCTTTCTCTTGATGAGCTTCAAGAGGTAGTCCCCTGAAATGGTCTTCCAACAGTCTTGTAGGAGTTCCCAGAGATGCTTAGCACTTGTTGGCCCTTTTGCCTTCACTCTGATCACTCGGTGCTCGACTGGTTGGTCTGTCGGTCATGTAACGCTGGCCACGTCACATGACCCTCACTCCCCACTATAAATACAGGCAGCCTGCTGGCTACAGGTTGCCTGTTAATTTCTAGGTTCCTGGTATTTGTTGGACTGCTGAATACTTACCTGATCCTGTTCCTTGACCATCCTTTTGCCTGATCCTCCTGTACTGCGCATCCGTCCTGGTATTGTGACCTCGGCTCCCACCTGACTACTCTCTTAGGACTCCTCTTGTACTTCTCTGCTCTCCTGGTATTTATGACCCCGGCTTCTCCTGACAATTCTCTGCTTGCTCCATTTGTACTTTGCAGCTTTCCTGGTATTGACTCGGTCCGTTCACGTCCTGTTGTTTGTCTGTCTGTCATCCCTGCACTTACTCCAAGTTAGGGATTGCCGTCCAGTTGTCTCCTGTCATTAGGACTCGCGAGGCAAGTAGGCAGGGCCAGGGGTAAGGGTGGAGCGCAGTGGTCACTTCCCTTCCCCCTGTGTGTGTGTGTGTGTACGCGACCGTTACAGCTTCATTTCTTAAAGTAATGTTGGCCACTCGTTTTTCTTTACTTAGCTGCTTTTTTCTTGCCATAATACAAATTCTAACAGTCTATTCAGTAGGACTATCAGCTGTGTATCCACCTGACTTCTCCTCAACGCAACTGATGGTCCCAACCCCATTTATAAGGCAAGAAATCCCACTTATTAAACCTGACAGGGCACACCTATGAAGTGAAAACCATTTCAGGGGACTACCTCTTGAAGCTCATCAAGAGAATGCCAAGAGTGTGCAAAGCAGTAATCAAAGCAAAAGGTGGCTACTTTGAAGAAGGTATTTTTTTTTTAATACCCGACTGTTACTGCCATGGGGGGAGCGGGAGGCACTTGATACTGGCACATGGGGGGAGAGGGGTTGGCACCTGATACTGGCACATGGGGGGGAGGGGGGTTGGCGCCTGATACTGGCACATGGGGGGGGGGGGAGAGAGGCACCTGATACTGGCACATGGGGGGGGGAGAGGGGTTGACTGGCACCTGATACTGGCACATGGGGGGGGGGGGGGGCACTTGATACTAGCACTTTTTTTTGGGGGGGGGGGAGATGGCACTATGATACTGGAACATGGGGGGGGGGGAGGCACTTGATACTGGCACATGGGTGGGTTTGGCACTATGATACTGGCACATGGGGGGAGAGGCACTTGATACTTGCACATAGGTGGGTTTGGCACTATGATACTGGCACTTTTTTTGGGGGGGAGAAGGCACTATGATACTGGGACATGGGGGGGTTGGCACTTGATACTTGCACATGGGTGGGTTTGGCACTATGATACTGGCACATGGGGGGGGGAGCGGCACTTGATACTGCCACTTTTTTTGGGGGGAGATGGCACTATGATACTGGGATATGGGGGGGATGAGAAAGGCACTTGATACTGGCACATGGGGGGTGGGAAAGAGAGAAGCACTTGATACTGGCACATTGGGGGGATGGGAGATGACACTATGATACTGGGACATGTGGGGGGGGGGGGGAGAGGCACTTGATACTGGCACATGATGGGGGGGGGCATCTATGGGGACACTTACTGGTACATTATTGGGGGGCATTATGGGGGACACTAGGCCGGCAGCCTATCAGAGGCCGGACACTGAGGGGCATCTACTGGGGCACTATATATGGGGCATTTTATACTGGTACATTATGGGGGGCACTAGCAGGAAGGGGGGAGAGGAGCACTATGGGGGAATTTACTGGGGGCACTATATAGGGGTATTTTATACTGGGACATTATAGGGGCACTATGGGGACATTAGCTCAACTGGTGGCATTACAAGGGGGTATTTTATAAGGAGAATTATTTCTACTGGGGGGGCATTATGGTGGGCTTTATTACTCCCCCATGGTATGACCCCCTAGTAGCAGCACCATCCTCTCCCTGCTCTGCTATCCCTCTGCCCCTTCTCCAAATCCTTATTATGAAATCTTTCTCATTAGGATAAAGCACAACATCAGCTCCGCCGAGTGTGGAAGTGGTGTCTGAGATCCCCAAGGGCCAAGTCAAGTAACTGTAAGTTTTCATATGAAATATGTTTATGTTATACACATATAGCATACACTGTGCCACACAATGTACAGTATACCGCTACACTGTGCCCCACAATATACAGTATACCGCTACACTGTGCCAAAGGAGTGGGGTATACACAGGAGGAGGGAGGTGCGAAGCGCGCTGGGGGGGGCCCTTACAACTATTTGCTGTGGGGCCCAGTCACTTCTAGTTACGCCCCTGTGTATCATAGTCCTATTTCTAAAGGGTTGTTTATGAATTAACCAATACTTGCATGATATCAATGTACCCTATGATACACGGTACATTCAGTATTGATGTCTCATACAGTTGACTATGGTAGTGGCCGGACATTCCACTCATATCCTTAGTGCTTCCTACAAGCTGACCTGAAAACATGGTATGAGTAGATATTGTTGAGCAAATTCAGTTGCCTTATAAATTGTCTCTGTTTCAACTCACATTCCTGAAAATACCCCTGGAAAACTATGCGCATGCAGCCTGAGTCATATGATGTTCAGCATCTGGCCTCTTGAGCAAATTAAGGCCATTTTACCCAAAAACAAGGGAAATCATTGACGCTTTCATGAATAGACACATGACTAGACATTTATTATCTGTGTAATTGCACAGCTTTGAAATATTACACAATACAATAGATTTTTACTATCGCTCCTATTGACATGCCATCACTTTACACACCCATTCATAATTGTTATCACATAATAGGTTATATGTGAATTTTTTATGTAATTTTTATATAAAAATGGGTGGATGTTTTTTGGATACAATTTTGTGACGTCACATGTCCATGTATTCTCCTTCTTGTCCTGACTTTTAACTCCCCCTTTTGTTTGGACTTTTAGCACAGCAAACTATCGCTGCAACCAGAGATATATTTTGTGAATGATAAATACCATTGTTTCTTGGGTGAAAATTATTTATTAATTTATAGGGGCTGATTACTAGAAATACATGTCTGGTACCTTCTTTGTTTGCCCAAATATGGCAATTAGGCTTCATACACACGACCGTTTTTTTCGGGTCCGAGCCGCAGTTTTAGCGGCTCGGGTGCGGACCCATTCACTTCAATGGGGCCGCAAAAGATGCGGACAGCACTCCGTGTGCTGTCTGCTTCCGTTGCTCCGTTCCGAGGCCCCGCAAAAAAAAAAATATAACCTGTCCTATTCTTGTCCGTTTTGCGGACAAGAATAGGCATGTCTACAATGGGCCGCCCGTTTCGTTCCGCAAATTGCGGAAAGCACACGGGCAGCCTCCGTTTTTTGTGGATCCGCGGTTTGCGGACCGCAAAAAACGGCACGGTCGTGTGCATGTAGCCTTAGGCTCATTTTATATGAGTGAGTTTTCCGTCCGGATGTGTTCCATTTTGCAAACGGACTGAATCCTAACCCATTCATTTTTAATGGGTCTGTGCGGACGAGCATTGTTTTTCACTGATCATCTTTGCGTTCAGGAAAAATCGCAGTTCTATATCGTCCATTTTTCATACTGCTCTGGCTCCATAGCAATGAGTGGGGCTGCATGAAAAACGGAAGGCATCCGGATGCAATGCATTTTTCACTAATGGTTGGTAGGGGATGTTGGGTGTTATCCTTCAGTTTTTCTTCAAGGGCCTGAAAAACGTATGCAAAATGGAGGCAATTCGGCCAGAAAAAAACGATTGCAGACAAAACTGATTGACCTTGACTAGCCGTTTTTCGCTGAACAGACCCTGACACATTCCGCACCGCTCATGTGAAAGAGGCCTTAGGGTAAGATCTTCGTACAGTGACAGCCTGTATTCAGAAGAGTCCTTGCACGGCAGCGAGGAGCTGTCAGTTTTTGCAGGATGTAAAATATAAACAGTCAAGAAGGTTGGGCAGGTAAGGGTGCTGTATGTATAAGTGCGGGTGTGTAACCTATGATTACCACTGAAAGCTTCTTTTCTGAAAATTGTAAAGCTTTTCAAAGACAAATTGTGTGAGCTTAGCAGACATTAGTGCTAAGGAATTCCACAGAATAAAATACCGCTGAATGTAATGATAGATGTCGCTTCCTATGCTGTACACAAATACAGTATATCTGCAAGCCGGGCCCCATAATAGCCTCCACACAAAGGACCAGACAGCTAAGGGAGAGTTCTCCATTTCATTTTCTATTCTTCTGATCCGTCAGAAGAACAGAAAAAGAAAAAGGATCCTTTAAAAAAAAAAGGATCCTGTGGCACATTTGGGATCCATTTGAGCCATTTCCGTCTGAGATACTTTTTTTTTAGACAGAAAGAAAAGTACTGAATGCATGACTTTTTTTTCCGTCTAAAAAAAAAACGGATTTCAGACAGAAATGGCTCAGATGGATGCCAGATGAGCCACAGGATCGTTCTTTTTTTTTTTTTTTTAAACGGATCATGTGCATAAGGGCTCATGCACATGAATGTGTGCCGGCCGTGCCCATATTGCCGGCCCGCACACAGCGGGTCTGCAATATACGGGCACCGGCCGCATGCGCACCGTATGACGGATGCGGACCCATTGGCTTGAGAGGAAAGCCACGCAAGCACTACAGAGCGCTTGCGTGGCATTTCGGTCCGTGCCTCTGCACTGCAAAAAAATAGAACATGTTGTATTTTTTTTGCAGTACGGACGGATTGCGGACCCATTCAAGTTGAATGGGCCGGCCTCGGTCAGCGCAAGCCACACAGGCAGCACACGCTCGTGTGCATGAGCCCTAACTGATGCACAAGATCCTGATTTTTTTTGTGTGTTCTGACAGATCAGAAGAACGGAAAATGAAACGGAGATGTGAACTCTCCCTGATCCTGCCTATCATAGTCTCAGAAAGAATAGAAGCTAAATGGGTCTACAAGTGCTTCTATTTCTTCTTATTGATAAAATAGCGCCCGTCTGAGTGTAGCGGTGAAGACTCACGGTGCCTTTATTTCCCACGTGAACCCCATGACATACAGTCTCCCATCATCCCGCACTGAGCGGCTGAGCAGACCTGACAGATCAATGTTTAATTAGGACTGCACTGACAACTTATTATCAGGGGCTCAGCTGTCAGTGTCTCGGGCCACATCTGCTCTTAAAATGAAATGAAAATGTAACTTCTAATGGAATTAGAGGAAATCTGGGATTGGAAAATTATTAAAAGACAAGTGCAAATATAATGTCGTTACCGATGTCCCTTAAAGGGGTTGTCCAATATAATAAAAAAATTATTTCTTATTTGAAGCAATTTAGGGATTGTCAGCTTGAGCAAGATTTTTAATCTTGGACAACCCTTTAATGATGTATATTGAAGGAGGACTAATTCATGCAGCAAAAATTATTATGACTATTACTATTACTATTATTATTATCATTATAATTATTATTATTTCAATGTGTAACTGACACTTTATATACCGGAATATTCTTTGGGAAGACCATCACTGCTACAGAAATACTTTAGAAGTACTAAAAGTCATATAACGTTCCTCTCCCCCATGCACTAAACAATGAACGAGAGGCAGTATCCTAAAAATCTAAAGGCCTCCATACATATTAGTGTATAGTTGGCCAAGAACAGCGGAATCGGGGGACAGTCTAATGTGTGTGGGGAGCCCCAGTTGATGTCAAGGAGAGAAGCAAAAATGAATATTTTAGTTTAATTCTTTTATTCTACCTGGAGATAAGCTGCCGGCAGAAGTGTCTGACCCCACTCCTCATTGACTTTGGCCAAACCTAACGTGGATATGTATGAGTGAGTCGGGGGAGATAGCTCTCAGCCAAACAGTCGTTCAACCAACAGTTCCTTAATGTGCATGGCAGCCTTTAAGACTATTCTGCATTGCTTGAGATGGATGCACTATTTGCATGTATGGTGCACTGCCTTTTGGCCTTTAGATTTCAAAGCAATTTTAGGGGGGCAACAATTCTTATGCATGCCTTACTATAGACCTTTCCCTGCTGCCCATCCATGTGGATGGAGTTTTTTCTCATTGTTTTCTCCATTAGCCAAATGATCGCTCAGCCTCCTCTCCTGTCTCTACTGACCACAGGGATCGTTGTCGGGCAGGGAAAGAGAAAAGTGTGGCAAGTAAGAAAAAACAGCAAATAGTCATCTTCTTACTGGTCTGACTCTTCCCATTGGTGACATCATGAAAGGTCTGTTAGCTACACTAAATCACAGCTTTCATGTATTTCCCTTCTCTCCAAGGGCCTTCAGCATGTGGATGGAGGGGTTTCTCACTGTCTTCTCCATGAGCTGAATGATCGCTCAGCCTCCTCTACTATCTGCACTGACCACAGGGATCGGTGTCGGGCAGGGAAAAGTGTGCAGGAGCTCACCTCTCTCATTGATCCAGAAAATAACTGTATGAGCGCTTTGCTGGATCATTAAGGAAGCAGTCAGGGAAGTCTGGCACTGCTAGAGCACCCCGACTGTGGACAATAAAACCCAGGCAACTTTTAGCAAGATTTTTTTTATAGTCCTAAAATATTGTAGATGCCTGGACTTTTCTTCCATAAACTTGGGTATATCACCCAATTTATCTTAGGACTTTGCACACAAAAAGTTGGAACCATGCACAGGTAGTAGACTTTCCATGTAACACTGTAAGACGCCTCTGTATGCCTATTTATGAAATGAGGGCATGAATCCAACACCTTTGTGTGCCTTTTTATAAAATCTGGGCATGAAGATACAATATGGGCTCACAAACTTCCATGTCTGCTATATTAGGGCTCTGTACAATTTGTAAATGAGCAAAAGAAGTCCAGCAGTTAAAAACAATTCAACTTCCCTTGCTAGTTTCCCTATAAGTAGGGCAGAGCCGGAGCGTGCTACATACATAAGGATTTACAAGCATACCGCTGGTGAGCTGGCATCTTCTTTTTTTTTTATATTCGCTCTCTGTACAACTTGGCGCTTGCACAGGGCAGTAATATAGCTGAATGCATGATCGCTTATTATGCAAATAAAAAGACACTGAATAAGTATACCCAGTATATGTGTTTTACTGCCCAATGCTTGGCCATAGTCATATATTTATTGGAAGAAGACAATCATATTGATTACTTTGCAGGAGTTACATAAAACCTGCTTGGCGCTGACGCTTTCACAGTCTGTTGATTTGATAGAGTTAAAACTTGCAGGGACCTGTCCCATCTTGTCCTATAAAAGCTAACTATATACAGGCTAGCTACAAATCTAGCGTCTACAGGCTATTTACTTCACAGCCGCGCTATAATTCTTATTCTAATTGTAATTTATGCTTGGTCAGTGTCATACAAAGCTAAAAGAAAATGCCGGTGCAATTTACGGTCTGAATTTTCTTCTCATTAAAATCTTTAGTTTATAGGTTGTGACTTGTTCAGTAGCTTCACGAGTGCTCCGTACAGCAAATAATTGAGGTTAAATGAAGAACGTTAGATCTCCAAAATGCTAGTATTTGCATGAGACCCAGTGGACGGTCCAGACGCTTTTTTACAATGCCATTTAATTGGTAAAGAGACACCTTAAAAAAATTAAAGGGAATTTGTGGACCAAAATGACTATATTTAAAACCATTAGTCTCCATTCATTGTTATGGGAAAATCCTTTTGTAATGAAATGCCATCTTAAAAGACATTGTTCTTATTGCCAGGGTGACCTTACCCTTGTCCCGGTGTCACGGCTATAAAATGCCATCATTCTCTTGCCGAAGCGAGCAGGAATTTACACCTTTCTTTCTCATTATGCAGATTGTGGGTGTCGTAATACCTCTAATGACATCCCCTTATCAATTCAGAATGAGCAATTATGCTAATATAAGACATTACTTTTCCAAATAACATTTTTACATACAGTGCTGTGCAAAAGTCTTAGGCCGGCATGGAAAAAGTCTGCAAAGTAAGGATGCTTTTAAAAATAGAAGTATTAATAATTTATTTTTATCAATTAGCAAAATGCTAAGTGAATGAACAAAAGAGTAATCTAAACCCAATCAATATTAACTGTGACCACTTTTTGCCTTCAAAACAGCATTAGTCCTTCTAGGTACACGTGCAAACAGGTTTTGAAGGAAGGGAGGTTATCACAAACTTTTTGGAGAACTAACAACAGATCTTCCTTGGATGTAGGCTTTCTCAAATCCTTCTGTCTCTTCATGTAATCCCAGACATACTCCATGATGTTGGCTCTGTAGGGCCATATCATCACTTCCAGGATTCCTTGCTGTTCTTTACAGTGAAGATAGGGGTACATTTTTTAAGACCGGCGTTTTAGACGCCGGTCTAAATACGGTCCTGCACTGGCGGTGGATCAATGAAGTTATGTAGAGGCACTGGCCTCTACATAACTTTGGCCGATCCACTGTCGCTTTTAAATGTCAAATAGCTTTTTAGCTGTCTTATATTTAGACCATTTTCTACAGGCGTAGAGAATGGTAAATGAGATGGGACTGCCAGCCCGTCCCCTTCCCCGCCACGCTCGCTTTTTTAGACCTGGAGTGAGCGGGTTGCAGATTGCGGTGTAAAGGACCTTTCTATATGCCTATATTAGGCGTATTACTGTTTAATAAATGACTCACATAGTTCTTAATGACATTGGCTGTATGGTTGGGGTCATTGGCATACTGTAGAATAAATTTAGAGCAAATCAGACACCTCCCTGGTGGTATTGCATGATGGATATGTATCTGCCTGTATTTCTCAGTACTAAAGAACAGTGAATACTGGCCAAATTATTAACTCCAGTTGCTGAAATACAGCCCCAAACGTGCAAGGAACCTCCACCATGCTTCACTGTCTGCAGACACTCATTATTGTACTTTACAGCAAACAAACTGCCTTCTGTTACATCTAAATATTTCAGATTTCAACTCATCAGTCCAGAGCACCCGCTGACATTTTTCAGCGCCCCAGTTCCTATGTTTTTTCGCATAGCTGAGTGGAAACAAGGCTAAGGCACGAAACCATGAAACCTAACTTTTGCACAGTATTGTATATGCTAATGTTCTACACCTCCAACTGAGACATCACGTCTATGCGCCTCCTTCAACCATAACCATGTCATTTTATCAAAGCCTGAATATACACTGCTCAAAAAAATAAATGGCACATCAATGCGAGCTGTGGCAAGAAGGTTTGCTGTGTCTGTCAGCGTAGTGTCCAGAGCATGGAGGCGCTACCAGGAGACAGGCCAGTACATCAGGAGACGTGGAGGAGGCCGTAGGAGGGCAACAACCCAGCAGCAGTACCGCTACCTCCGCCTTTTTGCAAGGAGGAACAGGAGGAGCACTGCCAGAGCCCTGCAAAATGACCTCCAGCAGGCCACAAATGTGCATGTGTCTGCTCAAACGGTCAGAAACAGACTCCATGAGGATGATATAAGGGCCCGATGTCCACAGGTGGGGGTTGTGCTTACAGTCCAACACCGTGCAGGACGTTTGGCTTTTGCCAGAGAACACCAAGATTGGCAAATTTTCCATTGGCACCCTGTACTCCTCACAGATGAAAGCAGGTTCACACTGAGCACATGTGACAGACGTGACAGAGTCTTGAGACGCCGTGGAGAACGTTCTGCTGCCTGCAACATCCTCCAGCATGACCGGTTTGGCATTGGGTCAGTAATGGTGTGGAGTGGCATTTCTTTGGAGGGCCGCGCAGCCCTCCATGTGCTCGCCAGAGGTAGCCTGACTGCCATTAGGTACCGAGATGAGATCCTCAGACCCCTTGTGAAACCATATGCTGGTGAGGTTGGCCCTGTGTTCCTCCTAATGCAAGACAATGCTAGACCTCATGTGGCTGGAGTGTGTCAGCAGTTCCTGCAAGACGAAGGCATTGATGCTATGGACTGGCCCGCCCGTTCCCCAGACCTGAATCCAATTGAGCACATCTGGGACATCATGTCTCGCTCTATCCACCAACGTCACGTTGCACCACAGACTGTCCAGGAGTTGGCAGATGCTTTAGTCCAGGTCTGGGAGGAGATCCCTCAGGAGACCGTCCGCCACCTCATCAGGAGCATGCACAGGCGTTGTAGGGAGGTCATACAGGCACGTGGAGGCCACACACACTACTGAGCCTCATTTTGACTTGTTTTAAGGACATTACATCAAAGTTGGATCAGCCTGTAGTGTGTTTTTCCACTTTAATTTTGAGTGTGACTCCAAATCCAGACCTCCATGGGTTAAAAAATTTCATTTATTTTTTTATTTTTGTGTGATTTTGTTGTCAGCACAATCAACTATGTAAAGAACAAAGTATTTCAGAAGACTATTTAATTAATTCAGATCTAGGATGTGTTATTTTTGTGTTCCCTTTATTTTTTTGAGCAGTGTATTTCCAAATGGAAATTTGAAAACCTTTTATCATGCTAACCCCAATCAAGATTCTTATTTACATCTATTAAAAGCACTGCTGGTGTTGGCCCTCCTGAGGAACCCTTTCTCTCAGATAGGGCAGTCTACTCAGTGGGTAACCTCTAATGGGAAAACTAAATAAAACTTAATTTGGGGTCCATTTAGACTAGCAGCAAATAGGTCTATTGTTCTTTAACCATATTCCAAGTTTCCACTTTGCGGGGATCAATTACGGCTTATAGTTAAAAAGAATGACACCATGGGAAATATCTCTAAAGCTTGTATGACTTATGCCTTTGAACCTGGGGAGATTTTCTAATACTGTACTAAAGGCAGTGGTGAGATGTCCATAGAAGTTAAGCAGGTTAAAGGAGTTCTCCAGGGCGTTAACTAAATTTTATCTTTCAGCTAACCTGTGGAAGGAAGAGAGTTTCAGCAGTATTTACCATTCCGTCACACCGCTGATTCTACAATCTCGGCTGTGCTCACGTGATCGTCGTGTGACTGACTGCAGGATCTTCTGCTGAACCATCGACTGAATGAACTTCTGCGTCTTCCTTTTCAGCTGCATAATGTACTGCTGAAACTTTCTTCTCTCCACAGGTAAGCTTAAAGATAGAATTTAGTTAAAGCCCAAGAGAACCCCTTTAATTTCCATAATATCGTCTTTTAACAACTGGAATCTGGTTGCTATAAAAATCTCTCCACATTTCATTTTTACTAGTTTTGACTAGCATCATTAACCAAGAATTACGCAAGCAGCATTAGGCACATAAAATACTGTTAAAGCTACTGCTATTCCGTATAGTGGTAGTCTTGTGAACTTAAAGTGTACCTATCATTTCAATCCTCTTTTCTTAATTCAGTACCTGTTATCTTAACCTTCAAATATGTAATATATTGTCTATTTAAAAGTAGTTCACTGCGTATGTCTACAGATCGCTTCCTGTTCGCAATGCAATGCGTGCTCCCGCACTGTCCACAGAGCTCTTTCATTACCCAGCTTTCCCTTGGGCGGTGATGTCATGGCATTGCGCTCCCGATGCGTTGCAGCATAGAATTATGGGAAGTGAGGGCAACGTCAGACGAGCGCTGTGTATGGGCAACGGCTGCACTACAGTCCCGTCCCCTTAGAGAAGAATCGTAGAGAATCTGAAGACGGCGTAACGGAAACTAGGAAGAGAGACATGTTCAGAAAATGGTGTTTGCAATGCATGGGTTCGAAAAGAATAGGAAGAAAAGGCTGAGCGTTGAGAAAAAAGGTGTATAGAGGTAAGTTTGGGAAATGATAGGTACACTTTAAAGGGGTTGTGCAGGAGGTATATATTGGCGACCTATTCTCAGGACACCCCCGCTGATCAGCTGTTTCGTGCGAGTGCTGCTTCCTCTTCATTACACTACGTGTCGTCTCCCTTGCAGTGGCGGCGTAGTGTAATTACGAATACTTGTAATAACCCTGTACTTGTAATGCAATGCAATGAAGAGGAATTAGCACTCACATGGAGCTCCGCCTCCTCTTGTGTCGGACCCCCTCCCATCAGATATTGATGAACTATCCTGAGGATAGTATGTTTGTCCCTACTCTGAACCCCCTCTTTTAGCAATCGTGGATAGCTTCTAACAAGGATATATGTTTGTCCCTACTCTGAACCCCCTCTATTAGCAATCGTGGATAGCTTCTAACAAGGATAGGTTTAATTTTTGCTATATCTTTATCTGACTATCCATGAAAAATCTTGACATTCCAGTTTTCATCCCCGTGACTATCCTGCACATACTTGTCAGCTTTGCTGTGTAGATTGGGACAGGAGAGTGTGGAGGATTTAATGACAATTCCATTATACTTCTGCAGGTAGATAATGTAGGGTAGTAACACTGTTCAGTATACCTAAAGATAAGGCTCTGTATGCAGTTTCTCTGTCACTCCCTGGGGTAGGGGGCTGTACTTATTTTCAGAATACTGTAAAAATCGAAGACATTTCTCTGTCAATTAATGCCCGTTAATGACAACTATATACAGTAAAGCACACTTAGCCTGCTTCTGTCACGGTGGGGAGTGGAGGGAACCCCCCACCGTACAATGTCTATATAGACCATGCCACTGGGCCTGGAAGCCAGGATAAGGGAGCAGGTCACCTCCTATGCATCCCTAAATACAATCCCTGACCTCCTGACTGTATGAGCCAACCCTGATGGTGGGAGGCCTCATATCCGGAACCTAAGACCCTAATTCGCCATGATAATATTAATAATAATAAAATGTATTTATATAGCACCACCATATTCCGCAGCGCTTTACAAATTCATAGGGTTCATGTACGAAACAAAAGTAACTGGCTAATATGCAACTGAAACACTAGGAGTCAGGGCCCTGCTCGCAAGAGCTTACAATCTATGAGTGTAGTGGCCTTACGGACTAAGCGTGGGCACTACTCGAGGGTCAATTGGGGTGTGCGTGACTTCTCTTCACAAGGGACAGGAGTGTCATTTCCAACTGTGCATATGTTATGCGAATTGTAAAGTATTGTTGTTTGTATATGTAATGTTTTTCCCTGTATTATGTAGTATCAGGCCTAGTCTCTGTAGTTAGTCATCCTAGATGCTAGAGGGAGCTAGAGTTGCCTTAGTATAAGTATTCAGGTCCAGACAGGGAAAGGGAGTCAGCTCGGGGTTCGAGTTCAAGGTCAGGAGTCTGCAGAGACCAGTCAGAGCCTGCTCCTGACATGCAGCTGGACAGCCCAGGCTGTTAGCTGTAACCAGGGGGCTAGTAGAGGGATCCTAGCCTACCTGTGGATAAAGAGAGCCTAGGTTAGCTCTGAAGACACCCCAGTAGCAGGAAAACGCCTCCTGGGGAAAACCAGCAGTTATCCTCCCTTCCATTCCAGTCAACACCAGGTCAGATAAGTACCATGATGGACAGAGTTATATAGAATGCAGCAAGTGCGATCTTGGAGAAGGAACCATATACCAAGGATAAAAGCCAGCATCTAGGCATCCGGGCCTTGGGATTCAGCCAGCTAGAATAGCTGAAGGGGATAGAGCAGGGTTGCACTGTAAAGCAATCATCATTGTGTTCCTCCAAGTATCTTGCCTGTTTATTTCCTGCCACCATCTGAGGTCTACCTGTTTGTGAAAGAACTGTCTGAGGAACTGCCTTACAACCATCCATAAATTGAACTGTATGTGTAAAGTTTGCACTGTGAGTTTCCAGTAAAAAAGACATTTGGTTTATCTACTGATTCCTCCATTATTCCATCTGTCACTACACGGTGTGCCACCGTTCAATTGGCACTGGCGTCACAAACTTTAAAGGGACCTTGCCCCAGGCACATAAAACACCTGCAACATCCAGGGCACCTCATCCAACACCAGGCCTGGTCCCTAAACACAGAGTGTGCCCCAGAGGACTTTTGTGCCAGCCTCTCCTTCACTGCTGTATGCCTGCCCAGGGGTTTCCATATATAGCTGTGAGTGACCCTCGCTTGCCATTGACCGTGACCTCACAATCGCATTACCCTGCAGGTCTGGCGTACCGCATGAGGAATTGGGGGTGACACATAAGGTAGTTGATTGTGATAAGTAGGATCGAGTTTAAACCATAGGAGTTGTTTGGGGAAAGGTTTAGTCTGGGAAAAGTCATTTTAGGTAGCTTGATAAACCTGCCTGAAAAGATGTGTTTTTAAGGCACGTTTGAAGCTGGAGAAGTTGTGAATTGACCTAGTATTCCTGGGCAAAGTCTTACAGAGAGTGGGTGCAGCTCGAGAAAAGTCTTGAAGACGGGAGTGAGAGGTACGAATTATGGAGGTTATTTAATCTTATATCGCTAACAGAACGGAGAGCACGAGTAGGGTGGTAGCTGGAAATGAGGGAGGAGATGTATGGAGGTGCAGCACTGTGGAGAGCTTTGTGGGTGAGGGTGAGAAGTTTGAACTGTATTCTGTGGTGGATGGGCAACCAGTGAAATGACTGCCACAGATTAGTAGCATCAGTGTAGCGGTTGGTTGGATAGATGAGCCCTGATGATCCCTAATGGTATTGTCAGGAGAAATAGACAACCGGTTCCTCCAAGACACTGAAGAACCGGAGTCTCCCACAGGCCTAGCAACAAGGAAGGAAAAGAGAGCAAGCATAAACACATAACGGCAGGTAAGAGCCCAGCGCAAACGACACGCACTGGAACAACCACCACTTACCTGCCACAACGACTGGGTGGAACAACCACAGCTTGATGACTTGTGGTTCACCCCTCCGGGAAACCATGGAGCCCACTTCCGCAGGCACACACAGACAGGGGAAATGTCAAACAACCATGCTGGACTACAAACACCAAATAGACCAGACATGGAACACCAAATGACATAGAACAAACACCCTGTACATAGACCCACACCAAACATCATAAACAGGTGAGGAAGGGTAAGGGGACACGGGGAAACATCGGGATGACATTGCCGAAGACCTTGAAGTTCCACAAGGAGGCCCACACACGAACAGGTGACACATCCAGAGAGGAGCAAAGCTCCTACTCATAAAAAGGCAGACATACCACTAACCTCAAACTCACAACTAAAGTATAAGAAGAGCCATGAGGCAACACCCAGCGCCACCTTGCACACTCCTTTAACCCTAAACCAGTGGTGCCCAACCTGCGGGCCACAACCGGCCCACGAAGCTGTGTGATCCGGCCCGCACAGTGATGGGAGGAGGAGCTTGCGCCCAGCTAGAGAAGCAGAAGAAGGTACACTCCGGGGCGGCTGCAGTGGCGCAGTACAGAAAGCCTGGAGGCAAATCAGGGAACGAATTTGAGTAGTAAATAATTTCTAGGGTGTTGTGTGTGTGTGTGGACTCTGCAGTACAGTAATAAAGATCACATGTGGCCCCTTCACAGTAATAAAGCTCACATGTGCCCCCTTCACGGTAGTAATGCCCACATGTGCCCCCTTCACGGTGGTAATGCTCACATGTGCCCCCTTCATGGTAAAAATGCCCAGATGTGCCCCCTTCTCAGTAGTAATGGTCACATGTGCCCTTCTTCACATTAATAATGCTCACATGTGCCCCTTTCACAGTAGTAATGCTCACATGTGCTCCCTTCATGGTAAAAATGCCCAGATGTGCCCCCTTCTCAGTAGTAATGGTCACATGTGCCCTCTTCACATTAATAATACTCACATGTGCCCCCTTTACAGTAGTAATGCTCACATGTGCCCCCTTCACAGTAGTAATGCTCACATGTGCCCCCTTCATGGTAAAAATGCCCAGATGTGCCCCCTTCTCAGTAGTAATGGTCACATGTGCCCTCTTCACATTAATAATGCTCACATGTGCCCCCTTCATGGTAAAAATGCCCAGATGTGCCCCCTTCTCAGAAGTAATAGTCACATGTGCCCTCTTCACATTAATAATACTCACATGTGCCCCCTTTACAGTAGTAATGCTCACATGTGCCCCCTTCACAGTAGTAATGCTCACATGTGCCCCCTTCACAGTAGTAATGCTCACATGTGCCCCCTTCTCAGTAGTAATGGTCACATGTGCCCTTCTTCACATTAATAATGCTCAGATGTGCCCCCTTCACAGTAGTAATGCTCACATGTGCCCCCTTCATGGTAAAAATGCCCAGATGTGCCCCCTTCTCAGTAGTAATGGTCACATGTGCCCTTCTTCACATTAATAATGCTCACATGTGCCCCCTTCATGGTACAAATGCCCAGATGTGCCCCCTTCTCAGTAGTAATGCTCACATGTGCCCTCTTCACATTAATAATGCTCACATGTGCCCCCTTCACATTAATAATGCTCACATGTGCCCCCTTCATGGTAAAAATGCCCCGATGTGCCCCCTTCTCAGAAGTAATGGTCACATGTGCCCTCTTCACATTAATAATACTCACATGTGCCCCCTTCACAGTAGTAATGCTCACATATGCCACCTTCATGGTAAAACTGCCCAGATGTGCCCCCTTCTCAGTAGTAATGGTCACATGTGCCCTCTTCACATTAATAATGCTCACATGTGCCCCCTTCATGGTAAAAATGCCCAGATGTGCCCCCTTCTCAGAAGTAATGGTCACATGTGCCCTCTTCACATTAATAATACTCACATGTGCCCCCTTTACAGTAGTAATGCTCACATGTGCCCCCTTCACAGTAGTAATGCTCACATGTGCCCCCTTCTCAGTAGTAATGGTCACATGTGCCCTTCTTCACATTAATAATGCTCAGATGTGCCCCCTTCACAGTAGTAATGCTCACATGTGCCCCCTTCATGGTAAAAATGCTCAGATGTGCCCCCTTCACAGTAGTAATGCTCACATATGCCACCTTCATGGTAAAACTGCCCAGATGTGCCCCCTTCTCAGTAGTAATGGTCACATGTGCCCTCTTCACATTAATAATGCTCACATGTGCCCCCTTCATGGTAAAAATGCCCAGATGTGCCCCCTTCTCAGAAGTAATGGTCACATGTGCCCTCTTCACATTAATAATACTCACATGTGCCCCCTTTACAGTAGTAATGCTCACATGTGCCCCCTTCACAGTAGTAATGCTCACATGTGCCCCCTTCTCAGTAGTAATGGTCACATGTGCCCTTCTTCACATTAATAATGCTCAGATGTGCCCCCTTCACAGTAGTAATGCTCACATGTGCCCCCTTCATGGTAAAAATGCCCAGATGTGCCCCCTTCTCAGTAGTAATGGTCACATGTGCCCTTCTTCACATTAATAATGCTCACATGTGCCCCCTTCATGGTACAAATGCCCAGATGTGCCCCCTTCTCAGTAGTAATGCTCACATGTGCCCTCTTCACATTAATAATGCTCACATGTGCCCCCTTCACATTAATAATGCTCACATGTGCCCCCTTCATGGTAAAAATGCCCAGATGTGCCCCCTTCTCAGAAGTAATGGTCACATGTGCCCTCTTCACATTAATAATACTCACATGTGCCCCCTTCACAGTAGTAATGCTCACATATGCCACCATTATGGTAAAACTGCCCAGATGTGCCCCCTTCTCAGTAGTAATGGTCACATGTGCCCTCTTCACATTAATAATGCTCACATGTGCCCCCTTCATGGTAAAAATGCCCAGATGTGCCCCCTTCTCAGAAGTAATGGTCACATGTGCCCTCTTCACATTAATAATACTCACATGTGCCCCCTTTACAGTAGTAATGCTCACATGTGCCCCCTTCACAGTAGTAATGCTCACATGTGCCCGATTGGGCACCACTGCCCTAAACAAACCAAAATGGGAAGGAACACCAGCCATAAAGGGGCAGCATAAAATCATGCAAACACGTTGCCACCAGCAATAAGCATGCACGGCAAAAGTGTCACGGTCCACTACCACCAGACCATGACAGCCGTGACCGCTTCACTGTCTATACCAGGGTTTCTCAGACTTTTTACTATTTGGGAACCCCTGGTAAAAAATCTTATCTCAGGAAACCCCTACCAATTAATTTTTCCAAAATAAATCAGTAATACACGAGACGCAACCAAAACAATTTAGACCCCCCCCACACACACACTTTAGACCCCACAATTAATTCAGATCACAGACGTCAGACTCCCTCAAATTAAAGACTCCAAACCCCAGCCCCCCAAAATTATTTCAGATCCCGTACTGCAAAATTAATACAGACCCCAGAAACCTCCGACAAAATGAATGAGACCCAAACATCATATCCCACAATTAATTCAGACCTCAAATCAGAACCCTAAATAATTCAGAACCCTACCTTAATCAGACCCAAATCAGAACATATTTGACATAAACAATCACAGGTATTTACTTAAATCTACTCATCTACTCACTCTGAGCTTCTCTTATCTTCAGAAAGGGTATGGCATACAGAACCTAATCTTAACATCAGGACCTTTTATGTGCCACCACACAAAACCTTCTGATGATAGGTAAGACCTGATGTAGCAGGGGGCCTCTGTCCTGTGTACGAATAGTGGGGGGTCCTATAGAACCCTGGTTGGGAAATGCTGGCCATTACTGAAAATACAGAGATGTTTTTCTCCAATATGGCCATCCCTAGGAAGCTGCTAATAGCTACAACATTTGAAAAAAACAACAACATTTTATTTCCCTTCTACAAACATCTAATTAATTGAAAAAAATTAAATATACTTTTCTTTTGAAACTCTTTATTGATCTCCTCTACAAGATTCTTTAAGTTCAGTCTTGTCATCCATGGTCTATCATGACCCATGACTGGTATTCCACGGGTTGTACAGGATTAGGGAAGCAAACATGCTTCTTTCTTTCTAAAAACTGCCATATCTGTCCATTGGTGTAAATGGCTATAAGGTCACGTGAGGACAGCAGTGGTCTTCTAACAATATATGTAGTTTATACAGAGGCTGGGAAACCACAATTGTACACTGAGAGCCATCTTGATATTATAAAGTGATTTTTTGAGTTTCTCTATATCTCTTCTATATACTCCTGCATTTCTTTAACTAATTCGGCCACACAAGGAATTTTCTTAATCTTTTGATGAACTCAGACCTCTCATGTCCGCTCCTCTAATTGACTCTGTCTTCTGTATAGCAATCAACTGGGTACAGTCAGCCTACTTCATCTGACTCCCTGCCCTTGGTGTTAAGACACGTTCTCTTCCACAGTCTCGCCCTTTTCCACCACGTACCTGCAACCATGCACTTTCATTTGCTCCATTTTACCCCCACCCCCATGGTTGCTAGGGCAAGATCTGGCATACTCCATCAAACGGGCTTGGGCCTATACCTACCCAACACACCAAAAATTTGCACCAAACACATGTATATATAGACATGAAAGAGTCTTTATTTAACATACATCTTTATTTAACATACATTAATGTAACATGTATAAAAATATACTTTGTAAAAACAGCAGCAAGGAAGGGGGAAACCTTCAGTGAGGAAAAAACAACCCTAGAGGAGGCTGAGGGGTCAACACACAAGGGTATATAGATTGCAAAGAGAAGCCACACACAAGCAGGCCAATAAGACAATAGAAGCCATCAGACATAAAAATCCTAAGTAAGGCCTAGTTCACACGAACGTATGGCTTTTATAGTTTTTTGCGGTCCGTTTTTAACGGATCCGTTGTTTAGTTTTTGAGTTCCGTTGTGTTTCCATTTCCTTTCCGTTTTTCCGTATGCCATGTACTTGTAATTACATAGAAAAAATTGGGCTGGGCATAACATTTTCAATAGATGGTTCAGCAAAAACGGAACGGATACGGAAGACATACGGATGCTTTTTTTTTTTGCGGACCCATTGACTTGAATGGGGCCACGGAACGTTATTTGCGGTCAATAATAGGACATGCTCTATCTTTCAACGGAACGGAAAAACGGAAACGGAATGCTTACGGAACACATTCCGTTTTTAACGCGGAACCATTGAAATGAATGGTTCCGTATACGGAACACAAAAAAACGGCCCGTACACTCGCAAAAAAAACGATTGTGTGAACTAGACCTAAGGCAAACAGACCTATGTGTGGAAAGGATAAGCAAATAACTACCCAAGAATGCGTATGGAACCCTTAGCCGCCTCCTCCCGTTTCACCCAGTAACACCTGGCTTCTTCCGGGGCTTCTCTCTGCAATCTATATACCCTTGTGTGTTGACCCCTCAGCCTCCTCTAGGGTTGTTTTTTCCTCACTGAAGGTTTCCCCCTTCCTTGCTGCTGTTTTTACAAAGTATATTTTTATACATGTTAAATTAGTGTATCTTAAATAAAGACTCTTTCATGTCTATATACAGTCGCAAGAAAAAGTATGTGAACCCTTTGGAATGATATGGATTTCTGCACAAATTGGTCATAAAATGTGATCTGATCTTCATCTAAGTCACAACAATAGACAATCACAGTCTGCTTAATCTAATAACACACAAAGAATTAAATGTTACCATGTTTTTATTGAACACACCATGCAAATATTCACAGTTTATGACCAATTTGTTCAGAAATCCATATCATTCCAAAGGGTTCACATACTTTTTCTTACAACTGTATACATGTGTTTGGTGCTAATTTTTGGTGTGTTTAGTACATTGAATTGTTTGGGGTGCTATATATTCATTATAACCCGGTGATCAAATCTAGTGGGTATTCTATACCTACCCAAGCCTAAATCAAGTGGGCATGTGTATATAAACACTGATAACAGCCTTCTGTAAAGAAAACTACGGAAATGTGTTACACTAACATAATCCTCAACATTGGTAGATATCTCTCCACCATTCTACATGGGCTTTGTCTGGAATTGCAGAGTATCACCATTCAAGCATATTGGGTGAACAGCAATGACAGACATTTTTTTTTTCTTTATGAAAGCCCAAGGAACGTACTTTCTACACCCGTGCAGCGTACCACACAAAAACATGCACTAGGTTGCGGTCCTTCGCAGACGCTCTCCATAAGAGAAGGGCCCCCCATAAACCATTCCCTTTCTGTCACGGCGGGGAGTGGGGGAAACCCCCAACCGTGCGGTGTCAAAGGGTAAAGGGGATCAGCCTGGCCAAAAGGAGAAATAAGCGAGCAGGTCACCTCCTACTGCGTCCCTAATCCTCTCCCTGACTCCTCACTGTATGAACGGACCCCGATGGTAGGACGACTCATACTCAGGATTCCTAGAAACCCTAAGTCGCCCTGGTAATCCCTCACTTAGGAGCAGGGGAGAGACAACCTGTTCATCCCAGTAATGGAGGAACAGGAGTCTATCTGAGGCCAGGCTGCAAGGAGAGGGGAACACATACAGCTATAGAGATGGCAGGTAAGTGAGACTAGTAACACACTTACCTGCCACAGACACACTGACTGGAACCCGTGCACACCAACATAAAAGGACACAGCACACACCACAAAGGAACCCAGGACACCCATAGCTGCAATAAACGTGAGACACCATAAAAACATCTATGACCACAAGGGTGGCCCTCACTGGACAGATGGAATATGAAGACCAGGAGGATAGCGCCAGCATACACCATGGCTGGAGTACCCCTCAGCTTCAGGCATCCAGCAGAGGCTAAATAGCCCAAGCAGCCACACCTACACACACATAAACCCAGTGTTAGGCCTATTGCACACGACCGTATGGCTTTTTCAGGGTTTTGCGGTCCGTTTTTCACGGATCCGTTTTTTGTTTCCGTTGTGTTTCTGTTCCGTTTTTCCGTATGGCATATACAGTATACAGTAATTACATAGATAAAATTGGGCTGGGCATAACATTTTCAATAGATGGTTCAGCAAAAAACGGAACGGAAACGGAAGACATACGGATGCATTTCCGTATGTGTTCCGTTTTTTTTGCGGACCCATTGACTTAAATGGAGCCACGGAACGTGATTTGCGGGCAATAATAGGACATGTTCTATGTTAGAACGGAACGGAAAAACAGAAATACGGAAACGGAATGCATACGGAGTACATTCCGTTTTTTTTTGCGGAACCATTGAAATGAATGGTTCTGTATACGGAACGCAAAAAACGGCCGTGTGCAGGAGGCCTTAACAAAACACTAGGAAGGGAGTTAACCCTTCCAACACCAGACAAGGGAAGGAAGGCACTTAAAGGGGAAGTGCACACACAAGCATAGAAAGCTACACGTTGCCGCAGGCAACAACATGCGTGGCAACCATGTCACGACAATCACCCAGAAGGCCGAGACACTGCCACCGCATACTCACACAGCAACACGTTGCCGCGGGCAACCGCAAGTGTAGCAACAGTGTCACAGCGCACACCATAGGCCGTGACACTATCCCTCTGGGCCAGAAGGCTCCTGCAAGGGACTGGGACAAGTGGCAACCCTCAGCCGAGGGTACGACGGTCTGTGCTCCGGCTTTCGCCTAGGCTGCCACCCAGGGCATCAACCAAAGCTCAACAACAAAGGTCTGGACTCTCCCCAGAGGAAGAGCCCAAGGGGTTTTGCAAGGGGGTGAGGAACCTAATGGCCACATCCCCCTCCCTTACCCATATGGGCGCCGCAACCCTGAAAATCCTAGTGACAAACAAACGTGTATAATGCACACACAGTGAACAATTAAAGCCCACAGATAGACATGTCTCTGCTTCTGGAAAAAAAAGTTGATCCTTTAAGGGGTTAGGGTATAGCGAGCTCTTTCGCCATCTTAAACTTAAGACAATTTTGCAACAAAAAATTTCTGTGTAGGCCACGACACAATCACCTGTGATTCCCTAGTCTCAGTATGTGTTCAAAGTCATTGTCAGAGGAATTTTGACGTTAAGAAGTCAAAAACACTAAGATCAACCTCGTCTGTTTTTAAAGAAAACCTATCATGTTCAACAGTATCATCCAAGTAAGCAAGGACTACAGACTTCATTCTTTTGTGAAAATTGTCACTTCTAAGAAGAGCAGAGAATTATCCCTCTAGGCATCCATATTGTTTCCTTAGAGGGTTATCCCTTCTGATAAATCTGAACAATAGGCTTGTTGGTCCAAAGTAACTTCAAAACAGAAATCCCACAGACTGACATTGACCTGAGTTATTACTCAGTCATTGCAATTATTAGCCAAAGTGTCCTGTTTAAATGCGGTTTCGGCCCTCTAGGTTTAGATCTAAAGCATCATACAACATAGCAGAGGTTTTAAACCCTTAGATTGCAGCAGATCAGAAACATGTATCTGAGATATGACACATTTCTATGCTGAATGTAAAGTCATAGGGTATTAATCATCAAGTTCACAGCATCTAAATGTGTTTTGGGCCTCAGAAACTTTTAAAATCTTTGGAAATTGGTAAATCTTGTCTCAGGGACTATATAAAAGAAACAGTATAAGGCCTCTTTCACACTTGCGTTGTCCGGATCCGGCGTGTACTCCACTTGCCGGAATTACACTCCGGATCCGGAAAAACGCAAGTGTACTGAAAGCATTTGAAGACGGAACCGTCTTCCAAATGCTTTCAGTGTTACTATGGCACCCAGGACGCTATTAAAGTCCTGGTTGCCATAGTAGGAGCGGGGAGCGGGGGAGCGGTATACTTACAGTCCGTGCGGCTCCCGGGGCGCTCCAGAATGACGTCAGAGCGCCCCATGCGCATGGATGACGTGATCCATGCGATCACGTGATCCATGCGCTTGGGGCGCCCTGACGTCACTCTGGAGCGCCCGGGGAGCCGCACGGACGGTAAGTACACTGCTCCCCCGCTCCCCGCTACACTTACCATGGCTGTCAGGACTTTAGCGTCCCGGCAGCCATGGTAACCACTCTGAAAAAGCTAAATGTCGGCTCCGGCAATGCGCCGAAACGACGTTTAGCTTAAGGCCGGATCCGGATCAATGCCTTCCAATGGGCATTAATTCCGGATCCGGCCTTGCGGCAAGTGTTCCGGATTTTTGGCCGGAGCAAAAAGCGCAGCATGCTGCGGTATTTTCTCCGGCCAACAAACGTTCCGTACCGGAACTGAAGACATCCTGATGCATCCTGAACGGATTACTCTCCATTCAGAATGCATTAGGATAATCCTGATCAGGATTCTTCCGGCATAGAGCCCCGACGACGGAACTCTATGCCGGAAGACAATAACGCAGGTGTGAAAGAGCCCTAAGATATAATATTGTTCTGTGCCTTCGTCAACCTAATTTTCTATCGCTCTGCTATGATAATGTTACTTTCAGAACAAAAAATTGTTGACATGTGAGGAATGGGCACCTTGAGAAAACAAGGAGGAACATTCTTGAAAGCTATGTCCATATGCAGGTCTTTTTTTTCTATTATTGCTAAATGAATCAAAAAGTGAAGCATATTTGCAAATTCGTCTTGATTACAAATTTTCCTTATGTTTTCTGACTATAGATCAGACCTATGTGTCTCCATAGTAATGACTAAAAACTCTGTCTAGTCTCATTTTGCTGCCATACCCTCATCCATTTGTCCACTACATCTTGCTTACCAACCAAACATATGTTTACAAGACATATGGAACAGAAGGGACTCTGACTGCAGGATCAGACTACAGCGGGTTTTCTTGCAATCTGTGACCATAGAGACACAAAGATCTGCATAGTAGATGTGTACATAAAATGAACTTTAATCAAAGCCATTTGCAAAGTTACCATATTTTTCGCCCTATAAGTCACACTTGAGGATAAGACGCACCTAGATTTTAGAGAAGGAAAATAAGAAATAAAAATATTTTTCATCAGACTTCAGATCAGCCTCCCATATGAGACCACAGATCAGATACCCATATCAGATCCTCAGATCAGACCCGCATATCAGATCCTCAGATCAGACCCCCATATCAGACCTCAGATCAGACTCCCATATCAGATCCTCAGATCAGACCCGCATATCAGATCCTCAGATCAGACCCCCATATCAGACCTCAGATCAGACTCCCATATCAGATCATCAGATCAAACCCCCATATCAGACCTCAGATCAGACTCCCATATCAGATCCTCAGATCAAACCCCCATATCAGAGCTCAGATCATATCTCCATATCAGATCCTCAGATCAGACTCCCAAATCATATGGCGGCAGTTATAGGATAGAACTGAGCATGTTTGACCACCTCAGTAGGTGGGCATGCACATTTCTATATAGATTAAACACCAGGGGGTATCACTGTAATAAAATAAAGAGGATATCTCACAACTGGGGAATTTTTGTAATAGAAAGTAAATTGCGAAAATACAGTCAGGTCCATAAATATTGGGACATTAACACAATTCTAACATTTTTGGCTCTATACACCATCACAATGGATTTGAAATGAAACAAACAAGATGTGCTTTAACTGCAGACTGTCAGCTTTAATTTGAGGGTATTTACATCCAAATCAGGTGAACGGTGTAGGAATTACAACACTTTGCATATGTGCCTCCCACTTGTTAAGGGACCAAAAGTAATGGGACAATTGGCTTCTCAGCTGTTCCATGGCCAGGTGTGTGTTATTCCCTCATTATCCCAATTACAATGAGCAGATAAAAGGTCCAGAGTTCATTTCAAGTGTGCTATCTGCATTTGGAATCTGCTGCTGTCAACTCTCAAAATGAGATCCAAAATCCATTGTGGTGGTGTTGGAGCCAAAAATGTTAGAATTGTGTTGATGTCCCAATATTTATGGACCTGACTGTAACTAGTTTTTCATGCTGAATTATCTTAACATTTGAGGGTGGTACAACCTCTTTAATTGAACCCCCTTCCTGCTAAATCAATGGAAAATGTAAAACTTCTCTCTGGTGAGTAGCAGGAACTCAGTATGCAGCCTCTAGATCAGGGGTGCACAACCTTTTTTGGTCTGGGGGCCGCATTGTCACATCGCTCTATTTCAAGGGGCCGCAAATAAAAAAAAATGAG
Organism: Bufo bufo; assembly: GCF_905171765.1. Taxonomy (NCBI): domain Eukaryota; kingdom Metazoa; phylum Chordata; class Amphibia; order Anura; family Bufonidae; genus Bufo; species Bufo bufo. Next base: position 100,529,258 of record NC_053391.1, on the reverse strand, counting down.
ATGACAAATGAGCAATTCCTTGTTTATCGACTGATCAGCTGCACGATTATACTGGCCAGATATAAGATATGAGCATTTCTATGAACACGTTTTCCCAGTAATTATCCGAAATATCATGCTGCAGCATGGCCCCTGAAACCGAAGAGTTATACTTACCTGCTCCCTGCTGCTCCGGTCCTTCGCACTTCCCCCCTGTTTACACCTGGCAGTGCATGGACATGGTCGTACACCACTCCAGCCAATGACTGGCTTAAGCGGTGATGTGGCCACAAGCAACATGTCACTTCTGAAGCCAGTCATTGACTGGAGCCGTGCAAGTGACCATGGCCATGCACTGCCAGGTGTAAACAGCACGGGGACCGGAAGATGGAGGCAGCGGGGGCAGCGCAGAGGACCAGAGCGATGTGAAGCATGTAATTATGAATCTTCTATTTCAGAGGCCATGCTGCAGGAACTTGTTTAAAAACATTTTTACCAGAAAAGTGGCGACATTTCCTTCCATCCTGCCTCCTATTCATAAATCAATCAGTGCTTTCCTTCACTACAGAGGATAGCACTCACTGGTTACCATCTCCTGCCGATCCAATTATAGGCGCCCTGCAGTAACCAGTAAGCACTGTTGGTGGGCAAGGCGCTTATTGGTTAACACTTTAATGACCAGGCTTGAAAAGGCCTTAATGACCAGACACTTTTTTGTTATTTAGCGCGCGTGGTGGTTCAAATGGTTGTAACTATCTATTATCTATTGGACTACCAAAATAATTTTTGCAACAATTTTTATTTGGGGGAAACAAAATGTTTTTAAAAAGTTTTTTCAAACTATAAACTGACACCAAAATAAATTATTATAATTAGTTCCATATTTTGTGTAGGCCGTTTTATTATATAATATGTATAGTTTCACGTGAATGGGGTGGTGACGGTTTTGGTTGATGTGGGTGTTTTTTTCTTTTATGTATTACATTTTTTTTATTATCTTTTTTTAATTAAATTTTTAATATATTTCTGCTACATAATGTCCTCCAAGACCGTCACTTTTTAAAATTTTGCATTTTTTTCTTTTTTTCTTTTATTTGTATTTTATTAATATTTTATAATTGGTGTATTACTTATTTTTTTATTTATTTTTTTGCCACATAATATGTCCCACAAGAGGTCATAAAAATGTTGGAGGACAGTGAACACTTTTCCTTTTTATTTTTTATTTTATTTGTATTTTATTATTTTTTTCTTTCTATTTTATTTGTATTTTATCATATTTTTTTTTAGAATTTTCTAGAATTTTTTTAAATATATTTTTGAAACATAATATGTCTCCCAAGGGGTCATAAAAAGACTGTTGCGGGACAGTGAACACTCTTTTATTCAGCACTTTTTCCTTTTTATTGTATTTTATTTTTTATTATTTTCAATTTTTTGTGCCACATATTTTATTTCTCTTTTCTTTTCTTTATATTTGATTATATTTTTTATTTCGTTTTTTAATTTTTTTAATAATTTATTTTATATATATTTTTACCACATGATTTGTCCCCAAGAGGTCACTGAAAGACCTTTGGGAGACAATAAGTGACTTTTTTTGTACTATTTTCACTGTAACTGGGCATCCAAAGGAGCCCCAGTTACAGGGAAACCAGCCTTCTGGGGGGGGGGGGCCTTTGTACCAGGGCAGAGCTGATCATGCAGCTCTGCGTTCCTCTGCCCCTGAGACACCCAGCGATCATGTGATCGCCTGGTCCACACTGCAGAGCGCTCATAGAGGAGAAGGCAGAAATGCTGATAAAGCGCTTCTGTCTTCTTCTCGGCTTCCCTGCTCTCACTAATAGCACGGGACCCTTTCCGCTCCTGCTATAGTGCAGGAGCAAAATCTGTTATCCATCCACTGTGCGGCGCTTCGGGCAGAAACACAGCCTATCGCAGGATCAGCTGTGTTTCTGCCCAACAGGACAGGGGCGCAAACCATGGCTCTGGGGGCCGCATGCGGCCTGTGGGCCACAGGTTGTGCACCCCTGCTCTAGATGAATGTACAGTCTGAGATAGCAGTTACTTTGAGTATATATGTACACATGTTTCTGCCAACACTCCACTCTAAAGGGTAAATAAGACAACAGAGAGATGGAAGGATGGGCTCGGAAGTAGGAGAATTCTTCTATTGTGTCTTCTCAAGTAGAAATGGGTCACATCATTCTTATAGTCCTGTGCAGCCAATATTTACACGCTTGTAGCAGTGGAACAGTACAAGGATTTACATTTAAATCCTTATCTCCCTCAATAAAGAAGCAGGTGTAGGCATGTCCCTGTCAAGTCAAAATTATTTTCCCTTTGTATAATTACAATAAACCTTTGTTTGGATTCACCATCTATCAATCTACAATAGCTAAGCTGCCCATAGACATGCCATGTCCAACTTCTTCGCCCATCAACCATAAGTATGATTGACCTTAAAGCATCTTCATTCTGCCTATGGAAGGGCCCCTATTACTCACTGCCTGTCTTTGACGATGTGCACGCAGACTAATTCTGAGTTTTTTACATTGTTACGTACGTGGTCCATCAGCCCTTATTTAAATCAATGTCCCCAGATGGTTTTGGTTCAGTTGAAAACCATCAAAATACTAATATGAACCTACTTATCAAGCTGAAAAGCTAAAAACTATTTATTACATGATAACGATCTCAGGGCAAGATGGAGAATTTCTAGATACATTTGCAGTGACCAGGAACGGGTTCGCTGACGCCACTTTAATGCAGTGGCAGGGTCAGTTGGATAATTTATCCTGTATTTGTCGTGACGCCAATTGCAGCGTGCGCAGGGTACTATCCCAGGGCCCTTCTGAGGTGTTATAACGCACGTCCCTGATTAGTGTTGTGGAAATTTTATTATGCGGACATTTTACTTTAGGATGTGTGTGTGTTTTTATAGTTTGTCATCTGTCTCCCTGTGTCTTGGAGAAATGTCTGCTTTTAAGACATGCATATCTGCCTTGTCGGTATACTAGTACCGTATACTGACAATAGCTGTAGCAATGCCTTGCAGATAATTTCAAACCTATGGGAACCAGTAGAATGATCTTTATTGGACACTGATCACCTTTGAGCAGTGTTGAATGCTGACAGGGATGGGGCGTGTGCATTGTCCTAGCCACATTGATTGCCCCACCCTGTCCTTTGACATCACTTCCTGCATGTTATCACTTCCTGTATACTTGTCTTGGGCCAGCCCCTTTTACACCTTTTGTTAGTAAATAAAAGGTGAGAGCGCGGGGGAGTCTCTCAGGATTTTCAAGGAAGATGGTAACACGTGTGTTTGTCTCTGACTGGGGCTGAAGGAAAGGGGGATTTACCTTTTTCCTTACGCAGGCTTTGATGCAGGATGATTACAACTATTAATATTTACCACAACATTAGGAATGCCAGAGTGGTGTAATGGCCTATAATGTCTCTGTAGGGTGGCGATAATTGTGTCACGGTGTCTCCTACCTGGGTACGGCCAGACTTCTGGCTCCTGGCTCACTTGCAATAAATTTGAGTGTAGTGATAGTAGGAGTAATAGAGGAATTTTGCAGAAGAAATAATGTCCAGACTTTAGATGAAGTTCAAACGTTGCTTTACTTGATCTTGCATCCAAGCAGTATACAGTTTTGGTCTCTTGGTCCCAGCAGGTTTTGGCAATCATTGGCAGGAATGAGTACTATGAGTAGCTTGCATGATAAAACGTCTGCTTGGTAGCTCTGTAATTGTGGCAGGGTTAGCTTCTGCACTTATCTGGTACCTTCTGCTTTGTGGGGGACAGATGTAACGCACCTAGTTGATCAGTTAGGATCTCAACTGCGGAAGCAATGGACATCCACTATTATCCCACCGCCCTTGTTTTTGGCTGTGGGATTCGCGGTTTCTCAGTATGTACCCCAGGCGTCTCTCTCAGTCTTGGGCGGAGAGTTTGGGGTAACAAAATCATTTACCGCTATCCATCTAATTAGTTACTGCTCGAAAGGAAGGTCCCCCAGTATTACAGGAGTCACAAGTTAGTATAAGCTTGTGCACAGTTCAGAGTTAGTATATAGTATGCCCTCAGTTTAGTATATAGTATGCCATATGTTCAGGGTTAGTATATAGCATGTCCTCAGTTTAGTATGTAGTATGCAGTAGGTTCAGAGTGAGTATAGCATGTCCTCAGTTTAGTATATAATATGCAGCAGGTTCAGAGTTAGTATAGCATGTCCTCAGTTTAGTATATAATATGCAGCAGGTTCAGAGTTAGTATAGCATGTCCTCAGTTTAGTATATAATATGCAGCAGGTTCAGAGTTAGTATAGCATGTCCTCAGTTTAGTATATAATATTCAGTAGGTTCAGAGTTTGTATAGCATGTCCTGAGTTCAGAGTTGGTTTGGGAATATCGCCACACACCAGCAGGAACCACCGCACTCTGAGTTCCAGGACCTTAATCAGAGCAGGTAACAGGCATATACTTGCGGTTAATTGGTCCTGGCTAGGAAGCCAGCAGTGGGGAAGCCAGTGGCAAGAAGGTAGGCAGTCCTTCACAATGTTGTTAGGGATCCAGGTCTGAATATGTGGACAGAGTCCTCAGATGCAATGAAGCTAGCAAGGTGCGCACTCCATTAGTGGAACACCCTGCTTAGCACCTGTCTTCTATTTAAGGCCCGGAGGTAAGTGGGCAGAGTCACAGGATGGCCCAGCAGCCACTGCGTTCCACGCTGGAGCGCAAGCCAGCGTAACAACACAGGCGGTCGCTGCGTTCCACGCTGGAACGCAAGCCAGCGTATCGTCACAGGGAGCCACTGCGATCCAGGCTGTACTGTTACAACAGACTAGCTGAGGAGGAATTTGCTTCTCCTAGGTCTCTGGACTTAGCTCACAGATGGATTCATAGGGGGTGCTTTCTTCCTGGAACTCTGGACTTTGTCTGTCGTGTCTGCTTTTCTTCATCCAGCTGAGCTGAAGGTGCTCAGACTGGGAATATGGCCAAGTCTCAGCCGAGACTAGGTCCTTGCTGTCTTCCCTAAGAATGGGTTCTCCTGGACACTATCACACAGCATTCCCCAACAGGGGTGGCTGGTACACTGACTCTAACTTCCTTCTCCACCCATGCTGCAGGATGTGGGACCAGCCCACTTCTCCACAATAATCCATTCCAGCTCAGATATACTAAACACTAAACTTGTACTTGCCAATGAATTGCTGCCACCTACTGGTAACCAGGCAAATTACAGGAACAATTACATTTAACATAGGTTTATATGCACATTTGTAGAGGACATAATATAAATTACATCAGATGACAGTATAAAGGCTCTTAGTAGAGATAGTAGCGGGGTAGAGGCGTGTAGTAACAACTCTGGGGTGTTACACATTTGCCATTAGCTTGGGCCTGTTCATCATGATGAAAACGGTTCTACAATTTTCTACATGATACGATCTACATGATATGGCAAGATGCTGAATTTGTAGACAAACTTTCCATTAGTCTGAGCCTGCTCATGATGGAAAAAAATCTAGAAACATTTGTACATGATAATGATCCTGGGGCAAGATGGAAAAGTTCTTATAAAGTTGCCATTAGTCTGGACCTGCTCATCATGGAGAAAAAGTAGAAACAATTCTACAAGATACGATCTTGGGGCAAGATGGAGAATTTGTTGACAAAATTTCCATTAGTCTGAGCCTGATCATAATGGAAAAAAACTAGAAACAATTCTACACGATAATGATCTTGGAGCAAGATGGAGAAGTTCTTATAAAGTTGCCATTACACACACTGGGCATGCTGATCATGGATAAAAACTAGAAAGGATTCTACATGATAATGATCAAGGAGGGGCAAGATGGAAAATTTCTTGATGAACTTGCATTAGTCTAGGAGTGCTCATCATGGAGAAAAAATAACGATCTAGGGGATGCATGATAACGATCTAGGGGAAAGATGGAGACTTTCTAGATAAACTTGACATTAGTCTGGGCTTGCTTATCATGGAGAAAAAATAGAAACAATTCTACATGATACGATCTTGGGGCAAGATGGAGAATTTATAGACAGACTTTCCATAGTCAGAGCCTGCTTGTAATGGAAACAACTATAAACAATTCTACACAATAATGATCTTGGGGCAAGATGGAGAAGTTTTTATAAAGTTGCCATTAGTTTGGGCCTGCTCATCATGGAGAAAAACTTTAAACAATTCTGCATGATATGATCTTAGGGCAAGATGGAGAATTTCTAGATAAACTTGCTGTTAGTCTGGGCCTGCTCATCATGGAGAAAAACTAGAAATGATTCTACATGATAACGATCTTAGGCCAAGATGAAAAAGTTCTAGATAAGCCATTCACAAAAGTTTGTAATTCATTTTAATGCATATTGTATGGTCCGACATGACACCACAGTGTCTATAGTTTTCATATGCCCGTTGGTGCACATCTCCTCCTTTGCCGTACATTATGACATTTCATGAGTAGTTTGAACACTCCCATAGAAACCAATTAAAGTTCAAACATTTTGTAGGATCTGGCAGGACATCAGGGTTTAAAATGTCCCACCACCTACTGACTCTGGACAGTTATTCACAGAAGAGTCTACATACATGGTTAAGACTAAGAACACAACCGTGCTGGGGTAAAGGTTTGTGTCCATGTGAGTTACATGCTACAAGAAAGAAAGGCAACTGAGTTATTACAAGTGCTGGAACCATCTTTTCTTCTTATATTCTACTAGCAGAAGGACCCGGCTTCGCACGTGTATTTCATCTATTTCATTTTATGTTTCCATGTGTCGTAAAAAGATATCAACAGTTTACCCCTTAACAGTGACCTCTACAGTACCCGCCCATTTAACAATGACCTCCACAGTGCCTGCCCCTTTAACAGTGATCTCCACAGTGCCCACCCCTTTAACAGTGACCTCCACAGTGCCCACCCCTTTAACAGTGACCTCCACAGTGGCCGCCCCTTTAACATTGACCTCCACAGTGGCCGCCCCTTTAACATTGACCTCCACAGTGCCTGCCCCTTTAACAGTGACCTCTACAGTGCCCACCCCTTTAAGAGTGACCGCCTTTTTAACTGTGACCTGCACAGTGCCTGCCCCTTTAACAGTGACCACCACAGTGCCCGCCCCTTTAACAGTGACCACCACAGTGCCCGCCCCTTTAACAGTGCCCACCCCTTTAACAGTGACCTACACAGTGCCCTCTCCTTTAACATTGACCACCCATTTAACAGTGACCTTCATAGTGGCTGCCCCTTTAACAGTGACTTCCACAGTGCCCACCCCTTTAACAGTGCCCGTCACAGTGCCCGCCCCTTTAACAATGACCTGGCAGACCTCCGCACATGATCTGAGCAGGGCATGACACTGCCCCTTTAACAGTGACTTCCACAGTGTCTGCCCCTTTAACAGTGACCTCCACAGTGCCCGCCCCTTTAACAGTGACATCCACAGTGCCCACCCTTTTTACAATAACCTGCACAGTGCCCACCCCTTTAACATTGACCACCTCTTTAACAGTGACCTCCACAGTGTCCGCCTCTTTAACAGTGACCTCCACAGTGCCCGTCCCTTTAATAGTGACCTCCACAGTGTCCGCCCCTTTAACAGTGACCTCCACAATGCCCACCCCTTTAACAGTGAACACCCCTTTAACAGTGACCTCCACAGTGCCCGCCCCTTTAACAGGGACCTTCACAGTACCCGCCCCTTTAACAGTGACTTGCACAGTGCCCGCCCCTTTAACAGTGACCTCCACAGCAGCCGTCCGTTTAATAGTGGCTCCTGCCCCCCATGCATGTAGCAGTGTAGTTGTGCCGTCATACATCATATGACTGAATATTTAAGGACCTGCGAACTGCTAAAGCCTGTGATCAGTTGTTATGGCAACCTGAAGTAGGACTTGCGAGCTTCTATTGGCTAATAAGGGACATGTGACCGTGTAAATGGTAGTTTGGATTTAAGTTAAAGGCTTGCTGGCTTCTAATGGCTAATGCAGGTCATTTTTTGGGAATATCTCAGGAACGGTAAGTCCTAGAGAGCTGTGACTTGGTCTAAAACCTTCCCGGACAGTGCCCAGCCCTTTAACAGTGACTTCCACAGTGCCTGCCCCTTTAACAGTGACCTCCAAAGTGCCTGCCCTTTTAGCAGTGACCTCCACAGTGCCCGCCCCTTTAACAATGACCTCCACAGTGCCCGCCCCTTTAACATTGACCACCCCTTTAACAGTGACCTTCATAGTGGCTGCCCCTTTAACAGTGACTTCCACAGTGCCCGCCCCTTCAACAGTGACCTCCACAGTGCCCGCCCCTTTAACAGTGACTTCCACATTGTCCATCCATTTAACAGTGACCTCCACAGTGTCTGCCCCTTTAACAGTGACCTCCACAGTGCCCGCCCATTTAACAGTGACCTCCACAGTGACCACCCCTTTAACAATAACCTGCACAGTGCCCGCCCCTTTAACATTGACCACCTCTTTAACAGTACCTCCTGACGAAGCCTACGTGGCGAAACACGTGTTGAGGTCGAAGCAGTGGGGGAACTGTGTCACCATTTTTCAGCAGCAACATGGGTAGGTAACATGGTATCTGTATTAGGGTGGGACTAGTGACTTACAGTTATTGTTATATGTCATCTTTATGAGTAGTATTGCACCGTCCAATTATACCCTACAGCATCCATTGCTTGGACGCTGTGAATAAGAGCTAGGTAGTTGTTCAACACTAGGGGACAGCAATTGCACCCGCAACTACTCCAATGTTCACAGCTTCTGTTTATTGTCTGTTACCTGCTGTATATGGTCACATTATCCCCCATTGTGATTCTCCACATTGCAGAGCCCTTTTGTGGCCCAGTCTCCATGTTCTGTCCCTTTTGAGTCTCACCTGTAATGTTCATGTGATTTATAATAAATAAAATGAGATTTTTTTACCTTGTTAAATCCTTGCTCTTTTTTTGTACAAGTTGCAGTAAGTTGGTGAGTGAGCTTCGGTTTTTGGGTTATTGTAGGCTCTAACTCACCTCTTTAACAGTGACCTCCACAGTGCCCGTCCCTTTAATAGTGACCTCCACAGTATCCACCCCTTTAACAGTGACCTTCTCAATGCCCGCCCCTTTAACAGTGAACACCCCTTTAACAGTGACCTCCACATTGCCCGTCCCTTTAATAGTGGCCACTCCTTTAACAGTGATCTTCACAGTGCCCGTCCCTTTAACAGTGACTTCCACAGTACCTGCCCCTTTAACAGTGACCTCCACAATGCCCACCCTTTTAGCATTGACCACCCCTTTAAGAGTGACTTTCATAGTGGCCGCCCCTTTAACAGTGACCTCCACAGTACCCGCCCCTTTAACAGTGATTTCCGCAGTGCCCGCCCCTTTAACAGTGAACTCCACAGCGGCCGTCCGTTTAATAGTGGCTCCTGCCCCCCATGCATGTAGCAGTGTAGTTGTGCCGTCATACGTCATATGACTGAATATTTAAGGACCTGCGAACTGCTAAAACCTGTGATCAGTTGTTATGGCAACCTGAAGTAGGACCTGTAAGCTTCTATTGGCTAATAAGGGACATGTGACCGTGTAAATGGCAGTTCGGGTTTAAGTGAAAGGCTTGCTGGCTTCTATTGGCTAATGCAGGTCATTTTTTGGGAATATATCAGGAACGGTAAGTCCTAGAGAGCTGAGACCCGGTCTAAAACCTTCCCGGACACCTGATGTACCTGTGTGCCAAATTTGGTGAAGATCGGTCCAGTCGTTTGGTCGTGCATAAAGAACGTCCAGACAGACGTCCAGACAGATGTCCAGACAGACAGACAGACAGACAGACAGAAGTTCATTTTTATATATTTAAGAGTAAAGAGCGATCGGCTTGGCTCGTTCTGTGCACAGGGCTGTGGATTGTAAGGTGAGCTGGTTTACATTTAGAGCCTACATACCACCTGAAACAACTGTGCGCAGGCAAAATGTACATCGTATGGTATATTGTAATGGATTTCACAGTTTAAATAATACTCTCATTTTATTTGTTTAATGTAGCAGCACCTATAACATATTTACTCAAGCGAATTAGGGAATTCAAATATTTGCAGAGGATCCTTGTTTTGGCTTTTATTCGGGTGCTGGATTTTATGTGACTTCAGAGGATTAAGTTAAACCAACAATGCAATTCCTTCCGTTCATAGGTCAGTATGTAAGTTCTCTGAGCCTTTGTCATTTCTAAATGAAAGCAATTTTATTTATTTTTTTCAGAAAAAAAATATTTCAGTGGAGCTTATGTGTTTCAACAGGTTACATTCCATTTAATCTGGTTGGGATACATACATTTTTTTTTTTATAGAAACGGTTTGTTACTTTTTCTTACCCTAGCCTTAGGCCTGATTCACATTCAGCATTTTAATGTTTTTGGGGGTATTTTTTGTAGTTTTTTTGGCGATTTAGTTAAAAAAATGTTGTAGCCAGATATTTTATTAAAATCTGTAGCATATTTTTCTACAGGTCTACATACAGAGCATTTTAGTTTTTAGAGTGAGGATGTGGCTTATTTTTTTAAATGCAGCATGTCCTGAGTACTGATTTTTTTCTGATGTTTTTCCCACTGGGTTCTCTATATGACTTCAAAGATGCCAGGAAAAATGCATATGTAGAAAATGTTACAAAAGATAAAGCAACCAAAAACCCTCATTTAAAAAAAATGCCATTAAAAACGCTTGAAGTGCAAGGCACTGAATTTTTTTTAAAAAGGTTCTAGACATCGTGTTGACTTTTAGCTTGATGTACTGCTCTTAAAATCTACCAGATGGATAAATCACCAAATAACATGCACTATATGTACAATGGCCCAGATACAGTATAATAATGTCAGTGCACCTAGACTAGACACTATCATAAACTATGCTAAAATGTGGTGCAGATTGGTGCAATTTGGCACTTTCTTGGCACAGTTTGATGTATCTGGTTCTTGAGAAATCCTCGGCACCTTGTTTAGCAAGGGAACATGGCTTATCGGAATAGGGGCATGGCTTTGCGCAAAGCAGGTGTGGTCTAAAGATACAATGGTTTGCTCCAAAATTGTGGCACAATTCTGTCTCAAAGTAAGCCAACCAATAGTTTAAGGCATCTGTCAGCAGATTTGCACCTATGACACTGGCTGACCTGCTGCATGAGCGCTTCGCAGCTGAAGACATCTGTGTTGGTCCCATGTTTATATGTGTCCACATTTCTGAGAAAAATTATGTTTTAATATATGCAAATGAGCTTCTAGGAGCAATGGGAGCTTAGCTCTCACTGCAACTGCCGCACGCTCTGCATGTTGATTGACAGGGCCAGGTAGTGTAAACGTGATCACGCCTGGCCCTAGCAATCAAAGTGCAGAGGGTGCGGCAGTTGCAGATAGCTGAACCTCTAGGTGTAACAGCAACACCCCCGTTGCTTCTAGAGGCTCATTTGCATATATTTTTGCATATATATTTTTTTCTCAGCAATACGGACACATATGAACATGGGACCAACACATATATCTTCAGCTGCCCAACGCACATGTAACAGGTCAGCCAGTTTCACAGGTACAAATCTGCTGACAGATGCCCTGTAATGTAAGATTAGACAAAAGTGCATATCCCTGCATATGGTCTAGAGAGCAGGTCTTAGAGGGTAATGTATCAAGTGCACTGTGCCAGAAAATTTTGAGTGATTCGGGCTGTTTTGTTGGAGGAGTAAGCATTTGTGCCAAATTTTTTATGTGTTTGTGTCTTTTCTAGCGAGATTTGTGCCATGCCCAGAAAATTCCATTTACTAAGGGTCGGACAGAGGTTTTATGAGTGGGGCTTTATTTTTTGCCATTTGATTAAAAAGACCCAAGTGTACTCCAGTTCCCTGGTGGGATACAGATTTGTCAGAAACCTCTATAATAGATAAGGTCAGACTTATCTATAGGTATGATGTGCGACAAATGTAACAAATGGAGTGCAACATTTAGTACATTTGTTGCAAAAAAACAAACGCTACCCATGACAAATACTCAAAAAATGAGAGCAAAAAGTCACATGTTAATACATTACACAATAAGTTTACACTATCTATAGGTTTAGTGATTGTGGGCCAATGTGTTATTGGCAAAGTGTCATTTTTGGTGCTTTGCAGCAGATAAACTATGTGGCAAAACTTTCCTTCATTGGAATAACCATGGTAAAAAATGCATTCACACCCTGTTTAGTGTCAGTTTTGCTGATATTACAGTTGCATATTTTTTAAGCTCTGTTTAACCATTTTAAAATGTAACGCAAAAATACAAATATTCAATTAACAGTGGATAGGTGACATAATGCAGAGATTATCTGCAAGGAGAAAACTGAAGTTAATAGCCTCCATAAGTCACAACCTGTCGTATAGTAATCACTGTAAAAAAAAACATTAGGGGACACAAAGTTCCATGTCTTAGGCAAAAAATGTATGATATCACCTAGTAAGAAAATTTAGGGAGGAAATAAGAGAGTGAGCTGTGCATAAAGTAGAGGGTGATAAGCACCAAAGGTCCCAAACTTTACAAAATGCATCTGAACAACCCCTACCTCTGTACACCATATGATTATATGGATCTACAGAATTCACCAGTGTCTGCCAAATATTTGAAGAAGGGACCCTTCTTTCGATCCAATGGCAATGGCTTTACGAGCCAAAGGAGTTGCATTTTTAAGTACAAAAAGTTTTATATTTAAAACTGCAAAACCGAGACAAAAACTTTGTATATATTTTTGTTGCATCATTTTTTTGTGGTGCTCATTACCGTAAGACAGGTATTTTTTTCCCCTGTGTTTCCCCCCCCTGTGGTTACAACTATATAAAAAATGCATGTAAAAACGATAGTGCTATTTTTTTAACAGCTGTAAGCATTTTTACAGTGTTTTAAGTTTGTTTTTGAAATTATCACTTTTTATACATGTTTATTATGGTTTTTGTAGACATAATGGAGCAGATTTACTATTGCAAATATTTTAAATTATGGCTCAGATCGAGCCTGAAGCCAGTGAATTGGTGAGTCACTTTCTTTTATTATGTTAAATGCATTCCAGGCCTTAGCTGATTTTACCTTGGGGTCAGAGAACTTCTTTAAAGAGGCTGTGCCCCTAATATGAATGTGTGCCGCCCAAAAGATTTCATTGTTATATCACTTTCCCCAAATACCACCATTTATCAAAACTACCTTACTTTAAAGTTATTAGCCTACCATTCAGTTGGTGTAGGTTATGTCCTGCATTGGAGCCTTGTCATGTAGGACATAGGAAGTAGCATTGATAAGAACAAGGGGTGTGGTTAGTGTCACATGATTTGCTGATGTCAGGACACACTTCATTGTCCTAAGGCATGATAGGACAGCAGTCATATGACAAACCAGGAAGTAGGATTCAAGCGTGAGAGAGAAGAGAAAACTGCAAATGAGGTCAATAAAAAAAAAAAAAACAATACTAAGATGAATGGGAGCTACAATAATTGATGAAAATACATATTAGAGTGTAAAGTAGTTTATGGCACAGCCCCTTAATTACACTTTTTCTACCTTGCTCAACCAGGGATGTCTCTTAGCAGAAAGTGGGAGTGTTTCACTGAAAAGCAGCATGGCTTAAAGCTTACCCGAGTTTTCCAAAAAGTTTGCATAATGGCTGCACCTCTTTGTACAATCTTAACTGTGAAGGAACAGGTCTTTTTTGTATTTCCCTAATCTATTTTTCAGCCTAATTATTTCCATCTTCAGTTGCATAGTTAAATGCATTTCTCTCAGAAGCAGGGGCGTCTCCAGTGGCATGCCTAGGGTGTTTGGCACCCGGGGCGGGTCCTTTCTCTGGCACCCCCCAATACTTTAAAAAAATTGTACCCCCTCACAGTAGTATTGCCCTCATTGTACTACCTTCACAGTAGTTTTGTACAGATGTGTGCCCACTCACAGTAGTGATGCCCACATTGTGCCCCCTTACAGTAGTTATGCCCTCTCTGTGCCCCTTCCACAGTTGTAATGCCTTTTTTGTGCCCCCTTCACAGTAATAATCCCCATAGTGCCCCCTTCACAGTAATAATCCCCATTGTGCCCCCTTCATAGTAATAATCCCCATTGTGTCCCCTTCATAGTAATAATCCCCACTGTGCCCCTTCATAGTAAAAATGACCTTTGTGCCCCCTTAATAGTAGTAATGCCCAATGTGCTAGTAATGCCCTATGTGCCCCCTCAATAGTAGAAATCCCCATTGTGCCCACTTCACAGTAAAAATGCTCACTGTGCCCCCTTCACAGTAATAATGCCCACTGTGCTAGTAATTACCTCTGTGCCCCTCCATAGTAGAAATCCCCATTGTGCCCCCTTCATTGTAGTAATGCCCTCTGGCTCTGTGCCCCCTCCATATTAGAAATGCCCATTGTGCCCCCTTCACATTAGTAATGTCCTCTGTGCCCCCGCCATAGTAGAAATGCCCAATGTGCCCCCTCCATAGTAATAAAGTCCTCTGTGCCCCCTCCATAGTAATAAAGTCCTCTGTGCCCTCTCCATAGTAAAAAAAAAAAAGTACTCTGTGCCCCCTCCATAGTAATAAAGTCCTCTGTGCCCCCTGCATAGTAAAAAAAAAAGCCATCTGTGCTCTGTTCTGAGCATCACTATGGGCAGCGTGGCTCATTTTACAGGCACAGGCCTATACCCATTTGTATGTGCTACCTCCCCAAGAACATAATGTTCTATTCTCTTCTTGTATGCCAGGTTTACCATGCTTTTCCTATAAATGTTGAATTTGCCCATTTGTCACCAATAAACCAGGCTATTATTTTAAGAAGCACAGTACAATAAATGTGCATATAAGACGCACAGACGGCAGCTGCGGTAAGGCGGCGCACACATTAGACAATGACGCCGCCAGCTCCACAGCTGAGGATGCCGCACGTCACCGCCTCAGTGAGGAGACCCTCAGTACCTCACACCGCTCACTACTTCAGTGCCCAGCACTCTGGCCACTCGCCCAATCCCTGCTGACCAATGAGCACGCTGCTGACATCTCTCGGCCCTGTGCCTGGCAGCCGCGGACTGTGCACGCGCCGCGAGTGCTTGGAAGAGAGAGGCAGAGAACAGCGGAGATGGAGCATGTTGTCAGGGGGGAAGATGCATAGAAGGGAGATGATTTTCCAGGGTGATGTGTACCCAGTGTACCCAGTGCTGTGCCAGCAGGATGTGCATACGCTAGCGCCTCTCACTGCCTACTCTCCACACAGTTCGCTGCCTGGAGTGCGGCAGCACCCCTTGTATAGCAGACAGCCTGACACCCGGGGCGGACCGCCCCCCCAAGGCACACCACTGGGCATCTCCCTTCTGTGTAATCTGCCAGCACTGTACGGCTGTGACATCCTATCCCTTACATCCCACTATGTTTGTTTTCAGCTCCAGAGCTCACAGAACAGATAAGGAGGGGTAAATCACACTTACTGTACAGAGAGGCAGAACGCTCCTATGAATTCAGAATCACTGTAAAAGCAATTCTTTTATCAGGCTCTGGATCTCAGCTAGCTCCGACACATCCCCATTTCCCGTGAGCTGTCTTCTGGGTCTCTGTTACTAGGGACAGATCTTGCCTGACAACAGGCAGTAAACTGCTAATTTTTTTAATTAAGTGATTTAGAAATTTGGGATTTACATAATTCTTTATTAAATGAAATAAAGGTGCATGAAAGCACAGTGACTCTTTAAAATGTGCTCCAAAATTGTGCCAGAAGTTCAGACAACAGCTATTGCCTGTGTATGGTCAGCTTCAGACTGGAATAGTAAATCTGCCCTAGAGTATTAAAAAGCCTACTAACACTGCAAAAAAAAAAAAATGCTGTGTGTGAATCTGGCCAGGAAATTGCATGTACAGTTTGTTATTATTGGACTCTCTACCTTTTGCTGCAGGAAATATTCAACAATAAGAAGGGCTACAGAGAAATCTAAATTTCCTCTGGTTTCCTTAAGCAGATTACATTTGTACACAGAAGAAGGAACATAAGGCTACAAGCTTGTCTTCTGAAGGACTCCGCTAGCATTTGAAATTGATGCTATGTCAAGCCATGATGAAGTGGTGGCCCTTATATACAGAATGCCTACCATGTTTTAGACAAAATATGAAGTAAGATAATTTCACTGGTATCTGAAACATTACCTTAACCCTAAGACACCACATTATATACAGCCATCGTACCTGACTCCTTCATACATATGCTCAATTGGCTTGGTTGAGCATGCATGTGTCTAGAATGGAAAGAGGGGAGACAAAAGAATCAGCAATTGACATCATGGGGGATAGTCAGGAGGCCCCCATACCCATTAGATGGGTATCAGCTTTATCTATGAACTTTAATAAATTTGAGTTTTACCATCTGAGATATTTATGGCGTATTAAAAGTATATTCCATACATGTCTGATAGATGCCTGACAGTTTCACTTCAGGACTCCCACCTACCATTCCTGCTATGAACCACTTTTCTTCCCTCTGACTTTGTATATACACTCCTCAACATTGAAATGGTAACACCAAGAAGGACAAGCCGTAAGGTTATGCAAATCGAGAAAGTAGCAGGTGTTGCTATAATCTGCAGATCATCACATTTTCAAGCACCTAGCTCCAATCTGTGGCATGTGGGAAGGGCATAAAAGCCAGATGGAAAGCAAAGTTGAAAACTCCAAAACCGGATTAAGTCATGCGGGATGATTGTGCGATGCTTCTTGTTCATCAATATGCCAGATTTCGCCACTTGACACAAACTGATAGGAACACAATCCTTGAACTGAGAGACCTTGGTTTATCACTCCAGCAGATCGCTACTCGTCTTGGCCGGGATGTCATCTCTGTTCAACACTGAATGTCTCGGGGGTTGGGAGAACAACAACAAACTGGAATGACAGCAAGAACTGCACAGAGGCAAATCTCTGCATGGATGGATTGTCTAATTAGAAGAATGGTGCGTAGTGATCCATTCTGCATTGCAAGTGAAATTGGACATCATATCTCAAGGCTACATGAACCATGAGAAGGCACTGGGCAAAGAGCTAGACATCCAGCTACAGGTGTTCCATTGACCTCACGCCACAGCTCTCAGAAGCTATCATGGTGCACAGCAAGACAGAAATGGAGGCTGTAATGGAGGTCTGTCCTCTTCAGTGACGAATCTCATTTTTGTCTCAGACGCAATAATAGCCAGAGATTGGTCTGAAGACCATGTGGGCAACGCCATGAAGAGGCCTTCACAGAGGAACATCACACTGGTCCTAATTCTGGTATTATGGTGTGGAATGGCATAAGGTACAGTAGCTGGACCCCTCTAATCTTCATTTCAGATACACTAATAGCTCATGTTACATTGATTTGGTCATGGAACCAGTGGTACAGCCATTTCTCCAAAGTGTCCGATGAGCCGTTTTTCAGTAGAACAATATCAGGCCACATGTTGCTCATTCTACTGTGAGCAGCCTGCTTAGCCTAAACATGCTACCATGGCCCACAGGTATCCAGACTTTTTTCTTTTGACGCACATCTGGGATGTCAATGGTTGACAATTGCAAAGGGAGCTGTCAGCACTGGATGTTGATAGCATGCCAAGGCGTGTAAGCGCTTGTATTTCTTCATGTGGTTCTCATACTTAAAGGGAACCTGTCATCAACTTTATGCTGCCCAAACTAAAGGCAGCATAAAGTAGAGACAGGTGAGTTGATTTCAGCGGTCTGTCATTTTGAAAGTTAAAAGTAAGTGGTTGCCGAGAACCAACATCACAATCATTGCAGACTAGGCCTGGAAAAGAGTCACGGCCACCTGAGAAGGGTCATGGTTATTCATAAATTCCTGCTCTCCTGCCCACCTGCTGATGACTGACAGTCTTCTACCTAGTTTTCTCCCTTTCTCTCTAGGAGAGAACTGCCAATCATCAGCAGATGGGGGAGAGAGCAGGAGATTAGGAATAACCAGGACTCTTCTCAAGTAGATTTGACTCTTTTCAAGGCCTGAGCTGCAATGATTATGATGCTGGTTCTTAGCGACCACTTACTTTTAGCTCATGAGTGACACACCGCTGAGATCAGCATTTCTGTAACTATTTTATGCTATCCTCAGTGAGGTCAGCATAAAGTTGATGACAGGTTCCCTTTAAAAAAAAAATAGTAATAATCTTTATTTATATAGCACCATATTCTTTATGATTCAGAGGGTGCATTATAATGATTTATAGTGCTATGTGCCTCTGCATAACCTTACTGCTACAGGATCATACTGAAATAACGCTGTCACTATGATTCTGTACAAATAAGGTCATGCAGAGGCACATAGCATTACAAACCAGTATAATGCCGTGTGCTCCTGCAAGACGAGCAGTGGAGGATCACGCTCACACACCGTATGTGACTTCCAGACTGCACATACTTGTGTGAAACAGCCCTTACTGTTGGATGATAGCATTTGATCCTTAAAAATGGGGGCCAGGAGGAGGGGGGTGCGGGGGAGTACACCAAAAATTTAGTTTAATGAACATGATGAGCCTGTCTGAAAAAATTAGTTTTTATGGCACGTTTAATAAAAATAAGGGAGTTGGAAATTAACCTGATTGTCAGAGGCAGTGCATTCCAGTGCAGCATAAGAAATGCCATGAAGAGATTTGAATAATGGTGGATGTTAATCTTAGATCATTTGCAGAACCAAGATTGTTGAGTAGGGTGGTAGACAGAAATCAGAGTGGATATGTAGGGAGGTGCAGCACTGTGGAGAGCTTTGTGAGTGAGGGTGAGAAGTTTGAACTGTATTCTGTGGTGGATGGGCAAAAGGTGACTGGCACAGGCTAGTAGCATCAGTGTAGTGGGTGGACAGATAGATGAGCCTGGCTGCTGCATTTAGGACTCAAGGGAGTTTAGTGAGGAAAGACCAATTAGTAATGCGCTACAGTAGTCAAGACGAGAATCAATCAAAGCAACAACAAGAGTTTTAGCCGTTTCCATCGTGAGAAAAGGGCGGATTTTGGAGATGTTCTTCAGGTGCAGACGACAAGAGCGTGCCAGTGATTGAATGTGGGAAGCAAAGGAAAGATCTGAGTCAAACATAACCCCAAGACAGTGGGCATGCTGCCCAGGAGTTATGATAATGCTGC
The DNA here is from genome assembly GCF_905171765.1 of Bufo bufo. NCBI lineage: Eukaryota > Metazoa > Chordata > Amphibia > Anura > Bufonidae > Bufo > Bufo bufo. Next base: position 100,510,120 of record NC_053391.1, on the reverse strand, counting down.
AGACAGAAATTGAAATATCAGGTTTAGGTAGGTTAGCAGATAGGGGAAAGACAAGAAGTTCAGTTTTTGAGAGATTCAATTTCAGATAGACAGCAGACAGTGTTTTGAAGTACTGCTGGAGTGATCTTGTTGGGTGAAGTGTATAGTTGGGTGCCAACAGCATATAGATGGTACTGGAAACAAAGAAAGAGAGAAAAGAGCAGAGGACCTAGGACTGAACTCTTAGAAAGCTCGACAGCAAGAGGAAGAGGAGATGTAGAAGGACATGCGAATGATACACTGAAAGAGCAGCCAGAACGATAAGAATAAAACCAGGAGAGAAGGGGCAGTGTCTTTAAGGCCATGGTAAGGAGGAGTATGTGGTCTACAGTATCAAATCCTGCAGAGAGTTCCAGAAGAATCAGTAGAGAGTAGTTGCCATCTTTTTTTGCTGTCAGGAGATCATTAGACACTTTGGTAAGGGCAGTTTCTGTAAATTCTGTAGAGGGTGAAAGCCAAATTTAAAGGGGTCAAGAAGAGAGTTAGCAGAAAGGAAACTTATTAGGGCAGAGCAGACCAAACATTCCAGAAGTTTAAAGATGAAGGGGAGATTAGAGACAGGTCAGAAGTTAGCAGCACAGGTTGGATAAAGATATGTTGTTGTTTTTTAGAAATGGGGTTATAACAGCATGTTTAAAAGAGGACAAAAAGGTGCCAGAAGAGAGAGACAGGTTAAATACTGTGGACAAGTGACTAATGACAGCTGGAGAGAGGGACTGGAGGAAGCTTGCGGGAATAGGTTCACAACTGCAGTTAATCGGTCTAGAAGAAGAGAGGAGGCTGGAAACTTCTGTTGTAGGGTCAAATGAGGAGCGAGAACAAGAGCAGGTGTGGGATTAATGCAGGTTGGTGACTGAGAGCTTATTTCCTGTCGGATGTTCTCAATCTTATCTATAAAGTAAGTGGCTAGGTCTTCAGCTCAGAAGTCAGTGATGGGCAAGTGCATTAAGGGCTGAGGAGGGAGTGAAAAGTATCAAATAAACCTAGATGTTTTGAATATTTTGTTTCCATTTTGTATCATTTGCATATCATTAACATGTCTCTTGATCCTGTGATTTTCATAATTCAATGACTTTTCCTTCTTGAGAGGATTGCGGTGTACCCTACACCTAGTTTAGGTCGGACACGTCAGTGCATTCAACCACTTTATCTTGGATACAGCAACTGCTGTGTCAGAAATAAGATGCATTTTGCAGTGAGCCAAGGTTGCTATTTTTCTTTTCGGTGAATTACATAGAAGTATCAGTTGGAACGATGAAGTGATGACAGGCGACGGATGAGAGAAAATTTATTAAGTAGGTTATTTGCAGTGGTTGACTAGGTTTCTGTACTGTAAGTGACCTTTCCAAGGTTACAGCTCTGTATAAGGCTTTTTCAAAGTAGAATAAGTTGTAGCCTATTAACTAGAAACATTTCTCTAAGGGTATGACCACTGTTCAATGGGTATGTATTCTTAATGGCCACGTGGTATTGAAAGTGCTACATGGCCATTAACAATGCAGCCCCACTGAACAGAGCAGTCTAAATAGTTTAATTGTTGCCCACTGAGAGCCATTTGGCCTCGAAGTACTCGAACACAGCACAGCTGCATCACAACCGTGACCCGACTGCACAGTGTGGTTGTACCCTAAAAGTGGTAATGTAGTGATGGCAGGCTATAGAATTTTATACATTGCCTTTAATTCTGGAGCCTGAGTAGAGGGTCCTTTCGACAGGCAGATAGATTGGGGAAAAACAGGTGCCAATGGATAATACAGTAGGGCTTCAAAGGGGTTTTTCAGGTTATATATTGTTACATTGGCGTGTTTGTCGCTGAATTCCTACTTCTATTACGAACATTATTCATTGAATTACTACTACTTCCATTTTTGCCATCACCACCACTCCCCTCCTCGCCTTGCTCTGTGTGCAGTTGCTTCTAATTGTTAATCAAATTCTACTATAAATGCTGATCTGCCCACTCTCTTCATGCCTGAAGGCGTGCTATTCTGATTGACTGCCCATGTACCGAACTTTTGCCTGTTAACCGACTCCACCGCCTGCCCTGAGCTTGGATTAATTTCATGGAACTGCATGAACTCTGAGGTTTGGCTATTTACCTGGTGGATCGCAACGGTATCTCTGTCTCCTGTGGGAGCAGCTGTTAACTACACCAAGACTGTTCCAAGAGATAGAGGCCTGGTGGGTCCCCTGCAGTGAAGGCCAGATCCCTATATAGGAGTTAAAGGGTGAAAACCAAGGGATTTCTTGAATAACGCTCTTAGGATTAGCCCAAAGTGAAACTGGTTAGTTGGTACTGTGGGTCCACACTAACTGCCCATTACATATACATTAAAGTCCTATCCCCAGGATAGGTAATGAGTATCAGATTGATGGGGCCTGACACCTGACACCCCCCATGGTAAACTGTTCATAGCAGCTGTTGGTGCCAGAACTAACACAAAGCCAGAAGCACAGCGCTGTTCTCTGAGTAGTGGCCATGCTGGGTTACTGCAGCCCAGTGCTGATCTGATATTAATGACCTATCGGTCAAGACTTGCAGTTATATGTTACAATAATTGTAAGGTTTTTTATTTGTAATTGTGATTGTTTATAAGATCACTTGTCTTTCCTCTTCGACCACAGATGCTTGTTCACACAAGCAGATGTACTGCTGACCAGACGATCATTTTTAGGACAGCAATAAAGATACTATCAATGACAAATGAACTGATTATCACTGATTGTCGCACACATTTACACTGGGAAATAATTGGGAACTTTTTAGATTACTGTCCTGTGCAAAAAGGCCCTTTTACCACTTATATCCGTCATCCACTCCAATATTACTGAATTACAAAGGTATAAACCGGAGCCCTTTTGAAAATATAATAGTCTCATATCTATGGGTTAGCTTTATCTGCATTAAGAAAGTATCTTCTTTTCAGCCGGATCAGCGCCACTCTTGCCCTTGGGCCATGTCTGGTATTGCAGCTCAGCCACATTCACTTGAATGGAGATGAGCTGAAATACCTAACACAGATCACGTGGAACTGTGGCAAACAACTTTCCCCCTAATCCTGGAAAACCCTTTTACAAATTAGCAATTCCCCAATATAGTTTATTCATTCAATTCACTCCAAATCAGCCAATAATATTTCTGATGGGCTAAAGCTAAATGGCGGATACAGGCGCCATTTATGGTAGTCTGCATTCTGTCAATGAATTACCCACAGAATTCATTGTAATGGGCAGATTAGCTTTAGGATAGCCATGTTAAAGGGGTATTCTGGTTATATGCAGTTAATCCCTATCCAAAGGATAGGGAATAACTATTAGATCGGAGGTGGATCCTACCATAGGGATTACCACTGATCATGAAAACGGGGCCCCATACCCCGTGGAGCACCACGAAATTAACAAAGTGGTTGGTCAGCCATGCTCACATTTATTTCTATGGGAGCTCCGTAGACAGCCAAACACTGTACATTTCTCTTTAAAGGTGAACCAGAGAGATTGGACAAACAATTCTTCAGCTAATGGCTGCCTAGATGTGTATGACCAGCCCTATGGCTGTACATACTATAGACTGTGTCTATATCAGGATTCCCTTTTATCTACAGTATCATATAAATTGTCCATCTTAAGGCCCTTTAAGGGGGTTGTCCTATTAAGACATCCCCATCCACAGGAGAGTGGATAAGTGTCTGATCGTTGGGGGTCTGACCGCTAAGTTTCTGCTGATCATGAGAATATTTACTTGTATGAATGTAGTGGCAGATGTGCATGTGTGACCAGCGCTCCATTTAAATGAAGAAGCACGGGCCTCTGTTCTCATGATCGCCGGGGACCCCAACAGGTTGACCCGGCCGATCAGACACTTATCCCCTAACCTTTGGATAGGGAGTAAGTTATCTTAATGAGACAACTTTTTTTTTTAATACTGGCTGATGACGTCCCTTCCTATCAGTACCCTGTGTAAACATAGCTGGGGATCAACTGACAAATGTGCAACTGCGTGTTTGTTGTTGACGTCCTTTTTTACGTGGGCATAAAAATGATTGCTTGTCGGCAGCTCATCTCCTCGTGTAAATAGGCGACAAACAATGCATTCTATAAGAAGATGGCTTTGAACAACCACAAGAACAATTGCTCCTTAAAACCCCTCCCGATAATTGCCGTGTGAAAATGAAAATAAAGGCGATCAACTTTTTATAACGACGTTTGGCGCTTGTTACAGGCAATTCATCTGCAACAGGACCTTCACTAGATGTAAGGATTTCATATACCACATAGTCTAATAATCCCCTTATATTTACATTACATCATTCGTTGATGTGAAAATAGTGTAAACCCTTGGGACGTATATCACGTGATCCGACATGTTTGATCAAAACCATAGGGAGTACACACTTCTCTAAGGCAACGCTCACAGTGATTGTTTCGTGCCGGTCGATCACCAACTGCGGGGACTGAAGTAAAATGTTATGAAGCAAGAGGACTTAGATGTTCTCCACAATTTCCCATGTATTGTCCAGGGAATCTTCTGTGGCCTACTACAGATCAATAAACCTCCATGTCCTCATATATCCACCCAGAGTAAATCTAACGTATTGTTTCCAAAAACTGCACAATGCATGCAAACATTCAGAGCTCTTATTGAAGCAATATGTTTTGGACGGTAGACAATGAATCTTAGGTTCTGTTGAATAATGCATTCCACTGAGACAAAGGGATGATTTTCCAAATATCTCTGCCCGTGGCAGAACTAATTGTTCCCATATACCAGTCACAGTTGGACCAGTTCATTGTGCTCGAATGCTATGTCCCTTTAGCATAATAATTAGCAATATTTTTTATGTATTTTGGATCTGATATTAATTACAGGGGAAATGTCAAAAAGCTAAAAATAATTTTGATATTTTTATATATTTTTCAGGACATTGAGTCCTAAAAAAGGTTAAATTAACTTGTTTGCTTATAACAGGAAATCTGTGTACTGGTGGTACCCTGAAGACCAGTTTTTTTGGAGGTACTGTAGTAAATGTATGGTGTATATACAGGAGGAACCATAAATGACTTACCCTGACCCCCATGCTAATAATCATGGCAGCTCTCTTCATTTAAAGAGGACCCGTTACCTCTCCTGATAGTTCTGTTTTTAGTAATTACTCGCATTTCTCATTCTGCAGCATTTATTCTTATGACCCTATCTTGTGCCATTCCTTTATTATTCCTGCTAGAAGGTATGAATGAATTGCTAGCAGTTTGTAGTGAAGGTCCAGATGAAAGTTACCAGTTGGCCCTGCATAGTCTGACCCTATCCAATCAGTGCTGCCATGTCAGATTATGCAGGGACACCCCCAACTGGTAACACCCATCTGGACCTTCATTGCAAACCGCTAGGTTTATAACATTAAGCTGTTTTTTGTGGCTGAACAACTTTTAAGGAACTGTTTATCAAGCACGTTATAGCCTCTTTTGCTGCAGGGGTTGCAGAGAATTCAGTAAATTAGCAGAAAAGAATGTAACGCAACTGCCTAAGATTTTAGGCTTGGAAACTCGAAACTGAAACTATTAAATAATGTAGCATCAAAATAATTCATATTATTACCACCTCCCTAAGAACATCACAGCTGGGGCATATTACAGTATTTCCCGATAAGGTGAAAAAAAAATTAAACAGCACTTGTCAGCAGGATCAACCCTACCAAAACGGGCATACTGTTTGGTAGGGTTGATTCGATCCTGCGGATCACAATGACACCTGTCTTGTGAAAATCGGTTGCAGCATTCCTGAGAAAAAAAACTTATTCGTAATGCAAAAGAGGGCTTCAGTTTACTCTGGGTGAGGTCTAGTCACTCGGTGCACCTCAGCTTTCCAGGCCACACCCTCAGTGCACCTGAGCCCTCATTTGCATAAAGAATACAAATATTTTTTAACTTGGGAACTGTTTTTCACTAGACAAGTATCATTTTAATCAACAACACTTGCATTGTTGTTTTTCGGTATTACGGGGAAAAAAATGTTTCCGTTTAGTCCTTATGTATTCTGAATGGAAAGAGATCCGTTCAGGATGCATCAGGACGTCTTCCGTTCCCGCAGTGTTCCGTTTTGTGACCAGACACAAAAGTGCTGCAAGCAGCGGTTTTGTGTCCAGTCATAAAAACTGTAAAAAACGGATCTTGCACTGAAAACAATGTAAGGCAATGGTGACGGATCAGTTTTTTATGGATACATTTTTTTCCATTTTGATTTTACACAACTGCATTCTAACGGAACGGACGCATCCTGATGTGCAAAATCAAAACGGATCAATTTAATTCCAGTATTGAGATCCTTTGCCAGATCTCAATGCCGGAATTAACAACAAGTGTGAAAGTGGCGTTAATATGGTTGTTCTTTAAAGGGAACCTGTCATCAACATTATGCTGCCCTCAGCGAGCTCTTCCCACCTGCTGATAATAGACCATTGTCTTCCTAGAAAAGAACTGACGGTCATCAGCAGGTGGGAGGGGAGAGCAGGAGCTCAGAATAAGGCCTCATGCACACGGCCGCTGTTTTGGTCCGCATCCGAGCCGCAGTTTTTGTGGCTTGGGTGCGGACCCATTCACTTCAATGGGGCCGCGAAAGATGCGGACAGCACTCCGTGTGCTGTCTGCATCCGTTGCTCCGTTACGTAGCCCCCCAAAAAAAATATATAACATGTCCTATTCTTTTTGTGATCAAGAATAGGCATTTCTACAATGGGCCGCCTGTTCTGTTCTGCAAATTGCAGAAGGCACACGGGCGGCTTCCGTATTTTGCGGATCCGCAATTTGCGGACAGCAAAAAATGGAACGGTCGTGTGCATGAGGCCTTTCCATGACTCTTCTCAGGCAGCCATGACTCTTTTCCAGGACCTGGCAGCAACGATTATACAGCAGGTTCTAGACAGCCACATACTTATAGCTCAAGAAGGACATACCACTGAAATCAGCTCATCTCTCACTACTTTATGCTGCCCTTAGCATAACGTTACGCACAGGTTCCCTTGAAGAGTGCCTTCATATGAAGTTTTACTGATGTTTTTTGCACTTTTGTATTTTCATTGGCCTTTTTTTGCACCTGTGGATTTTGGTGCATTTTTTGCAGTAAAAACACCAGCTCCAGATGTTAGCGGTAGGTCTATGGGAAAATATGAAAGGCAGGACACACAAGTGTTTCTTTGTTCCTGGTGTTTTTGTTAATTAGGCAGTGCTTTTTATCTTTCTGGCTTCTTTTAGAAAATGCAGCATGCTGATGCTGTAGCTTTTGGCATTTTCTTCAGGCATGGATCAACATACGTGATGGCATTTTCAGGCCATTTTTGCTTAACTTACCTTAAAGGGGCTGTCCACTTTTTACTATTGATGACCTATCTTCAAGATAGGTCATCAATGTCAGATCGGCGGGGGTCCGACTCCCGGGACCCTCCCGCTGATCAGCTGTTTGCAGAGAAGGCAGCACTCGTACAAGCACTGCCTTCTCTGCTCGGTTCCAATTGCAGCGGTTGAGCAGTGTAATTACAAGTATGGCGTTCCCATTTAGCATTTTGCAGACAAATATAGGACATGTTATATCTTTTTCTGGAATGGACATATGGACGCAGAAAGCACATGGGTCATTTGTGCACTTTCTACATCCGTATGTCCATTCCACCAAAATAGGCGGACCACGGACACATTGAAGTTAGAGATGAGCGAACTTCTGTTTTAAGTTCGGCGTTTAAAGTTCGGCTTCCGGTTAGCGGAGGATCCCGATATGGATTCCGAATTCCGTTGTGGTCCGTGGTAGCGGAATCAATAATGGCCATTATTGATTCCGCTACCACGGACCACAACGGAATTCGGAATCCATATCGGGATCCTCCGCTAACCGGAAGCCGAACTTTAAACGCCGAACTTGAAACAGAAGTTCGCTCATCTCTAATTGAAGTCAATGGGTGTGCCAAGAAAATACGTTCTGCACCGTTCCGCATCTCCGGATTTGCGGACCCATTCACTTCAATGCGTAATGCACACGGAACTGTGCCCGTGTATTGCGGATCCGCAAATGTGGTCCGCAATACGGCAACGGTCAGCACACGTTTCTGTGAACGAGCCCTAAAATGAATGGGGACGTGTCTGTCCGTGGCGAACATGTATAGCACATGTATGTGGATGAGGCTTAGGAAAGAGATTGTAAGGAGAAAACAACCGGTGAGGAAAAACCACAATAATGAAAAACCACAAGTAAAAATTCCATATACCATAAAACACAAAAACAAAGCCTGCTGTCTCTGCAAAATCGTACAAGCGGTTCTGCAGTTTTTTTGTTTTGGGGGAGGGTTGCTTTCTTGAGACCAATAGTTCTTCATTCCCTTAGTGCCAGTAACTATGGCACCAATGCCGGCACCATTGTCACAGACCAGTATGTGCTTTCACAGTTAACATTCTGAGGTGTCAGACGTGATAGCGGAGATATGCTGGTGCTATGAAGGGAAAGTGACCCTGGGCATACAAAGAAGCTGACACACAGCAAAGCTTATGAAAACTTCTCTACATTTTCACACAGTTCAGCTTTGTTTCCAAATCTTGTATACTTTTCCCTCTAGTCTAAAAGCAACACGTTTCTGGTCATCGGCCCATGTTCTCTATTTCATTCTCATAGTAGTTCTGAACCTCTGACACCAGAACCTCATGTTTAGTCACCATCGTGGGTAATCCATAAAGCCACGTAAAAGGCAGCATTAAAAATAACATCTGCTTACAGAGGGCTAACAGAGATGAATGTGATGATACCTTTGTTTTAGTGAGCCGCTGCTTCATTCTGGACAAAAAGTACTTTTAATCCATATGAAAATGAGCAGTTAAGTGCAACAAGGGTGGACCCAATTGACCCTGTGCACCTTTGCTCCCCCTGGTTCCTCTTCCAGCTCCTCCCTCTCCTTCTTGATTGACAGGACCAGGTTCCTTCATAGCTATTTTGCCTGGTCTTTTCAATCAAGGAGAGTAAGGCCTCATGCACACGACAGTATTTTTTCACGATCCGCAAAACGGGGTTCCGTTGGTCCGTGATCCGTGACCGTTTTTTCATCCGTGGGTCTTCCTTGATTTTTGGAGGATCCACGGACATGAATTACGGAGCCAAACGGATCCGTCCTGAATTACAATGCAAGTCAATGGGGACGGATCCGTTTGACGTTGACACAATATGGTGCAATTTCAAACGGATCCGTCCCCCATTGACTTTCAATGTAAGGTCAGGAGTTAATATACCATAGGATCGGAGTTTTCTCCAATCCGATTGTATATTTTAACTTGAAGCGTCCCCATCACCATGGGAACGCCTCTATGTTAGAATATACTGTCGGATATGAGTTAGATCGTAAAACTCATATCCGACAGTATAGTCTAACACAGAGGCGTTCCCATAGTGATGGGGACGCTTCTAGTTAGAATATACTACGAACTGTGTACATGACTGCCCCCTGCTGCCTGGCAGCACCCGATCTCTTACAGGGGGCTGTGATCCGCACAATTAACCCCTCAGGTGCTGCACCTGAGGGGTTAATTGTGCATATCATAGCCCCCTATAAGAGATCAGGGGCTGCTAGGCAGCAGGGGCCAGACCCCCCTCCCCAGTTTTAATTTCATTGGTGGCCAGTGCGCCCCCCCCCTGCCCCCCTCCCTCCCTTTATTGTATTATCATTGGTGGCCAGTGTGCGGCCCCCCCGCCCCCCCTCCCTCCCTCTATTGTATTATCATTGGTGGCCAGTGTGCGGCCCCCCGGCCCCCCCCCTCCCTCCCTCTATTGTAATATCATTGCTGGCCAGTGTGCGGCCTTCCCCGGCCCCCCCCTCCATCCCTTTATTGTATTATCATTGGTGGCCAGTGTGCGGCCCCCTTCTTTATTGTATTATCATTGGTGGCCAGTGTGCGGCCCCCTCCTCTATTGTATTATCATTGGTGGCCAGTGTGCGGCCCCCTTCCCCGGGCCCCCCTCTATTGTATTAATATCATTGGTGGCCAGTGTGCGGCCTCCCCTCTCCCCCCCCCCCCTGATCATTGGTGGCAGCGGAGATTCCGATCGGAGTCCCAGTTTAAACGCTCTGGGGCTCCGATTGGTAACCATGGCAACCAGGATGCTACTGCAGGCCTGGTTGCCATGGTTACTTAGCAATATTACAATATTAGAAGCATCATACTTACCTGCTGCGCTGTCTGTGACCAGCCGGGAGCTCCTCCTACTGGTAAGTAACAGATCATTAAGCAATGCGCCGCACAGACCTGTCACTTACCAGTACTTACCGGCCGGTAACAGACATCGCAGCAGGTAAGTATGATGCTTCTAATATTGTAATATTGCTAAGTAACCATGGCAACCAGGCCTGCAGTAGCGTCCTGGTTGCCATGGTTACCGATCGGAGCTCCAGAGCGATTAAACTGGGACTCCGATCGGAATCTCCGCTGCCACCAATGATCGGGGGGGGGGGGGGGGGAGAGGGGAGGCCACACACTGGCCACCAATGATATTAATACAATAGAGGGGGGTCCGGGGGGGTGGCGCACACTGGCCACCAATGATAATACAATACAGGGGGGGAGGGGGGCCGGGGGAGGCCGCACACTGGCCACCAATGATATTACAATAAAGGGAGGGAGGGGGGGGGCCGGGGGAGGCCGCACACTGGCCACCAATAATATTACAATAGAGCCTCTATTGTAATATCATTGGTGGCCAGTGTGCGGCCTCCCCCGGCCCCCCCCCCCTCCCTCCCTCCCTTTATTGTAATATCATTGGCGGCCAGTGTGCGGCCTCCCCCGGCCCCCCCTCCCTCTATTATAGAGGGAGGGGGGCCGCACTGGCCACCAATGAAATTAAAACTGGGGAGGGAGGGGGGTCTGCCCCCTGCTGCCTGGCAGCCCCTGATCTCTTATAGGGGGCTATGATATGCACAATTAACCCCTCAGGTGCAGCACTTGAGGGGTTAATTGTGCGGATCACAGCCCCCTGTAAGAGATCGGGTGCTGCCAGGCAGCAGGGGGCAGTCATGTACACAGTTCGTAGTATATTCTAACTAGAAGCCTCCCCATCACCATGGGAACGCCTCTGTGTTAGAATATACTGTCGGATATGAGTTTTCACGAAGTAACCTACGGCCACGGATCACGGACGCGGATGCCAATCTTGTGTGCATCCGTGTTCTTTCACGGACCCATTGACTTGAATGGGTCCGTGAACCGTTGTCCGTCAAAAAAATAGGACAGGTCATATTTTTTTGACGGACAGGAAACACGGATCACGGATGCGGCTGCAAAACGGTGCATTTTCCGATTTTTCCACGGACCCATTGAAAGTCAATGGGTCCGCGAAAAAAAACGGAAAACGGCACAACGGCCACGGATGCACACAACGGTCGTGTGCATGAGGCCTAAGTCAGAGGAGCAAGCGTGCACAGAGTGGCTTAGGCCTGCCCTTCGTGCACTTAACTACTCATTTGCATATTAATAAAATGTTCTGTTTTTGCCAGAATGAAGCAATGGTTCACTAGGCAAAATTTATCATTACATTCAGCTGAACTAGCCCTACAAGGCATTTTGCATGGTGTAATAATATATTTCCTGGTGACAGACTCGTGACAGGTAAGAGAATAGGACTAATCTGCGATGCCACAGACAACCCATGGAGAAGTGCGGTGTGGTTTCTGGAAGAAAATAGCCATGTTTTTTTTTTAAGCCTTAGGTAAAATTTTGTACCATGTAGATCTGGGGTAGCATCATGGGGCAATTGTTTGCAAATAAAGCTTTTTCATAACCAGATTTCTTTTGAACGTTTTTATCAATCGATTTCCTGAAACCCTTTTGAGCACATTGGCCTCCCATTCCCAGCAGACACAATTAACCCTTCAGTGCACCGTCCTATGGCATAATCTCCCTTTGTTAGAAGATGGTAGCCCTCAGCTGGATGTTTCTTTCATGTACTTAGCTTTGAAATAAATAGACCTGGACAGAGTGGTTAAGTACGCATTTTTCCTGCTTTCTTTTGTGTAGCACTTGCTCTTTTTTGCATTAAGCTCACAGGATGTGATTTACATAACTAGTAGTGTTGGGCGAGCATGCTCGGCTGAACACCAGTTCGGCTCGAGCATCGCTATGCTTGGCACATCGCGGTGTTCGGCCGAACACCGCATGTGCTACGCAGCCAATAAACGTGCAGGTAAGTACTGCCATTCACTGTAATGCTGTAGCCATGTTGGCTACTGGCAGTACAGTGATTGGCTGGAGTGGTCCGCTATACGGCAACGGTCAGCACACGTTTCTGTGAACGAGCCCTAAAATGAATGGGGACGTGTCTGTCCATGGCGAACATATAGCACCCGATGACACGTGTTCGGCTCAGTCTTAGTCAGGGAGAGCTGTGTTTAGTCAGGGACAGATAGTGTAGGGAGTGAAATAGTAATATTTTATTGAAAAAACTTGTTAGAGACCCAAAAGTCCTTTTAAGGACTATTGTTGTATCTGGCAGCAATATAATTATTAGCGCAGTAAGGGATGGGGAAGTGGCCGTGCTGCTGATGGTGCACGCAGAGGTTGAGGCCCTGGGCGCAGTGAAACTGTGCCTGCTGCCAGAGCACAAGAAACACACTCATCACGATACCTAGCTTCATGTCCCAGTTTGCGGGGCGGCGCAGGACACCACCCTCAAAGTCAAACCAGTGCGACCCAGTGGTCGTTTGGATTGCAGCAGAAAATGCTTCCAGTCGGTTAAGCACCATCCTGTCTTCCACAAAGTCCAGTCTTAGTAGCCAAGAGTCTGGTCAACAGAATCCTCACCCTGATACTCCTTCCTCCCACCATGGAGAGTCTTGGCAAACAAGTGATCCCACACTCGGATATTCTGAGGAGCTCTTTTCATCGCTAAACCTTGATTTGGGCCTCTCGACAAGCCTATTCGAAGATGGACATGAGGAGATATTGTGCCCTGATTCCCAAACTCTTGAGCATCCACAGTCACAAGAAGATGATGGTGGGGAACGGCAATAATGATGAGACACAGTTGCCAATAAGTCAACCGCAATTAGTGTCTCAAGAGGTTGATGATGAGGATGAGACACTGTTGTCAATAACTGAGGTTGTTGTTAGGTCAACAAGTCAGGAGGATAACCAGAGTGAGGAAGTGGAAGAGGAGGTGGTAGGCGATGAAGTCACAGACCCAACTTGGGAAAGTGGCAAGCCGAGCGAGGACATCAGTACAGAGGGGGAGGGATCCTCAGCACCGCAACATGCTAGAAGAGGCAGTGCGGTGGCAAAAGGGAGAAGGTGAGCCACACCAAACAGGCCAGCAACTGTTCCCCGGAGCACCCCCTTGCTCAATCTCCCTTGCCAAGGGGTAGGTGTTCTGCAGTCTGGTGCTTTTTTGAGGAAAGTGCGGACGATAAAAGAATTGTCATTTGCAACCTGTGCCCTACCAAAATGAGCAGGGGCATGAACACTAGCAACCTCACCACCACCAGCATGATCCGCCACATGGCATCAAAGCACCCTAATAGGTGGGCCGACCGCCTGGGTCCACAATCAGTGTCTGAGGGTCACACCACTGCCTCCTCTTCTCCTGTGTTACTTGCTGGCCAATCGCCTGTCCAAGACGCAGGCCCTGATGCCTCCCGCCATTCACCTGGACCTTCGCAAGCACCATCAACTAGCACATCCACTTCTGTGTCCCAGTGCAGAGTACAGATGTCTATACCCCAGGCCTTTGAACAAAAGCACAAATACCCAGCCACCCACCCACAGGCCATAGCACTAAATGCGCACCTTTCCAAATTGCTGGCCCTGGAAATGTTGCCATTTAGGCTTGTGGACACTGAGGCTTTACGCAGCCTGATGGCGGTGGTCGTCCCGCGTTAATCTGTCCCCAGCCGCCACTATTTTTCAAGGTGTGCAGTCCCAGCCTTACGCCAGCATGTGTCCCATAACATCACCCGTACCCTGACCAACGCAGTTATTGGGAAGGTCCATTTAACGACTGACACACGGACAAGTATTTTTGGCTAGGGACGCTACAATTTCCTGACGGCACATTGGGTGAACGCTGTGGAGGCCAGGAGCGAGTCGTACCCTGGGGTGGCACAGGTGCTACCGACGCCAAGGATTGCAGGCCCTACTTCCATCAGGGTTTCCGCCACCACCTACGTTAGTGGCTGCAACCCCCCCTTCTCCTCCACTTCAACCTCTGAATTATCATCTTGCAGCACCAGTCAGACATCAGTCAGTAGCTGAAAGCAGTGTAGCACTGCAGAGGGGAAGCGGCAACAGGCTGTGCTTAAACTAATCTGCCGGCAAGCTCATACACATCCCATGCCACGTGTTCAACCTAGTGGTTCAGCGGTTTCTCAAAACATACCCCAATTTGCCTGAGCTACTGGTGAAGGTGCGCCGCATGTGTCATCGACAGCTTCTGCCGGTCTCGCAATGCTGCAGCAGCGCTTGTAATTGCCAGCTCACCGACTGTTGTGCGACCTGAGCACTCTCTGGAACTCCGCGTTCCACATGTTGGCCAGGCTTTGTGAGCAGCAGAGGGCAGTAGTGGAATACCAGCTGCAACATGGTCGTCGCCTTTCCAGTCAGCTTCCGCTCTTGATAAGCGACGAGTGGGCATTGATGTCTGACCTCTGTGAGGTTTTCCGCAACTTTGGGAAATCAACACAGATGGTGAGTGGCGATAACGCTATTATCAGTGTAACCATTCCACTTCTGTGTCTGCTCAAACGCTTGCTGCTTACAATTAAGACGGACGCTTTGCATGTGGAAGAGGTGGAAATGGGGGAAGACAGTACACAGGGTGATAGCCAGACCACCCTTAGTTCATCTTCTCAGCGCAAATTGGATGATGATGAGGAGGAGGAGGAGGAGCAGGAGACGGTTGCCTCCTCTACAGAGGGTAGTACCCATGGAAGTTTTATTCCATCTGTTCAGCGTGGATGGGTTGAAGAGGAGGAAGAGGATGAGGAGATTGAGAGTCATCCTCCTGATGAGGACAGCGAACTCTTGCCTGTTGGGACTCTGGCACACATGGCTGACTTTGTTAGGCTGCATTTCCCGTGACCCTCGCGGTGTACGCATTTTGGCCAACACCGATTACTGGTTGTTCACCCTTCTCGACCCCCGCTACAAAGAGAACTTCTCATCTCTCATTCCTGTGGTGGAGAAGACGAGCAAAATGGTGCAATACCAGAAGGTCCTTGTGGAAAAAGTGTTCAGCTGGCAACGCTGGCTGCAGAGTACGTAGTTCCTTGGCCAACCAAGGAGGGGAGACTGGGGGAACACACAGCAGTTCCAACAGAGGCAAGGCAACAATCTTCAAGGCCAGGGACAGTTTTATGACACCCCGCCAGCACCCTCAACCTGATGCACGGCCTAGTGTCACATGGAGGGAAAAATTTGGAAGATGGTGAAGGAGTACGTACTGTAGCAGACCGTGTCAGCGTCCTCAGTGATCCCTGTGTGCCTTACAACAATTGGGTGTCCAAGCTGGACACGTGGCACGAACTGGCGCTCTATGCCTTGGAGGTGCTGGCCTGCCCCGAGTTTTGTCAGAGTGTGTATTTAGTGCTGATGGGGGCATAATAACTGAGCATCTGCCTGTCAACTGAAAATGCTGACCGGTTGATTCTTATAAAAATGAACGAGGCCTGGATTGCCCCTGACTTCTCTACTCCACCAGAGGAAAGCGGCTGCACATAAAGGCACTCTAAATGTGGCTTTTATGGTGTATTAAATACACTGTATTCCGATTCACCCCTTCCACCACTAAAAAGGGTATATGGTTCAATCTCCCTTTTCTCATCCTCCTCCTCCATCATATCAATATGCTTATTAGGCTGCCCTCGCTCGTAATGTTTTAGAGGGTCAGCTCAGCAGAAGGCCCTCGACCATAATGTTTTTGAGGGTCACCAGCAGGTCCTTGCCCATAATGTTTTAGAGGGTCACCAGCAGGCCCTTGTTCATAATGTTTTTGAGGGTCACCAGCAGGCCCTTGCTCCTAATGTTTTTGAGGGTCACCAGCAGTCCCTCGCCCATAATGTTTTAGAGGGTCACCAGCAGACCCTTGTTCTTAATGTTTTAGAGGGTCACCAGCAGGCCCTTGCCCATAATGCTTTAGAGGGTCGGCAGCAGGTCCTTGTTCATAATGTTTTTGAGAGTCACGCCCCTAATGTTTTAGATGGTCAGCTCAGCAGCAGACCCTCACCCCTAATGTTTTAGATGGTCAGATCAGCAGCAGACCCTCACCCCTAATGTTTTATATGGTCAGATCAGCAGCAGGCACTCGCCCCTAATGTTTTAGAGGGTCAGCTGAGCAGCAGACCCTCACCCCTAATGTTTTAGATTGTCAGATCAGCAGCAGGCCCTCACCCCTAATGTTTTAGAGGGTCACCAGCAGGCCCTTGCTCCAGTAGTTTTTGAGGGTCACCAGCAGGCCATCAATGATAATTTTTCAAGGGTTTGTATGATGCCCTCCTTTATGTGTAATAAAGGGTGTTTTGGAGTGCCTCTTCTTTGTAATTTTTGGCAGCACTTGCAAAGTAAATATACAGGAAAGAATGTTTCCTAATAATTTTTCCTCTAAAATCGATTTTATCTTCGGTTTTGTGCATATTATTGTCAGTCTGTAAAAGTGGCGTACTACTCGGACAACATCATTCCCAGCAGCGACCTGGGAGTCCAAGATGCATCCAGACATCCACCCCATGCTGTTCCCGAACCATTTCAGTGGTGTTTCCATCAATTTCTGACCTGTTCCTGTGAACCAGACACCCTTCCCTCTTCAGAGTAGGGGGTGCATGGTTTAATGCTCGGGTTCTCCCATTGACTTCCATTGTGTTCGGGTGCTCGGTAGAGCACCCGAGCATCCCGAGGTGTTCTACTCGAGCACCCGAGCACCAAAGGGTGCTCGACCAACATTAATAACTAGTAATATGCAACCTCTATTAAACCCTAGGAGAAACTGACTTAGGGTCCAGCTACACGGCGCCCAACAAAAAATGGTACAGCTAGACAGCAACATTTGTTACGCTACTTCTTGTCGCAGAAAAGTTGCGCAATTTTTTTTGGGTGTCACAATGCGAAGCAAGAGTCGCAACATAATCCAACTTTTTTGGACGACTATCGCATCACAGTCATAGCATGTCGCATTGTGACACCATTGAATATCATTACAGAAAATATCACGTGACACATAGTCACCGTTTGGCCAGACTCTTATTGGTATGTGAAAATTTCCATTGTCTTGCACTTAGTAACATGCCTTTCATACCACTCCATTCCCAATGCTTGAGATCTATAAGAACTTGGTTATCAGCCCTGGCATCCAATAAAACGTGTGCATTTATTTTTAATCCTGATCTAAAAAAGTGAAATCCATAATATAACTGGTGTTATGCTATTCCCACATCACTATGGTACACAGCAGGGATCTCCAGCCTGATAAATAAGCTCACCCTTTACAATGTAATGTCATTTGGCCCCCAAGAGCACTGAAGCGGCTCCTGTGATTACTCATATACAGCACATCCCAGATAAGGAATATATACACTGTACATAGGATTCTTCAACATGATCTGACTACTCTCTGTTCATTCTCCTTAACCTCTCTCCAGCTTTTGACACTGTAGAACACCATCTCCTACTCACCATGCTCCAATCTATTGGCCTAAAGGACACTGCCCTCTCCTGGTTTTCATCTCTCTGGTTTTTATCTCTCTGGTCGCTCTTTCAGTGTATCATTCACTGGCTCCACTTCTTCTCCTCTCCCTCTCGCTGTTGGGGTTCTTCCAATCTATCTTTAATGCAGCAGCCAGGCTTATCTATCAGTCCAACCGCTACTCCAATGCCTCCGCCCTGTGCCAGTCATTGCACTGGTTGCCCATACAGAATCCAATTTAAGCTGCTTGTCCTCACCCACAAATCTCTCCACAGTGCTGCACCCCCCTATATATCTCTTCCCTAATCTCTGTCTACCAACCTTCCCATACTCTTCGCTCTGTAAATGATTTATGTTTCAAAGTATTTTATTCAAAATGAAAGTAATTGTGCACATCATATAAGATACATAAAATGGTACAGGAGTAAAATGCACCACGATAGGCATGACATATATGTAAAGCAGGTATCAATCATTACATCCAAATGGAATATAATGAAAAGTAAATAATGAGAATAACAAAAATAATACATAAAATAAAGCAAAATTAAATAACATAAAATAAATTAACATATGGAGATCACATCCATGAGCTAAATTAGGCCAATGCAATGATAAAAAATATTTAGAGACACACATCCACCCTTAAATATAAAACTATCATGACATGTGCTCTAAGGATCGCGATCAATAATAAGTCAGACTATGCTGTGAAGCCGTTGAATATGAGGAGGATATCCAGGGTTCCCACAACTTTTCAAAGGCCTCGTATGTATCTTGACGAATAGCATTCAATCTCTCATACAGTAATAGCCAGAAGAAGCGCATACACGCGCGAAACGGCTGTTGCTTATTTGCTGCTGTATCTGCAACCCTTGCACCCCCCTCCTGCCATGGAATAAAGTAACCTGCCTATCAACGGTGAGTGCCGCTCGTTTTGTTTTCTTTTTCTTTTTATCTCATACAGTAATATTTTGTTAATTCTATCAATTACGGTTTGAAAGCTAAGGTCGGCTGTCTGTAAATGATTTAAGACTGACATCCACCATAATCCGGACCTCTCACTCCTGGCTCCAAGACTTCTCCCGAACTGCACCAGTTCTCTGGAATGCCCTATAACAAGAAATCACAATATACACCGTTTTAGGCGCTCCCTAAAAATAAATCTTTTTAGGGTGGCCTATCACATCCCCTTTTCTAACTCCTCTCCGTATATAGCCCATTTATCATCATTTCCTGAACCTGATCTTCCACCAAACTCTCCACCGCAGCCATGCACCCACAAGCACTACAGATATTGGCTGGTGACCGGCTCATGCAGCTTTATATCATGCTTCCCTATTTTACAAAGATGGCTGGACCACTGTACAAAATAAGCACTTTTACCTATTTTGTGTCACTCCTATATCATATTACTTAGAACATTCATATTATCTGCCTTGCGATAATAATTTCCCAGAAATCCGCATAACATACCGACATTGTAGACAAATCCCAATAGATACATGTGGATTATATGACCTCAGCTAATGAATGAAGAGAAAAAGATCTACAAGAACTGCAATTCCTGCTGAGTAATTATTGGTATGATCAATAGATATTAATTAGTAACCTAGCCATTTACAGAACATATGTGATGTTACATTTATAGAAATGTTTCCATCTCAATCACCCCATAGAGACAGGAACATTGTAGCAGAGTTCATTATAAGTAATGGCCTAAGATGTGCCCTTCCCCAAGGAAAGAAAACAGCAAGCTGTTCTTTTACCTCAGCATTTACTCAAGATAGCAAAGCCCAATGGATGCAAGACTAAGGAACTGTCCTTATAAGACATTTCCTCTGGGAGCTTGTATCCATTTCATTAACATTAATGGTTGCTGTTAAACCCAAGCGCTCTACTGGGAATGACTGGGCCACCACAGCCTTTTATGAGCACTACTAGACAAATACAGAAATAAGATTCGATATCTGCAGGCCAATGTCTCTGAGCACCAATATACTAGTATGGAAGTGCAAAGTATCTCCAGGGCAGGTGAGGGGATAAATCCAGGTAGAAAGTGGATTGTGGATTTTGGATTGTTCCATGAAGTTGCTGTCTCAGAGAGTAGTAGAAATGTCCTTGTGAGTCTTGACTCCGAATGGACAAGAATAGGACATGTTCTGTCTTTTATGCGGGGTTGTAGAATGCACATACAGATACACATACACATACAGATACGGACAGCACATGGTGTTTTGTGACCCCATTGAAATGAATGGGTCTGCATTCGATCTGAAAAAACGTGGCTCGGATGCAGGCTAAAATATGGTTGTTTGAATGGTCCCTAAAGGGGTTTTCCCAGGATTTTGTCCCTTTTCTTTTAACTCCCATAGTGTGCCTATGGAAACAACCATTCTCACCTGCTCTCCACCACTCCGGTTGGCGATCTTCTAGTCCCCGGCTTGTTTACTTCTGACTTGGGTACAGATGGAGGTACGTGCGCCGCTACAGCCAATGACTGGCCTCAGCAGTGACGTGTCCCCATGTTGACCCAGTCTGTACCTCAACTTGAATTAAGCTGATAAGGGAAGATTGGCAGGGTGCCAGAATAGAGTGTCAGGGAGCAGGTCAATATGATCCTTTGATTAGCCACCACATGCTACAGGGGCTAATCAAAATCCTGGAAAGCTCCTTAAAAGGCCTCTGGAATGCCAAGGCCCCTTCAGTCAGCAAATTAAATGTGTTCCGGTTGTTGCTTCCCTTGTTTTGTAAAAGTTACTTCGATGTAGCCTTCAGAACATACAAGACACGTTTGTGTGATCTTTTTTTATCAGTGTAAAGTGCTTTGGGATATCTGTGAGCGGTAAAGGATTGTCTATAACAAGGATGTTTGTGTGAAGGGTGCGGACTGCAGGAACTCGAGAGATTCTTACTGTAAGTAAATGGCAGAACATTTCTGTCCAGTGGAACAGCACCTCACTGATGAGAGCTGTCACCCTGTACACACGGGGCATTCCAGCACTTTGTATACTTTACTCAGCAAACACATGGGTTACATTCCTGCTGCATGATGGATTTACTGTTATACTTTGATTTCGCTGAGGAATTTGTCAATTTAAAGGGATTGTCAGAGATAATCCAAGATCTCGGACAACCTTAGAAAAGCTTAAAATGAAAAAAATAAAATAAAATTTAAAACAAGTGATACCTGTAATAAACGTACCTGTTCGGGCTCCAGTGTTGCCATTCTCAGCCTCGGCATGGCCACGCCGAGACAGACGCGCTGCTGAGCCACGCCACCTGGCGACACGACTGCATACTTAGTAACAGGATGCAATGCTCTGTTTCTCCCCGCAGCAGGCATGTGCTGGAGGAGATTATCTCAGCTGCTCTATTACTGTGTACTGGTATTTCGGACTAATGGAGCGCCGAGTCAATGGACCTATCATGTTCTGATCCAGGGACTCGGCGCTCTATTTAAATTCCTTCCTGGCCATACACTATTGCCATTGATAACCTTGTTTGGCTCACTAGATAGTTTCCTTGTTCCCTCTTCCGACATTTGCGTACTGATTCCTCTGTGCTTTTCTGGCCTCAGCTTGTCTTCTGACCACCCTCTTTCTCTCATTTGTTACTGCGTAGCCCACCTGGTTCTGACCCATTTCCGTACCACTCTGTTTTTGTGTTTGTTTGTCTGTTGGTGTTTATCCATATCTGCACTTATTTAGAGTGGGAACCGTCATCCAGTTGCGGTTCTGCCAAGTTGGGCTTATACTGGAAGTAGGTAGGGAAAGCGAGCAGGGTTCTAGGTTGGGGCTTACTGTCCTTGTCTGTCCCTATTGTGGGGACTCGCTCTGGTAGACAGGATTAGCGGACGCAGTATAGAGGCAACAACAAGTTCTTTGGATCAAATACTTCAGTGTTTTGTTCACACTTTAGGCAAGTGACAAAACAAGCAGTCATAATCAAACAAAAAGTCACGGGGGCGGATGGGTGCATAGAGCCTGAGCTCCCGTGTTAGCACCGCATAAAGCGACACAACGCCCAGTGTTACCAGAACTTGCCCAGAACTTGTGGGGACTCTCTCAGGACATGACCGGGCGGAAGAAAAAGACGGTTAAGCAGCCAAAACTCACAAAGTTTTACTTTTCCAGAGACGTGGGAGACGTCCAAGATGGCGCTGGAGGAGAGGCGGTTTTTCCTCCTGAGCGCGCGACAACGCCGGACCTCCCTCACAGCTCCCCAACTCCAGCTCTGCGGCGCTCGCTTTCTGACCCAGCGCTTCTTACCCAGTCGGAGCCAGGAGATCATCCCTCACCAGCCAGCAAGACAGAATGGACTCTGGGTCTGGAAGGAACGCACAGATCGGTGAGTCGCAGCTCCCCCTCCTGCTCTACACCGCTGGAGCTTTCTACTGTTTCTCCCTCCTCCCCGCGGGATCGCTCGCAGCTTATTGCCCACCAAGCTGCTAGGACTTCACCCTCATACTGGGTCACAGAGAGCTCCCCTGCAACCCCAGTAGAAGACGGGGAAACAACGCTACTAGCACTACCAGTATCTAATACAGCCCTCACTGATACCGCCATGTGCGACATGCTGATCCTTCAGCGGCAATCCATGCTGCTGGACATAAAGTCCATTATTGCACCTTTGCGCTCTGACATAGACGAGCTGGGGTCAAAACAGATCATTTGGAAAATAAATTTGGGGACTTTGCATCCTTTCACAATACCCTCATTTATGCCCACACAGAGCTAGAGGCGGAGGTGGAAGTTATTAAGGCCAAAATGGCCGACCTTGAAGATATAAGCCGGCGCAACAATATTAAGCTAAGAGGTATTCCGGAATCGGTGTCTCCCAAATAAATTCCTGATTATGTGCGTTCTCTTCTTAAAGTAGCTCTGCCAGACTGTTCTGACCGGGACTTGGAAATTGACCGGGCGCATCGTGTACCTCGTCCGCGGCATCTGGATGACTCAGTGGCGCGTGATGTGCTCCCCAGAGTTCACTTCTTCAGGGTCAAGAACCAGCTACTGACCTCTGCTAGGAAAAATGGGGGCCTCCCTGCCCCTTTCCTTTTATTTGCTGATTTATCTGCAGCTACACTGCGCCTGCGGAGAGCTCTCTCACCTATCACCTCAGCCCTTCGAAGTGCCAATGTGCCTTACTGCTGGGGTTTTCCAGTTCGCATTCTGATACACCACAATGGAGTCTTTCACGCGATCAAGACCCTGGAAGAGGGACACGCACTCCTGCAAAGATGGAACATCTCCGTTTCTTCCCCGGATGAAGCTCAACAGCACGCTCCAGCCAAAGTCCGCAAAGACTGGACAAGAGTACACTGATTGATGTTACATGGCGAATATATCTCGCCTTCAGGTGCTTTACGTAGTACGGGTTCTTTCACCCTAACCTGCTTTATTCCTAGGTTGCAGACGGGACATTTGCCCTACTCCCTTTATTGAGCCTTTCTTAGGCCTGTTATGTTCTACCCGATTTTAAAAAAAAAACGGCTCCAAAAAATCGGACATATCCAAATTTTCTATAAAACCATCGCACCTAAAAGTTCGGATTACAAAAATCGGATCCAGTCCAGGTCTTCGATAGATCCACAAACAGGGTATAAAAGGTAGCACAACGGCAGTCAGCGGGTTACCACTGATGAAGAAGGCAGCTAAGACCTTCGAAACGCGTTTGGTGATTCCCCCACAAACCCGCTAAACCACATTACCTTGGAAGCGCTTCCACATAATCGATTTTACCCAAATTTTTGGATCGAAAAAGACCGCTCTGCGAATATTCATAAATCGAATACAGCAAAGACATGTGAGACGCCAGACAAGTGACGTCACACCCACGTGGAACGCCAATGACCGGGAACAGCCATCACAGAGCGCAGCAAGGACGCTCCAGCAGCCGGGACACTCGTACCTCACAAAGAAGGTAAACCACAGTCAGGGTGCAGCCCTTCTCAGTGTGTGGGACGCCACACCAGGTGCAGCACCCGACTGATATATTACCCCCACCTTTTTGTTATCCGTTTACTGTGACCAACAACAGTGTCCGGCTGTCACTACCAGAGCTTTGAGACGTTCTCACAGCTCTGTTTCTCCACCCCTGTGATGATGTCACTACTAGAGCTTGGAGGAGTTCTCACTGCTCTGTTTCTCCGCCCCTGTGATGAGGTCTTTACTTTCTGTTTCCTTCCTCCCAGCTGTTCCTCCTCTGTTTGATTTCCCTGCCTTTAAATCACCCCTCCTCCTTTTGTAGGGTGTGGATTATATTTCTCATTTGAGTTGTAGCTCTTGCTTGAGTATCTTCACTTGTATGCTATCATTTCACTGGACCTGTGTTCTGCTGCAGCAAGTACTCCGGATATTGCCAGCTGTCTTTGGATCCGTCTTCACTGCTGCTACAGCCCCTTCAGCTAAGTGTGCAGACATTGTAGTGTATCTGTTTGTTTTCTGACTGGATCCGAGGCGACCACGGTTCCCTCCATATACTGAGCAGGGCACCGGTGGCCGTGCCCCTTCCACTATTGTAGGGGTTACAGTGGTCATCAGTCTTAGGTACGCGGGCATGCCTCGTTCCACCATTTGGATCCGGGCATGTGCTTAGCAGCATAGGGAGAGCTTTGAGGGTCTGACAGGGGTCACCCTTTATCCTCCCTAGTTTGGGTCCGGTCAGGAGCTCTATTTACTGTGTATGCTCTTGTTGCTCACATACAGCCGTGACATTATTATCCACCAAAACCGTCCTTTTTGACATGGATCCGCTTTCTGGCCTGGTTGACCGCATGCAGGGTCTTTCTTTGGAGGTAGCGGATCTCCGTCAATCTATGACTCAGCTTCAAGCATTGGGCTCTGCTCCGGCCCATGGAGTCTGTTGCGAGCCAAAGGTCTCACTTCCGGAAACGTTCTCCGGGGGCAGTGAGAATTTTGTTCGCTTCAGAGAGGCATGCAAACTCTATTTTTGCTTGTGTCCCCATTTCTCTGGTAATGAGGAGCAGAAGGTGAGGATTGTCATCTCCCTGCTCAGGGGTAATGCTCAGACTTGGGCTTTTTCGCTGCCATCAGGGGATCCCTCCCTTCGATCCGTGGAAAGATTTTTTTTTGGCCCTGGGGCAGATATATGATGACCCGGATCGTGTTGCTCTGGCCGAATCTAACTTACGTTTTTTATGCCAGAACAAACTGTCTGCGGAGCTTTATTGTTCTGAATTTCGGAGATGGGCAGCTGATTCAGGTTGGAATGATGCTGCACTCCGGAGTCAGTTCTGTCATGGTCTCTCAGAGAGATTGAAAGATGCGTTTGCTTTCCATGAGAGACCAACGTCCTTAGAGTCTGCCATGTCATTGGCGGTACGCCTTGACAGGCGTCTAAGAGAAAGAAACGAGACCTCTCTGTCCAGCCATTGTCAGTCTAGGGGCAGTGGTGCGGACTCATTCAGTGTGCAGGGGCCTCATCCTGTCTCGGTCCCCTCTGAGGAGGAGCCCATGCAGCTAGGTCGACTTGCCCCTGATAAAAGAGGATTTAGTCCTCAGAGTATGGTGTGTTTTTGTTGTGGGGGCATAGGTCATTTGGCAAATGTTTGTCCGTCTAGGAGATTCTTGAACTGTACTAAGAGCGATAATAAGAGAAAAACCTCAAAGGGTAAATCATCAAACTCTGCTTCATCTGCTACTTTGGGCAAAGTTGATGTAGGAATTGATGCTTTTCCTCTGACCTGCAGTTCCCGTTTTCTCCTGTCTGCCAGGGTGGCGCTAGAGAGCAAAGTCATTTCTTGTGAGATTTTTGTCGATAGTGGAGCGGCCGTCAATCTTATTGACACTCAATTTGTAGCCATGCATGGTTTTCAGGTTTGCACATTAGAAAAGGATATACCTGTTTTTGCTATTGACTCTGCTCCACTCTCACAGAGATCTCTGAAGGGCATTGTTCACAATATCCGGTTAGCTGTAGGTGACACTCATGTGGAGGATATATCTTGTTTTGTCCTTAACGGATTGCCTTCTCCTCTAGTTTTGGGGTTACCCTGGCTCACTAGACATAACCCCACTATTGATTGGCAAGGAAGGCAAATAAATGAGTGGAGTGACTTTTGTAGAGAGAATTGTCTCACAGCGACTTTTGCAGAGGTGTCTACTAAAACTGTGCCATCATTTCTCTCTGATTTCTCGGACGTGTTTTCCGAGAGCGGTGTTCAGGAGCTACCTCCTCACCGGGAGTTTGACTGTCCCATTAACCTCATTCCCGGCGCCAAGCTGCCAAAAGCACGCCTCTACAATCTCTCACAACCGGAAAGAATCGCAATGCGAACCTATATCTCCGAGAGTCTCGATAAGGGGCATATTCGTCCCTCAAAATCACCTGTTGCCGCTGGGTTTTTTTTTGTTAAAAAAAAAGATGGCTCTCTGAGACCTTGCCTAGATTTTAGGGAGCTGAACCGTATCACGATTCGCGATCCCTATCCCCTTCCTCTGATCCCGGACCTCTTCAACCAAATTGTTGGGGCCAAGGTTTTTTCCAAATTGGATTTGAGAGGCGCGTACAACCTGGTCAGGGTCAGAGAGGGGGATGAATGGAAAACGGCCTTTAATACCCCTAACGGGCATTTCGAGAATCTCGTTATGCCTTTCGGCCTGATGAATGCTCCGGCCGTCTTTCAGCATTTTGTTAACAGTATTTTCTACCATTTAATGGGGAAATTTGTATTGGTGTATCTTGATGATATTTTGATTTTTTCCCCTGATGTTCAGACCCATCAGGATCATCTTTTTCAGGTTCTGCAGATTCTGCGGGAAAATAAATTGTACGCCAAGCTGGAGAAATGTCTTTTTATGGTATCAGGGATTAAATTTCTGGGTTTTCTCCTCTCTGCTTCTGGTTTTCGCATGGATCCGGGGAAGGTCCGTGCTGTACTTGAGTGGGAGCTTCCTGAGAATCAGAAGGCATTGATGCGCTTTCTGGGTTTTGCGAACTATTACAGAAAGTTCATTTTGAATTATTCCTCTGTTGTCAAACCCCTCACTGACATGACAAAAAAGGGGGCGGATTTTTCCTCTTGGTCGGAGGAGGAGCTGGCAGCTTTTTCTAAGATTAAAGAGAGTTTTGCGTCTGCTCCCGTCTTGGTGCATCCCGATGTTTCCTTACCTTTTATTGTTGAGGTGGATGCTTCCGAGGTGGGTGCGGGTGCGGTTTTGTCCCAGGTCCCTTCTCCTGCCAAATGGCGACCCTGTGCCTTTTTCTCTAAAAAACTCTCCCCGGCAGAGAAAAACTATGATGTGGGAGATAGGGAGTTGTTGGCCATCAAGTTGGCTTTCGAGGAATGGCGCCATTGGTTGGAGGGGGCCAGGCACCCTATCACCGTTTTTACCGACCATAAGAATCTGGCATACTTGGAGTCGGCCAGGCGTATGAATCCGAGACAGGCCAGATGGTCTCTGCTCTTCTCCAGATTAAATTTTGTCGTTACATTCCGCCCTGGGATCAAAAATGTGAAGGCTGATGCTCTCTCTCGCTGTTTTCCGGGAGGAGGAAACTCCGAGGACCCGGGTCCCATTTTGGCGGAGGGGGTAGTTGTTTCTGCTCTATATTCTGATTTGGAGGCCGAGGTCCAGGCTGCCCAGACTGAGGCACCTGCCCGTTGTCCTTCTGGGAAGTTGTTTGTGCCTCCTGAGCTACGTCACAAACTCTTCAAGGAGCATCATGATACTGTTCTTGCTGGTCACCCCGGGAGTAGAGCCACAGTAGATCTCATTGCTCGGAGATTTTGGTGGCCGGCTCTTCGTAAGTCGGTGGAGGGTTTTGTGGCTGCTTGTGAGACGTGCGCTCGCGCTAAGGTCCCTCGTTCACGGCCTTCAGGTTCCCTTCTCCCGTTACCCATACCTTCCCGTCCTTGGACACACCTGTCCATGGACTTTATCACGGATCTTCCTCGTTCCTCAGGGAAGTTAGTGATCCTGGTGGTGGTGGACCGTTTTAGCAAGATGGCTCATTTCGTACCTTTCCCTGGTTTACCCAATGCTAAAACGTTGGCGCAAGCTTTTGTCGACCATATTGTTAAATTGCATGGCATTCCCTCTGATATTGTTTCCGATAGAGGCACGCAGTTTGTGTCCAGATTCTGGAAGGCTTTCTGTTCTCGCCTGGGGGTTCGGCTGTCCTTCTCTTCTGCTTTTCACCCGCAGTCGAATGGTCAGACTGAGCGCCTCAATCAGAATCTGGAGACATATTTGCGCTGTTTTGTGGCAGAGAACCAGGAGGATTGGTGTTCATTTCTCCCTCTTGCTGAGTTTGCTCTGAACAACCGTCGTCAGGAATCTTCTGATAAGTCACCATTCTTTGATGCATATGGGTTCCATCCGCAGTTTGGGACATTCTCGGGAGGGGCTCTTTCTGGTTTACCTGAGGAGGAGAGATTTTCCTCGTCTTTGTCTACCATTTGGCAAAAGATTCAGAGTAATCTTAGAAAGATGAGGGAGAAGTATAAGCGTGTGGCTGATAAGAGACGTGTGCCTGGTCCGGACCTGAATGTGGGTGATCTGGTGTGGTTGTCTACAAGAAATATTAAACTGAAGGTTCCCTCTTGGAAATTGGGTCCCAAGTTTATTGGGCCTTATAAAATCTTGTCAGTCATCAATCCTGTTGCCTTCCGTCTTGATCTTCCACGGGTTTGGAAGATACATAATGTATTTCACAGATCTCTCTTAAAACCATATGTCCAGCCCACGGTATCCTCCTCTTTGCCTCCTCCTCCGATTTTGGTTGATGGCAATCTGGAGTTTGAGGTTTCCAGAATTGTGGACTCTCGCATTGTCCACGGTTCTCTTCAGTACCTCGTTCATTGGAAGGGTTATGGTCCTGAGGAGAGGATGTGGGTTCCGGTGTCGGACATTAAAGCCACTCGCCTCATCAGGGCATTTCATAGGGCTCATCCTGAGAAGGTGGGTCCTGGGTGTCCGGAGTCCACCCGTAGAGGGGGGGGGGTACTGTCACTACCAGAGCTTTGAGACGTTCTCACAGCTCTGTTTCTCCACCCCTGTGATGATGTCACTACTAGAGCTTGGAGGAGTTCTCACTGCTCTGTTTCTCCGCCCCTGTGATGAGGTCTTTACTTTCTGTTTCCTTCCTCCCAGCTGTTCCTCCTCTGTTTGATTTCCCTGCCTTTAAATCACCCCTCCTCCTTTTGTAGGGTGTGGATTATATTTCTCATTTGAGTTGTAGCTCTTGCTTGAGTATCTTCACTTGTATGCTATCATTTCACTGGACCTGTGTTCTGCTGCAGCAAGTACTCCGGATATTGCCAGCTGTCTTTGGATCCGTCTTCACTGCTGCTGCAGCCCCTTCAGCTAAGTGTGCAGACATTGTAGTGTATCTGTTTGTTTTCTGACTGGATCCGAGGCGAGGCCGTGCCCCTTCCACTATTGTAGGGGTTACAGTGGTCATCAGTCTTAGGTACGCAGGCATGCCTCGTTCCACCATTTGGATCCGGGCATGTGCTTAGCAGCATAGGGAGAGCTTTGAGGGTCTGACAGGGGTCACCCTTTATTCTCCCTAGTTTGGGTCCGGTCAGTAGCTCTATTTACTGTGTATGCTCTTGTTGCTCACATACAGCCGTGACACCGGCCAGCAATCCCTAAACAGGGAAACATTGCATTTTTCCTCTGCAACATTTTCTATATTTTATAGACATTTTCTATTGCAAACTGCTTATAATGGATACTCACCCACCAGGGTGCCAATGAACTATTGAACTAATTGAAGGTGGAAATCACCATCAGACGACCACCGTATTGTTCCATTTTTTGCATACACCATATCTGCAATTTGCCATTGCGCACTCCCACCTTTGCAATTTGCAATCTTTTATTTTCAATTTTTTACTTTTTCAATTTTTATCTCCACTTTTATTATTATTATCACTATTACCCCTTTAATCGATCCTCCCCTATATTATTGACATAGATTATAAATAAACATGCATTTTTACCACCCTAGCTGTGTACATTGCTCTTTAACCACTTCAGCCCCCTTAGCTTAAACACCCTTAGGCCTCCTGCACACGAACGTATTTTTTTGCGGTCCGCAAAAACGGGTCCCGTTTTTCCGTCATCCGTGACCGTTTTTTCGTCCGTGGGTCTTCCTTGATTTTTGGAGGATCCACGGACATGAAAAAAAAAGTCGTTTTGGTGTCCGCCTGGCCGTGCGGAGCCAAACGGATCCGTCCTGAATTACAATGCAAGTCAATGGGGACGGATCCGTTTGACGTTGACACAATATGGTGCCATTTCAAACGGATCCGTCCCTATTGACTTTCAATGTAAAGTCTGGAGTCCCTTTTATACCATCGGATCGGAGTTTTCTCCAATCCGATGGTATATTTTAACTTGAAGCGTCCCCATCACCATGGGAACGCCCCTATGTTAGAATATACTGTCGGATATGAGTTAGATCGTGAAACCTCATTTCCGACAGTATATTCTAACACAGAGGCGTTCCCATGGTGATGGGGACGCTTCTAGTTAGAATATACTACAAACTGTGTACATGATTGCCCCCTGCTGCCTAGCAGCATCCGATCTCTTACAGGGGGCCGTGATCAGCACAATTAACCCCTCAAGTGCCGCACCTGAAGGGGTTAATTGTACTATCATATCTCCCTGTAAGAGATCAGGGCTGCCAGGCAGCAGGGGGCAGACCCCCCCCCCCCTCCCCAGTTTGAATATCATTGGTGGCCAGTGCGCCCCCCCCCCTTCCTCCCTCTATTGTAATAATTCGTTGGTGGCACAGTGTGCGCCCCCCCCCCCCTTCCTCCCTCTATTGTAATAAATCGTTGGTGGCACAGTGTGCGCCCCCCCGCCCCCCCCCCTTCCTCCCTCTATTGTAATAAATCGTTGGTGGCACAGTGTGCGCCCCCCACCTCCCTCTATAGCATTAACAACATTGGTGGCCAGTGTGCGGCCTCCCATCTCCCCTCCCCCCCCCCGATCATTGGTGGCAGCGGGTTACTAGCAATAGTACAATAGTAAAAGATTCATACTTACCTGGGAGCTGCGATGTTCGTGTTCGGCCGGGAGCTCCTCCTACTGGTAAGTGACAGTTCATTTAGCAATGCGCCGCACAGACCTGAGGCTGTCACTTACCAGTAGGTGGAGCTCCCGGCCGGACACGAACATCGCAGCAGCCGGTAAGTATGAATCTTCTTCTATTGTACTATTGCTATGTAACCATGGCAACCAGGACTGTAGTAGCGTCCTGGTTGCCATGGTTACCGATCGGAGCCCCAGCGATTAAACTGGGACTCCGATCGGAACTCCGCTGCCACCAATGATGATGGGGGGGGGGGAGATGGGAGGCCGCACACTGGCCACCAATGTTGTTAATGCTATAGAGGGAGGGGGGGCCGATGGGGGGCGCACACTGTGCCACCAACGAATTATTACAATAGAGGGAGGGAGGGGGGGGGGCGCACACTGTGCCACCAACGAATAATTACAATAGAGGGGGGGGGGCCGCACTGGCCATCAATGATATTCAAACTGGGGAGGGGGGGGGGGGGGTCTGCCCCCTGCTGCCTGGCAGCCCTGATCTCTTACAGGGGGATATGATAGTACAATTAACCCTTTCAGGTGCCGCACCTGAAGGGGTTAATTGTGCTGATCACGGCCCCCTGTAAGAGATCGGGTGCTGCCAGGCAGCAGGGGGCAGTCTTGTACACAGTTTGTAGTGTATTCTAACTAGAAGCGTCCCCATCACCATGGGAACGCTTCTGTGTTAGAATATACTGTCGGTTCTGAGTTTTCACGAAGTGAAAACTCAGCTTTGAAAAAGCTTTATGCAGACGGATCTTCGGATCCGTCTGTATAAAAACTAACCTACGGCCACGGATCACGGACACGGATGCCAATCTTGTGTGCATCCGTGTTCTTTCACGGACCCATTGACTTGAATGGGTCCGTGAACCGTTGGCCGTGAAAAAAATAGGACAGGTCATATTTTTTTCACGGCCAGGAAACACGGATCAGGGATGCGGCTGCAAAACGGTGCATTTTCCGTTTTTTCCACGGACCCATTGAAAGTCAATGGGTCCGCGAAAAAAAACGGAAGACGGCACAACGGCCACGGGTGCACACAACGGTCGTGTGCAGGAGGCCTAATAGAGCTTTCATTTGGTGGTATTTCATTGCTGCTGTCATTTTTACTTTTTTTGTTATTAATCGAAATTTTACGATTTTTTTGCAAAAAAAATTCATTTTTCACTTTCAGTTGTAAAATTTTGCAAAAAAAAACGACATATATACATTTTTCTCTAAATTTATTGTTCTACATGTCTTTGATAAAAAAAAATGTTTGGGTAAAAAAAAATGGTTTGGGTAAAAGTTATAGCGTTTACAAACTATGGTACAAAAATGTGAATTTCCGCTTTTTGAAGCAGCTCTGACTTTCTGAGCACCTGTCATGTTTCCTGAGGTTCTACAATGGCCAGACAGTACAAACACCCCACAATGACCCCATTTCTGAAAGTAGACACCCTAAGGTATTCGCTGATGGGCATAGTGAGTTCATAGAACTTTTTATTTTTTGTCACAAGTTAGCGGAAAATGATGATTTTTTTTTTTCTTACAAAGTCTCATATTCCACTAACTTGTGACAAAAAAAAAACTTTCATGAACTCACTATGCTCATCACGAAATACCTTGGGGTGTCTTCTTTCCAAAATGGGGTCACTTGTGGGGTAGTTATACTGCCCTGGCATTTTAGGGGCCCAAATGCGTGCGAAGTAGTTTGAAATCAAAATCTGTAAAAAAATAGCCGGTGAAATCCGAAAGGTGCTCTTTGGAATGTGGGCCCCTTTGCCCACCTAGGCTGCAAAAAAGTGTCACACATATGGTATTGCCGTACTCAGGAGAAGTTGGGCAATGTGTTTTGGGGTGTCATTTTACATATACCCATGCTGGGTGAGATAAATATCTTGGTCGAAAGCCATCTTTGTATAAAAAAATGGGAAAAGTTGTCTTTTGCCAAGATATTTCTCTCACCCAGCATGGGTATATGTAAAATGACACCCCAAAACACATTGCCCAACTTCTCCTGAGTACGGCAATACCACATGTGTGACACTTTTTTGCAGCCTAGGTGACCCCCTTCTTTCCGAAATGGGGTCACATGTGGGGTATTTATACTTCCCTGGCATTTTAGGGGCCCTAAAGCGTGAGAAGAAGTCTGGAATATAAATGTCTAAAATTTTTTACGCATTTGGATTCCGTGAGGGGTATGGTGAGTTCATGTGAGATTTTATTTTTTAACACAAGTTAGTGGAATATGAGACTTTGTAAGGAAAAAAAAATAAAAATTCCGCTAACTTGGGCCAAAAAAATGTCTGAATGGAGCCTTACAGGGGGGTGATCAATGACAGGGGGGTGATCAGGGAGTCTATATGGGGTGATCACCCCCCTGTCATTGATCACCCCCTGTAAGGCTTCATTCAGACGTCCGTATGTGTTTTGCGGATCCGATCCATGTATCCGTGGATCTGTAAAAAACATACGGACATCTGAATGGAGCCTTACAGGGGGGTGATCAATGACAGGGGGGTGATCAATGACAGGGGGGTGATCAGGGAGTCTATATGGGGTGATCACCCCCCTGTCATTGATCACCCCCCTGTAAGGCTCCATTCAGACGTCCGTATGTGTTTTACGGATCCGATCCATGTATCCGTGCATCTGTAAAAAACATACGGACGTCTGAATGGAGCCTTACAGGGGGGTGATCAATAACAGGGGGGTGATCAATGACAGGGGGGTGATCAGGGAGTCTATATGGGGTGATCACCCCCCTGTCATTGATCACCCCCCTGTAAGGCTCCATTCAGACGTCCGTATGTGTTTTGCGGATCCGATCCATGTATCCGTAAAAAACATACGGACGTCTGAATGGAGCCTTACAGGGGGGTGATCAATGACAGGGGGATTATCAGGGAGTCTATATGGGGTGATAACCCCCCTGTAAGGCTCCATTCAGAGGTCCTTATGTGTTTTGCGGATACGATCCATGTATCTGTGGATCCGTAAAAAACATACGGACGTCTGAATGGAGCCTTACAAGGGGGTGATCAATGACAGGGGGGTGATCAATGACAGGGGGGTGATCAGGGAGTCTATATGGGGTGATCAGGGGTTAACAAGGGGTTAATAAGTGACAGGGGGGGTGTGTAGTGTAGTGGTGTCTGGTGCTACTTATTACTGAGCTGCCTGTGTCCTCTGGTGGTCGATCCAAGCAAAAGGGACCACCAGAGGACCAGGTAGCAGGTATATTAGATGCTGTTATCAAAACAGCATCTAATATACCTGTTAGGGGTTAAAAAAATCGCATCTCCAGCCTGCCAGCGAACGATCGCCGATGGCAGGCTGGAAATCCACTCGCTTACCTTCCGATCCTGTGAACGCGCGCGCCTATGTGCGCGTATTCACAGGAAATCTTGCGTCTCGCGAGATGACGCGTATATGCGTGACTGTGCGCAGAGCTGCCGCCTCCGGAACGCGATCCTGCGTTAGGCGGTCTGGAGGCGGTTAAAGTGTTATCGCCAGATGTAGAGTGACGGTTTCCATTATACTCTTCTATTGCATAACCTTCCTTTCTGATTGGGTGAATCAGTCTAAACCTAGAGCACCTATACATTGTACTGGTCAGGTGAGCCACCAGCAACTAATTTTTTCTTTATATGTTCTACCTTTGTTTAAGTTTGTTGTCCTACCTCCTGTGTTCTTGGGGGTTAAGTTCTCTAGGTGCTCATACAATGCCTGTTTTTTTTGTGCTACCTATGTCCTTTTGATGCAGACGTCCTCACTGGGAGACGTTCTGTGTCTGGTTTCTCTCTTATTACCTGCTAGTCACATAATGCTGTTTATTTTAACCTATCATGGTAATTACATTTGCTAGCATAAATGCCAATGGCTTAAACAGCGCAATGCACAGAGTGTACCTGTGGAAGAATCTAAAGTATTACATTGTGATGTTTTGGGGGTGCAGGAGATGCATTTGCTTCAGCGTGATGCTTTCAGGCTGAGGCATATACAGTTTCCGCATATTTTTCAATCGCATTTTCACTCCAAATCTAGAGGGGTCATGTTAGCTATTAAAAATACGGCAGCATTTTCCCATGTAGCTGACTATATAGACCCCCATGGACGGTTTGTTATACTGATATGCACTCTCAATAATGTACTATTTACCATAGTGTCTCTGTATGCCGCTAACCATGGTCAAATACACTTCTTTCGGTAGGATCTGAACATGTCTTTCTCTGAAGCGGATTGGCTGCATGCCCTCAGAATGATTTATAAACACTTGAAATGCACATTCCATGTAGAATCAGCGTTAAAAATGGTTCTTCAATGGTATTACACCCCAGACAGATTGGCGCTTATGTATGCATCTGTTTTTAACCGATGTTGGAGAGGTTGCGGATGTAAGGGTACCTTGTTCCATATCCTGTGGCTATGCCCTAGTATCCAAGGATATTGGTCCGCTTGCCGAGACCTGTTGGCCCGAATTATGCCATTTGAGTTAACCTGGTCTCCGCAACTGGTCCTTCTATTTATAGGAGTTGACCTCCTGCCTCCTGTATATTTTGTGTTACGGCAAAATTGCTACTGCTACGGAAATGGAAGACTCCTGACACTCCAGACCTCTCTGACTTAAGATCTGCACTAAACACTACTTACCCTTATGATAAGGTTATTTCTATGGGCAGAGGGGGATATGTTAGATTTCAACTAAACTGGAACCTTTGGTCGACTTCCTCGTATTGTTCCCCACAGGTCTTTTTTCGATCCCAGCTAGATTCCCAAAAGTACACAGGTTTAGCTGTGTCGACTTTGCCATTGGGCTCCTTGGACTCGGTTTAGGTAGCCATTTTCTTCTGTGCAACTAATATTCTTCCCTTTCAGGCATTACAAGTTGATTATACACTTAGTAGGTTCTCCTTTCTAGGAGCACCACTTTAGTTACTGTTATCAAGTTACTATGTAATTTTCTTGTATCTATATGCATCGGGTTTGCCCGATATATCCCTTGTAATTGTAAAACTGTAATAAAAACTATTGAAACGAAAACAAAGTCACCTTGTGGTGTTGGTGGTAATTCACACCATGCGACCATAGCAGCACCAACCTTTTCTCACGTCAAACAGGTAGCAAGCCTTCATCCAGACACAAGGCTCCCAGATCCCAACACAGAGTCACGGCTTCTGAGCATAGCTGCCTATTTAAGGACAGCCAGGTGCTGCCAAAACCTGGATGGCACTTAAAATCCGGTCTGGTATTTGACCTCACCTGGCTGTAAATCAGCCCAGCAGCACATGCTGGGAGGAAAATACCTGTTTTCCCAAACAAAACCTATCACTGTGTCACACTATCTACAGGTGTTACAATACCAGTTTCTCTGGTGCCTTTTCTGCAGTGGTGGTCTAGTCCCCCTAGTGCTGTCAGTTTATAAACTTTAGCGGTGATGTGCTTGGATAAGGTACATGGCCACTGCAGCCAATCACTGACCTCATTTGTCTACAACTGAGACAGTGATTGGCTGCAGTGGCTACATGCCTTGTCCAGGCACATTGCCACTACTGATTCTAAGCAAACAGCATGGGGAGGACTGGACCAGCACCGCAGAGAACAGCGCTGGATAAGTATCACTTGGTTTTTAATTTTAAGCTATTCTAGGGCTTGTCTGAGATTTTAAATAATCTCAGACAACCCCTTTAAATATGACTCCACTGAACTCTCAAGCAGTTGGAAGTAACCATTTTTTGTGAAACTGCAAAGACTTATTTGGGAAATTTTGCTGTAAACTCATTTGGATAATACATAATATTCTCCTGGGGGGTTTTCCTCTCACCTGACGTAGGCTCTTTCTTACAGAGACAGTGACAGGATGTCAACAGGATAGATGATACCTTTCTGACTGCTGGGACCACCACCGTTGTCAAGCATGTACACTGCAACTCCATTCAAAGCCTACAGGAATGCAGAAGATAGCTGTTACTTTATTGCATACTAATAATACAGTCATCAGGTAAGATTTCAGGTTTTAGCACAGGTAACGTTCAAGACAAGAAATTCTTAGAAATTGATCCTTAGGTTGACGTAACAGCAATAACAAAATGGTAAGGTGAAGTGTGAACACAGTGAAGTAACCAGACAGTCAGGAACAAACAGGGAAGGTCAAGTACAAAACTGTGAAGTACCAGAGTTCAGTGGAAAAGCAGAGATCAGTTTCTAACTGTGGAATTCAGGGTTCAGTTTGTAACTTCGGAGTACCAGAACTGAACTGTAGGCACAGGACTGGAGCATAAAACCAGAATTGGTAACTGGTAGCAAGAATAATGCTGGTAGCAGGACACATGCTGGTAACTGGTAGAAGGGCACAGGCTGATAGCAGATAGCAGGACACCTGGTGGTAACTGGTAGCAGGTCACAGGCTGGTAACTAGTAGAAGGGCACAGGCTGATAGCAGGTAGCAGGACACGTGGCAACTGGTAGAAGGGAACATGCTGATAGCAGGTAGCAGGACACATGGCGGTAACTAGTAGAAGGGCACATGCTGATAGCAGGTAGCAGGACACGTGGCGGTAACTGGTAGAGGGGCACAGACTGATAGCAGATAGCAGGACACATGGTGGTAACTAGTAGAAGGGCACAGGCTGATAGCAGGTAGCAGGACACCTGGTGGTAACTGGTAGCAGGTCACAGGCTGGTAACTAGTAGAAGGGCACAGGCTGATAGCAGGTAGCAGGACACGTGGCAACTGGTAGAAGGGAACATGCTGATAGCAGGTAGCAGGACACATGGCGGTAACTGGTAGAAGGGCACAAGCTGATAGCAGGCAACAGGACACATGGTGGTAACTGGTAGCAGGGCACGGACTGGTAACAGGTAAAAGGGCACATGTTGATAGCAGGTAGCAGGACACAGGCTGGTGGCAGGACTCTTTATGTTCCAGTCTGGGCTTACTGGAATATCCCCTGGTATTCGTTTGGTCCAGTTCTACCTAACCAACATTAATAACGTAGGGAATTTCTCTTAAAGCAATACTGAATGAATTCCCTCACCTATCACTAATGCTGTACACT
Source organism: Bufo bufo (assembly GCF_905171765.1). Taxonomy (NCBI): domain Eukaryota; kingdom Metazoa; phylum Chordata; class Amphibia; order Anura; family Bufonidae; genus Bufo; species Bufo bufo. The sequence goes on along the minus strand of NC_053391.1, from coordinate 100,472,282 downwards.
GTATAATGCACAGACCATGAAGCTTCCTGTTGCTGTTTTACTCTCAGAAAAAGATTATCTAATCATGTTTTCTTCTGTGTTTTCTACTGTAAAGTCTAAACAAAATTCTTGTTTTGTCTGAATCTGTAAAGATTATATGCCTGTGCCCGTAAATACAAAAAATGCTGTGACTTGTATGAACCCAGTTTATGTGAATATTTAAAGGGGTTGTCAGAAAGCTTGGAAAACTCCTAAAATAGCTTAAAAAAACAAACAAGTGACACCTGTTCCTCCAGCGCTGTTCTTTGTTGTGCTGCTTCGGCCCTCGTTGTGTTATTTGTTTACAAACAACCGTCCTCGGCTATAAACAAACAGGCCCGGACCAGCACAGTAGAGCACGGCGCTGGAGAAGCGGGTGAGTATCACTTGTTTTTTTATTTTAAGTTATTCTAGAGGTTGTCCAAGATTTTGAAATATATCGGATAAGGGTACTTTCACACTTGAAGACCTATATGTCCTGCTTAGATTTTTTTGCTCATTTTATGTGCCATTGCATAAGACGTCCATAACATCACAAGGTCTACTACGCTGATTCCATATTGCAATAATTTAGGTGCAGTCTATGATCTGGACTCATCCTACCCTCAAGTCCTCTGCACCATTTGACATTCTGGAAATTATCTCGCATTCTATTGTTTTTTAAAAAAAAATGTTAACAACAATTTTTTTTTAACATATAATTTTTTCTATTTTCCCCAGGGTTTCTGTATCCAGCATTTGCATGTTTACTGATTTTATCGATATTGATTTTACCTATTACTATTGAAATTTCATTTATTGTATCTGGAATCTATGTGATCCCATCTATCAGAGTGCCCATCCATCTTCTCAATTTTCTTCTACTTGGTGAATAGGACGCAGCACTAGTTTGGAGCACCTATACATCACCAGTCAGAAGGTGAGCCGCCGTTTACTATCTTCCTTCTACTTTCACACTTGCGTAAAAGTTTTCTGGTATTGAGTTCCGTCCTAGGGGCTCAATACAGGTAAAAAACTGATCAATTTTATCCTAATGCATTCTGAAAGGAAAGCAATCCGTTCAGGATGCATCAGGATGTCTTCAGTTCAGTCCTTTTATGGTATTTGGACGCAGAAAAAAATGCAGCATGCTGCATTTTTCTCTCCGGCCAAAAATCCTGAACACTTGCTGGAATGCCGGATCCGCCATTTTTTTCCCCATAGGAATGTATTAGTGCCGGAACTGGCATTAAAATTGCCACATTGATGGATCCGGTATTCCGTTCTGTGCATGCGCAGACCTTTAAAAATGTAAAAAAAATAAAAATACCGGATCCATTTTTCCGGATGACACTGGAGAGACGGATCCGGTATTGCAATGCATTTGTGAGATGGATCCGCATCCATCTACAAATGGTTTCCATTTGCATACAGATTGCCTGATCCGGCAGTCAGTTCCGGCGATGGAACTGCCTGCCGGAATCCAGCAACGCAAGTGTAAAAGTACCCTAACCCTTTAACTTTCTTGCTGCTTCAAGTTCAGCTGGGCGATTTCAGATAAGATAGAGTTACACTTTGGGAAAACATCAACATAACAATCAGAAGCCAATGGCTGACATGTAGACAGGCTAAAACAACACTGACATTGCTGGAGGGCTAGAAAGAGATATGTCCTTGCTAAGAAAATTTAGAGTTGGGCTGTTTGTGAAGAAGATTATTACTGAACCATGAAGAAGAAGGGGCCCTTTGATATTCAAGAACAGATTTAAAAGTCTGGGCCATCATAATGTAATTTCTTCATGTTCTGAAAGTATAATCGCAGAAAATGTCATGACTTCATCATAAAAAGGTCAGGGGGCACTACATTACCTAAGGCCTCTTTCACATGAACATATTTTCATTCCGTTCAGTTTTTTTTGCGGACCGTATACGGAACCATTTATTTCAATGGGTCTGCAAAAAAAATGGAAGGTACTCCGTGTGCATTCCGTTTCCGTATTTCTGTTCCGCCCCAAAAATTGAACATGTCCTATTATGGTCCGCATTACGGACAAGGATAGTACTGTTCTATTAGGGGCCAGCTGTTTCATTCCACAAAATAAGGAATGCACATGGATGTCATCCGTATCTTCTGCGGATCTGTTTTTTGCGGACTGCAAAATACATACGGTCGTGTGCAAGCGGCCTAAGGCCTCTTTCACACGGCCGTGTGAATGCATGGGCATCGACCGTGGGGCAGCCGCATGCAGATCGCGGACCCATTCACTTGAATGGGGTCCGCAATGCGTCTGTTCCGCAAAAAGATAGAACAAGTTCTACATTTTTGTGGAACGGAAGCACGGAACGGAACACCACAGAAGCACTCCGTAGTGCTTCCGTGGGGTTCCGTTCCATGCTTACGTTCCGTTCCGCACCGCATCTCCGGATTTGCGGAATGCACACGGCTGGTGACCTGTGTAATGCGGAACCGCCGTATGCGGCCCGCAATACGGCCATGGAACGAATACGTTCATGTGAAAGAGGCCTAATACTGATCATAGGCAGAGACTTGACCAAGAGTCACGACCAAGTTCCTGTTTGCTGTCATTGTGTACCCCGGGGCGGACTGCGAACTTAAAGTGGCCCTTGAAAAAACGTAAACTTTGGCAGGTCCAAATTGACAGAAGGTGGGCCAACACAAATAGGAAGGGACAAAAGCAGTAGGAGGGGCCTACAATACCGTAGTGTGCAGCATACCACCCTAATCGAATTAAATTCCACAGTGCAGCACTAAATACCGCCCAAGCAGAAAAAAATACCACAGTGCAACAGAAAATACCTTCCTAGCAGAACCAAATACAATAGTGCCACCGGTCAGGTGCATAAACCCCTATATCAATTAATGCTGAGAGCGTCAGATCATTTTGTACCTGGCCAGCAGCCGTGAAAAAGGCTTGGGTGGCCCTCTGAGCATCAGCCCCCTGGGAAATTTAACTGTAGGGTCTATAGCCCATCCACCCCTGGTCTAAGCTGCATCAGATTATGGCTGATTGTCTGCTATTGCAGTATATATGCCAAATTAAAGGTGAATTTCACATTATTAAGGCTCCCGGCATGTCAAACCTTCATGACTTAGTAGGTTTATGTCACCCAGAATCTCTAACATCGAAATGGATAAGAAAAGCCACAGATTTTTAGTAAAGTAAAGGTAGTGGGACTGGGGGAGGAATGGAAGGAGGGACTAGAACAGTTCAGAAGGAAAGGTGTAGGGTAAAAAATATACATAAACCTCCTAAATGTATGTATACTAATGCCAGAAGCCTGACTAATAAAACTGGGGAACTGGAATTAGTGATGTGTGAGGAGGACTATGACATAGTGGGAATAACTGAGACATGGCTGGATGATGGCTATGACTGGGCGGTTAAGGTACAGGGTTACAGTCTGTTTAGAAAGGATTGTCAAAACCGGAGAGGGGGAGGGGTCTGCCTTTATGTAAAGTCCTGTCTAAAGCCCACACTCCGGGAATATATAAGTGAGGGACATGAACATGTGGAGTCACTGTGGGTAGAAATACATGGAGGCAAAAAACAATAATAAATTACTAATAGGAGTTTTATTATAAACCACCTAATATACCAGAGTCCACAGAAAAGGTGGCAAATCATAATGAGGTGGTTATTATGGGGGATTTCAACTACCCAGATATAGACTGGGACACTGAAACTTGTATATCTCATAAAGGAAACAGGTTCTTGGCAATAACCAAAGACAATTACCTCTCCCAACTGGTTCAGGACCCGATTAGAGAGACGGCCATACTGGACTTAGTATTAACCAATAGACCTGACAGAACAACAGACATGCAGGTTGGGGGACACCTGGGAAATAGTGACCATAAAGTAATAACCTTCCAATAATCGTTCAAACAAGCATTTCTACAGGGAGGAACAATAGGCATAACTAACTGGGACAAAGTCCTCAAAAATAAAAATACAGCCACAAAATGGGATATCTTTAAAAGCATCCTAAAATCTCATTGTGAGAGGTACATACCGTATGGGAATAAAAGGTTAAGAAACAAAAAGAAACCAATGTGGATAAACAGAACTGTAAAGAAAGCAATAAATGACAAAAAGAAAGCATATAAAACACTAAGGAGGGTAGCACGGAAGCACTGAAAAACTATAAGGAAAAAAATAGAACATGTAAAAAACAAATAAAAGCGGCCAAACTAGAGACTGAGAGATTAATTGCCAAAAAGAGTAAAACTAACCCTAAAATGTTCTTCAATTATATAAATGTTAAAAAGTATAAATCTGAAGGTGTCGGCCCTTTAAAGAGTAATGAGGGGGGAGTCGCAGAGAGCAACGAGGAGAAAGCAAAGCTGTTAAATATTTTTTTTTCTCCAATGTATTCACTGAGGAAAATAAACCGTCAGATGAAATGCTGAATGTTGAAATAAATTCCCCATTAAAAGTGTCCTGTCTGACACAGGAAGAAGTACAACAGCAACTTAAAAAGATTAAAATAGACAAATCGCCAGGACCGGATGGCATACACCCCCGTATCCTAAGGGAATTAAGTAATGTCATAGCCAGACCCTTATTTCTGATATTTGCGGACTCTATACTGACAGGGAGTGTTCCACAGGATTGGCGCATAGCAAATGTGGTGCCAATATTCAAAAAGGGTCCAAAAACAGAGCCTGGAAACTATAGGCCGGTAAGTTTTACATCTGTTGTGGGTAAACAGTTTGAAGGTTTTCTAAGAGATGCTATCTTAGAGCATCTTAACGGAAATAAGCAAATAACGCCATATCAGCATGGCTTCGTGAGGGATCGGTCATGTCAAACTAATTTAATCAGTTTCTATGAGGAGGTAAGTTCCAGACTTGACAGCGGCGAATCAATGGATGTTGTATATCTGGACTTCTCCAAAGCATTTGACACTGTACCACATAAAAGGTTAGTATATAAAATGAGAATGCTCGGACTGGGAGAAAACGTCTGTATGTGGGTAAGTAACTGGCTCAGTAATAGAAAACAGAGGGTGGTTATTAACGGTACACACTCAGATTGGGTCACTGTCACTAGTGGGGTACCTCAGGGGTCAGTATTGGGCCCTATTCTCTTCAATATATTAATGATCTTGTAGAAGGCTTGCATAGTAAAATAAAAATGTTCGCAGATGACACTAAACTGTGTAAAGTAATTAACACTGAAGAGGACAGTATACTACTACAGAGGGATCTGGATAGATTGGAGGCTTGGGCAGATAAATGGCAGATGAGGTTTAACACTGACAAATGTAAGGTTATGCACATGGGAAGGAATAATGCAAGTCACCCGTACATACTAAATGGTAAAACACTGGGTAACACTGACATGGAAAAGGACCTAGGAATTTTAATAAACAGCAAACTAAGCTGCAAAAACCAGTGTCAGGCAGCTGCTGCCAAGGCCAATAAGATAATGGGTTGCATCAAAAGAGGCATAGATGCCCGTGATAAGAACATAGTCCTAACATATTACAAATCGCTAGTCAGACCACACATGGAGTACTGTGTACAGTTCTGGGCTCCTGTGAACAAGGCAGACATAGCAGAGCTGGAGAGGGTCCAGAGGAGGGCAACTAAAGTAATAACTGGAATGGGGCAACTACAGTACCCTGAAAGATTATCAAAATTAGGGTTATTCACTTTAGAAAAAAGACGACTGAGGGGAGATCTAATTACTATGTATAAATATATCAGGGGTCAGTACAGAGATCTATCCCATCATCTATTTATCCCCAGGACTGTGACTGTGACGAGGGGACATCCTCTGCGTCTGGAGGAAAGAAGGTTTGTACACAAACATAGAAAAGGATTCTTTACGGTAAGAGCAGTGAGACTGTGGAACTCTCTGCCTGAGGAGGTGGTGATGGTGAGTACAATAAAGGAATTCAAGAGGGGCCTGGATGTATTTCTGGAGTGTAATAATATTACAGGCTATAGCTACTAGAGAGGGGTCGTTGATCCAGGGAGTTATTCTGATTGCCTGATTGGAGTCGGGAAGGAATTAGTGGGAAAAATTGGCTTCTACCTCACAGGTTTTTATTTTTTTTTCTCTTGATCAACTTGCAGGATGACAGGCCGAACTGGATGAACAAATGTCTTTTTTCGGCCTTATGTGCTATGTTACTATGTTACTAACCATGCAGCAGTGAAGTTTGTCTTTACATTCTCCTAAGTCAAGTTTTCACCTTTGGAGCTAATTTAAAGAATATTTTACAGAATTACATACTTGAATTCCCTAATGTATAGTTACTTAAAAAACTCTCAATAACCAGTGGGGCATTCCCAAGAAATAGCCTGCAGGAAACCCGCGTCCATAATGGATAACATTTAAAGAGGTTTAGGAAACCCATTATGTCTTATTAGAAAACTTGAGTTATAGTGGGGTCACCCACTCATGTCTCTGATTTATCAGAAAGAGCAGAAAGTGGCTACAAAGAGCATATTTTTCCCTTGAAGTTCCAGTATGTCCATGCATTACTCTTGTAATACTTAATTTGCCCTCTGGAGGTGCTGTAGAAAACTTGTAGCCTGGTTTCTAGCAGTTTTGAGCTGATTGCTGGGGTTCTCTGTGTTCAGCTACTCATCAGAAACCCTTCTGACAAAAATGGATTACCCAAAGCAGACTTTGGACATTTGCTCCTTTCTGCCATATTTATCAGTTAATGTAGCTTAACATATGCAGGTTAGATCCAAGATTGTTGACGGGTGACCAAGAAGACAGAAATAAACTTTGTGATAAAGTCTGAGATTTTGTATGGTAAATAATGGTGACATTTACAGTCACGTCACAGTTTCTAATTAAACACATCCGGCTCGTTGGTTTGGTTTTGTCCTGTTTGCTTTGTACAGTCAGACATGCATGTTTAGAGGATTATTCAGTGTAGATGGAGACACAATTCTCAGTACTGTCTCCCTTGGCCTGTTCTCAAGGTGTCGATATTTAGTCCATTTCCCACGGAGGTTGGATAATAAGATGTGCGGTAACAGCATTCATAGATGCTATTGTAAAGAATGCACTGGTCTGCTGCACCTTCCTGTTTATTGAGCACTATGTCATAAATGTCATAACTTCTGGGTAAGTCACAAACTCCTAAGGATTTACGAACAATACTACCGGCCATATATCATTTAACAGTGAATACATATATTTTTTCCTTTAAATGTACATAAATAGTAATAGCCTAAAAATAATTTTTCTAATGTAGTCTAATTATTGCTTTTCAATTTTGTCACAAAAAGAGGCCCTCGAGGTTCCGGTCTCCTGAGCGCTATGCACTACAGCACAAAGAAAATCCATACACTGCAGATATGTATGTGTGCTGATTTGTATTATATACAATGTAGTGAGCGTGGACCTGAGAGGAGCACATCTCTCTGCTTCTGCCCGTACCCTTCACTAAAAGCTCTGCCATAAGAAGAAGACTGCAGGCTACCCTACACCAGGGATGCTCATCCTGCGGCCCTCCAGCTGTTGCAAAACTACAACTTCCAGCATTCCCTAATAGCTGTAGTCTGTCCAGGCATGCTGGGAGTTGTAGTTTTGCAACAGCTGGAGGGCCGCAGGTTGGGCATCCCTGCTCTACACCGATATTCGATGCAGGTTCTAGCGGAGCACAGCGAGGACAGGCAGGAGCTCTGCACAGCACATCGCTGCTCCAACCTGTACTTATCTTCTACTACATTGAGCACTGGGTTCCAAAATACCTGAATCTTCAAACAGCTCAAAATAGTACGCAGAAAGTCTACATCTGTTTCATTACCCCTAATGGCTCATTCACATGACCATAGTGTTTTGCGGTCCAAAAATTGCGCATTCACAAAACGGATACCGGACCATGTGCATTCCGTATTTTGCAGACAGCACATGGCTGCCACTATGATAGAAATGCCTATTCTTGTCTGCAATTGAGGACAAGAATAGGACTTACTCTAACTTTTTTGAGGGGCCACGGAACGGAACTACGCATCTTTTGCGGCCGCATTGAAATGAATAGGTCCGCAATTTGGCGAACCCATTCATACGGTCGTGTGAATGAGCCCTAACACCAATTTTATATAGAAAAAGAGGTGCATAATAAAATTTCTGTGTAATAGTAAATTGTACCATCTTTTATGAGACCGTTCAACATTTTTTTCAAAATTAGCATCCATCGTGTTAGTATGTACCCTTTTTCTTTTTACTATTAATCATCAAATTCCTTGTGTTATTTTTAGCGAATAAATTTGTGCTTGACCCCATACAGAGGAAATGATTGCTGCATGTAAATGCACCTCTCACCTACTCTGATAAGCTTGTAATTATCGGGAACAAGGGGATAATTCCTGATAATTTCCTGCTGAGTTAGCCCTTGTTACCGGGTCTTAAGCCTCACTTCATCAAAGCTAGAGATGAGCAAATTCGATTTTATTTGTGGCGAATCGCTTTAAAAAACGTCTATTTCCTGGCTGCAGAGAGCATTCATAGTGGTGTAGAACACTGTGCCTTGCAGTAACATGCATAGGGAGTCTGCTGTGGTAGTGAAACTGTTGTGGAAATTTTATTATGCGGACATTTTACTTTAGGATGTGTGTGTGTGTTTTTATAGTTTGTCATCTGTCTCCCTGTGTCTGATTTAGCCAAGGAGCGCTCTAGCAGAGGGTACTTTGGCTGAATCGGGACCAGTGTCAAAACCGTCAGTATGAAAACCTTCTCATTGGCTTGGAGACATAATCTGCTTTTAAGACATGCATATCTGCAGTCTGCTGTGGTAGTGAAACAATACTGTGAGTCAGTATGACATGCAGATGACAGGCGTCGCTCTTAGAATTACTGCACACTTCACTTATTTGGGCAGTTATGGGGCCAAAATTAGCGTCAAAAAGAAGCGCACTCCTTTTACACCGTCGGCAGCTGATTCCACATAGATGTCTACAGAACCTGTTCTATTAAATGCTTATACAAGTAGAGCCCCACGACAGAGTGGAGAGGGTGTCAGCAGTAAGTTTGTGTTGACATCACTGATTATTTTGCCCTTCCTTTGATCCGTCAGAACAATAACCCCCAAAAAACGGATCCTGTCTGTGGAGCATCCGCCTTCACTTGGTCAGCATTTGGTCAGTAATCCATCAGTATTGCTAAAGCAAAAAAAAAAGTAGTTGATCCAAAACAGAGATGACACGTTGTGCGTCTCATTTTTACTTCCTTCTGACAGATCAAAAGGGTCAAATAAATTATGTCAGCCAGGCCAAAAGGCAAAATAGTATCCCAGTCATGAAGTGGGGAATGTGAGAACAGCATGAGAAGTCTACAGAGTGGCCCTATGACATAGTGGTGAGGTGGAAGCAGCATGAGGAGATCACAAAGTGGCCCAATTACAGAGTCTGGAGGTGGCAGCAGCATCAGGAGGAGGCCACAGAGTGGCACAATGACAGTGTGGAAGTGGAAGAAGCTTCAGGAGGCCAGAGAGTGGCAAGGTGACATAGTGTTGAGGTAGCAGCAGCATCAGGAGACCACAGAGTAGCAAGGTGACATAGTGTTGAGGTAGCAGCAGCATCAGGAGACCACAGAGTGACCTGGTGACAGAGTGGGGAGGTGGGTAGCAATACCAGTACCAGCTGAAGATGTTGGGTAAAAGAAGGATCCCTTGGCATCAGATGTGTGGCATCAGGCGGGTGGCAGCATCAGAATAGTAACTGAAGCAGGTAGCCAGAAGAAACCGGTCTCTTTTGTCAAAGTGTTGGTGTGGCACCATGGATGATCTAGCCTGATGCATCAGGCATTGGTGGGTGGAAATCCTGGCTGATCCACTCCTGATTCATCTTGACAAAGGTCAGTCTCTCCACATTTTGGATGGACAGGCGAGTTCTTCTTGGGGTAACTATGGCCCCTGCCGTACTAAACACCCGCTCTGATGCCACACTACTGACCAGGCAGGACAGCTTTTCCAGGGCAAACTCTGCCAGTTGCGGCCACATATCCAGTTTGGCTGCCCAGTAGTCCAGCGGATCTTCAATGTGGGGTGGCAGGGTGCTGTCCAAGTATGCCACCACCTGCTGGTTCAGGTCCTGCTCCAGGTCTAGCTGCTGCTGCTGCTGGTGAGTAGTTTCTTCACTAGGCAGGTGAAGAAAGCTGCTCATCAGTGACTCTAGATTCAAGTTGCTGCTGATGGAGCTTAAACTGCTCCTACACCCACACCCTGCCACAGCAGCCATGACAGAGGAACATGAGCGCAGAGGGCCCCCCGGTCAGACCTGCGAGAGGATGGACTATGGCGCAGATAGGCAGTGGCCAACTGACTACATAGGATGTCTCTATAGTAGTTCAGTTTGTCCTCCCTCTCAGGGGGTGTAAAAAAGGCCCCCATTTTGGACCAGTAGCGCGGGTCCAGTAGCATCTGTTCCAGGACATGAAGCAGTGGAATGACGTTATTCATCTCGTAGTCCTGGCGACTGAAAAATAACGTGGCCTCCTCAAAGGGCCTGAGCAAATGGCAGGTTTCACGCATGAGCTACCACTGGCTGACATCAAAGTTACACAGGGGAGTAATCCTGTCCGCTTGGATCATCAAGAAATCGTTTATGGCCTTTCTCTGTTCGTATAGTCAGTCCGCACTGACTGACTGCTACCACCGCTGCTTCCTTCCTGCTCCTGCAAAGCGGGTGGTCTACCCTGGGCACGTTTGGCTCCTGACCTCCCACTGGAGCCACCCTGCTGACTCCCGGCCACGCTAGCGACTTGCTGGCTCCGCCGCTGCCTCACGGGTAAGCTGTCACCCTCTTCTCCCGATGATGATAAAGCCCCTAATTAACCCTGCTCCCAAGTGCGATTAGCTACATCATCATCATCAAGTACTGTCTGCACTTAACTGATGTCCCCCTCAACGGTCTCTAGGTCAGGAGTCTGACCGCTCGCAACACCAGCTCCCACGCCACTCTTGCCTGCCTACCGGAGGAAGCGGTGGATATCTCCTCCACATCTTGGCTGGCCAGTAGCTGATGACTGTGCTCTAGTAGCTTGTCCTCGCTGTATAGTGGAGCTGAGCCCTCAGCATATAATACTTCTCTGGCTGAGGGAACAGAAAAGGACAGAGGCAGGTTGAGGACAGGTGAGGGCACAGGGCCTGCTCCCGGGCCATACCAACTAAGGGTTGTGTCTGAGGAACCCACCGACTCTTTGCTGGGGGTGTCTGATGTCACTTGGGACAAAGTGGATGACCGAGTCAACCATTCAAGAACCGCTGGGTTGCTGATCAAGACACAACCGCTAGATGACACCAGGAGCTCAGGCCTCTCGCTGAGACTCCTGCTGCCACGCCCCTTTACTCTGCTGCTACCTGGGCCTGGCACTTTTCTGTCTGACATACTGTTAGATCAAATAAATAAATAAAAAGGAAATTAAAACACCCCAAAAAAGTCTGTAATTTTCTCACGTCATCACACAACGACTAATAAACCCTTTTTTCCCCCACTAATATACGCCAAAAAGGGCTTTAGAACATATAACTGCACCGCTGAACGGCAAATAATATATATATTTTTGCCACTTATACACGCCAAAAAGGGCTGTAATTTTCTCACTTCAACACACAATGGCAAATACTTTTTTTTGTGCCACTAATACATGCAAAAAAGGGCTTTAGAACATATAACTGTACCACTGAACGGCAAATAATATTAATTTTTTTGCCTCTAATACACGCTAAAAAGGGCTTTAGAACATATAACTGCACCGCTGAACAGTAAATAGGCCCTTATTTTTTCCACTTATACACGCCACAAAAGACTTTAGAACATATAACTGCACCGCTGAACAGCAAATAATATATATTTTTTTGCCACTAATACACGCCAAAAAGGGCTGCAATTTTCTTACTTCACCACACAATGGCTAATAAGCCCCTTTTTTCCCTCTAATACAAGCCAAAAAATGCTTTAGAACATATAACTGCACCGCACAAGGGCAAATAAGAGGTAGAAATATTTCCTTGTAATAAACCCTGTTAATGGCTGTATCAGCACTTGCACCCCAATAACACGAACGGTTTGCTGGAATTACAGAGCTGTATAATAGCAATTTGGATCCGCAGTCAGTGCAGCAAGGTATAATAGGATTGTTCCTATTGCCCAGGCTGTAAACTCCCCTACTGAACCCTGTTCTGCTTCAATACTGTGGAATGATTCCTCCCTATCCTTTCCCTGAACTTCTATAGCGCAAAATAAAAGTTTTAAAGTCTTTTCTACCACTGTCCCTAGCACCTGCTGATGTCTCTCCCTGCACTAAGTACACTGGAAAATGGCTGAATCCAAAGTGGCTGAGGCTTTTTATAGGGCTGTGACATCACAGGGCTTACTGCTGATTGGCTGCATGCATGGCATTGTGGGTGATCCCTTGTTCCCAGAGTTCCTTGCTCCATGTCCTAACATGTGCAGCAGCCAATGAGATTCGTTACCACGAATCGTGAGAAATTTGGATTAGGTGCGAAACTAATTTTCGGCAACTTTGATTCGCTCATCTCTAATCAAAGCTCCGAACTGACACTTTGGGCAGGGGTATTTAGTGAGTGTGATTCCACCCATAAACTGGGTTTCAGACTTATATGCTAATCTAAAGTAAAGTTGTTCTTGTGACATTTTTCTTTACAGGGGACTGCACAACAATGTTAGCTGTAGCCCTATCAGCATCACAGTTTCATTGGGAAGTTATTAGAATTCATAGTGCCCCATAGCCAGGCTAAGATGGCCCTTCCCTACCAGCACCACATTGCACTATAAACATCTAGTCCTAAGAATCTGTGGAACATTTGGTGTCCACTTCCTGGTCGTTTCTACACCCAGCACCTGGTAGTAAATGAAACGTAATGCTGGTTTCTGGTGGCCATTAGTACAGTCATCACATTATCTAGTAATCAATGGTACTGTTATCACCTGGTACCTAATGCAAAGTGGTTCAACTACTTTTGTAATCCTGGATGCCCATTAGATAATATGCTTGTGCCTTAAGGCCATATACCCTACTCAGTTGTCACAGACCTTTGGTGGCTGCTTATTTTCTACGGAAACAAAGGATCAGACATGTTGAAATCCAGCAGTCTAATCCGTCTTTCCCCCGACATCTGTCATTGTATCTGGAGGGGGGGGGGGGGGGGTGAGGGCAACTGCACCATTGCCCTTGGTGAAGAAAAGCCTAGCTATGGCTCTGTTTGTGGTATGGCAGAGTTTGGATACCCCCATATACATTAGATAGTGGGCCGGTCCCACTGAAACTGGAGGGTTTGGCCAACTAATGTCTTTGAGCTCAAGTTTTCATATACAGTACACAACGTCAGTTATCTGAGGCTTCCGAGGTCTCTGGGACAGCGCTGGGATCCTAGGTTCAAATCCGATCTAAAGACAACATCTACATGGAGTTTATATGTTCTCTCTGATAGGGAACTTAGATTGCAAGCTCCACTGGTGAAGGCAAGCAATAATAATGTCTGTAAAGGGCTGCAAAAAATGTCACTGCTATATAAGTGAGTAAAATAAAGACATACGTATAGTACAAAACCTCTTTGATTTGGTAAAATAACTAAATGTCCTTTAGGGCTCATGCACCCGACCGCTGCCATTTTTGCAATCCGCAAAATATGGATACTGTACCAGCTGTGTGCGTTCCGCAACTGTCCTATCCTTGTAAGCAAAATGGACAAGAATAGGATATGTTCTATTTTATATTTTTTTGTTTAAATATAGAAATTGACATGGAAAATTAAAAAGAACATCATCAAACTTTCTTTAAAAATAAGTTAAACATAAAAAAAGTTCCCTTTAGGATTTTACATGTATGCTGTTTTGACTTATGTGTAGTCATCCTCCAAACACAGCAAAGCAATGCAGCAAGTAACACCAGGATTTCTTCCAGCTTCGCAGCTCAGTCCCCTATGTGTGAGGCACATTACCCCCAGTCATTATGATGTAGCATTACAGTCTCAATGGTGTCAGTCTATTAGATATATATAAAGACACACACATTAGTATTGTTAAACTACAGGTATTTTCTTTATATATTTTTTTTAAACCATTATATCATAGAAGATCTTCCACCAAGGATCCCAAGACAGCTGACTGCCACAAAATCTGGTCTAAGACACATTCCCCACAGGCCATCTGTTGGACAGGACTGACCTATATATTCTTCATGAATACAGATATGATGAATATTAATGTCTCCTATCAGTACACTGTAGCATTGATATAAAAGGAACCACCCTAGCGTATGTAACGAGCATTCAGAGGTCACACTGCTGGCTAATTACAGGTCTGTAAAGGGAAGATCAGCAGAACATTTGTTGCAATAGATGAACACGCTACTTACAGTTCTCATACTTTGCCTGACTTGAATGTTAAAGGGGTTCTCTGGGATTTTGATACTAAAGGCCTATCCTCAGGATAGGTCATCAATATTAAAAAAAGGCCATCAATATAAAAATCCCAGAGACCCCATGTCACTTACAAAATTACAAAGTGGCCCGTCTTGATGCTTGAGAACTTCTGAATGAATGAATGAATGAATGAATGAATGAATAACTTATATAGCGCTACAATTGCGAACTAAATCGCCTCAAGGCGCTTTTGCAGCCCTTGACCGCCTGTGCTTTCAGAAGAGGTGGGTCTTGAGCTTCTTTCTGAAGGCTAGATGGTTTTCTTCTGAGCGGATCTCCGCAGGTAGAGTGTTCCATAGCCGGCGTCCTTGGACTGCGAACCTTTGTTCGCCTTTTGATTTGTAGCGGGTCTTGGGGATATGGAGGAGGTTCTGGTTAGCTGACCGGAGGGGGCGACCTGGGGTGTAGTGCTTTATTTTTTTGCAGAGGTATTGGGGTGCTTTCCCTTGTGTACATTTATGGGTGAAGCAGAGGGTCTTGAATTTGATCCGATTCTTCACGGGTAGCCAATGGAGGGTCTTCATAGACGAAGTAATAGATTCCCATTTTTTTTTTTTTTCAGTTATCAGTCTGGCGGCTGTGTTCTGGACAACTTGTAAACGTGAAATTTGGTATCTTCTAGACGCAGACACTTCTCCTGAGGAACTTCCAGGATCAATGTATGACGCCCCCAGCTACTAATGCTGGACCGCTACAGGTATATAAATAACACTTCTATTGAACTGCATTTACAAGCATTATTTAGGTTCTGATTTTATTTTTGGTTAAATCCCTTTATTAAACATGATTCAAAACTGATGCAGGCTCCTTTATTCTGTCCTGTTAGAGAACTAGATCCAGATGGATTCTGTTTTTATACAGTAGAAGTTAATGGTTACAGGATGTAACAGGATAGGCATACAAGCATTCAAAATGTTGATGTGATCAGGCTCTAACTATCATAGAGAGCTAAGAGAAAGAGGAGGGAACATCCTCGGGGAACCCAGGTGACAGACAAATGAGTCCAAGGGGAGCTAATATGGTTGAATATGGTATTGGCTAGTTCATCAACAGTTAGGCCTCATGCACACAAATGTAATTTATTTCCGTGTCTGTTCTGTTTTTTTTTGTGGACCGTATACGGAACCATTCATTTCAATGGGTCCGCAAAAAAAACTGAAGTTACTCCGTGTGCATTCCGTTTCCATATGTCCATATTTCCGTTCTGCAAAAAAATAGAACATGTCCTATTACTGTTCTCATTATGGACAAGGATAGTACTGTTCTATTAGGGGCCAGATGTTCCGTTCCGCAAAATACGGAATGCACACGGACGTCATCCGTATTTTTTGTGGATCTGTTTTTTGCAGACCGCAAAAATACGGTCATGTGCATGAGGCCTTATATTAATGCCTTATAACAAAATAGCAAAGACAGGTGCACTCTGCGGTCTTACTAAACCGTCAAACTGATTTTAAAATTGAGAGATTAGTCAACATGTCCTACGGTGTAGGACATGTCTAAGCCCGGGCACCACGCCAAGGTTTCTCAAGTAGCCCGGGACCTAACACTCTCCTAACTGAGCCGTATGGGCAACACCGTAGGACATGTTGACTAATCTCTCAATTTTAAAATCAGTTTGAGGGTTTAGTAAGACCTCAGAGTGCACCTTTGTTGTTATATTGTTATATTGATTATGACATCCACACAATTGCTACCTTGTGTAGGATGTCTATTGTGGTACTTGTGGTTCGCTGCGGGCATCCTCCACCGTATGCATTTTTGCTGGGGATCGCCATTAGCAACGGGCCACAAGTGCAGGATTTGCTCCCCTATATATATGCACGACTGCATGTGGGTTTGAGCACCTCCTGCTAATACCAACCTGTCTTCTTAGTTTGTATATATAGAGATTCCTGGAGGTGTATAAACTCCAATTTAAATGTGCCTGTTTTCCATCTACAGGTCACATTTAGGTGCACCTGTGAGGCCTGGGCTATCAGCCAGTCTTGAGTGGGACTCGCAGACTCCTCCCTCCTCCCACTGCAAGCATGGTTACATGCTGGAGGTAACTGGTGAGTTGTTTGTGAGTCGGCCTCATGCTCCTGTAATTTGCCCACTGGCTCCTGGTATATCCCATACGGCTCAGTTAGGAGAGTGTTAGGTCCCGGGCTACTTGAGAAACCTTGGCGTGGTGCCCGGGCTTAGACATGTCCTACACCGTAGGACATGTTGACTAATCTCTCAATTTTAAAATCCGTTTGAGGGTTTAGTAAGACCGCAGAGTGCACCTGTCTTTGCTATTTTGTTATATTGTTATATTGATTATGACATCCACACAATTGCTACCTTGTGTAGGATGTCTATTGTGGTACTTCTGGTTCGCTGCGGGCATCCTCCACCATATGCCTTTTTGCTGGGGATCGCCATTAGCAACGGGCCACAAGTGCAGGATTTGCTCCCCTATATATATGCACGACTGCATGTGGGTTTGAGCACTTCCTGCTAATACCACGCTAGTCTTTCCAGTTTGCTTATATTAATGCCTTGTTTTAAATAAATGCCTTAATTTAAGATTCGCCTTTGGTCAAGGGTGAACAGTCTGGTGTGGAAAACTTAGAATGGCCTGCACAGAGCCTTAAAGGGCTTGTTCAAGATTTTATTTATTCCCCACATCCAGCTGGACCTATGAAGAGGTCTATATTTACATGCTCCCCGACGCTCGGTACTGACTCCTGGGCAGCCTTCACTGCACGTCCTGTCCCTATCTGTTAATATCCACACAGAAAGGGGAACATGTCCTTCTGCAGTCAATGACTGGCCTCAGTGGTAATATGACCCCAAATGGCATGTCACTGCTGGGTCAAGTGGCACTTGGGAACACGTCACTGCTAAGGCCAGTCATTGGTTGCAGTGGTGCTCATGACCCTGTTGATGCCTAAGTTCACGTGTGGGGCTGGAAGTCTGACGATTACAGACCAGGAGCCATAGAGTTGTAATGGAGCAGTGGGGAGCAGGTAAGTATAAACCTCTTCACAGGTCACGCTGGGTGGGGGGGGGGGAATAAAAAATAAATAAATACTGGACATTTCCTTTAACCTCAGCCCCATTGAGATGGATTAGAGCAAGACATTTTCACTCTACATCAGTGTCTGAGCTCATACTTTTTTTTTTTTCTTGATGATCGGGCACAAATTTCTACACACGTTCACATACTTCAGAATCTTGTGAAAAGTCTTCCAAAAATAATTGAGGCTGTTCTAGCCACAAAAGGGGCCCAACTCAATATGAACACTCATGGTTTTGGAACGGTTTGTCCATTTTTTATGCTCTCTCTATATATATATATATATATATTGCATTTGGAAAGTTGTCAGAATCTTTAACTTTTTTCATATTGTGATACTGGGCCTTGTGATAAAATAAATAAAACATTTTCCCCCATAATTCTGCACTCAATACTCCTTAATGAAAAAGTGAAATGGAATTTTAGAAAAGTTTGCCAATTTATTAAAAAGGAAAAACTAAAATTTTGCATGGATATAAGTATTCAGACCCTTTGCTATGACACTTGAAATTTTGCTATGGGGGCCTCCCATTTCTCTTGATTATCTCTGAGATGTTTCTACACCTTGATTGGAGTCACCTGTGGAAAATTTAGTTGATTAGACATAAATTTGGAAAGATTCACCCCCGTCTATATAAGGTCTCATAGCTGACAATGCATATCAGAGCAAAAACCAAACCATAAGGAGGGAAGTACTGCCTGAAGAGCCCAGAGACATGATCTTGTGGAGGCACAGATATAGAGAATGGTACACACAAAAAAACTCTGCTGCACTGAGAGTTCCCAAAGACATAGTGGCCTCCATAATTCTTAAATGGAAGAAATTTGGAACAACCAGGACTCTTCCTAGAGTCCAAACTATGTAATCAGGGAAAAGAGCCTTGGTAAGAGAGGTGACCAAGAACCCAATGGTGTGACGGTGGGGAGTGGGGGAAACCCCCAACCGTACAATGAGGAGCAAACGGGATATGCCACTAGGCCTGGAATAAAGGGAGCAGGTCACCTTCTAACACATCCCTAAATCCTAGTCCTGACCTCCTAACTGTATGAGCGAACCCTAATGGTGGGAGGGCTCATACCCAGAACCTCGGTCCCTGCTAACCCTAGAGATCCCTGGTAATATTGTCAGGGCTAGGAGACGACCTGTTCATCCACGACACAAATGAACCGGACTCTCCAGCAGGCCTAGCAACAAGGAAAGGGACAGACAGTAGCATAAACCAGATTGGTAGGTAAGCACCCAGTGCAAACAACACACACTGGAACAACTGCACTTACCTGCCACAACAACTGGATGAAACAACAACTGCTACTGACTAGTGGTTCCCCCTCCTGGAAACCCTGGAGCCCACTTCCGCAGGCAGGTGGTCAAACGCGGATCCCCCTCGGAGGAACCCAGGAGCCCCCTCACCGGAGGCACAACACACAGGGAAACGCCTTGCATACTGGACGAACAACACCAAAAGACCAGACATGAAACAACAACAAGACGCACACCACACCCTGAACATAAACCCACACCAAACATCAACATAGGTAAGGTAGGGAAAATGGAGGATACATAAGGGATGACAATCTATGTCCAACAAGGTGGCCCTCAAACTGGACAGAAGGTAAGGTCCAGGATGGCAGCATAACTCAAGCTCCACAAGAAGCTGAAGTCCCACTAACCTCAGGCTCCAATGCCAAGTACTATAAGAGCCCACACCCAGCTGCACCTTGCTCACACTTTAACCCCATACCCACCAGAATGGGAAGGGACAACAACCTTAAAGTTGGGAGTTAATTCAACCATCACTGCAGCACTCCATCAATTTGGGCTTTATGGCAGAAAGATGCCTCTCCTTAGTAAAAGGCACACGAAAGCTTGCAAAAAACACCTAAAGGACTCTCAGACTGTGAGAAACAAGATTCTCTGGCCAGACTAAACCAATACTGAACTTTCTGGCTTCAATTCTAAGTGTAATTTTTATAGGAAACCAGGCACTGCCCAATACCATCACTACAGTGGTTTATGGTGGTGGTAGCATTATGCTGTGGGGGTGTTTTTCAGCAGCTGGGACAGGGAGACTAGTCAGGGTTGGGGAAAGTTTAATGGAGCAAGATGCAGAGATGATCTTAAAGAAAATCTGATCCAGAGTACTCTGGACCTCAGACAGGGCTGGAGGTTTACCTTCCAACAAGACAATCACCCTAAGCACACAGCCTGGACAACACAAGAGCAGCTTAGAGACAACTCTGTGAATGTCCTTGAGTGGACCGGACAGAACTCTCACTTGAACCAAATCAAACATCCTTGCAGAGACCTGAAAATGGCTGTCCACTGACAGTCCCCATCCAACCTGACAGAGCTTGAGAGCATCTGCAGAGAAGAATGGCAGAAAATCCTTGCACATGAAATGGTCTGAAGACTTTCTGAATGCACTATGTGAATGGTACATCAGTACTAGTGACTGGTGACATAATACCAGTAAAAATCCGGCACTACGCCCTAGCTGTGGACTGAAAAATAAATGAGAATTGAGAACCAGTACAAATAATAAGCAGCCTCAAAGAGATTTAAAACATCCACGTCCTGATTGTTTATGTGCCTGTCTGAGACGTAGAGGTGGCGATCAGTACACAACATGTCTATTGTCTTCCTCTGTAACACAAATTCTCCACAGAAGCAAACTGGCTGTCTCGCTCTCTCAGTGAAACCAGCGTGCCCAGAGGCAGGCATTGTGCCTTTCTTTGCTCCGGGTTAGTTGTGGCCTGAACATGTCTTAACTTGTTTTTTTTTCAGTGCCCTCTAAAAGTGCCATTGTTCTCAACCTCCAATGTCCTTTTTTATGCAGTATTGACATTGGCCAGATCCATGAACATTCAAAGTGTAGATCATCCTTCCTAGTTTTCACCTGATCAGTGATCAGAAACATTCCAGAAAATACTTAAATTATCCCCTGTGCAATTTTAAAACGGATTGATGCTAGGAGTGGCTGCCAATCTGAGCAGTATAGTTACATCTCTTAAAGGGGATTATAACATTGATGACATATCCTAAAGACATCAATGTTTGCTGAGGGATCTGACATAGGATAGGCCATCAACCCCTTTAAGAAGAAGTCAAGCACCGGCCTAATTTTGGCTAGATAATGAAACTGTGTAACTTACAAGTTTTTAAAACAAAAATCACACAATGTAACCAGCTTTATTTTTGCGGTGGACCTCATAAACCTTCATGGCCCTAAGATTTGTAAGGGGCATCCATCCATGTAGATGCCACCAGAAAAACAACTTTGTTCAAATAGGCATCTGAATTGTTTGGTGCGGGCAGTACCCTTGTTTGATCGACATGGCCAGGTGTCTAAATTCTGTTCTCTCCTGGCACTGTAATCTTGCAACTATGCCACAAATTCGGCACATGCACAGTACCGCAGCTGCTTTCCAGCTAGAGGAAAGTACTGTATATGCGCTGATTTTGTGGTGCACAGACATGAGATTATACGGTCAGGTGAGAGCAGAATTCAGATACCCTGCTAAACAAACAAGGAATGGAGGGACTTCCTTTGTACAGCAACAGAGCTAAGGTGCACTGAAAGGCTAGGGCCTGTCCTTGGTGCACCTAACAGCTAATTTGCATATTTGCAAATGAATGGGTCCGCATCTGTGATGCAGATTGGCCACGGAACGGTGCCCGTGTATTGCGGATCTGCAAATGCGGTCCGCAATAGGCAACGGGCATCACACGTTCGTGTGAACGAGCCCTAAAATGGACAAGAATACAACATGTTCTATTTTGTTTGTGGGGCTACAAAATGGACATACTGATGCGGGCAGCACACGATGTGCTGTCTGCATTTTTTGCGGACCCATGGAAATGAATGGGTCCGCATCCTATCCACAAAAAAAACGGAACGGACACGGAAATAAACAACGTTCATGTGCATGTAGCCTTAAGGGGTATAGAATATAAACACAGTATAATAGATGTGACTGTCCATTTGAAGTTACAGACCTCCAGCCTTGGCAAGACCTGCTCTTGATACAGTCCATGACTTTATCTAACTCGCAAGAGTGTAAATACACCTTTATGGTGGTATCACACATAGATTTTTAAGGCAGACTTTAATGCATTTTTTTTTTTTTGCCAAATCCATAATGAGGTTGAAATTGAATGAGAAATATAAATAAAGCAATCATACTTCTCCTTATGGCTGGATCTACTTTTCGCTTTAACTGCATCTCAAACTGCCACATAAAGCTCTGTGTGACACCACCCTTCTAAAAGTCCTGCCACCAGAAATAAAAAAGCCTCAATTGCAGAATTGCGGCTATAAAGTCATAAGGGTATGGGACCTAACTGCATGTCCTACATTGTGGAGGTGGAGGGTTTCATCAGCAGAAAGCTCCTTGCTGATCATGAACAAAACAGCAAAGATACAGAAAGAAACTAAACCAAATGTTTATCCCTATTTAGGGACGTATGTATTTTGCGATCTGCAAAAAAACGGATCCACAAAAAATATTAATGACATCCGTGTGCATTCCGTATTTTGTGGAACAGAACAGCTGGCCCCTAATAGAACAGTACTATCCTTGTCTGAAATGTGGACAATAATAGGGCATGTTCTATTTTTTGCAGAACGGAAATACGGACATACGGAAACATAATGCACACGGAGTAACTTCCGTTTTTTGTTTGCGGACCCATTGTAGTCAATGGTTTTGCATACAGTCCGCAAAAAAACAGGAATGGACACGGAAAGAAAATATGTTTGTGTGCATGAGCCCTTATTTTGATATGGAACAGACTAGGAACCTAGACCAGGAGGATGTCGCGCTAAATTTTGCAAGCAATCCAGTCTAACAATAGCAGCCTCCTTTACGTGCTTCCCTTTTAAATGTCGCAGCTGCCATGTTACATAATTCGCATTTACATTTAAGTAAGAAAAATAACTAGAGCTTATCTGTCTCGAGTACATTTGGGAGGAAACTGTATTGTGATAAATGTTTCTTGAGAGTCAATATATGAACATTTGTAAAACTGAACCTGCCTGTTCTGGTGTAAACTAATGTGGGTCCATAGACAAAACATAACATTGCTGTAGTTCCACAGCAATGAAAATAAAAATATCTGATGAGGAAATGAAATTTCAGACTGAGCTGAAGATCATCAGCTTCTTCCTGACACAACAAGTAAGAGTGCTTAGCATATTAAGAAATTATTCCCTGAGAATGGATATTAAAGGTGTAATGTCCCGGAGTGCCATTACCACTCCTTGGCACCTTGCTACCACTTCCTATAGGCTAATATAAAGTGTCATCTAATGCAGTAGTGTACCGTATTTTTCGCCCTATAAGACGCACCTAGGTTTTTGAGGAGGAAAGGTGTGCTTTTGGTGGGTTTTGAACGTAGTGACTCACGCTGCCAGCGCCCGTCCTCCCGGCCTGCCTCCTCCCTCCTCTCTGCTACCGAGCGCTTGTAAGTACCGTAATACAGGCGCTGATTACCCAGAATTTTTATACATTAACAATGCCTACAATTACAGATACGATTATATACAGTCGTGGCCAAAAGTTTTGAGAATTACATAAATATTGGAAATTGGAAAAGTTGCTGCTTAAGTTTTTATAATAGCAATTTGCATATACTCCAGAATGTTATGAAGAGTGATCAGATGAATTGCATAGTCCTTCTTTGCCATGAAAATTAACTTAATCCCAAATAAACCTTTCCACTGCATTTCATTGCTGTCATTAAAGGACCTGCTGAGATCATTTCAGCAATCGTCTTGTTAACTCAGGTGAGAATGTTGACGAGCACAAGGCTGGAGATCATTATGTCAGGCTGATTGGGTTAAAATGGCAAACTTGACATGTTAAAAGGAAGGTGATGCTTGAAATCATTGTTCTTCCATTGTTAACCATGGTGACCTGCAAAGAAACGCATGCAGCCATCATTGCGTTGCATAAAAATGGCTTCACAGGCAAGGATATTGTGGCTACTAAGATTGCACCTCAATCAACAATTTATAGGATCATCAAGAACTTCAAGGAAAGAGGTTCAATTCTTGTTAAGAAGGCTTCAGGGCGTCCAAGAAAGTCCAGCAAGCGCCAGGATCGTCTCCTAAAGAGGATTCAGCTGCGGGATCGGAATGCCCTCAGTGCAGAGCTTGCTCAGGAATGGCAGCAGGCAGGTGTGAGCGCATCTGCACGCACAGTGAGGCGAAGACTTTTGGAAGATGGCCTGGTGTCAAGAAGGGCAGCAAAGAAGCCACTTCTCTCCAAAAAAAACATCAGGGACAGATTGATCTTCTGCAGAAAGTATGGTGAATGGACTGCTGAGGACTGGGGCAAAGTCATATTCTCAGATGAAGCCTCTTTCCGATTGTTTGGGGCATCTGGAAAAAGGCTTGTCCGGAGAAGAAAAGGTGAGAGCTACCATCAGTCCTCTGTCATGCCAACAGTAAAGCATCCTGAGACCATTCATGTGTGGGGTTGCTTCTCATCCAAGGGAGTGGGCTCACTCACAATTTTGCCCAAAAACACAGCCATGAATAAAGAATGGTACCAAAACACCCTCCAACAGCAACTTCTTCCAACAATCCAACAACAGTTTGGTGAAGAACAATGCATTTTCCAGCACGATGGAGCACCGTGCCATAAGGCAAAAGTGATAACTAAGTGGCTCGGGGACCAAAACGTTGACATTTTGGGTCCATGGCCTGGAAACTCCCCAGATCTTAATCCCATTGAGAACTTGTGGTCAATCCTCAAGAGGCGGGTGGACAAACAAAAACCCACTAATTCTGACAAACTCCAAGAAGTGATCATGAAAGAATGGGTTGCTATCAGTCCGGAATTGGCCCAGAAGTTGATTGAGAGCATGCCCAGTCGAATTGCAGAGGTCCTGAAAAAGAATGGCCAACACTGCAAATACTGACTCTTTGCATAAATGTCATGTAATTGTCGATAAAAGCCTTTGAAACGTATGAAGTGCGTGTAATTATATTTCACTACATCACAGAAACAACTGAAACAAAGATCTAAAAGCAGTTTAGCAGCAAACTTTGTGAAAACTAATATTTGTGTCATTCTCAAAACTTTTGGCCACGACTGTACAGTGAGCGGGGCCCATGTAGTAGAATACAGTCACTGCACGGGCCCGCTGTCATTATAAAAGCAGATGCCGGCCCCCAGCCCCTCCTCCCTCTCAGCTGATACGCCCGCCGCGCGGCATGGCGTATCATTGAAAATGAAGCATTCGCCCCATGAGACGCACTGCTACTTTTGGCGGCAACACTTGGCAGTGCTAGTTGCAGGGAATGGACTGGATTGTCCATTCTCTCTCTCCCTCTAGAGGGAGGAAATTAGTGTTAGTGAGTGCAGTCTACCCTAACCCCTCGTGGGGAGGGGTTGTGTGAGGAGCTCGACTGACTTAGCCCCTGCTAGTGGAAGGCAGCAGGTCTGGTCCTGTCTGGACAGGTTCTGTTAGTCCTACGCCAGCCTTATCACTGGAGGTTGTGCACATCCAAGCTAAAGCTAGAGCCTGAGGTACTTCAAAGCCAGGGCAAGAAGTTTCTAGGATTAAAGTGAGAGACAGACTACAGACAGCTAAACTAAGTTCCAGCAGAAGAGGAAGAGTTCCTACTTCCTTCAGCTAGCATAGCAGGGCTGAGATTGTTGCAGAGAAGTAATTGCCTGCCAGATTAAGCCAATACCTGCTGATGACCAAGATACCGTTTGTGGATTGTTTGGATTACCATTTATGCCAAGTAAAGCTGTGTTCAACATTACTACAAAGTCTGGACTCCATTTATTCTACTACCCCTTTTGCACTGCCTCGGACCACACCACGTCTGGGATCCAAGGATATCCAGGTAGGAAAACCGTGACACATGTTAAACAACATTTACAGAGATTGTAGGCCACCCTGCACCACTCTGGCAATCCTACCCTGGGTACCACGGCGTCACGACAGGCCAGGGATTCTTTCACTTTAAGGGACCCTTGGTAAGAACCCAGTCCGTTGCAAAGGGAATGACCAAAACTGAAAAAATTACCTGGACAACATGTAAAAAGAAAATAAAAAGCACTCACTTTGTCACAGTATCCCTGTTCCAGAGGCATCCTCGCCCTTCCCCCGTCTCCACCAGACCAGAAATAGCGACCACTAAACCAGGGACCGGAAGTGGCAGGAATGGAAGCTGTGGTGCTGGAACCGGGACATTGTAAATGGATATTAAAAAGGGGTTGTCTGATGCTGGAAAACATTTACCAGGGGGCTACACAGCGTGTAAAATGAAAAAAGAACATCTTGTCACTCAGAATCCCAGTTCCAACACATCTCCTGGCTCTGCTGGCCTTGAAGTGGTGACCAGCAGTAATGAGTGACAGGGGCAATATTCGAATTTCGCGAATATTTGGGTGAATATTCGTCATATATTCGAGAATTTGTGATCTCCAGTCATTATTTTCTTGATTGCAAAAATCGACAATCGGAAAATTCACGATATTCACGATACAAAAATTTGCGATCAACACTCCTAAAGCCAAAGATATTGCAGCCTTCTCATTGGCCCACAAGCAAGAAGCAGTGAGGTATCATGGGTTAAGATGAAAACAATTTTAGAATATTCGCGAATATGAACATCCGTATGCCATCCGTTTTTTTTTGCGGATCCATTGTAAAAATGCCTAAAACGGACAAGAATAGGACATGTTCTATTTTTTTTGCGGGGCTACAGAACAGGCATACTGATGCGGACAGCACACGGTGTGCTGTTCGCATTTTTTAGGGACCCATTGATATGAATGGGTCCGCATCCTATCTGGCAAAAAAAAAAACGGAACGGACACGTAAACAAACAACATTCGTGTGCATGTAGCCTAAGAATAAATGCCAAACCTGGATAAAGCGACGTGTAAGGTCCAGCCCCTGTGACTCTGAAGACTGATACTTTTAAAGACATCAGAATGTATGATTGTTTGAGTGCTCAAACCCCCCACACATCACAAAAAAAAAAGTGGGCAGAAGTACTTACCTGAGCACTGTGCTCCTTCATTTCCGCTCGGCTCTATTGGGAGAGGGCAGCAAGCAGTGTACGGATTCATAGAAAGTGTATCGATTATGTATCTATGAATCCATGAAATGAAGGGGCTCAGGCAGTGGCATTCATAGAGAAGTAAGGGCCCCATAGCAAGGATCAAACCAGGCCCCCCCCTCCCCCACAGGACAGAAGGGTTTTTCCCCTAAACCCCTTTCAATGACCTCTGGGACATTTTTCCACTGCCTCATTTGTTAAAAGTTGTTCCTTTAGAGCAGCGGTGGGGAACCATTTTGCTGCCAAGGGCCATTTGGATATTTGTAACATCATTCGGGGGCCATACAAAATTCTCAATAAAAAATTTTTACTGCTGTATTTGGTCAAACATATAATTGACTTAGGGATAAGTTACAGAAATTGCACTTCAATTAAAATAATCTAGAGGGCTGTATTTTTGCAGCACAAAATAGCGCCTGCACTATATATATACAGTATATTACATACAATACAGGCGCCATATTGACCACACATAGCAGTCTAATTTTTAAGTTCAGAATGTTACTTATTTAACATTAATGGCAGGAAGCTAAACCCAGGGGGTCCAGAGAGGGGTTCACCCAGCTTTCACTCTCCCTGCCTCTTTCTTCGCAACTGTCCCTGCCTTTGTCCCTTTCTCAGCAAAATATCTGCCCCCACCTCCATCAGCCTAAAATCAGCCTCCTATCAGACCCCCCAGGCCTACATCAGCCTCAGATCAGACTCCCATCAGACCTCTAAGCCTCAGATTAGACCCCAATCAGACCCTTCCTAGCTTCAGATCAGACTCCCATCAGACCCCCAGCCTCAGACCAGACCCGGATCAGACGCCCAGCCTCAGATCAGCCCCCATCAGACCCCCCAGGGTCAGATCAGCCCCTATAAGACCCCCCAGCCTCAGATCAGACCTTCATAATACCCTCCCTAGCCTCAGATCAGCCCCCATCAGACCCTCCCCAGCCTCAGATCAGCCCCCATCAGCCCCCCTAGTCTCAGATCAGACCCCTATCAAACCCCAGCCTCAGATCAGACACCCCCAGCCTCAGATCAGACCCTCCCAAGCCTCAGATCAGACCCCCATCAGACCCTCCCCACCCTCCTTTAGCCTCAGATCAGCCCCAATCAGACATCAGATCAGATACTGTATTTAAGATAAACAAATAAACTTACCTCTCCAGCTCCGTACGGCGCTGCCTCTTGGCAGATTCACTTACCCTCCCTGTTCTTCTTCCTGCCGCACTATATTGTTACCTCACACCGCACAGCGTCAGGTCATAGTGCACGTCTACGTGCACTGCGTCCTGACGCTGGATGTGTCAGGACACAGTGTGGGGCTGAAAGAAGACCAGGGAAGGTGAGGACAGCCAGTGCAGTGCTGTTCTCACCTTCCTGTGCCTCCCGTATGCTAATGACCGCTTCCATAATGGAAGGGGTCATAAGCATTTTCACATTATGTTCTGGCAGGGGGCCGGGGGCCACATGAAATGATACCGTGGGCCGCATACGGCCCTCGGGCCGGAGGTTCCCCACCCCTGCTTTAGAGGGTAGAGTCCTGACCAAGTTTTCACCTCCAGTAGAAGATGAGATAATCCCAACTAAGACTGGGCCCCTCTTGCCCTGTGCCCCATAGCAGTCGCATGGTCTGCCGCTATGGTAGTTACCCCCCCCCCCCTGTACTCAGGTAAGGTGCCCCCTTGTTTACTGACTGTGGGGGTCTTAGTACCAGGACCTCCGTGGATCAAAACTTTTAAGACATGTCAGAAGTATGATTAAATGAGACCCTTTAACAATTTATGTGACGATGACTCATGTCCTGCTAAGGTTCCTGATATCCGCTTGTGTTCCTGACTGATAATTGTGTTCCTGGACTCTGCTACCTGTTTGATCCCTGTCTGCTTGCCTTGACTCTCCTGTTGCCGATCCGGATTGCCTGACCTGTACCTTTGCTGCCTGCCCTGAACTAATGCCTGTCTGACTTCGCCTCTGCCTCATCCTTCAGTCCTGCACTGTTGCCCCTGGTAACGACTCAGCCTGCTGACAACGCCTGATACCTTTGTCAGGTACCTCCTGGACCAGCTGCCTCGTGTGCCTATACTCCTCAAGAGGTAGCGAGCATCAGGGGTACTGTGAAGATTGAGGGGTTCACTTAGACAACGCCCTTAGAGGAGGTAGGACACGTGGCACAGTGGGTTCACACCTGCTGGTTTGTGACACATAGTTCATTGTGATTAGATGGATTATAAGCAGAGCTGTGGTGTCACTAAGCCAAAGTCCTGACTCCTCCGAATCCTTCATAAATGGCCAATAATTAATTACGGTAGTAAAATGGTAAGATCTGGCTTTTTCTCACCGTCATGTAAGTAATCAGGCGACTTAGATCTTAGACCATATTTATTGGAATACAGTTTCTGAACAAATAACTTTTCTAAGTTCCTGTAAGTAAATATGTAATGCACGCTGCATTTAATAACTGGAAAACTCTGTTATACACTTCAAATTTTTAAGAAATCTATGAATTTGTCTTCAGAAAAAGTATTGCCCCAGTCAGATCCTCCTTGGAGGCCCTCAAAAAAAGCCCAATCGCACTATACATAGGGTAATATGAGGTGGACAGGTTGTAGAGAATCTGTGTGTGATAGACTTCCATATTTACACAGTCAGTAATTGACTTTTAATGAATTTGAGCCCTAGCAATTTTAGATTGCGTACAGAGGTCAGTGCTCTGCACAATATATTGGTGCCATGCAAATAAAACATTTTTGAATGAGGGACTTCTCAAGTAAGTGTTAAAAAATAAAGTCGCACCAGGTACGGGAATTATTTGTTATGCCTCACCTGGTGAGGTGAAAACTCTAAGCTGCTTCTTCAGAATAGCTGGTCTTAAGCCTCGCGGGAAGGCGGCACTGGTGCAGCAGGATGGAGACAAATGTAGCAGCGTTGAAGAGTAGTTGTGGCAGAATGAAGGCCTGATTCGGTAGAGTTGAACAGGAGTAGTGGAATTAAGGATGGGGCGCAACTGAGTTAATTAAGTGATGTAGAAGTATTGATGCAGACGGGAAGACTGGGAACTGGGAAGTGGTCCTGCAGCATAAAATACCACTCCAAACACAGTCCCTCTGTGATGGCCATCAATAGCTGCCACGTTCTGTCCTCCTCCTCCAATTGTCTCTAATTAACATATGGAGCAGGGGGCTTAGAAGGTGAGATGCCGGCCACAGCACCGAACCAGCTCTACCTTGAGCATGTTTCCTGGACTTCCCCTAGTAATGACCCCTGTAGTGCCCCCAGTAGTATGCTCCCCAAGTGGCCTTTTCCATCCAGTGGCCTGAGACGCCTGTGTTCCTGCGCCATTTATATATTGCTTTATATAGTGGCACTTGGCCTATGAGGGTGAACAGCAGAGCAGGAATCCATGGGCTACCATTTTTCCCTATTATTCAATTCTATTACCATCCTGAGGACAGTGATACAACTGATTGAAGAGGATAGACCTCCATTCCAGTCTTACTATGATAGACTTTAAAGGGTTTCTGTCATGAGAAATAACATTATGTAGCTGACTGACATTAGCGAAGGAAGGAAGCCGGCAGCAGGAGCGCATCCTTCACTCACTGCGCCTGCTCCGAATACTAAACGGGATGGCGCAGGCGCGGGATTTACGGGACACTGAGGAGAACTCGAAAGTCAATCAACTGGACTTGGGCGTGCCAAAGGGTGCGTAGACCGAGCCTCTAGGTGCTGAAGCAACGCCCTAATAGCACCTAGAGGCTCCATAGCATATTTTAAAAATCTTTATTTTAAGAGAACGGCGGCAGGCAGGGAGTTATAAAGCTAATGTCAGTCAGCTACATAACGTTATTTCTGACTCTTTAAGAGCAGTGGCATGAGGTCACTGGAACACCTGTAGCTGGACGTTTGGCTTGTAGCCCAATGTTGTGCAAATGCGTTCTGATAGTTTGTGTAGATACTGTTTGCCACCTTAGGCTTTGGATGTGACGTCTAATTTAACATGCAGTATGGATCACTATGCTCTATTTTTCCAAATCAGATGATCCTTCTGTGCAGATGTTCACCTCTGTGCACCTCTTGATGTCATTCTCCTAACCACTGGGACACTCAGGCTAGGCGTGTAGCGATCTCCCAATTCATGGATTCTGTCCCGCTCAGTTTACAAGTGGTGATAACTGGCATGTCAATGAACAGGAGACATTGCACAATCATCCCACAGGACTTTATCCGATTTTTTAGGTTTAATGTGGCTGAAAAACTTTGCTTCCAATCTGCCTTTTATGCTCTTCCCAGATCGGAGCAAGGTGCTTGAAAATGTGATCATCTGCAGGATCATAGTGACACCTGCTACTGCCTTGATTTGCATAAACCTACGACTTGTCCTTCTTGGTGTTGCAGTCTGAATGTTGAGAAGAGTATGTGCTGGGAGCTTTCCCATCATACACGGTTAAAGTAGACTACAGATGCTGTAAGAAAAACTATTCTACACATTGTGAAGACCTTTTTTTAATCAACATTTATGTCAAAAGTTTGTGTGCAGTTAAGTAGACATCCATCCCCCAAGACGAGGTGGAGGGTTAACCCTCTGTTAGTGCTGAACCCACCCTTTCCTCGAGGGCAGATCTTTCAACTGAACATTGTGCTCAGCTGCCAAAACTCGCTGCCCTACTTCTTCTATTATTTGCTTCTTTCATCTTGGGATTATGAAACAATTCAATGTTCTTATGCTACGGTTGTGATGACCTTCTATAAAGTAAAAGCCCTTTCAACATTTCTCCCATCCGTAGTTCCTCTGGGCTGCATCTTGGAGTGTTGGCACAGTGAGTCATGTGCCGTCTCCCTCCATCCTCTGCTGTCTCATCTGGAGACATGTCATGTGCACTTATACTGATGTATGGTAACTGGTGGGAAGGCAGCTTATATAACCTTGGGCACGGAAAAGAAGCAAGAACTGAAGAGACTATATAAGTAAGAATTAGCAGTGAAAGGCCAATCACCAAATACTTCCATCCTCCAGCAGCAGAAGCATTTGGTCACATGCCAGGGGCATTTGCTAGTCAGAAGACGCTATGACAAAAGAGCGGGCTGAGGTTATTATTACTACTTTAGAATTTGACCTTCCTATAGCAACAGAGTGAGTTCTCACAAAACTCAAGGGGGTCTAGCACTGGACTAGATTCAGCTTGTTAAGGCCCATTTAAATAGCTCAATACTTAGGACAACGACCAGGAACAAACTGTTCATACCTGATCATTGCCAGCTTGGTAAAGGGGGTTATCCAACTTTAAACTTTTTTAACAGACCCCTTCAGAGTGTCTGGACCCAAGGGGGTTCACACTTACCTGGTCTCCGCCACTGAATTCCGACTCCATTGCTCAACGGCCGCCTCATCGGGTCCCGGGTCCCATCCTGTTAAAGGGGTCACATGTGACCGCTGCAGCCAATCACTGGCCACAGTGGTGACATGTCACCCATGTGGTACATCACTGGGTCACGTGCTGAATGAGTGACAGGTCACCGTTGCGGCCATGGATTGGCTGTTGCGGTCATGTGCAGCCTAGTTTACAGGATGTTGATTCCCAGAGACTCGGGGCCTGCGGAGTTGGCCGTACAGCGATGGAGCTGGAACCTAGCAGAGGGGACCAGGTAATTATGAACCCCTGAACCCCACCACAGGTCCAGCTACTCTGAAAGGGTTTGATAAAAAAAAGTTGGACAGCCCCTTAAAAATACATGTACGTGCAGCAATCACCCCCTCTGTATAGGAATAAATGATCCCCACTGCTATCGCATACAGACTCACATTAATAACAGGTTACCAGACAAATGAGCGTTTTGTTAGTTTGTTGGTGGCACATTTATGTGGGGGTAGTTATCGGGAACAAATAATTGTCCACATAATCTGCCAATATAAAAGGGCCCATACAACTATGCATGAGATTTTAAAATAAAAAATCATTCTAAATAAACGAGTACATTTGTAAATGCATTTGATTATTCATCATTCATGGATCCCGACATTCTGGCCATACAACCCAGCACCAGCAAACCATCTAATGTGTATGGAAGTATCCCAGTTCTACCCGGACGGCAGATGTTGGGGGGGGGGGGGGGGGGGGGGGAGTTGAGAGCAATAGCAGGTGACCAAACTAGCATTTGGCTGATGGCTATCTAGGATTCTAAGGTCCTATAATGCAGTGTGACATTTAGTTTTTCCTACATGACTGTACAGTGCTTGGTATAAAGATAAGAAATTACCAGAAGGCAAATCACCAGAGAAAGTTCTATGCAGATCTTAAATAATGTTGTAAGATTTTATCTCTGCAGTTGGAACAGAGCTCTGAACAAAAATACAGAATTCTACCTCCGGATCAGTAAATGTAATGTATGTACACATTAGGGGAGATTTATCAAAGCTGGTGCAATGGTAGCAACCAATCAGGTTCCATATTCAATTTTTCAGAGCTCCTTTGGAAAATAAAAAAAGTAGAATCTGATTGGTTGCTATGGCCAACCAAGGCTACTTTCACACCTGCGCTTTCCCTCTCCGCTATTGAGATCCGTCATAGGATCTCAATAGCAGGAGAAAACGCTTCTGTTTTGTCCCCATTCATTGTCAATGGGGACAAAACTGAACTGAACAAAACAGAGTGCACCAGAATGCATTCTGTTCTGTTTGGTTGTGTCCCCATCGTGGGCAGAATAACGCTGCAGGGAGCGTTTTTCTGTCCGCGATATAGTTCAGAGCAAGACGGATCCATCCTGACGCACAATGTAAGTCAATGGGGACTTTCAATGGAGTTCATGACGGATGTGTCTTGGCTATGTTAAAGATAATACAACCGGATCAGTTCATAACGGATGCAGACGGTTGTATTATCAGAACGGAAGCATTTTTGCTGATCCATGACGGATCCAGCAAAAACGCTGGTGTGAAAGTAGCCTAAGGCAGTTTTCCTTTGTAACAGTTTTGTTAAATCTCCCCCAATTATCATACTTTTTATGTGGACTTATTCTGTATATAAACTATAAGATGATATCATGAAGCTGAATATACACTTATAGCTTAAAGGGGTTGTCTGGGTTCAGAGCTGAACCTCGACATAACCTCTTCTTCACTCATTTAGCATGTCTGAGTGGAGCATCGGAGCATTTCACGCAGGGCAAGGTCTGTTTTGTTTACATCCTCACTATGTTAGGCAGAGACTTCCGCCTAGCAGTGATCCCGTTAATGTCACTGGCACAAATTAGAGGTCTATAGCACTGCCCTTTGCTATAAAACAGCCTAGGGCAGCGCTATAGACCGCCCATTTGTGCCGGTGACATCACTGGGATCACTGCTAGGCCAAAGTTTCCACCTAGCATACTCATGTGAAGCCTGGTAAATCACAGGGAGTAAAGAAAACGGACCTTGCCCTGCGCGATGCAGCGCAGGGCAAGGGGTAGCATCGGAGCATTTCTTGCTAAATGACATGCTAAATGAGAGAAGAGATTATGTCCGGGTTCAGCTCTGAACCCAAACAACCCATTAAAGGGAAAAAAGGACCGTCACTCGCTGGTAGTATATAATCTTGTGATTTATATACTAACAGCGAGTGCCGGTCCTTTTTTCCTTTTATCTGCATGGGACACCTGCCCTGGGACACGCGCACCGCCACTCTATTTGGGGAATGTGTTTTGGGGTGTCATTTTACATATACCCATGCTGGGTGAGAGAAATATCTTGGCAAAAGACAACTTTGTATAAAAAAATGGTAAAAGTTGTCTTTTGCCAAGATATTTCTCTCACCCAGCATGGGATTATGTAAAATGACACCCCAAAACACATTCCCCAACTTCTCCTGAATACGGAGATACCACATGTGTGACACTTTTTTGCAGCCTAGGTGGGCAAAGGGGCCCATATTCCAAAGAGCACCTTTCGGATTTCACTGGTCATTTTTTACAGAATTTGATTTCAAACTCCTTACCACACATTTGGGCCCCTAGAATGCCAGGGCAGTATAACTTCCCCACAAGTGACCCCATTTTGGAAAGAAGACACCCCAAGGTATTCGCTAATGGGCATAGTGAGTTCATGGAAGTTTTTATTTTTTGTCACAAGTTAGTGGAATATGAGACTTTGTAAGAAAAAAATAAATAAAATAAAATCATCATTTTCCACTAACTTGTGACAAAAAATAAAAACTTCCATGAACTCACTATGCCCATCAGCGAATACCTTGGGATGTCTTCTTTCCAAAATGGGGTCACTTGTGGGGTAGTTATACTGCCCTGGCATTCTAGGGGCCCAAATGTGTGGTAAGGAGTTTGAAATCAAATTCTGTAAAAAATGGCCAGTGAAATCCGAAAGGTGCTCTTTGGAATATGGGCCCCTTTGCCCACCTAGGCTGCAAAAAAGGGTCACACATCTGGTATCGCCGTACTCAGGAGAAGTTGGGGAATGTGTTTTGGGGTGTCATTTTACATATACCCATGCTGGGTGAGAGAAATATCTTGGTCAAATGCCAACTTTGTATAAAAAAATGGGAAAAGTTGTCTTTTGCCAAGATATTTCTCTCACCCAGCATGGGTATATGTAAAATGACACCCCAAAACACATTCCCCAACTTCTCCTGAATACGGAGATACCACATGTGTGACACTTTTTTGCAGCCTAGGTGGGCAAAGGGGCCCATATTCCAAAGAGCACCTTTCGGATTTCACTGGTCATTTTTTACAGAATTTGATTTCAAACTCCTTACCACACATTTGTGCCCCTAGAATGCCAGGGCAGTATAACTACCCCACAAGTGACCCCATTTTGGAAAGAAGACACCCCAAGGTATTCGCTGATGGGCATAGTGAGTTCATGGAAGTTTTTATTTTTTGTCACAAGTTAGTGGAATATAAGACTTTGTAAGAAAAAAAAAAAAAATCATCATTTTCCACTAACTTGTGACAAAAAATATAAAATTCTAGGAACTCGCCATGCCCCTCATGGAATACCTTGGGGTGTCTCCTTTCCAAAATGGGGTCACTTGTGGGGTAGTTATACTGCCCTGGCATTTTCCAGGGGCCCTAATGTGTGGTAAGTAGGTAAATGACCTGTGAAATCCGAAAGGTGCTCTTTGGAATATGGGCCCCTTTGCCCACCTAGGCTGCAAAAAAGTGTCACACATGTGGTATCGCCGTATTCAGAAGAAGTTGGGGAATGTGTTTTGGGGTGTCATTTTACATATACCCATGCTGGGTGAGAGAAATATCTTGGCAAAAGACAACTTTTCCCATTTTTTTATACAAAGTTGGCATTTGACCAAGATATTTCTCTCACCCAGCATGGGTATATGTAAAATGACACCCCAAAACACATTCCCCAACTTCTCCTGAGTACGGCGATACCAGATGTGTGACACTTTTTTTGCAGCCTAGATGTGCAAAGGTGACCAAATTCCTTTTAGCAGGGCATTTTTAGACATTTGGATACCAGACTTCTTCTCACGCTTTGGGGCCCCTAGAATGCCAGGGCAGTATAAATACCCCACATGTGACCCCATTTTGGAAAGAAGACACCCCAAGGTATTCAATGAGGGGCATGGCGAGTTCATTGAATTTTTTTTTTTTTGGCACAAGTTAGCGGAAATTGATATTTTTTATTTTTTTCTCACAAAGTCTCCCTTTCCGCTAACTTGGGACAGAAATTTCAATCTTTCATGGACTCAATATGCCCCTCACGGAATACCTGGGGGTGTCTTCTTTCCGAAATGGGGTCACATGTGGGGTATTTATACTGCCCTGGCATTCTAGGGGCCCTAAAGCGTGAGAAGAAGTCTGGAATATAAATGTCTAAAAAGTTTTACGCATTTGGATTCCGTGAGGGGTATGGTGAGTTCATGTGAGATTTAATTTTTTGACACAAGTTAGTGGAATATGAGACTTTGTAAGAAAAAAATAATAATTTCCGCTAACTTGGGCCAAAAAAATGTCTGAATGGAGCCTTACAGAGGGGTGATCAATGACAGGGGGGTGATCAATGACAGGGGGGTGATCAATGACAGGGGGGTGATCAATGACAGGGGGGTGATCAGGGAGTCTATATGGGGTGATCACCCCCCTGTCATTGATCACCCCCCTATAAGGCTCCATTCAGATGTCCGTATGTGTTTTGCGGATCCGATCCATGTATCCGTGGATCCGTAAAAATCATACGGACATCTGAATGCAGCCTGACGGGGGTTGATCAATGACAGGGGCGGTGATCAATGACAGGGGGGTGATCAGGGAGTCTATATGGGGTGATCACCCCCCCTGTAAGGCTCCAGGGAGACGCCTGTATGTGTTTTGCGGATCCGATCCATCTATCAGTGGATCCGTAAAAATCATGCGGACGTCTGAATGGAGCTTTACAGGGGTGTGATCAATGACAGGGGGGTGATGAGGGAGTCTATATGGGGTGATCACCACAGTCATTGATCACGCCCCTGTAAGGCTCCATTCAGACGTCCGTATGCGTTTTGCGGATCCGATCCATCTATCAGTGGATCCGTAAAAATCATGCGGACGTCTGAATGGAGCTTTACAGGGGGGTGATCAATGACAGGGGGGTAATCAATGACGGGGATGATCAGGGAGTCTATATGGGGTGATCACCACAGTCATTGATCACGCCCCTGTAAGGCTCCATTCAGACGTCCGTGTGCGTTTTGCGGATCCGATCCATCTATCAGTGGATCCGTAAAAATCATGCAGACGTCTGAATGGAGCTTTACAGGGGTGTGATCAATGACAGGGGGGTGATGAGGGAGTCTATATGGGGTGATCAACACAGTCATTGATGACGCCCCTGTAAGGCTCCATTCAGACGTCCGTGTGCGTTTTGCGGATCCGATCCATCTATCAGTGGATCCGTAAAAATCATGCGGACATCTGAATGGAGCTTTACAGGGGTGTGATCAATGACAGGGGGGTAATCAATGACAGGGGGGTGATCAGGGAGTCTATATGGGGTGATCACCACAGTCATTGATCACGCCCCTGTAAGGATCCATTCAGACGTCCGTGTGCGTTTTGCGGATCCGATCCATCTATCAGTGGATCCGTAAAAATTATGCGGACGTCTGAATGGAGCTTTACAGGGGTGTGATCAATGACAGGGGGGTGATGAGGGAGTCTATATGGGGTGATCAACACAGTCATTGATCACGCCCCTGTAAGGCTCCATTCAGACGTCCGTGTGCGTTTTGCGGATCCGATCCATCTATCAGTGGATCCGTAAAAATTATGCGGACGTCTGAATGGAGCTTTACAGGGGTGTGATCAATGACAGGGGGGTGATGAGGGAGTCTATATGGGGTGATCAACACAGTCATTGAT
Organism: Bufo bufo; assembly: GCF_905171765.1. Lineage (NCBI taxonomy): Eukaryota > Metazoa > Chordata > Amphibia > Anura > Bufonidae > Bufo > Bufo bufo. Next base: position 100,434,374 of record NC_053391.1, on the reverse strand, counting down.
CACGCCCCTGTAAGGCTCCATTCAGACGTCCGTGTGCGTTTTGCGGATCCGATCCATCTATCAGTAGATCCGTAAAAATCATGCGGACGTCTGAATGGAGCTTTACAGGGGGGTGATCAATGACAGGGGGGTAATCAATGACAGGGGGGTGATCAGGGAGTCTATATGGGGTGATCAGGGGCTAATAAGGGGTTAATAAGTGACGGGGGGGGGGGGGGTGTAGTGTAGTGTAGTGTAGTGGTGCTTGGTGCTACTTTACTGAGCTACCTGTGTCCTCTGGTGGTCGATCCAAACAAAGGGGACCACCAGAGGACCAGGTAGCAGGTATATTAGATGCTGTTATCATAACAGCGTCTAATATACCTGTTAGGGGTTAAAAAAATCACATCTCCAGCCTGCCAGCGAACGATCGCCGCTGGCAGGCTGGAGATCCACTCTCTTCCCTTCCGTTCCTGTGAGCGTGCGCGCGTTCACAGGAAATCTCGGCTCGCGCGAGATGACGCCAATCGGTGTTAGTGTGACCTGGGAGCGCCGCAGAAATGACGCCTTTCGGCGTTAGTGTGACGGTAAGTGGTTGAAGGGGTCTCCCGGTTTGCAACAATATCCTTTAAAATAATCATTTATGAAGGTAGCTGTAATTACTGTATGTAATGTATTTATTTTATCTTCATTGCTCCTATCTTCTGGTCTGTGGTCACATGACCATGTCCAGGCAGATCTTTCTTACTTCCTGTCATGTTATGTCCATGGGCAATTCAGTGATAGGGGTGTTAGGAGCGAGGCGGGAGTTGTGGCAGAGAAAGGAGAAATGCATCATGGGTTTGGTTAGATACATCAACAGAAGTGCTGCATAGAGGAGGGAAACCAACTAGAGTGATTTATTACATGGTGAAAACAGGTCAGGAGGGTCCAAATGAACAAGATGTACATGAGGTAAGCAACTCCATGACCATATCTGTTAGAACCATAGTAATCCTGGAAATCACCCCTACCCCTTAAGGACAATGTCTAGTTTGGGCCTTAAGGATGCTGCATTCCACAGTGCTCCCACTGCCATCCACAGTGCCCCTATTGCCATCCACAGTGCCCCAAATCCCACCCACAGTGCCCCCAAAGCCACACAGTCCCATAAAATGTCACACAGTCTCCTAAAATGCCATCCAGTGCCCCTCTTTCCATCCACAGTGACACCATTGCCATCCACAATGCCCACCAAGTGCCATCCACAGTGACCCCTGAGACGCATTTTTTGCAGGTCGGATGCGGACCCATTCACTTCAATGGGGCCGCAAAAGATGGGGATAGCACAACGTGTGTTTTCCAAATCCGCACGTGCGTTCCGTGGAATCGCAAAAAAAATATAACATGTCCTATTTTGTTCATATCACAGAGAAGGATAGGATAGCTCTATTGAGGGCTGGACGTTCTGTTTCGCAAAATGCGGAACGTAAACGGCCGGCATACGTGTTTTGCGGATCCGCAATCTGCGGACCACAAAACAGACACGGTCATGTGCATGAGGCCTTAGGCAGAGATAAACATGTACATTAGTTAAGTTCTTTGACACGTTTAATTTTGACCAAAGGATCTTCTAGATGATAACTGTTGATTGTCTATGATGGCATTTAACCATGATGTTTCAAGATTATGCTTAAAAGGAACCTGTCACCCTGTCACTGTGTCTGATCTGTAGGCAGCAGGTTATAGAGCAGATCAATATAAATATATGTACAGTTGCAAGAAAAAGTATGTGAAAAGCAAACCCAGAACTGGTGTGTGTTTTTATAGGGCAGGGCAGCTGTAACCAAGACCTCCAATCTCATCTCATTGATTGGACACCATTTGGCTGACACCTCACTCCAATTAGCTCTTGGAGATGTCATTAGTCTAGGGGTTCACATACTTTTTCCACCTGCACTGTAAATGTTTACATGGTGTGTTCAATAAAAACATGGTAACATTTAATTCTTTGTGTGTTATTAGTTTAAGCAGACTGCGATTGTCTATTGTTGTGACTTAGATGAAGATCAGATCACATTTTATGACCAATTTGTGCAGAAATCCATATCATTCCAAAGGGTTCACATACTTTTTCTTGCAACTGTATATATATATATACACATTTGTGGGAAAAGATTCACTATAACATGTAATTTATTCATTTAAATGCATGCTCTTTCTACTCTTAGGAGTCCAGTTTCAGTGACTGATGACTGCCTTCCATATACAGGGAGTGCAGAATTATTAGTCAAGTTGTATTTTTGAGGATTAATTTTATTATTGAACAACAACCATGTTCTCAATGAACCCAAAAAACTCATTAATATCAAAGCTGAATATTTTTGGAAGTAGTTTTTAGTTTGTTTTTAGTTTTAGCTATTTTAGGGGGATATCTGTGTGTGCAGGTGACTATTACTGTGCATAATTATTAGGCAACTTAACAAAAAACAAATATATACCCATTTCAATTATTTATTTTTACCAGTGAAACCAATATAACATCTCAACATTCACAAATATACATTTCTGACATTCAAAAACAAAACAAAAACAAATCAGTGACCAATATAGCCACCTTTCTTTGCAAGGACACTCAAAAGCCTGCCATCCATGGATTCTGTCAGTGTTTTGATCTGTTCACCATCAACATTGCGTGCAGCAGCAACCACAGCCTCCCAGACACTGTTCAGAGAGGAGTACTGTTTTCCCTCCTTGTAAATCTCACATTTGATGATGGACCACAGGTTCTCAATGGGGTTCAGATCAGGTGAACAAGGAGGCCATGTCATTAGATTTTCTTCTTTTATACCCTTTCTTGCCAGCCACGCTGTGGAGTACTTGGACGCGTGTGATGGAGCATTGTCCTGCATGAAAATCATGTTTTTCTTGAAGGATGCAGACTTCTTCCTGTACCACTGCTTGAAGAAGGTGTCTTCCAGAAACTGGCAGTAGGACTGGGAGTTGAGCTTGACTCCATCCTCAACCCGAAAAGGCCCCACAAGCTCATCTTTGATGATACCAGCCCAAACCAGTACTCCACCTTGCTGGCGTCTGAGTCGGACTGGAGCTCTCTGCCCTTTACCAATCCAGCCACGGGCCCATCCATCTGGCCCATCAAGACTCACTCTTATTTCATCAGTCCATAAAACCTTAGAAAAATCAGTCTTGAGATATTTCTTGGCCCAGTCTTGACGTTTCAGCTTGTGTGTCTTGTTCAGTGGTGGTCGTCTTTCAGCCTTTCTTACCTTGGCCATGTCTCTGAGTATTGCACACCTTGTGCTTTTGGGCACTCCAGTGATGTTGCAGCTCTGAAATATGGCCAAACTGGTGGCAAGTGGCATCTTGGCAGCTGCACGCTTGACTTTTCTCAGTTCATGGGCAGTTATTTTGCACCTTGGTTTTTCCACATGCTTCTTGCGACCCTGTTGACTATTTTGAATGAAACGCTTGATTGTTCGATGACCACGCTTCAGAAGCTTTGCAATTTTAAGAGTGCTGCATCCCTCTGCAAGATATCTCACTATTTTTGACTTTTCTGAGCCTGTCAAGTCCTTCTTTTGACCCATTTTGCCAAAGGAAAGGAAGTTGCCTAATAATTATGCACACCTAATATAGGGTGTTGATGTCATTAGACCACACCCCTTCTCATTACAGAGATGCACATCACCTAATATGCTTAATTGGTAGTAGGCTTTCGAGCCTATACAGCTTGGAGTAAGACAACATGCATAAAGAGGATGATGTGGTCAAAATACTCATTTGCCTAATAATTCTGGACGCAGTGTATAAGTGTGCATGAAAAGATAGCTTGTAAGACTATGTAAGACCGCCTACTGGACTCCTACACATCAAATGGATGCATGGATTTGATGAATAAAATACAAGCTATACTGCATCTTTTCCCACAAAACTATATATCAATCTGCTCTGCTCCTCCTGTGCTATACAATGCTGCCCAGAGGCAGAGCTGCACCTACAACGTTCTCACCTTGAAACATTTTGTTACTTACCATAGTTCTGTCCCACTGTCTTGCTCCCCTTCTGGCATCTCTGTATTTGACCTGACGATGTTATCACAGGCAAACTGTCTGAATGAACATGGTCCTCCAGGCCTCACTGCTGAATTGACCGTAATGTATTTCCTGATCTTGATTATGAACGTTCACTATGGCTTTACTTTAGCTCCTGCCTTGCTCCTTTGGGTTTTATGCCTTGTCTTGACCTTGTTCCATCACAGATCTTCCCTGTTACTTCTGACCGCCTACTTTATATTGCTTATTGTGACTGCTTTTCTGTGTAATTTCATGTCGTCGTGTCTGCCATCTTCAGCACAGCACCTGCCACCAGTTGGTGACTACCCTAGAGGCTGCAACCTGCAAATCTGTGAGAGTCCATACTTCTGTCAAGGGTTTGTGGTTGGAGAATGAGAAACCAAAGTCTGCTAATGTGCAGTGAAATAAACTTTTACACGAGTAGGTGCACTACTGTGGTGGATGCAACCAAAAAAATCTGACTAAACCCTCACACTGATGTTAAAATGAGACTTTAGCCAATATATCCTTATATGAAGGACATACCGGAGCCCGCGCACCACGTCAAGGTATCTCAGATGGCACAGGACCTAACGCTAACCTACCTGTGCCGTATAGGCAGTACCAGGGGCCAGTGGGCGAATTACAGGAGCGTAAGGTCCGACTCACAGCAAACAGGTCCCCGTTACCTCCAGTGTGAAACCACACATACAATGAGAGGAGGGAGGAGGCTGTGAGTCCCACCCAAGGCTGACTGATATAACGCAGGCCTCACTGTTGCACCAAATGTAGCCTATAGATTAAAATCAAGACACATTCAAATTTGGAGTTTATACACCTCCAAGCATACATATACAAACTACATGTTAAAATAATGTGGTCTCAAAAAGCAGGAAATGCTTAACCCCATATGAAGTTATGCATTTATACCCGGGGGAGCAAATCGTGCACATGTGGTCTGTTGCTAATGGCGATCCCCAGCAAAAAATGCATGCAATGGAGGATGCCCGCAGCGGACCACAAGTGCCACAAAAACATCCTACACCAGATAACAAAGTGTGTGGATGTAATTGACTATATGAAATAAACTTTTACACGAATAGGTGCACTACTGTGGTGGATGCAATCAAAAAAATCTGACTAAACCCTAACACTGATGTTAAAATGAGACTTTAGCCAATATATCCTTATATGAAGGACATACCGGAGCCCGCACACCATGTCAAGGTATCTCAGGTGGCACGGGACCCAACGCTAACCTACCTGTGCCGTATGGGCAGTACCAGGGGCCAGTGGGCGAATTACAGGAGGGTAAGGTCCGAATCACAGCAAACAGCTCCCCGTTACCTCCAGTGTGAAACCACACATACAATGGGAGGAGGCTGAGAGTCCCACACAAGGCTGACTGATATGACATAGGCCTCACTGTTGCACCAAATGTAGCCTATAGATGAAAATCAAGACACATTCAAATTTGGAGTTTATACACCTCCAAGCATACATATACAAACTACAGGGTGGGCCATTTATATGGATACACCTTAATAAAATGGGAATGGTTGGTGATATTAACTTCCTGTTTGTGGCACATTAGTATATGTGAGGGGGGAAACTTTTCAAGATGGGTGGTGACCATGGCGGCCATTTTGAAGTTGGCCATTTTGAATCCAACTTTTGTTTTTCAATAGGAAGAGGGTCATGTGACACGTCAAACTTATTGGGAATTTCACAAGAAAAACTATAGTGTGCTTAGTTTTAACGTAACTTTATTCTTTCATGAGTTATTTACAAGTTTCTGACCACTTATAAAATGTGTTCAATGTGCTGCCCATTGTGTTGGATTGTCAATGCAACCCTCTTCTCCCACTCTTCACACACTGATAGTAACACCGCAGGAGAAATGCTAGCACAGGCTTCCAGTATCCACAGTTTCAGGTGCTGCACATCTCGTATCTTCACAGCATAGACAATTTCCTTCAGATGACCCCAAAGATAAAAGTCTAAGGGGGTCACTGGATATGCGAAATTGCTACATGATGATGTGTTTCCCTCTTTATGCACTGAAGCTGGCACGTTCCCTGAGTTTTTCCAGCAAGATGGTGCACCACCACATTATGGGTGTCAGGTCCAAGCATTCCTAGATGAACAGTTTCCTGGAAAGTGGATTCGTCGTCGTGGGCCAGTTGAATGGCCCCCAAGGTCTCCCGATCTGACCCCCTTAGACTTTTATCTTTGGGGTCATCTGAAGGCAACTGTCTATGCTGTGAAGATACGAGATGTGCAGCACCTGAAACTATGGATACTGGAAGCCTGTGCTAGCATTTCTCCTGCGGTGTTGCTATCAGTGTGTGAAGAGTGGGAGAAGAGGGTTGCATTGACAATCCAACACAATGGGCAGCACATTGAACACATTTTATAAGTGGTCAGAAACTTATAAATAACTCATGAAAGAATAAAGTTACGTTAAAACCAAGCACACCATTGTTTTTCTTGTGAAATTCCCAATAAGTTTGATGTGTCACATGACCCTCTTCCTATTAAAAAAACAAAAGTTGGATTCAAAATGGCCGCCATGGTCACCACCCATCTTGAAAAGTTTTCCCCCCTCACATATACTAATGTGCCACAAACAGGAAGTTAATATCACCAACCATTCCCATTTTATTAAGGTGTATCCATATAAATGGCCCACCCTTTACATGACAAATAACGTGGTCTCAAAAAGCAGGAAATGCTTAACCCCACATGCAGTTATGCATTTATACCCGGGGGAGCAAATCCTGCACATGTGGTCTGTTGCTAATGGCGATCCCCAGAAAAAAATGCATGCAATGGAGGATGCCCGCAGCGGACCACAAGTGCCACAAAAACATCCTACACCAGATAACAAAGTGTGTGGATGTAATTGACTATATTAAATAAACTTTTACACGAATGGGTGCACTACTGTAGTGGATGCAATCAACAAAATCTGACTAAACCCTCACACTGATGTTAAAATGAGACTTTAGCCAATATATCCTTATATGAAGGACATACCGGAGCCCGCGCACCACGTCAAGGTATCTCAGGTGGCACAGGACCTAACGCTAACCTACCTCTGCCGTATAGGCAGTACCAGGGGCCAGTGGGCGAATTACAGGAGGGTAAGGTCCGACTCACAGCAAACAGCTCCCCGTTACCTCAGGTGTGAAACCACACATACAATGGGAGGAGGGAGGAGGCTGTGAGTCCCACCCAAGGCTGACTGATATGATGCAGGCCTCACGGTGTTGAGCATTTCCTGCTTTTTGAGACCACGTTATAATGTGCAGTGAACCAACAATTCTCTAATAAATGCTGAATTTAATACGCACATGGGCCAGAAACATGGAACCTTGTGAGATCTCAGCTGTGATGTGAACAGATTTTACACTCAACATTATGAACACACGACTCATTTTCAGCAGTTCACTGCTTTTCCACTTGTTCTATTCTTATGGAATGGTTTCGGGAAGCAAATGAGCAACATCCCAGGAGGCTAAGCAAGAGGAAGGTCAACTGAGGCAGCAAATAATCACCAACCAACCATGATCATGGATATGAATATTTATTTTCTTCATAGAATAAATACCAGTATTTACATACAATAAAAGGACAAGATACAAGTTGATAAATATTACAAAGAAATGGAAATGTATTGCGGAAAATGAATTTATATCACTTCATAAAAATGACCTTCCCTTGTTAATATTCTTTAATCTGTGTGATGAAGGTTTCATAAAAAAAACATGATGTAGCATCTCTTAGGCCCTGTTTGCGTCATGTCTGGCCTCCACTAAGCATATCTGCTGGCAAAAGCCCCTGACGTAATTGTGTCCATAAGGTTCATTAACCCAATGGAGATACCATATGCTAGTATACCACAAAAAAAGGGAAGGGGGGTATATGGAATAGTGTAGTGGACTATGCTATTCAATGCAACATTATCCAGTAAAAATACATATAATTATTTTTTTATAGGGGTTGTCCTGCCTAGGAGCCAACCAATCCAATCCTTAAAACCTGTTCCCAATTATTATTATTTTTTTAACAGAAAACACTTACCAGTCCTCATCCCTGGCTGCTTTCACTGGATTTTAAGTGGCTTACAGGAGTGATGGCTGCGGCCAAACACTGGCCTCAGAGGTCACATATGCTAGAACGGCATGTCACTGCTAGTGACGTGTAGTCATGTGCCATTTTAGCACGTGACTGGACACAGGACCAGGCCACTTAAGGTCTGACATAATGTGGCAGAGAATGGGGCCGTGGTAGACAGGTGTTTTTTTTTTTTTATTGGACACAGGTTGCAACAAGGATTGGGTTGGTCTGCTCTTAGGCCAGAGAACCCCCTTAACAGTGGGAACTGATCAGCGATATAGCCCACTTTCTGACTATAAAGTGAAATATATCACAGACCACCATAGAAGGTGTATGTAGGCACCTTTCCTCAGCATATATGTCAAATGGAGGCCATTGACATGGCCTTACTTGCCTCCCATTACAGTGTACGGCAGGGTTCCAGCACAGATTATTACAAAAAGGTTGTACAATCACCTAATAAACCATATGGTAAAATGGCGGTAAGCCATTCAATTGAAAGCTACTAGTCCAAACCCCCAAACATTTTTAAGGTATTGAGGTAGATAAGCAGCTATCAGCACCATTTATCTTGGAGGAAACAACAGAATTTGCCAGGTTTACACTTACTGATTGTTAGACAGATTATCGAGAACAAACATTCGTACAAACGTTCTTTCCAGATAATCTGCCGGGTACTGCCAATTACCTGAAACACTCGTTCATTGGGTGAAACAGCCGGTCATGAGAACACCTCAAAAATCGTGCTCTGTGAACAATGATTCTGCATGGTGATGTAATTGCAGTGCTTCACCTCCACTGAGGAGCAGGCGTTTATCGGGAAGTCTTCCTTCCCAATAATCGGCTGCTCCATCGGACGTATAAAAATAATCCCTTAGAATCTTTGTTTCCCCATAGACAGTAGATTTTAGGCAAACACTAAACAGTTCTGATCTGAACTTGACCCAAAACATGAGTGACATGAGTGTTCAAGCAAGTTAGCAATGCCTAAGAACTTAAAAGGGTCTCACTTCAGCAAATAGCAAGTTAATACAAGGCATTTACTAATGTCTTGTGATTGTCCATATTGCCTCCTTTGCTGGCTTGTTTCATTTTTCCATCACCTTATACACTGCTTGTATCCAGGGGTTACGACCACCCTGTAATCCAGCAGCAGTGGTTGTGCTTGCAACCTCCCTCCCAAATAATTCTTTCAATTATTAAAAGTCAATTTACTAAAAATTGCACCAGTTAAAACGGTGTGTCCAGACTTCTGCCTAAACCTGTATGTCTGTATTAGGTCTTAATAAGCCCTATAGCTGGCGGTGGATCACTGGAGTTATGAAGAGGCACCGGCCTCTACATAACTTTAGCGTATCCACCACCGATTCTAAATGTAAGACATCTTTCCTTGCTGGCTTACATTTAGACCATTTTCTTGCGCCTAAAACAGGTGTAGAAAATGATGAATAAAATGGGCCTACCAGCCCGGCCCCTTGCCACACCACGCCCACTTTTTTAGACCTGGCGTGAGCAGGGAATAAGTTACAGCTTCTGCCGCACCATGATGTGTGACAGAGTCTGCGCCAGATATATGCCACAAAAGTATATATATATATATATATATATATATATATATATATATATGCTTTGAAAAAATGAGGATGCAGCACACTATATATATACAGTACAGACCAAAAGTTTGGACACACCTTCTCATTCAAAGAGTTTTCTTTATTTTCATGACTATGAAAATTGTAGATTCACACTGAAGGCATCAAAACTATGAATTAACACATGTGGAATTATAGACATAACAAACAAGTGTGAAACAACTGAAAATATGTCATATTCTAGGTTCTTCAAAGTAGCCACCTTTTGCTTTGATTACTGCTTTGCACACTCTTGGCATTCTCTTGATGAGCTTCAAGAGGTAGTCCCCTGAAATGGTTTTCACTTCACAGGTGTGCCCTGTCAGGTTTAATAAGTGGGATTTCTTGCCTTATAAATGGGGTTGGGACCATCAGTTGCATTGAGGAGAAGTCAGGTGGATACACAGCTGATAGTCCTACTGAATAGACTGTTAGAATTTGTATTATGGCAAGAAAAAAGCAGCTAAGTAAAGAAAAACGAGTGGCCATCATTACTTTAAAGAGGACCTTTCATCAGAATCAAGTATGTAAACTGAATATACATGGAGAGCGGCGCCCAGGGATCCCCCTGCACTTACTATTATCCCCGGGCGCCGCTCCGTTCTCCGGTTATAGGCTCCGGTAAAGTCATAGTTAGGCTCCACCCATTTGAGCCTGCCGGCGTCTTTCTCCTATGTTGTAGCGCTGGCCAATCGCAGCGCTCAGCTCATAGCATGGCTAAGAGCTGAGCGCTGCGATTGGCCAGCGCTACAGCATAGGAGAAGGAGACCGCGGCAGGCTCAAATGGGTGGAGCCTAACTATGACTTTACCGGAGCCTATAACCGGAGAACGGAGCGGCGCCCGGGGATAATAGTAAGTGCAGGGGGATCCCTGGGCGCCGCTCTCCATGTATGTATATTCAGTTTACATACTTGATTCTGATGAAAGGTCCTCTTTAAGAAATGAAGGTCAGTCAGTCAGCCGAAAAATTGGGAAAACTTTCAAAGTAAGGGCTATTTGACCATGAAGGAGAGTGATGGGGTGCTGCGCCAGATGACCTGGCCTCCACAGTCACCGGACCTGAACCCAATCGAGATGGTTTGGGGTGAGCTGGACCGCAGAGTGAAGGCAAAAGGGCCAACAAGTGCTAAGCATCTCTGGGAACTCCTTCAAGACTGTTGGAAGACCATTTCAGGTGACTACCTCTTGAAGCTCATCAAGAGAATGCCAAGAGTGTGCAAAGCAGTCATCAAAGCAAAAGGTGGCTACTTTGAAGAACCTAGAATATGACATATTTTCAGTTGTTTCACACTTGTTTGTTATGTATATAATTCCACATGTGTTAATTCATAGTTTTGATGCCTTCATAGTCATGAAAAGAAAGAAAACTCTTTGAATGAGAAGGTGTGTCCAAACTTTTGGTCTGTACTGTATGTACTGCCTTCCCATGTTTGTGTTGTAAAAATTGGTAAAAGAGAAATCAAGCTCATAAGCGCCGGTTATGTTATGGAGATCTACAGAAATGTCTGTACCTTACTCTAGCTTATTGTCCCTGCCATAGGGTTTGGCTGAATCCTGTAGTAACAAGCTGCTCACTGTGTACACCCTGAATATATCGTCAGGAAGAGAATATAAAGCACCACAGGCAGGATGCTTATGGCGGTGGTCCACCCGGACTCGTGGCTCTTTTGACGTTCTTCTCTCACACAGAAACATCTTCAATGCCAGCTAGAAGTGGAATAGAAACAAGCGGTTACTTGGTTAGTACACTTGGAGGAGGTTTTTCCCACTGTGACTTCAGTAATGGATACTGATATCTTTAACAAGTAGACTGAAAGGTTCATGATCCCTTGTATCGACTCTGTGTCTCTGGGAATAAAAAAACAGTGCTGATTCTTTTTTAAAAACTGATTATTTGAAGTCTCAGCTTCAAAGCAGAGCAAAAGGAGGACACGACTGATATGTGTGTACATACTGTATATATATCCCCGCAGGGGGGTGTAGAAATGTAATTTCTGACATTTGTCATGAGACATCTCATCAATGGGGTTGGCTTATCAAAACAATCTCTTATTCGGGCATATGGATGTCATAGAAGGCGATTCCCCACTTAGGACCACCCTCTATATGCTGGAGGGGAGAAATGCTAAACAAGAGTTTTTACAATGGGACCCTAGGGGTGACTTCTGCCACTTTATACCTTTTTGCTCGGACCCTTCTCTCAGAGGTATACATCAGGAAATCCAAGACTAAGTGCAGAGTCTTGGTCCAGAAAGCTTGCTAAAGCAGCATGCACTATACAGCAAAAATACTGCTGTGCCAGATTAGCAGAAAATATATTGATAATCTGGCAGGTTGAAGGTAAATCTGCTGCAGGATGGAGACAAATCAGTGGAAAAATAGAGATAGTAGGATGCTGGGTCTGCAAGGGATGAGAATAGCAGCACATTGACCTAAAAAATACTTTGAGGATCATCTAGCTTGTAGGTTGTCTAATTTGACACCCTGGACGTGCCAGATTACCAGATTACAGTTGGAAAATACTCCTACCGTCGACGTGCATACCACAAGTAAGGAGCCATATTGCAGTTTTAGGACACAGTCACAGAGATGGCAGGGATTTCATGAGAAACCATGGCTTAGACAGGACTGCTGGATCTCCTTAAAGAGACCAGTCCTGTATGGAGACTTATTGGCAATGCTTTATGGGAAACAAATATGCAAAGAGGTGTCTCCCAAGAAACAGAACCATCTCACCAGCGCCACCTATTGGAAGTGGCCACCTATGAATCATTATTCAACAAGCTTTGGGACTTGACAAGGGAATATAGCCAGGCCAGATACCCATCTATAGACAGCTGTTTCGGGGTGCTTGCCCCTCATCGGTATGGAGTAGGATTGTGGCTGGCTCAATACGATGCCTTGGAAGCAGCTAAGGCAGGGTGTCAAATCTCAAATGCGAAACCCTGATTAGGAAAGGAACGGAGGAGAAGATTTCTGTTTTTGGATTGGTGGAAACAGATTACTGTTTCTGTCTTGAACTGAGCTATACTGAAGGCCTATACTGAAGGCTATACTGAAGGCCAACATCTAGCTTTCTGCAATGAATTAACCTTATCACACCAAAAAATAGGCAAATCTGAGTAGAGGACAATAAAATAAATTTTTATTAATACATAATAAAACAAGAAATCATTGTATTAAAATGGTTGGTGGTACAAGCATAAACCAGGCTAACAATGCCCAAGCAGGAGGTACAGACTAATGGTGAGTTGCAGGCAAATGGTTGGACAATTAATAAACCAAAGTATATAGTACACTACATGATACAATGTTGAGACCCAAATAAAGTGCAAGTGCATACGCTTTGGTAGGGACACAAAGACATAGCATTTACCCCCTGATGAAGCATTAGCGAAACGAGCGTCGGGACGCAGGAGGAGACGGCTTTTTGGTATGGCTATTTAGTTGTATATCTTTTGTTTGGGCTGCCTAGTATTTATATGTTATTTAAGCGTATGCACTTGCACTTTATTTGGGTCTCAACATTGTATCATGTAGTGTACTATATACTTTGGTTTATTAATTGTCCAACCATTTGCCTGCAACTCACCATTAGTCTGTACCTCCTGCTTGGGCATTGTTAGCCTGGTTTATGCTTGTACCACCAACCATTTTAATACAGTGATTTCTTGTTTTATTATGTATTAATAAAGATTGATTTTATTGTCCTCTACTCGGATTTGCCCATTTAACTATTTTGCCCCAAATATACATTTTTGGTGTTTAATGAATTAACTTTATAGACCTGTCAATACATTTTTATGAAAAACAGAAGGTCTGGACGGGGCAGCAATGAGAACTCAACTTAAGTCTTGGACATGTGTGTTAAATTGGCATGGCTGTGAGAATCAATGCACCTTTCAACACTCTAAACATATATTATATGTACCTTTCAACACTCAGGACATATAAATCACAGCAAGAGAGGTCCTTGTGTGGAGAGCCGGGTCCAGGTCTCTCACAGACTTTAAAATAGCCAAAGGTGTACGCTTCCACCAGGGCTGAGAGCTCAAATATCTGAAATGTCAGTGTAAAAGCCCCCCATTCTTCACATAGTTTTTGACATCCTCTCTTGGGCTTCTGCCAGCAGTTCTACTCACTGTCGGCTTGTTACAGAGAGAATGGCACTGGATTATGATTACAGGATTTCAGGAGGAAGCCATGTATAATAGTTTCCAGGGCTTATTGCAATGTTCGTCATTGACGGGAAGCTTGGCATAGCGGAGATGTCCCTGCAGGACCCAGCTCGTGCATACTGATATGAGCTTAAGCACTTGTGGCATACTTACGCTTCACGGCTAAAAGAGTGTTGCCATGGCAACAGGCCACCGATGTCACAGTATAAGGGTGGCTCTCTTCAAGTTGTACCATTTTGGGGACCCCAATTCCCTCATCTCTGCGTCCTAATCGTCCTCTGGCTCCTTTTCCCCAGGTCAAGACTTGGCCATCTGTAAAGGAAACATCTGTTTTAGTTATTAAGGGATTACGGTCCAGCCAGGCAATGTACACCGACCCTGCAACCTCTGTCCCCATGGCTAGGAGTGTACAGGACACCATAATACATGTTTTTTATTTTCTTCCAAGGATGGTCCACATCAGTCTCACAGCTGAAAACTACTTATTGCATAAGTATTCAGTATTCTGTCGTAGACGCTAGGAGGATATTATCGGTATTCACATCGGTGGTCCGTAGATGACACAGAGCAACACAATGAACAAACGTTTTGGGTGCTCTAATGGTTTGGATACTTATGAAATCACATAAAAGCTGAGGATATCCCTAAAAGGCCTGCAACAGCAGGACAGGTATCCTCAAAGGGCTATTCCCATCTGGAAATTTCTGACAGGATATGCCATAAATGTTTGGTAATTTCAGGTCACACCTCACGAGGCGCTGTTGCATGGAGAGGAGGCTGGCTATTTCCCATAGAGGTGAATGGAGAGAGCAGCGAATATATGTTCACCTCTCCATTCCCGACAGTAAATGCCGGGGCCCCGTTCTTGGCATATGTGTTTATGGTATACATGTCCAGATGGGAATACCCCTTTAAAATGAGTGCCTTATCGATCCTGAACTACTGAGCACTATTGTATCTAACAGCCATCTATAAAGCTACTGTGCTACATAGACATACTCATGGATCACTTGACATGCTCTCCAGAAGCACAGACTAAAGCACTTTCCTTCAGAAAGGAAATATCCACCTTTCAAGGACTTAGCTCCTTAGGGTTAATTGTGCCTGCTAGTTTTCTACTGATAGGGCGTCATAGAAATATCATAGATTAAAGGGGTTCTTATGGCTCTTATATATTGATAATCTATCCACAGGACAGGTCATCAATATCAGATCGGCGGGAGTCTGACACTCGCCACCTGAGGATCGGTCATCAATATTAAAAGCCCGGAGAACCCCTTCAAAGGGGTGTATCCCTTATATTTTTGTCTACTAATTCATATCTGTGCTTTTCAGATTGTATTTTTTATTTTTTTTTATTCTATTTCTTGAACATGATTATGAAGGCAGCCATCTTTAGGTTTACAACAGCCAAAAGGATCACAGGAACCTACAGGCTGGAGATTCACTTCTACGTACCAGTGTAGTGGTCATGGTCTGTGATGTGTTGAGGTCACTGTGTAGAGAGACGGAGGAGGCGAGCTGCGACATGATCTATTGTGAATGATCTGGTGCAGTGTTTTGTTTTTTTTAAACTTCTGTTTATTAAAGTGGAAAAGTGCAGACAATACATACCATACAGACGTTAATGTCAAAAGAAGTAAGATACATTGCACAAGCAAAAAACCTTGATCGTCTCACAACATTTTTCCATTCCACTCATTTTAACTTTTCTCCCCTCCCCTCCCCAACCCGCCACCCCCCCCCACCATCCCTGAACCCCCCCCATCCCCCCCACCATCCCTGAACCCCCCCCATCCCCCCTAACCCCAAAAACACTGATTTGAATGCCGTACATGAAAAAGCCTATCCTATCACACACTTTCCGGTTTAAGCCTCCAGTAATCCCAGCTTATTAGCAAGTTGCGCTTCCAGGTACCATTTGGTCAGCTTGAACGGGCACATAAGCTCCTCAATTTCCCCCCGTGACAACAGCTTCTCAATGAAGCACCTCCATTTTTTAACAAACTTTTCAATCATACGTTCCTTATCTTGCTCCACCTCAAGTCTTTCCAGATAAAGGACAGCCTTCATCGTGCCCAATACCTCCTCCCAAGACGGCACTACTCCTTCCAACCAATGTCTCAAAAGAGTTTTCTTCACAGACATCAACATAAGATGTACCCCTCCTTTGGTGACTACTGCACCCATTTCCTCGTTCTGATTCAAGGGTATATAATGGAAAATACACTGTTGAGGTGACAATCCCACCGTTTCCCCCCAGAACTCCTTTATTGTGTCTATTGATTTCTGCCACAAGGGTCTCACTTTCGGGCACTCCCACATGGCATGTAACAATCCGGCACTCTGGAGATTGCACTTGGGGCAGTTCCGCAGATAATGAGCAGGGGCGTCACGATACGACAGGTTGAAGGCATATGTTGCCCTATGCATGAGTCTTAGCTGCGATTCTCTCCACTGTTCATTATATGTGGCCCGCCTTACCAACTCAAGCCCCACTCTCATTTTTTTCGCAATATTCTGATCCAGCAATTCCCTCTCCCAAAGCTTGTACGCCCCTTTCACAAGCCCTATCGTTTGAATGTTGTGAAGCCTACTGTGCAGTTCCGACAGGGACATGTGGGAACCACTATTGCCCAACAGAGCCGCAAACCAGGCCAGGTTCTCCACTTCTCCCAAAGAACTCGCCTGAGTTTTACAATAACTCCTGATCTGCTGGTAAGGAAGATACTGTGCGTCTGGCATGTCATACTTTCTTTTGAGCTGGTCCCACGACAACCATTGGACCGTGTTTTCCAACAATAAATCACTAAGTTTCACGATGTTTTTGTTCCTCCATACTTGAAACAGAGCATTCTCCCTGCCCTGGGGGAAGGCCGGGAGTGACCACAGCGGCATTCTAGGAGAAATGTAGCATGGAAGCCCGTAAATCTTTCTAATGGCCTTCCACGCCACTATGGTATCCCTTAACAAGACGGCTTGCTTAATCGGCGCCGGGATGTCCCTGAGCCTGGAATGCAGTAGGGCTTCTAAATTTTCCCTGCCAGCAAGTTCTTTCTCGAGCCAAGTCGCCGAGTAGAAAGCAGTATCCCATACCCAATCTCGCGCGTGCCTAAACAGCGCCGCCAGATTATAGTGGCGGATATCAGGAAGTTGTAACCCCCCTTCATCCCGTAACATAGTCAGCTTGGCATAAGCGATACGCGGTCGTTTGGTCTTCCACAGGAAGCGGTTAAACGCCCGCCGCATCCTCACCACATCCACATGTTTCAGTAGCAGAGTGTCACGGAACCATGAACCAGACGTACAACAAGGGATAAGTGAAAATAAGAAGGCTTTATTGAAAATAAAGCTGTAAAGCAAAAGTCCAAACGGATGGCGAAACCGAAGCAGAGTCTTTGCGAAGCCAGAGGTCAGGAACCAGAAGGGTAGTCAGACGAAGCCAGGATCAGGAACCAGCAGGGTAGTCAGACGAAGCCAGGATCAGGAACCAGCAGGGTAGTCGGACGAAACCAGGATCAGGAACCAGCAGGGTAGTCGGACGAAACCAGGATCAGGAACCAGAAGCAGCAGCAGTCTAGAAGCATGTGAACACAGGAGGACCAAGCAAGGAACTGAAGCCACAGACCTCCTATATATATGAGCTGGGCATCCAGCTCCTCCCAGTGGGAAGGAGGAGCCGCAGGGTGGGAGGCTACAAGAAACCCAGAAACCAAGATGGCCGCCAGCACATGTCAAACGAAGGAGAACAGCAAGAAGGTAAGACCATGACAGTACCTCCCCCTCAAGGGCCCCTCCTCCGCGGAGTAAAGAACGGTTTCTGAGGGAAGCGTGCGTGGAAGGCTCGGAGCAAGGCAGGAGCATGGACATCTGCGGAGGGAACCCAGGAACGCTCCTCTGGACCATAACCACGCCAATGGACCAAAAACTGCACCCGACCGCGGACCAGGCGTGAGTCCAGGATATTGCTCACCTCATACTCCTCACGATTACCCACTTGGACCGGACGAGGCCGAGGAACCGAGGAAGTGAAACGATTACACACCAGTGGCTTCAACAGGGAGACATGAAACACGTTGGAGATCCGCATGCCAGGAGGAAGCGCAAGGGCATAGGCTACCGGGTTTACCCTGCGAAGCACTCGGAAGGGACCAACAAAGCGAGGCGCCAGCTTGGGAGTGGGCACTCGGAGGTTGAGGTTGCGGGTGGACAACCATACACGGTCTCCGACCTGGTAGGAAGGAGCAGGCGCTCGTCTGCGATCAGCCTGGAGTCTCTGGCGCTGCGCAGAGACCTCAAGGGACTTCTGGATCAGTACCCAAGAAGCACGTAGGACGGAAAGGTGATCCTCCACAGCCGGAATATCCTGGGGAGAGAATACCTCCGGTAACACGGCAGGTTGGAACCCATAATTGGCCATGAAGGGAGACGTCCCAGAGGAAGAGTTCACCGCCGTGTTCCTGGCAAACTCAGCCCAAGGCAGGAGGTCAACCCAATTGTCTTGGTGATCGGAGACATAGCAACGAAGGAATTGCTCCAAGGCCTGATTGGATCGTTCTGCGGCGCCATTGGACTGAGGGTGGTAGGCCGAGGAGAAGGAGAGATGAATCCCCAACTGGGAGCAAAAGGCGCGCCAGAACCTGGACACAAACTGACTCCCCCGATCCGACACAATCTCCTTGGGCAAACCGTGCAACCGGAAGACCTCCCTGGCAAAAATCGTGGCCAACTCTTGTGCAGAGGGTAACTTCTTGAGAGGAACACAGTGGCACATTTTGGAAAACCGATCCACAATCATGAGAATGACCGTATGGCCTCGGGATGCAGGGAGGTCCACAATGAAATCCATCCCCAGGTGTGACCATGGGCGCTCCCCGGTGGCTATGGGTTGCAGAAGGCCCAACGGAAGGTGCCGAGGGGACTTACTCTGGGCACAAACGGAGCATGCCGCTACATATGCGGCGATGTCGGAACGTAGGGAAGGCCACCAGAACAGACGTGAAACAGCCCAGGACAGCTGATTCTTTCCAGGATGCCCCGCGGTCTTGGAGTTATGGTAGGTTCGCAACAACCGAGTGCGCAACTCCTCAGGCACAAAACATCTGCCGTTGGGTCTCCCAGAGGGAGCACCAGATTGAGCCGCCAAAATCTGCTCACCCAGGGGAGAGGTCAGGCTGGTGCGAATGGCGGCCAAGATCTGATTCGGAGGTATGACCGAAGTCGGAATCGACTCCTCCCTGGACAGCTCGGAGTACTGCCGTGATAAGGCATCCGCCCTGATGTTCTTGGAACCGGGTAGGTAGGAGACCACGTAATTAAAACGTGACAAGAACAGAGCCCATCTGGCCTGACGTGGTGTCAATCTCTTGGCCTCAGAAAGGTAGGTCAGATTCTTGTGGTCCGTCAGGATGAGGACCGGAACCACCGAACCCTCGAGCAAGTGCCTCCATTCTTTAAGGGCCTGCACGATGGCCAATAACTCCCTGTCGCCAATCTGATAGTTGCACTCCGCGGAAGACAGTTTCCGGGAGTAAAACCCACAAGGAAGCAGAGGACCCTCTGGTGTTCTACGCTGAGACAGAAGGGCGCCTACTCCCGTCTCAGACGCGTCCACCTCGAGGACAAAGGGCAACCCAGGGTTGGGATGCGACAGAATCGGAGCCGACACAAAGGCGGACTTTAGAGCCTCAAAAGCTCGGATGGCCTCGAGCGGCCAGACCTGGGAATTACTGCCCTTCCTGGTCAGATCCGTGAGAGGCTTGGCTAGCATGGAAAAGTCCCTGATGAACTTCCGATAATAATTGGCGAAGCCCAGAAAGCGCTGCAGGGAACGAAGACCACTGGGCTGGGGCCACTGTAAGACAGCCGAAACCTTCTCAGGATCCATGGAGAACCCCTCAGCGGAAATGATGTAACCTAAGAAGGTTACCTGGGATCGGTGAAATTCGCATTTCTCAAGCTTACCGAACAGCTTGTTCTCTCGTAACCGTTGCAACACTCGTCTGACATCCAGAATGTGGGCCTCCATGGATTCAGAATATACCAAGATGTCATCCAAATAGACCACCACACACTGCTGCAACAGGTCACGGAAAACATCGTTGATGAATTCCTGAAAGACTGCGGGCGCATTGCACAACCCAAAGGGCATAACCAAGGATTCATAATGACCGGTCCTGGTGTTAAACGCGGTCTTCCACTCATCGCCCGCCTTGATCCTTACCAGGTTATATGCCGCCCTCAGGTCGAGTTTGGTAAAGACCGTGGCCCCTTTAAGGTGATCGAACAGCTCGGAAATCAAGGGTATCGGGTAAGCGTTCTTGATCGTGATGCGATTGAGACCCCTGTAATCGATGCAAGGCCTCAACTCACCGCCCTTCTTTTTCACAAAGAAAAATCCAGCCCCTGCCGGGGACGAGGATTTGCGAATGTGTCCGCGTGAAAGCGCCTCCCTCACGTACTCCTCCATGGCCTCATTCTCCGCTACCGACAGTGGATAGACTTTGCCACGAGGAGGAACGGCACCAGATTGTAACTCTATGGCACAATCGTATGGGCGGTGCGGAGGTAGGGCAACTGCGCGCACCTTATCGAATACATCCCGGTACTCCTCGTATTCAGGAGGCAACAGAGAGTCCGAGGAAGTACACAGCAACTTGACAGACCCATGGATGCAACTAGCCCCACACTGCGGTGACCACGAGAGGATCTCGGCCGATCTCCAATCGAAAGTCGGATTATGCTTCCGGAGCCAGGGGTACCCCAAGACCACCGAGTAGTGTGGAGACGAAATAACCTGGAGGCAGACCGACTCTCTGTGAACGGCACCAATGGCTATCCCCACTGGAAGGGTCTCATGAGTCACGTGTGGCGGCAGAAGGGGTCTGCCGTCTATCGCCTCAAGAGCCAGTGGGGAACCTCGAGCCTGCAGAGGAATGGAATTGGCGGCAGCGAACACATTATCAATGAACAAACCACCAGCACCAGAGTCCACCAACGCCTGGGTCGTCACCGAGCCCCCGACCCAGGAGAGGACAACAGTGATCAGTGGTTTGTCAACACGGGAAACCGGGGACGAGGAGACTCCACCCAAGATCTGCCCCCGACAGGATCTCAGGTGCGAGCGTTTCCCGGACGGTTCGGACATGCCAACCGAAAATGCCCACCGAGACCACAGTACATGCATCGGCCCTCGCGTCTCCGGAGTACCCTCTCCCCCTCGGACAGGCGAGCAAACCCCAGCTGCATGGGTTCACCCCCAGACAAGTCATCCCCAGGAGGCGTGGGAGGAGAGGGAGGCACGGGTGGGACAGCAAACGTAGGCGCCAATCTGTTAGAAAACCTCCGCAGGCTCTCCTTAAAGGAAGGTCTCTCCCTGAGTCTGGTGTCAATCAAAATCAGGAAAGAAATAAGAGACTCGAGCTCCACTGGTAGGTCCTTAGCTGCAACCTCATCCTTCAAGGCATCCGAGAGACCATGAGAGAAAGCAGCGACCAGAGCCTCATTATTCCAGCCCACCTCTTCTGCCAGGGTACGAAACTCAATGGCGTATTCAGCTACGGATCGTGAACCCTGTCTGATGGACATAAGGAGCTTCGCAGCAGAGGCAGCACGAGCCGGCACATCGAATACCTTCCGAAGAGAAGCAACAAAACCGGAAAACTCGGCAACCACCGGATTGTTGTTCTCCCATAAAGGGCTGGCCCAGGCCAAGGCCTTGTCCGAGAGCAGCGAGATCAAGAAGCCCACCTTTGATCTCTCAGTGGGAAAGGCATGTGGCAGCAACTCGAAATAAATGCCCACCTGGTTAAGGAAACCTCGGCACTGAGTTGGCTCTCCCCCAAAGCGCTGTGGAAGAGGGGCAGAACCGGTCATACCCCGAAACACCGCAGGTGCAACAACCGGAGCGGCAGTAGGAGCGGGCCCAGGAGCGACAACCGACCCATCGGCAACAGGAGCGAAATGAGCCGTGCGTTCAAGCAGGGTTTGCAACACCACAGCGAACCGACCCAACAGGTGATCCTGCTGATCAAGTCTGGCAACCAGCGTGGGTAGCGAGGATGGCCCTGTACCGTCAGAATTCATGGCTTGGTCCTAATGTCACGGAACCATGAACCAGACGTACAACAAGGGATAAGTGAAAATAAGAAGGCTTTATTGAAAATAAAGCTGTAAAGCAAAAGTCCAAACGGATGGCGAAACCGAAGCAGAGTCTTTGCGAAGCCAGAGGTCAGGAACCAGAAGGGTAGTCAGACGAAGCCAGGATCAGGAACCAGCAGGGTAGTCAGACGAAGCCAGGATCAGGAACCAGCAGGGTAGTCGGACGAAACCAGGATCAGGAACCAGCAGGGTAGTCGGACGAAACCAGGATCAGGAACCAGAAGCAGCAGCAGTCTAGAAGCATGTGAACACAGGAGGACCAAGCAAGGAACTGAAGCCACAGACCTCCTATATATATGAGCTGGGCATCCAGCTCCTCCCAGTGGGAAGGAGGAGCCGCAGGGTGGGAGGCTACAAGAAACCCAGAAACCAAGATGGCCGCCAGCACATGTCAAACGAAGGAGAACAGCAAGAAAAAAGGACCATGACACAGAGGTATCATTTGAAGTGGGTAAAGTAATTTCGGGAAGCTCATCATCTTGATTAAGTGGGCTCTACCACAGAGAGACAAGGGCAGATCCCGCCACCTTTCTAACTCGGATTCTATTTTCAAGAAAAGAGGGGGATAATTCAGGGTATACAGCGAGCTCGGGGTGCGACCGATCTTGATGCCCAGATAGGTTATATAATCTTTCCGAATCTCCACCCCACTCATCGTGCAGGCCCCCAATTGCGGTGTTCGCCCCAAAAACAATAGTTGACTTTTGTCCACATTGACCCTATAACCCGTTACTTTCCCATAAGCGCTTAATGCCTCCAACACCTTCCCCAACTGGGCCTCTGGAGCCCCCATATACAGCAGGATGTCGTCCGCAAAACAGCTAACTTTCAGCACCTTGCCCCCTATTCTGATTCCGTCAAATAAATCTGAGTGAGTCAGCCACCTCGCCAAAGGTTCCATCGCCAAATTAAAGAGCAACGGAGACAGGGGGCAACCTTGACGGGTTCCCTTGCTCAATACTATAGACCTGGATAGGAAGCCGGGTATGTTTACTCTCGCCTGAGGATCCTCATACAGCGCCCCTAGGTAATTCCTAAAATGACCCGTGACGTTGAACTTGTCCAGCACCATGTCCAGCCATTGCCAGTTGACATTGTCAAAAGCCTTTTCGGCATCAATCGCAAGCAACGCCGGACATTGTGCTGTTTTCACCTCCCCACTCGCATGTAGACTGGCTAATACTTTGCGAATATTCGTAACTGCCGACCTCCCCTTCATGAACCCCACTTGATGAGGGCCAATCAGTTCAGGTACACACTGTGCCAACCTGGTGGCTAAGAGTTTGGACAGGATCTTGACATCCTGATTTATCAAAGAAATAGGCCTATACGCACTCGGCAGGTTCAGGTCCCTACCCGGTTTCGGGAGGACCTTAATATATGCCATCTTGCCCGAATCAGGTAGACTCCCCCCCAGCATAACGCTATTAAACAATTTGGTCAGGATCGGGACCAATTCTTGGTTCATTGACTTATAAAATTCCGCAGGATACCCGTCTGGACCCGGCGCCTTACAGTTCGAGAGGGATTTTATGGTCGCCCCAACTTCCTCTTCCGTAATTTCCCCATTTAAGGCCTCTAACCGTTCCTCCGTTAATCGTGGCAAGTCAATTTTATCCAGAATACTCCTAGCTTCCGCAGAGTCAAACGGGTCCCTAGAATAGAGGGCCTGATAAAATTCTCCCAGGATATCTACCATCTCTTTCGGCTGGGTGCATAACCTTCCTGTTCTATCTTTCAGAGGATGCAGCATAGATTGTGTGGTGAAGGGGCGTGTTAAATTGGCTAACAAACGACCCGCCTTATTACCGAAACGAAAAAATTTCGCCTTTTGATAGTCCCCCGTCCATTTTTCCCTCGTTTCCTGGCAATAATCAAAGTTGTGTTTAGCCGTCACCCAGGCCAGTTTGTTGGGGTTTGTGGGATTCTGCAAGAATCTGGTATAGGCTTCCCGCACCTCCATCGTGGCTTGGTCATACCGCTCTCTCGCCTCGCGCTTCTTCCCTACTGTATGTGACATAATCCGACCCCTCAGTACCGCCTTAGCCGCGTCCCAGAATAAGCGCTGATTGGCCGCATGCTCCGCATTATCTTGTGCATATTCCCACCACCATCCTTTTACTTTGTCAGTGAACTCCTTATCTCTTAACAGATGCTGCGGCATCCGCCAGATAAAATCCTGTCCCCTAGGGACTGCGTCCCTGAGCTCCATAACCACTGGGGCATGGTCCGAGATTAACAGATCGGCAATTTCCACCTTTTTCACTTTAGACAACAAGACTGTTGACGCTAATAGGTAGTCAATCCTGGACCATGACCCCTGGGCATGAGAGAAATGGGTATACTCGCGGTCTTCCGGATGGTAGTACCGCCATGTGTCATGCAGCCCCGTATTTTGCATTAACGGAAGCAGCGTCTGACTTCTCTGCCGTTTATTTGCGTTTGCAAGTGTCCCCCGCTTTCTGTCCTCCTGCTCACTATGTACCCTGTTAAAGTCGCCCGCTACCAGTAGCAGCTGTGAGTGTTCTGAGATAATGTCCCTTTCTAGGGTCTCGTAAAACGCTGCCTGGGAGCCATTAGGGGCGTAAACATTGTGGACCACTAACTGACCCACTGGCGAGTTTAACTCCAAACGAAACCATCTCCCCAGTGTGTCAGCCGTCGCGGACAGTACATCAAAACGCAAACGTTTATGAAAAAGCACTAAAGTACCCGCCTTCCTTCCTACTGAGGGTGACCCCACTACTCGGCCCACCCATAATCTTCGCATCCTGTCAAAATCTGCTTCCTCCAAGTGGGTCTCCTGCAGAAACGCAATGTCAACGCCCAGTTTTTTAAGATAACGGAGCACTGCCATACGTTTGGTGGGGGAGCGAAGGCCCTTAACATTCCATGTTGCAACTTTCATGTCGGTGACTCACTGAAAAGGACACTGCAGGAGGACCCCCGTAGAGCAAACGATCTCGTAATACATATAATAGGCACCGGCATCAGCATTACACTGTGTCTCAAATCAGTAATAACTCCCTCCCCCCCCCTCCCCCCCTCCCAACCCCCCCCAACCCGCCCCACAACAATAACATACATTTTCTAGACTTTGCTTTTTTCACGCATTCTACCGCGTAGCTGTTGTCGCCACTAAAATCCAACCGCATCCCAATCTTTCTCCCACCATGTCCCACCCTCCAGCCCTATGTCTCGAGTTTAACAGACAACTACTACCAAAATTCAAAATAACAGCAGGTCCATTGATCTCTCACGTGTCCCGCCAGGGATCCTTCCTCAGGTAAAGTCTCTGCTTAGAGGCGCTCACAGTCACTCATTTTCAGCTTCCCGCAGATCAGCTCCCGCTGCACGTGCCATAGATCTGCCCGGGCTCTGTCTTGCTCCTCTTCCCCTGGATGATGTCGTGGATCTTTGGGACAAGGACATGAACATGTCCGAATATAGAGGGTCCATCTCCAACGCTTCCCTTGCCTCCCTTGGCGAGTGGTAAGTATCAATCGACCCATCCGGACGGAAAATCCTCAGGGTGGCAGGGTATAGTAGAGCGAATTTGATCTTGTGCTGAGCCAGCGCTGAGCAGAGCGGAGTGAACTCCTTTCTTCGCCTCGCCACCTCAGCGGAGTAGTCGCTGAAAAGGAGGATCTTGTTACCCCTGATCATTAGGGGTTGCTCTTTACGTCTGAACTTCGCCAATATGGCCTCCTTGGCCGCATAATTCAAGTACTTCACAATCGTCGCCCTCGGTCTAGCGTTGTTAGAGCGCGACCCCGCCGGTAAAGGTGGACCCAGGCGATGCGCTCTCTCCACCACACACGCGCCCCTCAGCCCCAAAGCCTGCGGTATTTCCTCCTCACAAATGTCCGCCAAGTGATTCGGAGGGATCGACTCAGGTAACCCAATGATCCGCAAATTGCTCCTCCTGGAGCGGTTCTCTAAATCATCTATCTTTTCCTTTAAGAACTGGTTACTACGCAGGAGGTCAGCGATATTACTTTGTGCTTTCTCCAGATCCTCTTCGACCTGCACCACTCTGTACTGTACCTCTGTGATCTGAGAGGTATGTTGTGCCACCTCAGACTGCAGCTGTTTCAAAGCCGTCACAACCGTGGCCTCTAGCGAGGCTTTAATGTCCGGGGCCAGGAGCTTGGCTACTTCTATGGCCATAGATTTACACGAGGAGGTTATATCACCTTTCGGCAGGAGGCCACAATCTCCCTCTTCGTCCTCCGAACCGGACGCTTCGGTACTTCTCTGTGTGGACTGGGAAGTCGAGCGGGTGAGCCTGTGATGCTTCTCGGACACAGGCGCCATCTTGCCCCTGGCTTTCAGTTCGTCTCCCGTCGGGGGTAGTGTTGGAACTTCCCTCTGCGAGCCGCCCCGGACCACAAACTTTTCCATGTGAAGACCCTCGATGTTCCCGGGGGTATTGGGGGCTAGTCTCAGCCCCGGTATGCGGCGATTTCGCTGAATTCGGGCCGGCCGAGCGGAGCGCTTCTCACTAGCGGCTGGCCATGCGCGCGCCGGAACCGGAAGTCGATCTGGTGCAGTGTTATCTGTGAGAGCTTTTATTTTAATCCTGTCTGTGATGATAATGAGATGCTTGCTGAAAACTCATCCCTACAGAACAGTAAGTGCCACCCTACTCTAACGATCAAAGGCCATAGCGAAACTTGCAAGAATTCAGAGTTTTTTTATTTTACTCTAGATACAAACATGGAAAATGTTACAAAACACCACATTTTCTTAAAAATATATTTGATTTAATAGGTCATTTTCTGTTTACACATTTTCCTTAAAGTCAGGAATTGCAAGTCATACTTTAAATAAGAGACACATCTATGTTTTATTGGTACATCTGCATAGTCCTCATGGAACTGGCAATCTCTGCATATTACAGTCCTCAGCCCTAAGTGCTTTACGGTTGCATTCTCTGATTGCAGTGACAAAAAGATTAAATTTAGTACAAGGTTGACTCTACCCATATATATATATATTTGTATTAATTTACTCTGTTAGATCATGCAAGACATACAATTGTTCAATTGGAATCATTTGTATGTCTAGATATTGCTGTTCCATACTTGTAATGGTGCCCCCTGGTGTTCTTATGCTTTTGTCTCATAACGACCACTTAAGGAGTCCAGTGCCGATGGTCACACATGCTCAGTATATCAATCACACCACGCAGATCTTCTTATACATGACCAGAATGATTCCTGCTCTTGTTTAGGCCAGGAAGTGATAGTCTGCACATTATGCTGGCCATATACAGTATATTAGATGAATGTCAACCAAATCTAACGATTCCTGGGCGGCACTCTGCTCTCAGGGAGTCTCTCTTTAAAATCCTTACACCCTAATAGGATTTAAGGACAACCGTTTATGATCAATGTGCATATGTAATCTCCAGCAAGTACAAATCCGTTGACTAGCCAGTGAAGGGAGGAGATGAGAAGTTAAAAAAGCAGACTATATATTAAGCAATTAAAATAACTAAGGTAATGGTTAATGAACCTGGCAGATCTGAGACTATTCCTATAAAATAATAATATGATAATGATATTGGCCCTGTGGGTTCAGCTCAGTGTTATAATACATGTGCGCAGCTTCTAATATTAGGTTCATACTACTTCTTCCAGATTGCTTAGATCTCATTATAGCAGCAACCTCTTCAGGAATTTCTTCAGATTCATCCATAGAGTCATGGAGGAACCTGCCACACTGCGTTGAACACCACTGGAATATGCCAGGTCCTTCAGGAGTGAGAGATGTTCTTTGTAGCCATTCTTCACTCTGGACAACAGATGAGGGTCCTAAGAATAAGACCACCATCTAGTAAAGGGGTATTTCCATCTTAGAAAGTTATGGCATATGACCAGAACCCCTGCAGATCCTCAGAACTAAGGACCAAGTCCGCTTTGACACTTCTAAACAGCGGCAAACCCCGGCCACAAAGTGATAGTATATTGCACACTCTACCATGATTTCCTGATGGAAGGATAGTCAACAAGCAGGTAGGGAGATATGTTATTCTGGTGTGCAGAACGTCCCACATTGTGTACCAACAGACTCGTATTACTCAGTGGTGCACGTCATTCGCTACACACCACATGAAATGTCAATTCTAAATGCCTGTGTTTGAAGTGGAATAATTATGTTTATTTACTCAGGTGAGTAACAGAATGGAAAAGATCTGACTACATAATAACATTTCCACAGGATTTCACGTCATGTGATTTACAATCTCTGTATTCCAGCTTTTATTAAATTTACTATCCTGATTAATAGAATCTAGAACAGTGGTGGCTAACCTCCGGCACTCCAGCTGTGGTGAAACTACGACTCCCAGCATGCTCCATTAATTTCTGTGGAGTTCTGAGAACAGTTAAGCAAGTGTACATCTTGGGAGTCGTAGTTTTACCACAGCTGGAGTGCTGGAGGACAGCCATCACAGATCTAGAAGATTTAGATACAGCTCTAATATCAGTAGCTTGATGTTGGTGGAGTGTCAGGACATTGATTTTCGGTTGACCTGTTAGTTCCCATCACAAGACCCTTGCTGTTTTCCCATCAAAATCTGTTCATACAATGCTGTGTGGCTGCAGACTTAAACATGTTGTTTGTGTAGTCCTGTCAGTCTAAACATTAAGAGATCAGATGTAATTCGTGGGGAAACCTGGCAAGTAAAGGGCGCTTTACACGGACCGAGAATCCGCCAGATAAGCGCTAACTAGCGTTCATAGGAATGCTCGTTAGCAATTATCTAGAGGTGTAAAGGTGTTGGCGATTACCTGATGGACGAGCAAAACTCTTGTTCATCGGGTAATTGGATCATTGTGCAGACACCTAAATTGTCGTTTGCCGGGCAGCAGATCATGCTGCTGGAAAACAACAAGTCTGTATGGGGACGAGCAATGGTATTAGCGACAGCTTCTTCTCATACTGTGGAGGAGAGTGCTGCATGTAAATACAGCCATCTCCTTCACTGACGATAAGACGATTTCCATAAAAGAACGCTTCTTTCTCGACAATTGTCTGCAAAATTGTCCCGTGTAAAGGAACCTTAAGTGTTCAATTTCCCTACAGCGCCACCAGAGTGGAAATGAAGCATTACACAGTGTCCATTCAATTCATGGGCTCTCTGTGTAGTGCAGGACAGGACAGGTCCTCCAGAGAGAGAGAAATGCTCTTTGTAACCGCTCTTCACTCTGGCCAAGAGATGAGGATTCTGAACAGAGGACCCTCAACTTTTTTAACTCAGAGTTCTATATAAGGGTGTATGGAAACTACTATTCTAAAGTGGACAAGTCCAACTGTGAGGTCAAACCTGGAACCCATCTCAACTGGCAATGGTATTATCAAGTAAATATTGTACTGAAAATGAGAGACCTCACAACTGCTATAAGTCATGGCACATAGAGAACCCTTTAGAAGGTGCAATGTAACATGGAGATGATCTCCTCACTCTTATACTGTGGTTGTGCTATCTCTTGTGCTACCATATTGTGTACTCTGCTTGAGGGTGGAGCATGACAATGTATAAGAGCTGTGGAAATGGACATCACAGACAGCGATCCTGGCCCACCAATAAAAGTAACTGGAAAAATGAGTGGAGGTTAGGCATGGACATTGTTTCATTAGATTTTCTGACAATAAACATTTATGGCACATTACCTGCCATAAATGTCTGACTGATTAAGGTCTGACCAATGTCCATGACTAGCTATTCTCCACTGAACTGTCGGGGCCTACAGAAACAACCATGTATGGTTTTTCTGTATCTCTCACAACTTGTTTGTAGGAAAGGCAGGTGGGTGGCTGGTCAGCAAAACTTATTAGACATTTATGGCATATTAAACTGATATGTAATAAATATTAACTGACGGAAAACACAATTAAGATAGGAGACGTTAAGAAATTACTTTTAAAGCAAGTGTTGACTCTTCACATGTGTGGTTCCCTAAAAAAACAAGGCAATTGATACTGGAATATGACTGCTGTAAACTTAATGACCAGAGCATACTGCATGAACTGATGGGCTCACCTGTACAAACTGCTACAGTGAAGGCATCACCACATGCCACCATTGTGACCTTCAATCCCTGGGGTGCACTCACAAGACAGGGCACTCTGCTATGTCTGTAGGTGCTAGTGCCTAGTTGTCCGTGTTGATTGCTACCAAAGGTATAACACTGACCCAAGGCTGAAAGACAGAAAAAAAAGCAGTAAAGCAGCGGGATGTTCACAAAGCCCCCATTCATCTCATATGTCTGTGTGCTTGCATGTACAATAGTAAGTCAACACTAATGTTAGCTTTAGAAAGTCACACTGAAGAAACTTTCCTTGCCATTCACAAAAGGCGAGTGTTGGTCATTTGAGTGAATACAAACACTAAATCCCATTGCAAACATGGTTCACTCTCACTTTTCCTACACACTCACCAGTCACTACAGCAGAGTGGGAGGTGCTCACATCAGCATACAGGATGGCTTCTTGGTTCAGAGGTGCCGACTGTACAGGAGTGAAGGTGAAGGCCTCTTCCACTTGATCCTCTGGAGGGGGCTCATTAACAGACGAGATATGATCTAAGCCCAGCTTGTTAAATCTGCCGAAAAGCAAGCATTTTATATCAACATTTCATTACAACCCATGGGTTGCAGTGTCCAACTTATTGGCTCCCTGTCCCTCTCTATGTGCCAACCTCTGTCTGGCAGAATGTCTCCTCTAACCATGGCTGGTGGTGAGGACTGATTACTTGGCACGCACATACATCTACTGTACATCTGAAGGGCCAACATATATGTAATCCTGATTGTTTCATGTGCCTTATCCAATATATACCGGGTGAAACTTGTTTCCTGAACAATTTGTTGGTTCATGTATAATTTCTGACATGGTTATTCCTGACCTTGATGTCTCCTGCCTGATACCCATCACTGAACACCATATGTGAAGGAACGCTATCCACTTGAACCTTCTGCTTCGTCCATCTGCCTGATCTATGATATTATACCCAGTCCACAAGGTTTCTATTGAAGACTATTCTGCAAAATGCAATCTGGTGATCCTTTGCAGTCCGGTCCATACCTTGTTATAGCAATAACATGAACAGCCAGATACTCATGGCAATGATAGGAAGGGTCAGATGACAGAAACCACATCTGTTACGGATCTATGGCCAACTAACCTGTTACTGCCACAGGCCAGGATCTGGTTGCCCACTGTTAGAACCATGGAACTGTCAATGCCACACATGACTTTCTGTGGTTCATACTCCTGTGGGATTGCTACCTTCTGAGGAGAATTGTGAGATTCCTGGTTCCCAAGGCCAAGACGTCCTGTGGTAAGGAGAAAAACATGTATCAAATCACACTTTTATTGCAATTATTTGTTATCTTTACATATTTCCCAGCACTCTATGCAAAACGTACAAACATCTGTCTCTGTCCCTAGTTTGGTTCGTAGTCAGATTTCCCTCTGACACACACTGGAGTCAATTTCTAAGAAAACCTAACTTACTACCTTTGGATGTCTAGAACAAAAAGATCTGGTTGCATTCTGCCAAATTATACAAAGCACCAAGTACATTTTCAATCATCACTTTTATGTTTAGAGGCGATCAAATAACTTCCAGGTAATCAGACGGCTGAAATACTAAAAGCTACTTAAAGGATTTGAGGAGCTGATCTTGTGGGACACAAGGAGTTATCCTCTTGAATGGCCAAGTAAGCGAAGGACTGAGAAAATATTTTTAAATTGGGAGGTCAGTATAGCAAAGGAAGGAGGATCTGAGATCTGATGTCAGGGGCAGATTAACAGGAAACAATCAGAAGGAAAATGTTATGAAAAAATTACACCCAATTGGTTCTTCTGAGTGATGACATAATGAAATCCTGTGTGCTGCCTGTGTGAAATGCCAGCTGTATGTACATGGTGCATTGTGGTACCTGAAATCCTACAGAACAGATGCCATGATGTCAAGTCACTTTATTTCCTTTTTCCTACAAACAGGAATCAGCTTGAGACCACCAATGTCAACAGGTGTCAAATCAAAAGCCTATGCCCACACATAGCATCGCGGATCCACCACAGAATCCATGTCAAAATCTAAATAGATCAAACGCAGACTTAGTTGCGGATTTCACCCCAGACATGACAAAGGCTGAAATCTGTGCTAAAAATCTGCGGATAGTATTGACCTGCTCTGAATTTAAATCTGCACCACATGCAAACTTCCAAGTGGATTTCAACCTGCAGCACGTGGATGAGATTCCATAAAATCTCAACCAATTTGCTGCTACTGTAACAAACTGCAGATTTTCTGCCTGCAAATTTGGACATAAAATCTGCAGCGTATCTATAAAGTTTGAACATACTGTGTAGGAAGGCGCAAGGGACCGTCATTGACGGAAGGTATGTGTCACCGAGGTTCAGTCAGTTTTCATGTGTCAGCAGCAGTTGCTGTTTGACACCTTGCTATTTAGTATAGCTGTAATAGCTGATCCGGGAGGGCTCTTACTGGGAGTAGTCAAAGTGCTGGGTGGGTGACTACTCCCCACGTTCCAGGCCTGGTCTTGACTGGCCTATATAAGAAAAACAGCCAGTGTCAGCTGGTGGTAATTACCTCTCTCTCTCTGACAGAGGAGCTATGGCAATCACCGGATTGGGATCTGTGCTAGGCTGGAGGCCTGCTATGTCCTGAGCAATGCCGATCGGGTGTGAACTAACACCTAGGATAACAGGTGACTCTTTATGCTGTATGAACTGTCTAGGTGTGAACGAACACCAAAACTGCACATGGACTATCATACTGTTTTGTTGCCATAAGTGTGAATAAAACACTGAAGTTTTTGAGTTACAAACTGGTCTTTGCCTCTATATTGCGTCTGCTTGTCCTGTCTACCAGAGCGAATTCCCACAATACCCAAATAGGTTGAGAGGCAAGCTTAGATAAATTGGGTTTCTTTGAATACAAAATCAAATCTGACCATACACAGAGCATATAGGATACACAGGCATACAGTGGACATATAGGATACACGGGCATACATAGGACATATAGGATACACAGGCATACATAGAACATATAGGATACGCAGACATACATAGGACATATAGGATACATCGGACATATAGGATACACAGACATACACAGGACATATAGGATACACAGGATATATAGGATACGCAGACATACACAGGTTATATAGGATACACAGACATACAGCAGACATATATGATACACATACATACACTGGATATATATGATACGCAGACATATATCGGACATATCGGATACACAGGATATATAGGACACACAGGCATACATAGGATATATAGGATACACAGGACATATAGGATACGCAGACATACATAGTACAGTCATGGCCAAAAGTTTTGAGAATTACATAAATATTGGAAATTGGAAAAGTTGCTGCTTAAGTTTTTATAATAGCAATTTGCATATACTCCAGAGTGTTATGAAGAGTGATCAGATGAATTGCATAGTCCTTCTTTGCCATGAAAATTAACTTAATCCCCCAAAAAACTTTCCACTGCATTTCTTTGCTGTCATTAAAGGACCTGCTGAGATCATTTCAGTAATCGTCTTGTTAACTCAGGTGAGATTGTTGACGAGCACAAAGCTGGAGATCATTATGTCAGGCTGATTGGGTTAAAATGGCAGACTTGACATGTTAAAAGGAGGATGATGCTTGAAATCATTGTTCTTGCATTGTTAACCATGGTGACCTGCAAAGAAAAGCGTGCAGCCATCATTGCGTTGCATAAAAATGGCTTCACAGGCAAGGATATTGTGGCTACTAAGATTGCACCTCAATCAACAATTTATAGGATCATCAAGAACTTCAAGGAAAGGGGTTTAATTCTTGTTAAGAAGGCTTCAGGGCGTCCAAGAAAGTCCAGCAAGCGCCAGGATCATCTCCTAAAGAGGATTCAGCTGCGGGATCGGAGTGCCACCAGTGCAGAGCTTGCTCAGGAATGGCAGCAGGCAGGTGTGAGCGCATCTGCACGCACAGTGAGGCGAAGACTTTTGGAAGATGGCCTGGTGTCAAGAAAGCCAGCAAAGAAGCCACTTCTCTCCAAAAAAAACATCAGGGACAGATTGATCTTCTGCAGAAAGTATGGTGAATGGACTGCTGAGGACTGGGGCAAAGTCATATTCTCCGATGAAGCCTCTTTCCGATTGTTTGGGGCATCTGGAAAAAGGCTTGTCCGGAGAAGAAAAGGTGAGCGCTACCATCAGTCCTGTGTCATGCCAACAGTAAAGCATCCTGAGACCATTCATGTGTGGGGTTGCTTCTCATCCAAGGGAGTGGGCTCACTTACAATTTTGCCCAAAAACACAGCCATGAATAAAGAATGGTACCAAAACACCCTCCAACAGCAACTTCTTCCGACAATCCAACAACAGTTTGGTGAAGAACAATGCATTTTCCAGCACGATGGAGCACCGTGCCATAAGGCAAAAGTGATAACTAAGTGGCTCGGGGACCAAAACGTTGACATTTTGGGTCCATGGCCTGGAAACGCCCCAGATCTTAATCCCATTGAGAACTTGTGGTCAATCCTCAAGAGGCGGGTGGACAAACAAAAACCCACTAATTCTGACAAACTCCAAGAAGTGATTATGAAAAAAAGGGTTGCTATCAGTCAGGAATTGGCCCAGAAGTTGATTGAGAGCATGCCCAGTCGAATTGCAGAGGTACTGAAAAAGAAGGGCCAACACTGCAAATACTGACTCTTTGCATAAATGTCATGTAATTGTCGATAAAAGCCTTTGAAACGTATGAAGTGCGTGTAATTATATTTCACTACATCACAGAAACAACTGAAACAAAGATCTAAAAGCAGTTTAGCAGCAAACTTTGTGAAAACTAATATTTTTGTCATTCTCAAAACTTTTGGCCACGACTGTACATATAGAATACACAGGACATATGGGATAAACAGACATACACCGGACATATAGGATACGCAGACATACATAGGACATATAGGATACGCAGACATACACCTGACATATAGGATACGCAGACATACATAGGACTTATAGGATACAAAGTACATATAGGATACAAAGACATACACTGGACATATATGATACAGACATACACCGGACATATAGGATACACAGGACATATAGGATACACTGACATACACCGGACATATAGGATACACAGACATACATCGGATATATAGGATACACAGACATATAGGCTTCTGTGGGGATTCGCTCTGGTAGACAGAGTGTGCGGACGCAGTACAAAGGCAAATTACCAGTTCTTGAATCAAACTTCCGTGTTTATTCACACATAAAGAAAAAACAAAATGTCACTTTGCAGTCATTAGTTCACACACAATGGAAAGTCCACATAACAAAAATCACCTTGTTGGCAGGCCCGTTTCCTTTACAGACGGGTCTCAGCCCTCCAGCATGGCACAAGCCTCAGATCCCAGCACACACACCTCCTGAGCTCCACTTTCAGACTGAGGTAATCCCCCTCACCTGGCAGTGCTGGCTGGTTTTTATACCCGGCAAAACCCGGCCTGGAACATGGGGAGTAGTCACCCACCCAGCACTTTGACTACTCCCAGTAAGAGCCGTCCCGGATCAGCTATACAGCAACTGCTGCTGACACAAAAACCGGCTTTTACTCCACCGAGGCCAGGAACCTCGGTGACACATACCTATCATCCACAATGATTCCTTGTACCTTCTTACAATACACAGACATACACAGGATATATAGGATACACAGACATACACCGGAAATATAGGATACACAGACATACACCGGACATATAGGATACATAGACATACACCGGACATATAGGATACATAGACATACACCGGACATATAGGATACATAGACATACACCGGACATATAGGATACACTGGCATACACCGGACATTTACATTTAAAGGAGTTATCTTGAGGACATATCCAAACTCTGTGCCCCTTCCTTTTTTACAAGGCACAACTGTGTACTTTTAAGTAGTGACAGTGCCTGGTATTCGTATTGTAGTGGATTTTAAGATCAG
The DNA here is from genome assembly GCF_905171765.1 of Bufo bufo. Taxonomy (NCBI): domain Eukaryota; kingdom Metazoa; phylum Chordata; class Amphibia; order Anura; family Bufonidae; genus Bufo; species Bufo bufo. Next base: position 100,398,179 of record NC_053391.1, on the reverse strand, counting down.
GCACAATCTCTACTAAGTACATGGTAAAGCTGTACATGGTAAAGAATGACAGGGATGACGGGGATGCCGAGAAACAGACTCCCACTGATCTAATATTGATGGCCTAACCTAAGGATGGGTCATCATTTCAAAGTCCTGGATAACCCCTTTAATAAAACAAGCTAATTAAAAGGTGAAGAAAACCTATTTACAGCAGATGAGATCAGGTGATGATTGCAGGTTGGGCTTCCTAAATGCCCAGAGAACGAGTGACTCTTACACAAAGAGGAGTATAGCAGATTGGGACCCCCTATGATGGGCAAATTCTCAAATAGGACAGGGTTTGTATTTCTAGAAAAAATTATAGACTCAATTCTGAAGACTGAATTAATAATGGAAAAAATGATTGCTGCAATACATACTACTGGCATGTCGGAGCACATCGCCATTTTTACACTGGCGGTCTATGCCCACTGCTGCCCTGTGCTATTCCTTCTGCAGCATTGCTAGGGTTTATCCCTCCTTTGTTTCTGCACTGCAAGGGTTAATGCTCCTTGGTTTCTGTGTACACCTGCTTGACTAGTGGCCCTGCTTTATATTCTGTTTGTCCCACCCTTGGTCCAAGCAATAGGTTCTATCTGGCCTTTTTAGTCTACTGGATCCTGTGAAGGAGCTATAATCCATTTGTCTGTCTGCAATCTGACCTGTGCCTACTACCCTGATCTGTTCATCTAACTGTTGCCTGGATTCTGAATCTGCGGAGTCAGCCCTATCCCTGGGACTCTTTTTCAGATTTGCATGTATTCTGCCTGCCTGACCTCTGCCTGGTTCTGTCTTTGTGTTTTGCCTCGCACTGGTGTCTAAGACCCCCAAGGGTCAGCAGCCAGCCACACTAGTTGGTTGGCACATTGGTTCCACAACTATTTTCCAACAGACACAAAACAGCAGCGTACAGTGATTCTGCTCAGGTATTGCTGCAACAATGATTATTAAAGGGCATCTGACAGCAGATTTGTGCCTATGACACTGGCTGACCTGTTACATGTGCGCTTGGCAGCTGAAGGCATCTGTGTTGGTCCCATGTTCATATGTGCCCGCATTGCTGAGAAAAATGACGTTTTAATATATGCAAATGCAGCTCTCCCTGCAATAGCAACGCCCCCATTGCTCCTAGAGGCTCATTTGCATATATTAAATCTGTATTTTTCTCGGCAATGCGGGGACATATGTACATGGGACCAACACAGATGCCTTCAGCTGCCAAGTGCACATGTAACAGGTCATTCAGTTTCATATGTACAAATCTGCTGACAGGCGCCCTTTAAATTAGCAAATATAAAATATGACATATTACAAGGGAAAAGACTCAGTAAGAACATATTAGCATCGTTATGACCCTGTGACAAAAAACTTAGGGTTCCTTGTGTGAACCAAACCAAGAAGTTCTTGTTCTACCTGTACAGAGGTTACAGTTTCAGCACTGTGTATGGTGGTGTACTGCACAGCTTAGTACAAGACCTGTGTGCAATAATACTGTCTGACAGTCCAATAAGCCATATGTGCAGAGAGGTCAGGACAAGCCCTACCATTGTCCCCACGGCCCCAGGAAAACACTTCTTTCTCGTTCGAAACTGCAAGAACATGTGAAGCCCCGCAGGACACGTGAACTATCTCATAACCCAGGAGAGCTTCTACGATCTTGGGCTGTGGGAGAAAGCAGAAGAAGTCAAATATGATACAATTTATAACTTGCATTAGGACTACTATACACATCTTATTAGAAATTCACAGCAATAGCCAGTCTGCTCATGCCCAGTCCTGAGAGCTTCATCTCTGATTCACTTACATTAATGTATTTAATATCACTTTTCTACTGGACATAGACATATATTCTAATCATTGGTCTGTAAAGGGGACCTGCAAGTCTCTCATGCTGACCTCTTTGAGGGAAGCACACTGAAGTGACAGACATGCTGATATCAGCAGTCACTTAGGAGTTAATGTGAAGTCGTATTTTGAGAAATCACAAGTTAAAGGGGTTTTCCAAGCTCCTGATATTGATGGCTTATCCTCAGGATAAGTCATTAATAGCTGATCGGCAAGGTTCTGACACCCCGCGCACCCACCAATCAGCTGTTCCCTGCGGCCCCAGGTTACTAGCTCTTGAATGGAACAGGAAGCACAGCTCCATTCATAGTGTAGTGGCCGTGCTGGGGTACTGCAGCTCTGCTCCTATTCACTTCTATGGAAAATGAGCTGCAGTACCCCAGCACGGCCACTACACTAAGAATGGAGTTGTGCTTCCCGTTCGATTCACAGTGCTCGTTCTAGCCCCAGAGGCTGCAGGGAAGATCTGATCGGCAGCGGTGCGGGGTGTTTGACCCCCATCAATTGGCTATTAATGAACTATCCTGCCGATAAGTCATCAATATTAAGCACCTGTAAAACCTCTTTAAAGTTCATTTACTATGACACCCTATGCCACAAACCAGGGGGTGTGCGACTTTTTAAAGGCCATTGTGCTTAAACTTAGTTTGTATACTGCCCTTGCCACTTTATGAAAAGGGGGGAGTGGTAGGGTCAGGGTGGGAGCATGGTGTGGGTGGGAGAGTCACTATAATTTATGCTACGAGCTGGAGTAGAGTTCAATCTAGAAGCATGGACTGCCGGAGGATGCGCTTAATTTATGACCAGGCATGCGCCTAGTCATAATGAAGAGCATTCCCGTGAGCACAGGGTCTTTAAAATGCCGGTCTTTGATAAATGACCATCATAGTTCGTGGCTGGTGAGGGGTCCACTTTGAAGGAAGAGTCCCCGCTGATTAAGATGTTTCTCTCTATAACTGCATATGGAAAAAAAAATGTCAATCAGCGGCTGGAGGGCAGGGGGAGCCCCAATGTCATGTATGGACTTCCTGCTGCAGCACAAGCTGCATGCTGCAATCAGTGCGACGGCCACCTCATAAGGGACCGTTAAAGGTGCATACACTAATAAACGTTTTCAATCATGGTAATGTATTCCACATGTTTTGCAAATGTAGTTGTTAGGCCACTGGCTGCCACATTAAGCAACTGTCACCCATCAAGTGAATCTCAGGGGAGCACCAATGGACTGACAGGGGGTGCTCTTCTCTCACTGGCAAACTTCTTAGAAGTTGTGGCCGCTACTAATTACAACATCTAAGGTGTCCACTACCAGATGTTTCGCTGATTCTCGGAGTTGCAGTGGTAGTCCAGCCAGTGTGATCACATGGACATATTTTACCATTATGGCCTACTGCAGTTAGAAAACTGCAATTAGGATGAAATAACGCGTTCAAATGCAGTAAAAGGTAAAGGATCATTGAATAGAAGGTTGGATTATCAACAATAATTTTTGAATTGTGGCAATGTAATGTCGAAAGAATGATGTGAATGAAATAAGAATAAAATAAAAAAGTTCCACTATGTTTTGGTCAGAGTTTGTAACTGGTTGGTTTAAACTAATAGTTAGTAACATGGTTTCTATTCATAATTAGTGCAAAACAAGTAGTAATAAAAAGGTCCACAAACTGTCCATATCTAGTAGAATGTCAGGAAACAAGCTTACCATGCGATACCCAAGAAGATTACATTTTGAAGCTTTGAGGGGAAAAAAAGAGAAGAAGACAACTGAAGCATTTAGGCAAGAAGTTTAGAAAGACTAGTAGAAATGTTTAGGCGCGATGTTAATGTTACTATTATTTATTTCTGTTGCTTATATAGCACTTACATATTCCACAGCGCCGTACAAAGATTGTCATCACTTATATTACCCACTGTCCCCAATGGGGCTCACAATCAAACACGCCCTAGGGACAATGTCAGTAGCAGCTAGGTAACCCATTATCTAGTTTTTGTAACGTGGGGGTAAATCAGAGGAGAGGCACACAAACACAGGGAGAACACAAAGTGATGTTCTCCTTGGCGAGATTCAAACTCAGAACCTCTGTGCTAACCACTGAGCCCCTGTGCTGTCCAATAAGTAGTAGTTGTTTTACTCATTAAAGGGGTTGTCCTACGAAAAATATTCTACAGTTTTCAAACCAGCACCTGGATCTAAATACTTTTGTATTTGCATGTAATTAAAAATTTAGCATAGCCACTGAGTTATTCAATACAATGCATCTGTATGGCGCCTCCTGCTGTTTGTTTTTTTTTCTTTTTTCTTTGTCCTGATCATTTTAATGGCCGCACATGCTCAGTTTCATCCTTCAACTGCCTCCTGAGCTGTGATAGGGAGAGCTGAGACACACCCCCTGAGCTGTGATAGGGAGAGCTGAGACACACCTCCTGAGCTGTGATAGGGAGCGCTGAGACACGCCCCCTTAGCTGCAGCAGAAAAGACACTCCCCTTGAGCGGTCAGCTTGTAAGATAGACTGTAAATCGAACAGAGTAATGGATGGGGAGATCTCTGGATCCATGTGGGATACAGGACTGGTTCTAGCTTTGTTAGAAAGAGACTGGCATGTACAATATGATTTCTGATTTTCCTTTTTTACATTAGTCATGGGATAACCCCTTTAAGTATCAGAAATCTGGAAAACTCTTCCTGCAGCTCTGCTCAGCTAGCCAAAGCTGATCGATCTGGTGGCCTTGGTGCCAACAGAAGTAAAACTGCAGTAATAGCATGTGTCCACTTCAAGACACTATTTTACAGTTTATGTTTAGGTCCTTGGGGTGAAGCATGAATATATGAGTCTAAGACAGACTGGTTCATTAGGGATCTACTGCCTAAAGGCACCTTTAAACAGGTAGACTGTGCAGGCAATTATCGGAATGAATCATTTGTTCCCAATAATTGCCTGATTGTGACCGGAGGTGAGAGCTGCATTTACATGCAGCAATCACCTCCGTTCAGGGCCGGTGCAAGGGTTTTTGCCGCCCTAGGCAAGATAAAATCTGCCGCCCCCCCCCCCCCCTTATCAGATGATCTGCCCATATCATGACATCACATATGTTCCACCCCTTTCTCAGCTTTTAAATTAAAAGAACTGCTATGTTTCCCTTACGGTTAATCTAGCTTCTTGTAGCTGTCCCTTTTTGCAGAACGGAATTGCGGACCCGGATCCTCAATTCCGATCCTGGAAAAAATAGAACATGTCCTATTCTTGTCCGCAATTGCGGACAAGAATAGGCATATTCTCTTAGTGCCGGCAATGTGCGGTCCGCAAAATGTGGAACGCACATTGCCGCTGTCCGTGTTTTGTGGATCCGCAAAACACACACGGATGTGTGAATGGACCCTAAATGTGAGGTAAATTAGTTTCCAATGTAGTATTAATAACTAAACAATTACATAATACACATATTGCATCGTCTACTTACCACCAGGACAATAAGATGATCTGGTCTCTGGCTGCAGTCTGGCTCTGGGGACTCCCTTGTCACTCTCTCCCCCCCCCCCCTCCCTCCCTTGTCACTCTCCCCCCCCCCCTCCTTGTCACTCTGATTCTACCCCCCCTCCCTTGTCACTCTCATTCTACCCCCCCTCCCTTGTCACTCTCATTGTACCCCACCTCCCTTGTCACTCTCATTCTACCCTCCCCTGTCACTCTCATTCTACCCCCCCTTGTCACTCTCATTCTACCCTCCCCTGTCACTCTCATTCTACCCCCCGTCACTCTCATTCTACCCCCCCGTCACTCTCATTCTACCCCCCCGTCACTCTCATTCTACCCCCCCGTCACTCTCATTCTACTCCCCCGTCACTCTCATTCTACCCCCCCTGTCACTCTCATTCTACCCCCCCTCCCTTGTCACTCTCATTCTACCCCCCCTCCCTTGTCACTCTCATTCTACCCTCCCCTGTCACTCTCATTCTACCCCCCCTGTCACTCTCATTCTACCCCCCCGTCACTCTCATTCTACTCCCCCCCGTCACTCTCATTCTACCCCCCCTGTCACTCTCATTCTACCCCCCCTTGTCACTCTCATTCTACCCCCCCTTGTCACTCTCATTCTACCCTCCCCTGTCACTCTCATTCTACCCCCCCTGTCACTCTCATTCTACCCCCCCTGTCACTCTCATTCTACCCCCCCTTGTCACTCTCATTCTACCCCCCCTCCCTTGTCACTCTCATTTTACACCCCCCCTCCCTTGTCACTCTCATTTTACACCCCCCCTCCCTTGTCACTCATTTTACACCCCCCCTTGTCACTCATTTTACACCCCCCCTTGTCACTCATTTTACACCCCCCCCTTGTCACTCATTTTACACCCCCCCTTGTCACTCATTTTACACCCCCCCCCGCTGCCCCTTGTCACTCATTTTACACCCCCCGCCCCCCCTTGTCACTCATTTTACACCCCCGCCCCCCTCCCCCCTCCCCCTTGTCACTCATTTTACACCCCCCCACGTCCCTCATTTTACACCCCCCCGCCCCCCCTTGTCACTCATTTTACACCCCCCGCCCCCCCCCCCGTCACTCATTTTACACCCCCCGCCCCCCCCCCGTCACTCATTTTACACCCCCCGCCCCCCCGTCACTCATTTTACACCCCCCGCCCCCCCGTCACCTCTAGTGTAGCGTGGCCGAGCTCTGTTCGGTCCGCGGTACAGGAGCATTTGTTTCCTGTACCCGGCCGGACTGAAAGGAAGTGCACACTAAGTGAGCACTTCCTGTCAGTCCGGCCGGGTACAGGAAACAAAAGCTCCTGTACCGCGGACCGAACAGCGCTCGGCCACGCTACACTAACAACAGCAGTAGCACAGGGCAGACACAGCAGGCTGCGCAGCACTGAGCCGGAGATTCTTTAGAGCGGCAAGCGCTCAGGAGGCGCAGCATGAGGGGCGCCGCCGGCCGGCCGCCCGAACTTATATAACCAACTTTTTTTTTTTTTTTTACACCGCAAAAGGGCGCCCCCTGCTAGATGGCGCCCTAGGCGACTGCCTAAGTCGCCTTACTGGTGGCGCCGTCCCTGTCTCCGTTGTATGGGGATGAGCGATCACTACTGCAATCACTTGTACACATATAGATTCACTGTTTCTGGGCAGCAGATCGCTCTTTAGACAGGATGATCTCCTGCCAGGAAACAATGATTTTGGTGTCCACCCACATCAGTGATGGCTTCATCTGATGAGCAAGCATTTTCTCATTTACTGGGTGATTGTCAGCACCTTTACACAGGGCAATTATTGGGAATGAGCATTTCTCTGAACCCTCCTTCCCCACAATTGCCCCGATTGTCACTCCATGTAAAAGGACTGTGGTTGTTAGGCCAGACATATCTCAGATGTTCAGATGTATTATGCTAGTATTGTGCTGAAAAGACTGTGGAAGTCATCTGTTTGTTTCTAAGAATAAAAGGAGAAACAAAATACGCCCAACCCTTTACCAACAGCAATTTTCTAAGGGTAAGGCCACACGGTCAGATTCCTGATCTAGTTTTTTATGCCAAAATTAGGTGTGGACCATAAAGGGAGAGAGAATATAAAGGACGGATATGTGTTTTTTTAAATTCACTTCTGTTTTTGACTTCCAAAATTCCATCAAGAAACCTGACTGTGTGGTCGCACTCCAAGAGGTACAAGAAGCCAGCTCGGCTACAGTTTAGAAGTCCTGCTGCCCTGTCTGTGTCAGGAGGAACGCCTTTGCTTTTGCTTATTACATGATGCAAGACTCATTGAGCTGTAGATGATAGATGAACCGGTGACAAGTCTATTTGTTGTGGATTAGGATGCATTTTAATGGTCTTCTGTTGACCACAAAATGATACGCTGGCATAAAATGTCCATTTCAGTGACTGTAACTGTTCACATTTGACTTGCTGATTCACTCAGTCTGTGGCTTTCTGCTTGTCTCCATTCCTGTCCTTACTGCCTACCATCCATTTAGCAAACACTATTTAGCAAGAAAGGGGGAGGGGTGGCCCTGTATGTGAAAGATAGCATAAAATCTAATCTAATACAAGTTAGCGAGACCAATTTAAAGATGAAAAACAGCTTGGGTTTACTTCAGGGAGATCATGTCAAACTAATCTCGTTGATTTTTTTGGAATGGGTGACTAAAATAATAGATGGCGCAGTAGACATCGCTTATCTAGACTTTAGTAAGGCTTTTGATACTGTCCCACATAGAAGGCTTATCAATAAACTGCAGTCTGCAGGCAAATTGCAGATCCGCAAAACACGGATACCGGCTGTGTGAGTTCCGCATTTTGCGGATTGCACATGGCCGGCACTATGATAGAAATGGCTTTTGCAATTGCGGACAAGAATAGGACTTGCTCTATCTTTCTTGCGGGGCCACAGAACGAAACTACGGATGCGGACAGCACACGTGTGCTGTCTGCATCTTTTGCAACCCCATTGAAATGAATGGGCCCACACCTTTTGGTGCAACACTGCGGAACTGATGTGGACCCATGCATACGGTCATCTGAATAAGCCCTTAGGGAGAGTTCACATCTCTGTTAAAAAAAAAACAGGGTCCTATAAAAAAATGTAAAAAACAGATCCTGCACATTTGACATCCCTTTAAACCATTTCCGTGTGAGATCTGTCTTTTTAGACGGAAAAAAGTACTGCATACAGAATAGGACATGTTCTACCTTGTGCGGTGCGGAGTCGGGGACCCGGAAGCCCATCTTTTGCCATATATTGCCAATCGTGGACCTATTCGAGTCAACAGGTCCGCACCGAAGAATAGCGTTCAGACAGCTGGTGCCCGTGTTTTGTGGACCTACTGTTTGCGGTCCACAACACGGGCAGGGAGGCCATACGGTCGTCTGAATGAGGCTTTAAGGGGTATTCTGACTTCAAAATATTTTTACCCCATCCCCAGAATAGGACATCAATATCAGATTAGTGGGGATACAACTCTCGGCACCGCTGCCTGAAGAAGCCATGGCACTAGTCTTCACGCCTTCTACATACAGTTGCAAGAAAAAGTATGTGAACCCTTTGGAATGATATGGATTTCTGCACAAATTGGTCATAAAATGTGATCTGATCTTCATCTAAGTCACAACAATAGACAATCACAGTCTACTTAAACTAATAACACACAAATAATTAAATGTTACCATGTTTTCATTGAACACACTATATAAACATTCACAGTGCAGGTAGAAAAAGTATGTGAACCCTTGGATTTAATAACTGGTTGAACCTCCTTTTGCAGCAATAACTTCAACCAAACGTTTCCTGTAGTTGCAGATCAGACGTGCACAACAGTCAGGAGTAATTCTTGACCATTCCTCTTTACAAAACTGTTTCAGTTCAGCAATATTCTTGGGATGTCTGGTGTGAATCGCTTTCTTGAGGTCATGCCACAGCATCTCAATCTGGTTGAGGTCAGGACTCTGAATGGGCCACTCCAGAAGGCGTATTTTCTTCTGTTTAAGCCATTGTGTTGTTGATTTACTTCTATGCTTTGGGTCGTTGTCCTGTTGCAACACCCATCTTCTGTTGAGCTTCAGCTGGTGGACAGATGGCCTTAAGTTCTCCTGCAAAATGTCTTGATAAACTTGGGAATTCATTTTTATATGAATTATAACCCTTTCCAGCTTTATGCAAGTCAACAATTCTTAATCGTAGGTCTTCTGAGAGCTCTTTTGTGCGAGGCATCATTCACATCAGGCAATGCTTCTTGTGAAAAGCAAACCCAGAACTGGTGTATGTTTTTTATACAGCAGGGCAGCTGTAACCAACACCTCCAATCTCATCTCATTGATTGGACTCCAGTTGGCTGACACCTCACTCCAATTAGCTCTTGGAGATGTCATTAGTCTAGGGGTTCACATACTTTTTCCACCTGCACTGTGAATGTTTACATGGTGTGTTCAATAAAAACATGGTAACATTTAATTCTTTGTGTGTTATTAGTTTAAGCAGACTGTGATTGTCTATTGTTGTGACTTAGATGAAGATCAGATCACATTTTATGACCAATTTGTGCAGAAATCCATATCATTCCAAAGGGTTCACATACTTTTTCTTGCAACTGTAGCAGCGGTGGGGCAGGGTAATTAAAGCTTGGTGCCATTCAAGTGAACGGAGTGAAGCTGTAACTATCCAACCTGCACACCATTTACATAGTGCAGTAACTGAGGTCACAGATTTGCACTAATGTTATTTTCCCTTTAAGCCTCATGCACATATTGCAGATTTTGTCAGTTTTATTTGCAAGCCAACACCAGCAGTGTACCCTAAACATTGGGGAGATATAATAGAAAAATGTATACATCTACTTCTAATTTTGGCTTCAAAATACTGGATGCTACTGGGATTGAGGTTGTTCTGAGGACACATGCGGTGTTATTATGGCTCTATACTAGTTTTCTGTCTTACTTCAGTCACACAACCTGCAATTGCTTTCTCCAAGTCACTAACTATATAGTCTTTGGGGGTTAATTATCTTAAGGGGAAAATTTGTTACACTTGCAGCCCAACATTATCTACTGTTATACAATGTCCAGTGTATCTTTTAGTCCAACACTTTTTTTTCTTGAGATCTTACTAAAAACTTGAGTGAGTGATGTAAAAGTGCAAAATGTCCAAAAAAAAATTGAGCAATTAAAGGGGGTTATCCAACCCCTAAAATGCATCCCCACGCGCCCGGGCCCCTCACACGTATAGTACTTACCTCGCTCCCCAGCACCCGAGTGGCTTTTGATGCCCACCACTGCATTCGGCGTCGGGTGGACAGCCAATAGCAGACCGCGACGGGAACGAGCCTTCCTAGCATCGTGGGTGATACTAGGGGGGCTCATTCCCGTCGTGGCCTGCTATTGGCTGAACCCTTCCGCGACCAATCCCCCCCCGGATGTTTTCATCCACGCGACGTGGAGAGGCACCGCGGCAGCCATGCGGGGACCAGGAGCGACGCGGGTTTCGGGGTAGCAAGGTAAGTACTATCCGTGTGAGAAGCATGGGCGTATGGGGAGGCATTTTAGCAGTTGGATAACCCCTTTAAGCCCAAAAGTCCCAAAGCCCTATTATAAGACTTTTTAAAGCTAAAATTCTGGAGTGCAGGGCTTGATCACTTCCCTTTGCATTTCCCAACTGCTGTATGATTTTTGGCCACAGCTGATCCGATCCTTTCCTCATGCTCAACGAACAAAATCACAAAAGTTCTAGGATTCCCCCAGCGCCGTAGCTACTGAACTTTTGTGATCTAAGATTTATGACTGGTGTGTAGCGTCCATAAGAATAGAGTGAGAATAACAATATCGTTCAGGGAAAAATAAAAGCAGTTTCAATGTTAAATAGCTTATATAACACTCATCTGAAGAATTCCAGCCAAAAAAACCCTTGGCAAGCTATTGCATGTAAATGTAGCAGTATGTGACTGTGCCGTTATCATTCGCCTAAACAAGCTGGCATTGTAAATCTGCTCCAAGAGAAGCATTTCTTATTAATTAGATGGTACTGCTTTGCAAACATTCCTGTTCTTGTTTTGCAATCTGTAGCATATGCTTTTCTTTTAGCAATATGGCGCTTGCTGAATACACACAATGACAGATTTTAGTCTGTGACTAAATATATACATAGTAACATAGTAACATAGTACATAAGGCCGGAAAAAGACATCTGTCCATCCAGTTCGGCCTGTTATCCTGCAAGTTGATCCAGAGGAAGGCAAACAAAAAAACAACCCTGTGAGGTAGAAGCCAATTTTCCTCACTTTAGGGGAATAAAAAATTCCTTCCCGACTCCAATCAGGCAATCAGAATAATTCCCTGGATCAACGACCCCTCTCTAGTAGCTATAGCCTGTAATATTATTACACTCCAGAAATACATCCAGGCCCCTCTTGAATTCCTTTATTGTACTCACCATCACCACCTCCTCAGGCAGAGAGTTCCATAGTCTCACTGCTCTTACCGTAAAGAATCCTCTTCTATGTTTGTGTACAAACCTTCTTTCCTCCAGACGCAGAGGATGTCCCCTCGTCACAGTCACAGTCCTGGGGATAAATAGATGATGGGAAAGATCTCTGTACTGACCCCTGATATATTTATACATAGTAATTAGATCTCCCCTCAGTCGTCTTTTTTCTAAAGTGAATAACCCTAATTTTGATAATCTTTCAGGGTACTGTAGTTGCCCCATTCCAGTTATTACTTTAGTTGCCCTCCTCTGGACCCTCTCCAGCTCTGCTATGTCTGCCTTGTTCACAGGAGCCCAGAACTGTACACAGTACTCCATGTGTGGTCTGACTAATGATTTGTAAAGTGGTAGGACTATGTTCTCATCACGGGCATCTATGCCCCTTTTGATGCAACCCGTTATCTTATTGGCCTTGGCAGCAGCTGCCTGACACTGGTTATTGCAGCTTAGTTTGCGGTTTATTAAAATTCCTAGGTCCTTTTCCATGTCAGTGTTGCCGAGTGTTTTACCATTTAACCACCTCAGCCCCCAGTGCTTAAACCCCCTTAATGACCAGGCCACTTTTTACACTTCTGACCTACACTACTTTCACCGTTTATTGCTCGGTCATGCAACTTACCACCCAAATAAATTTTACCTCCTTTTCTTCTCACTAATAGAGCTTTCATTTGGTGGTATTTCATTGCTGCTGACATTTTTACTTTTTTTGTTATTAATCGAAATTTAACGATTTTTTTGCAAAAAAATGAAATTTTTCACTTTCAGTTGTAAAATTTTGCAAAAAAAACGACATCCATATATAAATTTTGCTCTAAATTTATTGTTCTACATGTCTTTGATAAAAAAAAATGTTTGGGTAAAAAAAAAAAATGGAAAATGCAAATGTGATCGCACACTGCATCCAGCACTCTGCCCTCCATGCTGGATGAGACATTGGTTTATATTTTGGCCAAAGCATAGTAAGCCACTCACCGCGTCAAGGTCGTCTCAATTGAGTGGTCCCTAACTCTTGTTCCTACCTGTTCATGGGCCATGACAGCCACACAAAATCCAGGGAATGCAGGTCAGCATGCAAGCCAAGTACACTTTGCTTGTAACCCCGTCCGGTGCCATTACAGCTTTCATCGGATCCAGGGATGCAAGTAAAAAAAAAAATGGTTTGGGTAAAAGTTATAGCGTTTACAAACTATGGTACAAAAATGTGAATTTCCGCTTTTTGCAGCAGCTCTGACTTTCTGAGCACCTGTCATGTTTCCTGAGGTTCTACAATGGCCAGACAGTACAAACACCCCACAAATGACCCCATTTCTGAAAGTAATACCCTAAGGTATTCACTGATGGGCATAGTGAGTTCATAGAACTTTTTATTTTTTGTCACAAGTTAGCGGAAAATGATGATTTTTTTTTTCTTTTCTTACAAAGTCTCATATTCCACTAACTTGTGACAAAAAATAAAAACTTCCATGAACTCACTTGTGGGGTAGTTATACTGCCCTGGCATTCTAGGGGCCCTGGCATTCTAGGGGTGTCATTTTACATATACCCATGCTGGGTGAGATAAATATCTTGGTCAAATGCCAACTTTGTATAAAAAAAAATGGGAAAAGTTGTCTTTTGCCAAGATATTTCTCTCACCCAGCATGGGTATATGTAAAATGACACCACAAAACACATTCCCCAACTTCTCCTGAATACGGAGATACCACATGTGTGACACTTTTTTGCAGCCTAGGTGGGCAAAGGGGCCCATATTCCAAAGAGCACCTTTCGGATTTCACTGGTCATTTTTTACAGAATTTGATTTCAAACTCCTTACCACACATTTGGGCCCCTAGAATGCCAGGGCAGTATAACTACCCCACAAGTGACCCCATTTTGGAAAGAAGACACCCCAAGGTATTCGCTGATGGGCATAGTGAGTTCATGGAAGTTTTTATTTTTTGTCACAAGTTAGTGGAATATGAGACTTTGTAAGGGAAAAAAAAAACAAAAAAAAAAACATCATTTTCCACTAACTTGTGACAAAAAATAAAAAATTCTAGGAACTTGCCATGCCCCTCACGGAGTACCTTGGGGTGTCTTCTTTCCAAAATGGGGTCACTTGTGGGGTAGTTATACTGCCCTGGCATTTTCCAGGGGCCCTAATGTGTTGTAAGTAGGTAAATGACCTGTGAAATCCGAAAAGGTGCTCTTTGGAATGTGGGCCCCTTTGCCCACCTAGACTGCAAAAAAGTGTCACACATCTGGTATCGCCGTATTCAGGAGAAGTTGGGGAATGTGTTTTGGGGTGTCATTTTACATATACCCATGCTGGGTGAGAGAAATATCTTGGTCAAATGCCAACTTTGTATAAAAAAATGGTAAAAGTTGTCTTTTGCCAAGATATTTCTCTCACCCAGCATGGGTATATGTAAAATGACACCCCAAAACACATTCCCCAACTTCTCCTGAGTACGGAGATACCACATGTGTGGCACTTTTTTGCAGCCTAGATGCGCAAAGGGGCCCACATTCCTTTTATGAGGGCATTTTTAGACATTTGGATCCCAGACTTCTTCTCACGCTTTAGGGCCCCAAGAATGCCAGGGCAGTATAAATACCCCACATGTGACCCCATTTTGGAAAGAAGACACCCCAAGGTATTCAATGAGGGGCATGGCGAGTTCATAGAAATTTTTTTTTTTTGGCACAAGTTAGCGGAAATTGATTTTATTTATTTTTTTCTCACAAAGTCTCCCTTTCCGCTAACTTGGGACAAAAATTTCAATCTTTCATGGACTCAATATGCCCCTCACGGAATACCTTGGGGTGTCTTCTTTCCGAAATGGGGTCACATGTGGGATATTTATACTGCCCTGGCATTCTAGGGGCCCTAAAGCGTGAGAAGAAGTCTGGAATATAAATGTCTAAAATTTTTTACGCATTTGGATTCCGTGAGGGGTATGGTGAGTTCATGTGAGATTTTATTTTTTGACACAAGTTAGTGGAATATGAGACTTTGTAAGAAAAAAATAATAATTTCCGCTAACTTGGGCCAAAAAAATGTCTGAATGGAGCCTTACAGGGGGGTGATCAATGACAGGGGGGTGATCAATGACAGGGGGGTGATCAATGACAGGGGGGTCTATATGGGGTGATCACCCCCCTGTCATTGATCACCCCCCTATAAGGCTCCATTCAGATGTCCGTATGTGTTTTGCGGATCCGATCCATGTATCCGTGGATCCGTAAAAATCATGCGGACATCTGAATGGAGCTTTACAGGGGTGTGATCAATGACAGGGGGGTAATCAATGACAGGGGGGTGATCAGGGAGTCTATATGGGGTGATCACCACAGTCATTGATCACGCCCCTGTAAGGCTTTATTCAGACGTCCGTATGCGTTTTGCGGATCCGATCCATCTATCAGTGGATCCGTAAAAATCATGCGGACATCTGAATGGATCTTACAGGGGGGTAATCAATGACAGGGGGGTGATCAGGGAGTCTATATGGGGTGATCACCACAGTCATTGATCACGCCCCATTCAGATGTCCGTATGCGTTTTGCGGATCCGATCCATCTATCAGTGGATCCATAAAAATCATGTGGACATCTGAATGGATCTTACAGGGGGGTAATCAATGACAGGGGGGTGATCAGGGAGTCTATATGGGGTGATTACCACAGTCATTGATCACGCCCCTGTAAGGCTCCATTCAGATGTCCGTATGCGTTTTGCGGATCCGATCCATCTATCAGTGGATCCATAAAAATCATGCGGACATCTGAATGGAGCTTTACAGGGGTGTGAACAATGACAGGGGGGTAATCAATGACAGGGGGGTGATCAGGGAGTCTATATTTTGGGTGATCACCACAGTCATTGATCACGCCCCTGTAAGGCTTTATTCAGACGTCCGTATGCGTTTTGCGGATCCGATCCATCTATCAGTGGATCCGTAAAAATCATGCGGACATCTGAATGGAGCTTTACAGGGGTGTGATCAATGACAGGGGGGTAATCAATGACAGGGGGGTGATCAGGGAGTCTATATGGGGTGATCAGGGGTGATCAGGGGCTAATAAGGGGTTAATAAGTGACCGGGGGGGGGGGGGGGTGTAGTGTAGTGGTGCTTGGTGCTACTTTACTGAGCTACCTGTGTCCTCTGGTGGTCGATCCAAACAAAGGGGACCACCAGAGGACCAGGTAGCAGGTATATTAGACGCTGTTATCAAAACAGCGTCTAATATACTTGTTAGGGGTTAAAAAAATCACATCTCCAGCCTGCCAGCGAACGATCGCCGCTGGCAGGCTGGAGATCCACTCTCTTACCTTCCGTTCCTGTGAGCGCGCGCGCCTTTGTGCGCGCGTTCACAGGAAATCCCGGCTCACGCGAGATGACGCGTATATGCGTCGCTGAGCGCAGGGCTGCCACCTCCGGAACACGAATCTGCGTTAGGCGGTCCGGAGGTGGTTAATATGTACGGGTGACTTGCATTATTCCTATGTGCATAACTTTACATTTGTCAGTGTTAAACCTCATCTGCCACTTATCTGCCCAAGCCTGCAATCTATCCAGATCCCTCTGTAGCAGTATACTGTCCTCTTCAGTGTTAATTACTTTACACAGGTTAGTGTCATCTGCGAAAATTTATATTTTACTATGCAAGCCTTCTACAAGATCATTAATACATATATTGAAGAGAATAGGGCCCAATACTGACCCCTGAGGTACTCCACTAGTGACAGTGACCCAATCTGAGTGTGTACCGTTAATAACCACCCTCTGTTTTCTATCACGCAGCCAGTTACTTACCCACATACAGACGTTTTCTCCCAGTCCGAGCATTCTCATTTTATATACTAACCTTTTATGTGGTACAGTGTCAAATGCTTTGGAGAAGTCCAGATATACGACATCCATTGATTCGCTGCTGTCAAGTCTAGAACTTACCTCCTCATAGAAACTGATTAAATTAGTTTTGCATGACCGATCCCTCATGAAGCCATGCTGATATGGCGTTATTTGCTTATTTCCGTTGAGATACTCTAAGATAGCATCTCCTAGAAAACCTTCAAACAGTTTACCCACAACAGATGTTAAACTTACCGGCCTATAGTTTCCAGGCTCTGTTTTTGGACCCTTTTTGAATATTGGCACCACATTTGCTATGCGCCAATCCTGTGGGACATTTCCTGTCAGTATAGAGTCCGCAAATATCAGAAATAAGGGTCTGGCTATGACACATAAAGTACCGTATTTTTCGCTTTATAAGACGCACTTATTCGCCCCCAAAAGTGGGGGGAAAATGGCCGTGCGTCTTATAAAGCGAATACTTCGCTGGCCGCTATGCTGCACAGCGCGGCCAGCGAAGTATCAGTGTGAAGGGAGGAGGTGGGGACACTCATGGCAGGGCCCGTTGCAGTGACTCTACTCTAATACACCGGGCCCCGCAACTGTTAAACATTCAATCTGATCTATATAATTGTATACGCGCTGTACGGTACTTACTGTAGTACCGGAAGTATAGCATTAAGACGGCGCAGCGCCTGCCGCAGCTCCCTTCTCATGCGCCGCCTGCCCCAGCTCCCTCTGTCATGCGCCGCCTGCCCCAGCTCCCTCTGTCATGCGCCGCCTTAATGGGAGATGCCGGTCTGCGCCGTCTTAATGTTATACTTCCGGTACTACAGTAAGTACCGTACAGCGCGTATACAATTAGATATAGATCAGATTGAATGTTTAACAGTTGCGGGGCCCAGTGTATTAGAGTAGAGTCACTGCACCGGGCCCCGCCATGAGTGTCCCCGCCTCCTCCCTCCACACTGATGCATCTGATGGGGGATCTGTAGATGACACTTATGGGGAGCTGTGGATGACATAAGTGTCATCCACAGAGCCCCATAAGTGTCATCCACAGATCCCCCATCAGTGTAATGCACAGATCCCCCCTCAGTGTCATTCACAGATCCCCCCTCAGTGTCATTCATAGATCCCCCCTCAGTGTCATTCATAGATCCCCCCTCAGTGTCATTCACAGATCCCCCCTCAGTGTCATTCACAGATCCCCCCTCAGTGTCATTCACAGATCCCCCCTCAGTGTCATTCACAGATCCCCCCTCAGTGTCATTCACAGATCCCCCCTCAGTGTCATTCACAGATCCCCCCTCAGTGTCATCCATAGAGCCCCATAAGTGTCATCCACAGATCCCCCATCAGTGTCATCCACAGAGCCCCCCTCAGTGTCATTCACAGATCCCCCCTCAGTGTCATCCACAGATCCCCCCATCAGTGTCATCCACAGATCCCCCCATCAGTGTCATCTACAGATCCCCCATAACAGTGCGTCATCCACAGATCCCCCATAACAGTGCGTCATCCACAGATCCCCATAACAGTGCGTCATCCACAGATCCAAATAACAGTGCGTCATCCACAGACCACCATTAGTTCAAAACCTACAAAAGCACACCTTTTGGTTCAAAATATTTTTTTTTATTTTCCTCCTCAAAAACCTAGGTGCGTCTTATCATCAGGTGCGTCTTATAAAGCGAAAAATACGGTATATAGTTATTGCCCTCATGCACTGCACCGTATATATATCTGCTCAATACAACCTCTGACTACAGAGCCTCAAGCCTCATGCACATGACCAGCTGTGCCCGTATTCCGCATTGTATGACGAATGCGGACTCTTTCAAATTGAATGGGTCCGGAAGATACGGTGCAGTGCGGAGTCGGAACGGATCAGAAGCCCGCAGAAGCACTACAGAGTGCTTCTGTGGGTTTTCTGTCTGTGCCTCTGCACCTCAAAAAAGTAGTGCATGCACAATTTTTTGCGGTGCGGACCGTCGGATGCGGATCCCGGACTGCGCTGGATCCCCTCAGCTAGTGATGGCCTACCCTAAGCATAGGCCATCATTTAATAAGAGGTGGACAACCCGTTTAATTCTTTGCATCTGAATGTGTAGTAGAATGACCGGCTAGAATACTGTACATTTAAAGAGGCTCTGTCACCCGGATCA
This sequence comes from Bufo bufo, assembly GCF_905171765.1. Classification (NCBI taxonomy): domain Eukaryota; kingdom Metazoa; phylum Chordata; class Amphibia; order Anura; family Bufonidae; genus Bufo; species Bufo bufo. Next base: position 100,379,335 of record NC_053391.1, on the reverse strand, counting down.
CCCTTATTAAACCAGGCACATAGCCTGGTAGGGGTGATCCTGCAGTTTAAAAAGATACCTTCCTCCTCACAGTCGGCGCCATGGTTGTTGATAAAATCATACTTTTATTTCTTTGCTGGCAGGTAATCTTGAGCACCAGGAGGCTGGCGTTTTCAGTACGGGCACCTATATGTGACATATGTGACACCTCCCGAAATTTAAACATCCCCCTCCCCTTGATTGACAGCATTAGCCCAAGTTGAACCGTACACTAGCGCTGTCAATCAAGGGGAGGGGGGGTGTTTAGATGTCAGTAGGCGTCACATAGAGGTGCCCGTACTGAAAACGCCCGCCTCCTGGTGCTCGATATTGCCTGCCAGCAAAGGAATAAAAGTATGATTTTATCAACAACCATGGCGCCGACAGTGAGGAGGAAGGTATCTTTTTAAACTGCAGGATCACCCCTACCAGGCTATGTGCCTGGTTTAATAGGGGTGATCCGGGTGATATAGGCTCTTTAAATAGAGCACTGATATACAGTGTTACAATGCTGCCCATAATTATTCATACGCCTGGCAAATTTTGACTTAAAGTTACTTTTATTCAACCAGCAAGTAATTTTTTTTTACGGGAAATGACATAGGTGTCTCCCAAAATATAATAAGACAAGAGGCATTATTGTGGAAAAAAAACATTTCTCAGCTTTTATTTACATTTGAGCAAAAAGTGTCCAGTACAAAATTATTCATACCCTTCTAAATAATCAATTGAAAAGCCTTTTATTGGCTATTACAGCAATCAAACGCTTCCTATAATTGCAGACCAGCTTTTTGCATGTCTCCACAGGTATTTTTTGCCCATTCATCTTTAGCAATGAGCTCCAAATCTTTCAGGTTGGAGGGTCTTCTTGCCATCACCCTGATCTTTAGCTCCCTTCACAGATTCTCAATTGGATTCAAGTCTGGACCTCTCCAAAACGTTAATGTTGTTGTCTGCTAACCATTTCTTCACCACTTTTGCTGTGTATTTTGGGTCATTGTCATGCTGAAATGTCCACTGGTGCTCAAGGCCAAGTTTCTCTGCAGACTGCCTGATGTTGTCGTTGAGAATCCTCATGTATTGCTCTTTTTTCTTGGTGCCGTTTACTGTGATTAGGTTCCCGGGTCCATTGGCTGAAAAACACCCCAAAGCATTAGGTTCCCACCACCATGTTTGACAGTGGGGATGGTGTTCTTTGGGTTGAAGGCTTCTCCTTTTTTACGCCAAATGAAGGAAACATCATTGTGACCAAACAATACATTTTTTGTTTCATCTGACCATAACACAGAAGACCAGAAGTCTTCTTCTTTGTCTAGATGAGCTTTTGCAAAGGCCAAGCAAGCTTTTGTGTGCCTTATCTGGAGAAGTGGCATCCTCCTTGGTCTGCATTGTGCAGTGTCCGTTGGATTGTCTGCCTTAAAACATTGCCACCAGCTGAGCCTAGATTCACCAGGATGGCCTTGGTGGTGATCCTTGGATTCTTTTTCACCTCTCTAACTATCCTCCTGGCCAGCACAGGTGTCACTTTTGGCTTCCGACCACGTCCTCTGAGATTTTCCACAGTGCGGAACATTTTTTGCTCAAATGTAAATAAAAGCTGAGAAATGTTTTTTTCCACAATAATGCCTCTTGTACATCGTCTTATTATCTTTTGGGAGACACCTATGTCATTTCCCGTCAAAAAATTACTTGCTGGTTGAATAAAAGTAACTTTAAGTCAAAATTTGCCAGGGGTATGAATAATTATGGGCAGCACTGTATATCAGACATATATATCAATTTCTGCCAAAGCACATGTCGGTGTGGACGCCTTCTGAGGTGGTCATCCTAATATGAGTTAATTATATACTATTCTGTAATGCCCCTGGTTAATAAGCACTTGCTAAGGGTCCATTCACACCTCCGTAACTGTTTTGCCGTCCGAAAATTGCAGATCCACAAAACACGGACACCAGTCATGTGCGTTCCGCATTTTGCGGACCGCAGATGGCTGGTACTATGATGGAAATGCCTTTTCTTGTCCGTGGCTGCAGACAAGAATAAGACATGTTTTATTTTTTTGTGGGTCCGCGGAACGGAAGTGCGGATGCGGACAGAACACAGTGTGCTGTCTGCATCTTTTGCGGTCCCATTGAAAATTAATTGGTACGCACCAGTTCCGCAAAATTGCACAACGGATGCGGACCGACTTCATGGACATGTGAATGGACACTAAGGCCTCTTTCACACGGGCGTTGCGGGAAAAGGTGCGAGTGCGTTGCGGGAACATGCACGATTTTTCCACGCGAGTGCAAAACATTGTAATGCGTTTTGCACTCGCGTGAGAAAAATCGGCATGTTTTGTACCCAAACCCAAACTTCTTCACAGAAGTTCGGGTTTGGGTTAGGTGCTGGGTAGATTGTATTATTTTCCCTTGTAACATGGTTATAAGGGAAAATAATAGCATTCTTAATACAGAATGCATAGTACAATAGCGCTGGAGAGGTTAAAAAAATAAATAAAGATTTAACTTACCTTAATCCACTTGCTCGCGCAACCCGGCTTCTCTTCTGTCTTCATTTGCTGTGTGCAGGAAAAGGACCTGTGGTGACGTCACTCCGGTCATCACATGGTCCATCACATGATCCATCACCATGGTAAAAGATCATGTGACGGACCATGTGATGACCGGAGTGACGTCACCACAGGTCCTTTTCCTGCACACAGCAAAAAAGAAGACAGAAGAGAAGCCGGGCTGCGCGAGCAAGTGGATTAAGGTGAGTTAAATTATTTTTAATTTTTTTTTAACCCCTCCAGCCCTATTTTACTATGCATTCTGTATTCAGAATGCTATTATTTTCCCTTATAACCATGTTATAAGGGGAAATAATAATGATCGGGACCCCATCCCGATCGTCACCTAGCAACAGTGCGTGAAAATCGCGCCGCATCCGCACTTGCTTGCGGATGCTTGCGATTTTCACGCAACCCCATTAATTTCTATGGGGCCTGCGTTACGTGAAAAACGCTCGTGTGCACAGCCCCATAGAAATGAATGGGTCCGGATTCAGTGCGGGTGCAATGCGTTCAACTCACGCATTGCACCCGCGTGGAATACTCGCCCGTGTGAAAGGGGCCTAACTGGAATGAATGGTTTTTGCTATGTGACACAGTGAGAGATTTGGTCTGGGAAAACAGGTATTTTCCTCTCGGCATGTGCTGCTGGGCTGATTTACAGCCAGGTGAGGTCAAATACCGGACCGGATTTTAAATGCCGGTCCGGGTTTTGGCAGCACCTGGCTGTCCTTAAATAGGCAGCTGGGCTCAGAAGCCATGTCTGTGTGCTGGGATCTGAGGCCTGTGCTGGGCTGGAGAGCTGAGACCCGTGTGTCAGGGGAACAGGCCGCCTAAAGCCTGTATTCGGACTTTCTGTCACCAAGGTGACTTTTTGTTATATTAACTTGCCATTGGGTGTGAAGTAACACCAACACTGCAAAAGTGATGTTTTGTTTTTGGCACCATGTATAAATAAACACTGAAGTTTGAATTACGAACTTGTATTTTGCTTCTGTACTGCGCCCGCTTATCCTAACTACCAGAGCGAATCCCCACAATTGGTGGAGAATGTGGGCAAGCGCAGAGATGCAGGCGTAAGCTGCGAAATATTGTTGTTGTTTTTTTTCGCCGGGCACAGTTGTATGTTTTGCATTAAACCCATCTGTGGAAGCCACCTTGACGCTTGGTAGATGGGCCCGACACAAGTTTGATCAAAATGTGTGCTAAGAGCTTCCATTGATCAATTTATAGTAGGTATAATACCACTTGAATTTAGAATAATTCCCATTTCTCAGTTTTACTGCTTATGTGTGTGCAGCCAGTATTTTTTTTATCAACTATGTTTGCTTTATGGATATGTACCTATGACTATGAATAAGAATGTGCCAGTCTAAATTTTCTTGTAGTATTTATTGAGGGCAGCGCCTCTTTTAGACTGAGCAAACGCCCATCTGCCTGGGGCTTCTGAACAAAGTACAAATGTAGCTGGTTCCTACACTGCCCTGAAAATGTGGACTTGGATAAGTCCAAAAGAGGTGGTATATTAGTGATAGGGACCAGTCTGCGGAAGCCACCTTGACGATTGGTAGATGGGCCCGACACAAGTTTGATTAAAATGTGCGCTAAGAGCTTCCATTGATCCATTGATAGTAGGTATAATACCACTTGAATTTAGAATTATCCCCATTTCACAGCTTTACTGCTTATGTGTGTGCAGCCATAATTTTTTTTAGCAACTATGTTTGCTTTATGGATATGCACCTATGACTATGAATAAGAATGTGCCAGTCTAAATTTTCTTGTAGTATTTATTGAGGGTAGCGCCTCTGGCTGTGAAGTAACACCAACACTGCAAAAGTGACGTTTTGTTTTTGGCACCATGTGAGAATAAACACTGAAGTTTGAATTACGAACTTGTATTTTTCTCCTGTACTGCGCCCGCTTATCCTAACTACCAGAGCGAATCCCCACAATTGGTGGAGGATGCGGGCAAGCGCAAAGAGGCAGGCGTAAGCGCCAAAATATATATTTTTTTTTCGCCGGGCACGGTTGTATGTCTTGCATTAAATCCGTTAAATTTCAACCCGTGACCCTTGACAAAATGGAGGCAGTAATGAAGGCCCTCATGGAGGCTAACAAACAGCAGCAAGAAACAAATCTGCAACAGCGGGAGGCTAACAGGCAGCAGCAAGAAACAAACCGGCTGCTGCTACAACACGTGATGGCTTTGCAGACGGCAGGAGCAACCCCGAGCGTCCACGATGCCCGGAAAGTGGTCCGTGCGGCGATCCCCAAGATGACACCCGCAGATGACGTTGAAACCTACCTGGCGATGTACGAGAAGGTAGCCACAAGGGAGAAGCTACCCAGAGACCAGTGTCGCTCCGTTCCTGGCATCTGATTCCCAGCGGGTCTCGACCTGTTGGACGATCAAGCGGCCGACTACTAGAAAGTCAAGAGTGAGATTATGGCAAGACTGGGGGTGAATGTGTTGGTCTGGGCCCAGCGGGTGCATCAGTGGGGGTTAAACGCGGCTGAGCCTGCCCGACCCCAGTATTATAACTGACTTCACTTCTTGCAAAAATGGCTACAGCCTGACGTGCTGAGTCCCACGGCTATGCTGGATCGTATGATAGCCGATATGTTCTGGAGGGCTTTGCCATACCATCTCCAGCACTGGATCGGTCAGGTGTCTCCTGGCAATGCCCTTGAGATGGTGGACCTGGTGGAATGCTATAAAGCTATCAGGAATATAAAGGAGGGTTCTGTCGGGAGGGGGGTCGGCAAACCCCGGAAATCTCCACCCCAGGCCTGGAGATTTGAGCCGATAAAACCCGCCCGGGATGTACCCAAGGTGGACCTGGCTCCAATAGTCTGTTGGCGATGTCAGGAGCCTGGCCATGTAAGGGCTGACTGTCCCCATCGGGGTGAGCCCATGGACACTAACTATGGCTACCGTCAGTCGCTATATGCCAGGAGGCTGTGTGCAACAGGTACCCCAGAGTCTCTAGATCACTTGTGCCAGGTGGAAATGGGAGACACTCCGGCGGAGGTTCTGCTGGACTCAGGGAGTCTGGTGACCCTAGTAAGGGCTACCCTGGTGCAGTCCACCGAGTATACTGGCCGGAAAGTCAGGGTGATGTGCATCCACGGAGACTTAAAAGACTACCCCATCGCGCTGGTGTCTCTAACCGCGATGGCCGGTAGATGGACCCAAAATCTACATTATGGACTCATAATAGGGAGAGACTTCCCGAGCTTCCGGCACTGTGGCCTGCTACGAGAATTACCGATACCCATGAGACAGGGGTAACCCCTGCAGAGTGGCCTTGCTCAGGGGGAGACCACAAGCCTGGGAACCCGAGGCCGAAGGGCCAGCGGTAGGGGTGACCGCCACTTTGGTGGAAGAGGGGGAGACAACCCCGCTAACTGTGATGGTGGGAGACGTGGAGGACTTGCTGCCGGGTCCTGAATTGGCAGACCTCAATGTCTCCGGGAATAATTTTGGTACCGCACAACACCGGGACCCAACCCTATCCCGAGCCTGGGAGAATGTGTTAATAGTAGATGGTGAACCACAAAAAACCTGGGGCCGAGTCGGTGTTTCCCCGTTTTGTGGTTCATCAGGGTATGCTGTATCGGGTAAACCAACTATGGGGTGAGCATATTGAACAGTTGGTGGTCCCCAAGGCTTATCGCAAACTCGTCATAGATCTAGCCCACCAGCACGTTCTCGGGGGTCACCTGAGGTTGCAGAAAACAGAGGATCGTATACTACAGCGGGTTTACGGGCCCAGCATATTCAGAGAGGTAGAAGAGTTTTGTAAGTCTTGTCCGACCTGCCAGATAACTAGCCCCCAGCAACATTTCCGTAGTTCCTTTCCCGATTATCGAGGTACCATTTGACAGAATAGCTATGGATCTCATAGGCCCCGTACCAAAGTCCGCCAGAGGGCACCAACACATCTTAGTCATCCTAGACTACGCCACTCGGTACCCGGAGGCTGTGCCACTGCGACATACATCGGCCAAACTCATAGCTAAGGAGTTAATGGAGATATTTTCCCGAGTAGAACTACCTAAAGAGGTTTTGACCGATCAGGGGACCCCTTTTATGTCCAAGGTGATGACTGAACTCTGTGAGTTGCTGCACATAAAACAGCTATGACGTCCGTTTAACATCCGCAAACGGACAGTCTAGTAGAAAGATTTAACCAAACATAAAAAAATATGTTGAAAAGGGTGGTGGCTAAAGATGGGAAGGACTGGGACCTTCTTCTGCCCCATCTCATGTTCGCAGTGCGAGAGGTACCCCAGGCCTCTACTGGGATCTCGCCCTTTGAACTGCTATATGCAGACACCCTCCCGTTCTCTTGGATGTAGCCAAAGAGGCATGGGAACAAAAACCCACTCCGTATAAAAGTGTTATTGAGTATGTTACCCAGATGCAAGAACAGATAGAGACAGTGTTGCCTCTTGTTAGGGAGCATATGGAGGCAGCTCAGTGAGCCCAGAGTCGGGTCTATAATCGGCAGGCTCGGGTCCGGATCTTTAACCCGGGTGATCGGGTTTTGGTTCTGGTACTGACCGTGGACAGCAAGTTCCTGGCTAGGTGGCAGGGGCCCTACGAGGTACTCGAGAAAGTTGAAGATGTGAACTACAAGTTACACTAGCCAGGGCGGTGAAAGCCGGAACAGATCTACCATGTTAATTTGCTTAAGCCGTGAAAGGATAGGGACACCTCTACAGAAGACAGCCTGCGTCTGGGTTTTCTAGGGGAAGAGGTTCCGGCCCCTTCGTCTGATGCAAGGGAAGCGGTTGCCGCTGTGAAAGTTGCTGACAGCCTCTCCTCTAAACAGACTCAGGAGGCCAGAGACTTCGTTAGTCGGAACATGGATGTGTTCTCTGACCTCCCCGGACGCACTTCCACAATCCAGCATGAGATTGTCACGGAACCTCAGGCCAAAGTCCGGTTAAAACCATACCGGGTACCCGAGGCTCGGCGACACTAAGAGGAAGTGCACTTAATGCTGCAACTAGATGTCATTGAGGAGTCTAAAAGTGAGTTGGCCAGTCCTATAGTCTTAATACCCAAGCCAGACGGGACATTACGGTTCTGTAACGATTTTCATAAACTGAACAAGATTTCCAAATTCGATGCGTATCCCATGCCCCAGGTAGATGAGCTCATCGAGAGGTTAGGACGAGCCCGGTATTTTTCTGTTTTGGACCTCACGAAAGGGTACTGGCAGGTGCTCTTAACAGAGGCTGCCAAAAAGAAAACTGCCTTCATCACACCTGAGGGGCGGTATCAGTACAAGGTGCTACCCTTTGGTCTGCATGGTGCCACTATTCAACGGCTTATGGACATTGTGCGCTTCGTCTTACCTGGACGATATTGTCATCCACAGTACCGACTGGAAAAGTCACCTACTAAAAGTGCAGGCTGTAGTGGACTCCCTTCGGAAGGTGGGACTAACCGCTAACCCAAAAAAAATTGCAATAGGGTTAGAGGAGACTAAATACCTGGGGTATGTCATTGGGCGCAGAGTCATCAAACCCTAAGTGAACAAAATAGAGGCAATACGAAATTGGCCCCGACCTGTAACCACTAGGCAAGTAAAACTGCCACTGCCACAGAGGCCCCCTAAAATTGGAAGATGGGTTACTGTAGGTTCTGGTAGACTGAGAGTTGTGGATAGAAGGCATGTCCCACAGTCTGTGGCTCTCCATAATTCATTTGCAGCACTTTCAGAGTGCAAGAGCAACATGGAGGATGGCTCAAGCACAGTGGGTGAGAAACAATCATCTCCCATGCCTAAAGTATGCAAGACTGCAGCCAAAGACAAAAAGGTGAAGGTGAGGATTGATAGTAAGCAGCTGTTGGTGTGCGATTCCATCATAAGAGGTGTGAAGTTTGAGGAGAATGGTGTTGTTAGAGGTCTCCCTGGTGCTACCGCTAGCAGGGATAGACGACGGATCCTTAATATTGTTAGGCAAGCAAAGCAGGAAAGGGAAGTGGATGTTATTCTCCATCTTGGGACAAACGATTTGGCTTGCAATGAGGTTTCAAAGGTGAAAGAAGCTTTTCACACACTTGGAAAGGATATACAGGAGGTTGCATCAACTGTTTCATTCTCTGCAGTTTTGCCTGTGCATAACCTTCAGCATGACAGGAAGATGCGCATTAAGGAATTTAATGTATGGCTTGGTGAATGGTGTCTGAACCAAGGGTTTGGCTTTGTGTCTCATGTTAGCTCTTGTTGGAATGGAAAAGAACTGTACAAGAAAGATGGTTTGCATCTTTCTCTCAAAGGAACGAATGTCCTCGGTGAACAGTTCCAGGTATTTGCTAAGAAGCATTTAAACTAGGAAAGGGGGGCAAAAGAGTGATAATCCAGCAGTCCAACTGCCCCCCAGAACAATGCCAGAAGAGGCCAGTAGCACAAAGGTTAAGAAATGACAAGCTCAGAGTCTTGTCTACAAATGCTCGCAGTCTAGGGAATAAGATCAATGAACTTGAGGCTATAATGGCATCTGAGAATATAGATGTAGTGGCTGTTACTGAGACGTGGTTCAAGGGGAGTAATGACTGGGATATATCAATACCAGGGTTCTCTCTATACAGGAAAGACAGAGAAGGCAAGAAGGGGGGAGGGGTGGCCCTGTATGTGAAAGATAACATAAAATCTAATTTGATACAAGTTAGCGAGAACAATTTAGAGTCAGTTTGGGTTACCGTGCAGCTTGATAATCATAAGGTAACTTGTGTAGGTGTGATATATAGGCCACCTAGCCAAGTCAAAGAATTAGATGATCTACTAGTTGAGGAAATAGCTAAAATGACATTGAAAGGGGAAGTTATCATTATGGGAGACTTCAATCTTCCAGATGTAAACTGGAAAACCAAAATAGCTAGTTCTGCCAGGAGTACAGATATTCTAAATTCCCTGGGATACTGGGATTATCTCTACAGCAAGTAGTGGAGAAGCGTCCTGCATCCAAGAAAACGCCCCACCATGCGGCACAAACACAGACTGATTACATCAGTCATTGTGTTGTATAGTAGTGGAGACCATATCTCCAGAAGGATATTGATACTTTGGAGAGAGTTCAGAGAAGAGCTACTAAACTGGTACATGGATTGCAGGATAAAACTTACCAGGAAAGATTAAAGGAACTTAACATGTATAGCTTGGAAGAAAGACGAGACAGAGGGGATATGATAGAAACTTTTAAATACATAAAGGGAATCAACAAAGTAAAAGAGGAGAGAATATTTAAAAGAAGAAAAACTGCTACAAGAGGACATAGTTTTAAATTAGAGGGGCAAAGGTTTAAAAGTAATATCAGGAAGTATTACTTTACTGAGAGAGTAGTGGATGCATGGAATAGCCTTCCTGCAGAAGTGGTAGCTGCAAATACAGTGGAGGAGTTTAAGCATGCATGGGATAGGCATAAGGCCATCCTTCATATAAGATAGGGCCAGGGGCTATCCATAGTATTTAGTATATTGGGCAGACTGGATGGGCCAAATGGTTCTTATCTGCCGACACATTCTATGTTTCTATGTTTCTATGTAGTGAAATGACCGCTCAAGAGGGTAGTGTTATTATAGGAAATCCCAGGCATATTTCAATATAACTTCTTTATTCATGATGTAAAACACCCATGGCAGTATCCCACCTGTCATAAAAAATATATATTAACTCAATTAGACTAAATATGAAAAACAACTTCATCATACTGACACTAGATTAGACATATAGACATTATTCAATTCCACTTACATTAAAATCAATGTTCAATACATGCCTTACAGGCCCAGCTGAGAGATCTGAAGAAAATCGTATCGGCTTACCAGTTGATAGGAGTTTTCAGGACGCAGGGCCCACGGGGACTGATATCTGCCATCTACACATATTTACTTAATTTAAAGATATCGACATCTCCATTGACAGCAGAAAGTAAATGGAGAGGAAATATACCTAATCTGACAAATGAGGAATGGGGTGAAGCACTGGAAGCCCCAGTGGCAGTATCTCCGTCCCTCAATAATAGCAATCTGTTATTGAGGGACAGAGATACTGCCACTGGGGCTTCCAGTGCTTCACCCCATTCCTCTTCATTCTGAACAGGTGTTACTTAACCCCAACTAGGCTCTTTAAAATGGGCAGGAGAACGCACACGGAGTGCCATAGGTGCTCACAATTAAATGCGGATTTTTGGCACTTAATATGGGAATGTAGTTATATACAGGCTTTTTGGAGGGAGGTGGTGGCTGTAGTATCCTCCCTGATTCCAGATTCATTGGTGGTTTGTCCCAAGCCCTGCCTTCTAGGTATTGTAGAAGAAGAGTCACGTTCACGATATACACTCACTTTCATTAAGGAAGTTTTGTTTATTGCCAGGAAAGCTATTGCCATTAGATGGATGGCGGACAGACCCCCTTCGATTAGTCAGTGGAAATCCATGGTCAATAATATTATTCCCTTTGAGAGGATTATGTATTCTCGCAGGGGCTGCTCTCAAAAGTTCCAGAAGATATGGGGACCATGGTGCGCTTCTCCTGTGACTGCTACGGCGGCCCACCTACATTCTGTGACTTAACCAATATGTTCAATCAGCTGCGTATCTTCAAAGTTTACTAACGGGATTTATTTGAATTGAATAAAGATAGGCCATTATTTATACTGTACAATATTGACTAAGGATGATTATTGACATGATGTGCGGGGATCAATGGGCTGCGATTTATTTGATATCTGTGATGCTGCAAATTGTTCAACTTATCATTGCATTCTTAATTGTAATACACTTTGAATGTACTGTTAAATATCTTGCTTACTTATTTTCAATAAAGCGAGTTTAAAAAAAAAATCAATGTTCAATCCATGGGGTTGTAATGATCTCAAATTATAAATCCATCTTAATTCTTTCTTCCTCAATATCATATCTATGTTCCCTTCTCTTCTCAGTGAACCCACAGAGTCAATCACCCTATACCTTAACTGATTAATCGAATGGCCTTTCTCAATAAAATGTTTAGCAACCGGTTTATCCAACATGTTTTTTCTGATCTTACTCTTATGTTTATTTATTGTTTCTCTAACTTCCATAGTGGTCTCACCCACATATATCAGGCTACATGGGCACTGTATCATGTAGATGACATCACGTGACCTGCATGTATAATAGTTCTTAATTTTCATGTATAATAGTTCTTAATTTTATATACATACCCTGTATAAGGATCATTAAAAGAGTCACCTTTGATCATATTGCTGCAGTTACAATTCAAGCAGGGGAAATTCCTCATCTTCCTCGGGGCCATGTATTTTTGTCTCTCTAGCTGTTTACCCCCAATATCCGCTTTAACCAGCCTGTCACGTAAATTGGTATTCCTCCTGTAAGCCATCAATGGAGGTATTCCAAACTCTCCTATTGAGTTTGCAGTATGGTTTCTCTTTCAACATCCTTAACCTTTTCACTCGATCTCTGCAACAACCTCCGAGGATATCCTCTAACAATAAATGTGTGACACATTTCATCAACTCGAGCATCAAAAATCCGATCATCAGAAACCACTCTCCTAACTCTAAGGAGTTGTCTCCAGGAGAGTGATTCTAACATTCATCGTGGATGTGCACTATCGTACCTCAACAGATTATTCCTATCTGTGGGCTTTTGGAACAAATCAGTTTTAATTCCACCATCATCCACAAAAATCCTCACATCCAAAAACTGTAATTCATTAGTGGATGTTGTCATAGCAAATTGTAAGCCTGGTGTTGATGAAATGGCTCCAACTCGATATTTGTATCCGTCCAAATAAAAAAAAAAGGTCATCGATATAGCGCCACCAGCACAGGATCCTCTCCATAAACTCTGACTGGTACACCAGCCTGTCCCCCACTCCCGTCATATAGATGTTAGCATAAGTTGGGGCCACATGTGACCCCATCGCGGTTCCGGGATTCTGTTGGTAAAAGGAATCCCCAAAAAAGAAATAATTCCTCCTGAGGACCACTTCTAGGAGCTGGAGGACAAACTGTGCACCAGTCGGAGAGAACCCTGTGCCGTCTAGCGCCATACCGACTTCTCGATCCGTCTTCATGTTCAATATATGTATATAAAGAAACAACATTAAAAGAAACTAAATAAAACTGTTCCGGTAACACTACATCTCTCATTTTCAACAAAAAATGACTTGTATCCCTAATATACAAAGGGGCTTCAATGGCATATTTTCGAAGTATCCTATCAAGGAATATTGCTATGGTGCCGAAGACAGATCCCCTCCCAGAGACAACTGGTCTCCCCGGAGGATCCTCAAGTCCCTTATGGATCTTAGGCAGCATATATAACAAAGGGGTTATACGGTATTGTACCCTTAAATATTCACCCAATTCCTTATCAATAATCTTTTCATCCAAGGCTTTCTCCACAATATCTGCTATAAGATCCATAATTTCGGGCTTGGGATCAGTCCTCAGCCCCTCATACACCTCAACATCCTCCAACTGTCTAAACACTTCATTTTTGTACTTTATAGTATCAAAAACCACCACCGCTCCACCTTTGTCGGCAGGTTATATAGTTATATTCTTGTTGTTCTCTAAATTCCTAAGGGCCTCATTCTCTGGACATATTATATGAACTACTTCTCAATTCATTATCATTTAATGTTTTAATTTGTTTAGTGACAATTTAAATGTAAGACTCTATAGTCTATAATGTGGTTATTCTGAGGAGGAGAAAAAGAACTCTTATTCCTCAAATCTAGATCCTTCAAATATAGCATATTTTTATCCTCATTTATTCTAGTGTCTCTCAATACTTCATGAGCAAAATACCCCTTCAGACGTAATCGTCTAAAGAATCTCTGAAGGTCAAGTTCTATTTCAAACCAGTTGCTATTAGCAACTGGACTGTAAGAGAGTCCACGGCTCAAAACCTTAATCTCATCAGATGTTAACTCCACCGAGGATATATTCAATACCAAATTATTTATTTCTGTGTATTCCGTCTCGTTGTACACTCTTGTGTCCCCTTGATCCGTGATTGCTTTCCCTGTGGAGGTACATTTCTTCTGGGGCCTGTGATGTTTCCTTCCGCCCCTCCTATATTTCCTCCTTTTCTTTGCTTGTCTAAAAAAATAGATTGGGCCGATTCGGAATCACAGGTGGTAAATCCAAAGTGGCCCTGCTCAAATTTTCTACCTTTTCTTCTCCTAGGTTTCCCATTAGTTTGATTGCTCTGCCAATTGCACACCTTCCCAGATTGATAGTCCTTTAGGTCACGGTGCCATTTATCTCTTTTTGCTCTCTCCACCTCTACTCTGTGGCGTTGAACATATTGTGCAATCTTCTCTTTATAGGTCGGGAACTCATCAACCCCTAATAGATCTTCTATCTGGGTTGTCAGAGTTAGGAGGGTCTTCTTAATATTCTCTACCTCCTTCTGTAGATATTCAATGTTAAAGGGCTTCTGTCACCCCCCAAACAGCAATTCTCTTCCGGGTGTAGGGCTGACGTCATCGGCGCAGTCGCACTGAAGAAGGAACAGCCAAGCGAGCGTCCTTCTCTCAGAGCGCCTGCGCTGAATGAGGACCGGTACGGCGCAGGCTCGGGATTTCAGCTGCAGACAGGGCCAGCGGGAGGAGGAGAGCGCTCGCTGGCCCTGTCAATCAAGTGGAGGAGGGGGTGTTTTTTAGACCGAGGATGTGGCGGCTACTAGCAAGTCCACCCAACTTGCTGGTAGTGAAGAAATTTGCATATCACAAAAGTACTATTTTTAAAGAATTTAAAGCACAGCCAGAGGTAAGAGGGGTATATATGGAATCTGCGTACATTAGCAAATATATTAAGTCCAAAACTGAAAATTGCTGTTTGGGGGGTGACAGAAGCCCTTTAACCAAAATAATTTCAAACGAATATTTATTGCTGACCAGCTCAAACTTCTTGCAAAAATCACTATTATTAGGAAACAGATTAGGAGGTAAGTGAGATCACAATCCCCGTGGGATCCTCTGCATTTTATTATATTCCCATAAGGTATTCAAATGTAATTCAATAGTGGTTAGTCTCTGACTCTTGTTCATATTTCCTTTTCAGGAGATCAATAGAGGGTGTACTTAAAAAAGATACATCACTTTTCTCCTCATTGATGAGTCTATGTATGTCTTCCTCAGTGTACAAACACATATTCATGCCCAAGGTGTCTTTGGTCTTACCCGGTGCGGGGATATCACCCGTGCACGCTCACCAGATCCAGAAATAGGATAAAATTGTGTCTGAGAGCAGCACCAATGACCTTGAAGATGTATTCAGGAATGCATCAGCTCGTACTTGACCTCAGATCCATTCGGTCATTAGAATAGCATACAAAATCCAGATTGACGGCAGCATCTCCATACAAAAAGGTTCTTTATTCACAGTGGGTCTATGATAAGCATGTGTACAAAGTAAAAAATGCAACGTTTCGGCTACATTGCAGCCTGTCTCAAGCATAACATGAAGTGAAATACAGGGGTTTAAATAGTGCTCATACTCAACTAATTATTCCAATTAATTATGCAAATATACATAAAATCACTGCCTCCAAACAGACATAGACTAATGCCAGTGTATCTTATACTATCATAGGTTTCACATCATGATGTACATCTAGAGGGTACGGGGTTCTTTCCGACTGGTGCACGGTTTGTCCTCCAGCTCCTAGAAGTGGTCCTCAGGAGGAATTATTTCCCTTTTGGGGATTCCTTTTACCGGAATCCCCAAAAGAAGCGCAGAACCGCGATGGGGTCACATGTGGCCCCAACTTATGCTCACACCTATATGGCGGGAGTGGAGGACAGGCTGGTGTACCAGTCAGAGTTTATGGAGAGGATCCTGTGCTGGTGGCGCTATATCGATGACATTTTTCTGATTTAGGCGGATACAAATATCGAGTTGGAGCTATTTAATCAACACCTGAATAGTGCCATTCCAGGCTTGCAGTTTACTATGACAACATCCACTAATGAATTACAGTTTTTGGATGTGAGGATTTTTGTGGATAATGGTGGAATTAAAACTGATTTGTTTCAAAAGCCCACAGATAGGAATAATCTGTTGAGGTACGATAGTGCACATCCACGACGAATGTTAGAATCAGTCCCCTGGATCCAACTCCTTAGAGTTAGGGTCCATTCACACGTCCGTAATTTGGGTCCGCAATTTGCGGACCTATTCACTTTCAATGGGGCTGGAACGGATGCGAATCCGCATTTCCGGGATCCACATCCACATTTTCGGGATCCGCATCCGTTTTTTCGGGATCCGCAATTTCGTTCCTGAAAAAAATAGAACATGTCCTATTCTAGTCTGCAATTGCGGACCAGAAAAGGCATTTTCTATTATAGTGTCTGTGACGTGCGTTCCGCAAATTGCGGATCGCACATTGCAGGTGTCTGTGTTTTGCGGATCCGCAACTTGCGGATCCACAAAACACTTACGAACGTGATGGATCTTTTACCATGGTGATGGGTCATGTGATGGATCATGTGATGACCGGAGTGACGTCACCACAGGTCGTGGAATGAATGCTCACCACAGGTCCTGTTCAGCAAAGAAGGAGACAGACGAGATGCCGGCAGCGCCAGCAAGTGGATTAAGGTGAGTTAAATTTTTGTATTTTTTTTTTAACCCCTCCAGCGCTATTTTACTATGCATTCTGTATTCAGAATGCTATTATTTTCCCTTATAACCATGTTATAAGGGAAAATAATACAATCTACAGAACACCGATACCAAGCCCAAACTTCTGGGTACCAAACCCATGTTGGGTACCAAACATGCGCGATTTTTCTCACGCGAGTGCAAAACGCATTACAATGTTTTGCACTCGCGCGGAAAAATCGCCGGTGTTCCCGCAACACACCCGCACATTTTCCCGCAACGCCCGTGTGAAAGAGGCCTTAATCATCCTTATACAGGGTATGTATATAAAATTAAGAACTATTATACATGCAGGTCACGTGATGTCATCTACATGATACAGTGCCCATGTAGCCTGATATATGTGGGTGAGACCACTATGGAAGTTAGAGAAAGAATAAATAAACATGAGAGTACGATCAGAAAACCGGTTGCTAAACATTTTATTGAGAAAGGCCATTCGATTAATCAGTTAAGGTATAGGGTGATTGACTCTGTGGGTTCACTGAGAAGAGAAGGGAACATAGATATGATATTGAGGAAGAAAGAATTAAGATGGATTTATAATTTGAGATCATTACAACCCCATGGATTGAACATTGATTTTAATGTAAGTGGAACTGAATAATGTCTGTATGTCTAATCTAGTGTCAATATGATGAAGTTGTTTTTAATATTGAGTTAATATATATTTTTTATGACAGGTGGGATACTGCCATGGGTGTTTTGTGTTTTGCATGTGCTGCCAGGTGAGGTCAAATACCAGACCAGATTTTAAGTGCCGGTCCGGGTTTTGGCAGCACCTGGCTGTCCTTAAATAGGCAGCTGGGCTCAGAAGCCATGTCTGTGTGCTGGGATCTGAGGCCTGTGCTGGGCTGGAGAGCTGAGACACGTGTGTCAGGAGAACAGGCCGTTTTGAGGTAGAATTGCCACCAAGGTGACTTTTTGTTATAATAACTTGCCATTGGGTGTGAAGTAACACCAACACTGCAAAAGTGACGTTTTGTTTTTGGCACCATGTGTGAATAAACACTGAAGTTTGAATTACGAACTTGTATTTTACCTCTGTACTGCGCCCGCTTATCCTAACTACCTGAGCGAATCCCCACAGCTAGTACAAAGTGGGGGATAGTGGGTTAAATATTGACTATATTAGATACCTTATGACCCAGTGATGCCAACCTATTTGTCCTGATTGGTTCATTTTTAATCTATGTTTTATGTTGCATAATAAAAGTATTTTTTAACTTCTGACTGCCTGAAAAGATGCATTTTTAGAGCTTACTTGAAACTGTGGATGTTGGAAATGAATCTGATTATCCAGGGTAGAGCATTCCAGAGAACTGGTGCAGCGAGAGAAAAGTCTTATAGGCAAGAGTGGGATTTAGAAAATGAAGGTTGTTAGTCTTTGCTTTCAGAATGAAGAGCACAGGTAGGGGTTAGGCAGAAATGAGTGAAGAGATATAGGAAGTAGAGGGGATAAACGCTCTGTAATATGATGCTGTATGGAGGAACCGTACAGCGGTAAGTGGTCCTAATGTTACTGAGGCTAAGGCTACTTTCACATCAGTGTTTTTGCTGGATACACCCGGCTGCATCCGTTCTGAACAGATCCGGTTGTATTTTCTCTAAGGTGACCAAGACGGATCCGGCACTAAAACCATTGTCAATAGGCGTTGGATCCGTTTTCTTTTGTGTTCGAGAAAACAGATCCAGCACCACTGACTTACATTGTGTTTCATGCCGGATCCGTCTTGATCAGTATCATTACCCAACCAAATGGAACGGAATGCATTCGGGTGCACTCCATTCAGTTCAGTTTTGTCCCCATTGTCAATGAATGGGGACAAAACTGAAGCATTTTCCTCCGGTATTGAGATCCATCACAGGAAATGGAAAACGCTGATGTGAAAGTAGCCCAAGACTTACTGGTAAAATCCACCTGTCAATTTCCTGTTTCCTTTGTCTTTATCAGGATGGTCCAGCTAGACTTCGTTGCTCTGTGCTTTGCAATTAGCATGAGAGTGGATGCAGAAAGATCCATCGCAAACGGACAGGAAGGCAGTACTATCTGTGCCATCAAAAGACTATGGGCCATTTTGGAGCTCCAAAAGAAAAATTTAAAATAAAAAAGACTTTGGGCCAGTTTACACTGTTTGTTTGGCGCAGAGCATTTCCACCTCAAAATCGGCTCCAAAAAATGCCTCCCATTCATTTCAATAATAAGAAGCAAAACTTGCTTTTTTTCCATGTGGAAAAAACAAACAGTCTCCCTTTGAAATGAATGGGAAGCATAAAAAACAGCTCCATGTGTGTCCATGCGGTTTTTTGTATGGTTTTTGGTGTAAATCAGCACCGATAACCACAAGCTGAAAATGCAGTTTTGTATGGAAAACCCATTGGTTAAAAAAAAAACGCATAAAAATGCAAGAAAAGAAAAACAGAATTTTGTAGGCAGGTTTGCAAAATTCATTGTGTGAACATACCCCTAGGGTGACGGCACTAGTTGTTGTCACTCACGTAACAGAGAATTGCTGGTGATGAGTATACACAAAGTCCAAGGAGAAGAAGATGGCGGTCAGACGTGGAATTCAATTATAATCTATCTTCTTTATTTTTTAATCGGTAACAAACAGAAGTGGGTTTGGAAGGGGGAACTGGCAGGGGATATGGTGGGAAATTTATAAAACTAAGGAAAAGTGGATTAATTGCAGCTTTCATTCCGTGCGGGTGCAATGCGTGATGTGAACGCATAACACCCGCACTGAATCCTGACCCATTCATTCCAATTAGTCTGTGTACATGAGCGTTGTTTTTCACGCATCACTTCTGCGTTGCGTGAAAATCGCAACATGTTCTCTATTCTGCGTTTTTCACGCAGCCCTGGCCCCATGGAAATGAATGGGGCCGCGTGAAAAACGCATTGCATCCGCAAGCAAGTGCAGATGCGTTTTTCATTGAAGGTTGCTAAGAGATGTTGTTTGTAAACATTCAATTTTTTATCACGTGCGTGATGAAAAACGCAGATCCTTCTATCTTCATTCAGCAGGACCTGCGCTGACATCACCACGCTAACCACGTGGTGAGCGCAATTACGTCATCAAAGATCCTTTTGCAGGTCTTGAAAGAAGAAGAAAGAAGACGATGCCAGCTGCGCAATCAAGTGGATAAAGAGAGTTCTTTTTTTTTTTAACCCCTCAATCAACATTTTAGTAAGCGTTCTGTATTCAGAATGCTATTATTTTCCCTTATAACCATGTTATAAGGGAAGATAATACCGTGAATTTATTTTAATAGGGTCCGGGGTTGCTCATCCCTATCATCTCCTAGCAACCATGCATGAAAATCGCACCGCATCCGCACTTGCTTGCGATTTTCACGCAGCCCCATTAATTTCTATGGGGGCTTTGTTGCGTGAAAAACGCTGAATATAGAACATGCTGCGATTTTCACGCATCACACAGCCCCATTGAATGGGTCCAGAGTCAGTGCCGATGCAATGCGTTCACCTCACGCATTGCATCCACGCGTAAAACTCACCCGTGTGAAAGGGGCCTTAGTGTGTTCCAAAGATGGAGTTTTTCCTATAGCACATAATAATATTTCTACAAGCCAGTGTCTTTTTATTTTTATTTTTTTAGGAGGATGATAGGAACTGCTCGGCAAGTGACCTTTTCGTGTATTTAACTAAATCAACAGTGTAATAAAGTTAATAAACCTTACCTGAGTGGCATCATTAAAATTGGTATGCCCTAAGCAACCATTGCTCCCACTGCCAAATGTCATGATGATCCCCCTGTCTGGAAAGAGATGAAAGCATTTCCATTTCATTTTCTTGTTTCTATATTCACAAATGATTGACAACCACTGGATTATATCTATGAAGACCATTAGAAAGATATTCTATAGCAGTGATAGTGAACCTTTAACAGACCGAGTTCCCAAACTGCAACCTAAAACCCACTTATTTATCGCAAAGTGCCAACACAGTAATTAAACCTGAATACTACAGTCCAATATAGTACATCTTCCATGTACTTTATCATTTAGCTATAATAGCCTGCATGCATTCAGTGCGCTGCCTGTGCTGTTCATAGTGCGCCCTGCGCTGATGAATGGCAGGAAGGTCTAAGGCATAATGGTACACCATAGACTTTTTCCAGGGTGCGGGTGCCCACAGAGAGGGCTCTGAGTGCCGCCTCTGGAACCCGTGCCATAGGTTCGCCACCACTGCTCTATAGGGTAGATTTATCATAGCCTGGCAGTGTACGCCGGGCTGTAATAACCAGGCATGCTGCCGGAAGCTGAGCCCAATTTATGACGAGATGTACGCCTCGTCATAAACTACACGCAGCATCCGGCAGTCAGTACACCTGAACAGATATCTGCCGTAGAAGATGATAAAAGTGGCAGGGTCACCGGCCCTCCCCCTCCCTCGTCACACCCCCTTTTCAGAAAAGTGCCGAGGCCAACGGAGAGACGGCACTGGCGCAAAAACTTTGAAAAAGTCACAAAGGTGCAGCTTGCAACTTTTTCATGCCATAAAATTGGAGTATGCAAATGATAAAATGTGGCCCCATAAGCTAAACCTTATAGATATGCTCTATCCACACCTGTCAAACAGGCAGTAAACAGGTCGCCGCAGGAGACATGCTTTATGGTAACTCCGGACTGGCCTTCCAAAAAACGGGAAATGAATTGAGGCTGTGCATGCTCTACAGATCCTGGAAGAGAAGGAGCTCCAGCGCCTAATGGGGGGGCCTAAAAGAACGATGAAAAAAAGTCAAATGTATGACGTAAAAGACATAGGGAGATATAAAAGCAAAAGCAATTAATCAGATTACATTGACTTATCCTGATGCAAAGACAACTGCGTTTCAATAAGCTGGATCATAAAGGCGTTTAGAAAAGAAAGACCCTGCTGCCATGGAGTCTCAAGGTCTACGTTACTATGATGAATCTCACAACAGTCATATGACGGCATTAGTTATGTAATGTGTATTACTAAAACAACATGTTAAATGCTGCACTTATTAACACTCCTCCACAGCATCAATCCCTGGATAAATACACATTACTAATATCACACACAGATAAAATAATACATTATAATGGAATTCAGGTGGAGTGGGAGCTAAGCTGCAGTATGCCGGCAGACCACTATGGATGGCGCCTTCTGCTTCCAGCTATGTCCGCTGTTTAGTTCAGCGCTGGCGGCTGCCAAAAACAGTGGATTGCTGGGGGTACCAGGTATCGGATGCCCACTGATCTGGTATTGAAGACTAGGGATGAGCGAACCTGAACTGCACAGTTGGAGTTCATACCGAACTTTGCGAGTTCAGGTACCCGGACCCGAACCCGGACTTTTTCACTGAAGTCCGGATTCGGGTGATTTTATTATTTTCCGTTATAACATGGTTATATCAGAAAATAATAGCATCCTTAAGACAGAATGCAAAACAATATGGCCATTTAGGGGTAAAACAAAACAAAAACAACTCGCCTCATCCACCTGATCGCGCTGCAGCAGCTTCTTCTATCTTCACTGTACAGGACCTGCGATGTGCATGACATCACCGCGCTCTCCCACGTGGTGATGTCAGCACGCATATCGCAGGTCCTTTGGCAGATCCTGTTCAGTGAAGATACAAGAAGCTGCAGCAGCGCGATCAAGTGGATCAGGAAAGTTTTTTTTTTAACCCCTAAATGGCCATATTGTTTTGCATTCTGTCTTAAGAATGCTATTATTTTCTGATATAAACATGATATAACGGAAAATAATAAGGTGAAGTTCAGGTCCCCATTTACTTCAATGGGGTTCGGGGTCAAGTTTGGGTCCCGAAACTGAACTTTGACCTGAAGTTCGGGCGAACCCGAACCTCCACAGGTTCGTTCATCCCTATTGAGGACCTATCCGGGGGAGAAGTTATCAATATCATAAAAATCGGAATATTCCTTTCAGGCGGCCATCATTTTGAAAACTGAACAAGCATTTCAATGACAGCTATTCACCCTGATCCCTTCATATACATGCATGCTCTGCTCAGCCGAGCATGCTTATGTTCTCATTAAGGTGAGGGAAATAGGTCACTAACAGACAGCTCTTATGGCGGCTTATATGCCGTGAAAACAAAGAACTGGGCTACTAAATTCCAACATGCCCAATACAACTTACAAACAGCATTACCCACTGAGAGAGAGAGTCGTGACACCCCCAAATTCATTAGATGGTTGGTGGGTTAGGCCGACATTCATCTAATGTGTTTGGGCAACTTTAATCTCTTCCATCTACCCCCTCTTCTGGCTAACGTGCTATCTATATGTTAGCAAAAAAAAAAAAGGGATATGGGGCTGCATACACAAAACGGTAGGATATTTTTAACCAAGGTGAGTTGCTAGTACTTGAAACTTTTAGATGCACTGGAGCAAAATAAAACAATAAAAAAAGGGAATATCTGAAAAAGTGCACTAAATTCACATGGGGTAAAGAAATCATACTCTTCTGTAGATCCTGGTAGTAGGTCACTTTCTCAACCATTTCCTTCGGTCCATCTTCCCATCTAAACTTTCTTTGCCTTACTTTACCTTTACTTAGCCCTGTAGTCTTCATGTGCCTTGCTATAACTAGAATACAAGTACAGGTCTCCGGTATGTAACATGGGTCAGAGTTCACTGGTGCTCACCTCCCACATGATAATCCTCCCAGACTTGGTGACTCCTGCTTTCTGGGTTCTGCCAGCTGACACCTGGACCACCTCTGTATTCAGCATTGGCAGACGGAGAGGGGTGGTGATCCCACTCCCCCAAGTGTACACAGAGGACAGAGGGGGAGGAATACCTGGCTTTGCAGGAGAATACCCCAGGCGGCCACCTGATCAGAACAATGAACACAAACATGTCAATGAGCTGAACTTCCGAATATTCTGCTCCAGCGCAACATGTTTTGGCAAAACCTAGTGATAACAAGAAAGAATTGAATGTGCTGCACAGATCTGCCTTTGGCTCAGTAATAGGCACCTGTCAGGTTAAATAAATGAGTGGCCAATGTGTAGCGGCAGCGACAACCGATAGCATGTTCATATGAATGATAAACGATATCTAAGCAGCTTCAAGGAAACGTTACATACATTCTGAGCATTTTCATCAGAAGAATACAAGGAAACAAGTACAGGCGGGTACATAACTGAATTATGGGCACCCACATAGTTATATTCCCTGGCTGAGACAGTCTAGAACATGTAAGACTCTGTAAGGCCTCATGCACACAGCCGTAGCCCGGCCGTGCCCGTATTGCGGCCCGCAAACAGCTTGAATGTTGCTCGCGCATTTGGGACCGCAAACTGTGGTCCCCAATGCATGGAACGGCCGTGTGCATGAGGCCTAACTCTGTTCAAGTGCAGAGAACCACCATTATCCTCAGTAACCTCATGCGATCAGAGTGGTGGCACTTTCTTTGCCATTCTGGAGACATTGTGTACAAAACGATATATTTTTTAAATAGCTAACAATTATTTTCTTAATACATTTACAACACATTTTGGCAACATGTCAGAAATCTTTTTAGGCCAGGTTTCAGAAAATCCGCACCTGCCAAAGATCTGCACACAGAACTGCTTCATTGTAATTCAGTGCAGGATCAGCAGATAAAATGAACAGGGCCCTGGGCTTGTAACTAGTACCACGCTGGTTCATGTGGTTGGCAGATGACAACTTGTGGTCTACGTTTATGTGGTCTTCTACACTACCTACACATGATGCTAAAATACAGATGTCATCAAATCGATAACTTTGCGGTACGAACAGTTACAGGCGCCGACTGAGCAGACTATTTTTGGGAAAGGACCATTCCTTCCTGATAGTTGCCTGCTTGTCAGTGGAGGTGAAGAGCTGCATGTACATGAAGTGATCACCTCCACTGTATGAGGGGGATTGGTCTTTACAGCAATTGCTCATCCTCAGGGGCGTAGCTAAAGGCACATGGGCCCTGGTGCAAGAGTTCCGCCTGGGCCGCCTTTCCGTCAGTGCTTTGTGGCAGGGGTGCACCTAGCCCAGGGATGGCCAACCTGAGGCTCTCCAGCTGTTGCAAAACTACAACTCCCATCATTCCCAGACTGCCAGCAGCTATCAGCTTACAGCAGGGCATTGTGGGAGTTGTAGTTTTACAACAGCTGGAGAGCCGCAGGTTGGCCATGCCTGACCTAGCCTTTCTGCTGCCTGAGGCAAAAATTAAAACGACCCCCCCCCCCCCCCCCCCCATGGCAAATTCTTGACCTAACCACTTCCCTCCAGCCGGAGGAGATTAACTTGAAGATTCTGAACCCCAGTGCAAAATCTATAACAGGTCCCTCCCAGCATGCCCTTTCTATAATACTGTTGTCTTTGGGCCCCCTCAGGCTCCAGGGCCCAGTAGCAACTGCTACCTCTGCACCCCCTATAGCTATTCCCCTGCTGATCCTCATACAGATTTATTGTTTCTGGGCAACAGATCGCTGTTTACACAGGACAATCTGTTGCCCACAAACAATAATTCAGGTGTCCTCATATATGATTATTTCACCCAATAAACACGCTCGTTCATCGAGTGATCGGCGTCAAGATGATCATCAGAAATGAGCATTTGTACTAACGTTCATTCCCAATAATCAGCTCGACAATTGGCTCATGTAAATCCGGCTCAACTCTCAGCCATTGTGTTCCCTCTACCAAACATCTGAAGTACATCAGATCTGGCCAGCTGATTCTTTAACCAGACAAACAAACCCATCGACATAATTATGAAATAAGCAATGTAATATAATGAAGATCAAGCTTGGAAATCCTCACCGCGGGATCTGGCGCTGGGGATCCGGCCAGCTGGCCGTCCACGAGTTACTGCAGGCATTGCTGCCAGAGGCTTCTCCACTCTACAGAGCAAAAAAAGGTCAGTCATTAAGATTGCAAGACTTTAGAAAGAGCAACTGTGCAATGAAGAATCAGTTGGCCCTGTAGAAACTGAATGAAAGGGTAGTAGTCAGGTAAGGCTACTTTCACACCGTCATGGATCTGCAAAAACGCTTCCGTTACAATAATACAACTGCATCCATCCGTCTTGAACGGATCCGGATGTATTATGTCTTCTATAGCCATGACGGATCCGTCTTGAACACCACTGAAAGTCAATGGGGGACGGATCCGTTTTCTATTGTGCCAGATTGTGTCAGAGGAAACGGATCCGTCCTTATTGACTTACATTGTGTGCCAGGACGGATCCGTTTGGCTCCACTTCGTCAGGCGGACACCAAAACGCTGCAAGCAGTGTTATGGTGTCCGCCTCCAGAGCGGAATGGAGATGGATCGGAGGCAAACTGATGCATTCTGAGCGGATCCTTATCCATTCAGAATGCATTAGGGCAAAACTGATCCGTTTTGGACCGCTTGTGAGAGCCCTGAACGGATCTCACAAACGGAAAGCCAAAACGCTAGTGTGAAAGTAGCCCAACATGGGCCACCCATCCAGATCTCCGCTCTGTTGTACAGATTGATGGCAGTGTACACACCAGCACTTCCACTCCATGATCACGGAGCCCCTGCAGTGACGTGATGTTCTTGTACACGTCACCACTGAGGCCGGTGTTCTATCAAAAAACCTTACCTCGTTAAAAAACCTTACCTCTTGTGACTTCCGGGGGTGTGCGCCTCAACTTCCGGGGGTGTGCGCCTCAGCGCAAGCGCACTACCACGGCACGGGTAAGGTAAAATTACAGGGAGCGCTAGGTTTTTTAAGGAGGTAAGGTTTTTTTGATAGAACACCGGACCATATGTGCACTCACTCCCGTGATTCCCGGCCACCAGAAAGGCCAGCCGTTTTACTTGTAGTATGCAAGCGTGGCCACCGTTGCTGCATTGCAGTGCTGGCCGTAACCCCTAGAAACGGGCAGTGTATAAAAGCAGGAAAATAGAAGGCGATGGGTGCCACAAGCATTATAGGAAACTGATATACCTTAGTAAGTGATTTAAAATAACGTTATAGACAACCCCTCTAATGTTTATGATTTACTGATTTTTAGGACTTTTTTTTTAATGCAAAGAAGTTATTACACATGTATTGGTGACATCAGATCACTGGAAGGTATGCAACTGCCAGAATGTTCTGCGCAAGACATGATGTGCATAATGACAATTTCTGTACAGTGCTGCATAATAAGTTAGTGCTATATAAGAAACATAATACGACACATAGGCTCTCACATACTGTGCATGTAGGATGACTGTGGGTGGGATATTCATGGAGCATAAGCAAAATTGCTGCACTTGTGAACTGTTCTAGGGCAGCACTCATTAAAGTCTAACTACTGTATCAATTTACTCCCCAATCAGTAGTAGTACAAGCGAAGATATGAAGCTCTGTAATATAATGCCTCTTTCTCCACCAGACTCCCCCCTCCTGCACTAATCACTCACCCTCAAATCATTGGTAAAATGTGTCCTCAGAAAGGCAAGAGGAAAATAGAATTTCAGCTTTAGGGCTCATGCACACGGCCGTACTGTGTTTTGCGGTCCGCAAATCGCGGATCCGCAAAACACGGATACTGGCTGTGTGCATTTCGTGGAACGGAACATCTGGCCCCTAATAGAAAAGTCCTATCCTTGTCCGTAATGTGGACAATAATAGGTCGTTTCAGTTTTTTGCGGCCCCCTTGAAGTAAAAGGCTCCGCATACGGGCGGCAAAAAAAAAACCCTCAACGGACACGGACAAAATATACGTTTGTGTGCATGAGCCCTTACTCAGACATCAGGCTACAGTTACTGCCCATATTATTCTATGGATAGGGGAGAGGGAGGAGACAGCTGGTGTTTATGCTTCT
Source organism: Bufo bufo (assembly GCF_905171765.1). NCBI lineage: Eukaryota > Metazoa > Chordata > Amphibia > Anura > Bufonidae > Bufo > Bufo bufo. Next base: position 100,352,236 of record NC_053391.1, on the reverse strand, counting down.
AGTACTTTTTTACCTCGCCCCGATGCTGGAATCACAGCGTCATACAGCTTACAGCTCTGTACTGCCGTGTTATGTCCTCCATGCTTCTGTGTGTGTAAGAGAAAGACAGAGGAGCAGGACCTCCTCTCCTCTACATGTGCTGTGTATGGGAGACATCAAAGCGGCTAGTCTCCAGGGAAAACTAACAACTGGAACCTGATAATGCATAATATGCATTCATATGCAGTCATGTACTGGTCAAACAGTCTTATTCCTCATGTTGGCTTATTCTGAAAATTCTACCAAAACAATAGGTATAAAAAGTGTAGCTATTAAAATATCACTCAACTCTTAAACTGTAGAACTGAACAAAATTTTAGGAAGTTGTTCAATCGTGGGGAATTCCTTTAAATGATCTCTGTGACTAGAACTGAGATTACCTTAGGGTAGGAGGATCTGTGGTCATAAATTCAGAAGCCTCACTTTAGATAGTAATGTCTGTCATATAATAAATGCAGCCTGTTTAAGTAAAAGTCATGTCACATCAGTCAGAAAAAAAACGTAATGTTATGTAACCAGGTGGAGGATTTCTTACTAGGAAATATCAGCACGACAGCTCTAATAGCCTTGGCATCAGAAGTTGTGAATCAGCGCCCACACAACTCACTCCCCACACACTAAACGGTGGGGGAATGCAATTAGAGTCTCAGTCAGATCGGGATTTTATGGAAACTTTTTCACTTCTATAAATGCTGAACTACATTATGAGCTGTCAGGGCACTCGAGTTAAGGGCTACACATCAAACAGTCTCTGATGGGTTTCATTGAGAAGGTAAAGGAACAGTTTGCAGATGCTGTGAGACTGAAAGCTTCAGAAGACAAACTGTTGACAATTTTTAATAAAGTGGTGGTAGGTTGTGGTGGCTCACTAGCAAGTAGTTAAGGTATGGTGCTGCAAGCTCATATAGAGGGAATCACCCCACCCTCTTCTAAAGGCAAATGTAGTAATAGAGTAATGAGCGAGCACTCATACACTTGGCAACCAAATTGACATGTGCAGAAAATATTTATTATATCCCCATAAAATACAAGTAATAAAATTTATAAGAACAATGTAGCAATAATATACAACATTACAATCACATATATTGTGGTAGATATGATCGACACTATATTCATATGACTCAATAGTGTCGATAAATTCAATAACATATATCACACCAAGAAACTTCAAGTATATGCTGTTATTTGGGAAAGAGGGGGTATTATCTTCTAGCGCTCTATCCCAATTTGGGAAACTGAATGTCACTGAAAATGCTGTAGGTGTATTCACTGGGAGCGCAATATGTTCATAAAGTGTCCACAGGAATCCTGATAATGTGAAAAGTCTCTTATAGCATATCCTTTTAAGGTCGATATGAGCTTTGAATTGAAGAAAACTTTAAATCGATGTTTGGCTTACCGTCTAGCGTCTGCTGTCTCCCTATTGCTTCAATGGAGCTTTAAATATTTGCCGGCTTATTCAGTCGCTCCATACAGCAAGCTGGTTTAAATGTTGCGGGAGTTCCAAAGATCGCAGGAGTTACCACTCTGTTCCGCAATTTCCTTTGGTGCAGCTTTCGACGATAAGAATAGTTAATCCTTTACTGTAGAGATTTTCTTCTGTATGGCCATACAATATTATCGGAGGCTTTTCAATGCAGGTACATCACTTGTTTCACCATACGCGTTACGGGTAGATTCACTCTCCCTTCCTCAGTGGTCTGAGGAAGGGAGAGTGAATCTACGTAACGCGTATGGTCTGAGGAAGGGAGAGTGAATCTACCCGTAACGCGTATGGTGAAACAAGTGATGTACCTGCATTGAAAAGCCTCCGATAATACTGTATGGCCATACAGAAGAAAATCTCTACAGTAAAGGATTAACTATTCTTATCGTCGAAAGCTGCACCAAAGGAAATTGCACCAAAGGTGGCCACTGTTAAAGGGGCGGTCACTGTGAAAGAGGCAGTCACTGTTAAAGGGGCAGCCACTGTGAAAGTTACTGTTAAAGGAGCAGTCACTGTGAAAGTCACTGTTAAAGGGGCGGCCACTGTAATAGTCACTGTTAAAGGGGCGGTCACTGTGAAAGTCACTGTTAAAGGGGCGGTCACTGTGAAAGTCACTGTTAACCACCTCAGCTCCCCTAGCTTAAACACCCTTAATGACCAGACCACTTTTTACAATTCTGCATTACACTACTTTCACGGTTTATTGCTCGGTCATACAACTTACCACCCAAATGAGTTTTACCTCCTATTCTTCTTACTAATAGAGCTTTCATTTGGTGGTATTTCATTGCTGCTGACATTTTTTTTGTTATTAATCGAAATTGACCGAAATTTTTGCAAAAAAATGACATTTTTCACTTTCCGTTGTAAAATTTTTCAAATAAAACTACATTTCTATATACATTTTTCTCTAAATTTATTGTTCTACATGTCTTTGATAAAAAAAAAAATGCAATAAGTGTATATTTATTGGTTTGCGCAAAAGTTATAGCGTTTACAAAATATGGTACAAAAATGTGAATTTCCGCATTTTGAAGCAGCTCTGACTTTCTGAGCACCTGTCATGTTTCCAGAGGTTCTACAATGCCCAGACAGTAAAAACACCCCACAAATGACCCCATTTCGGAAAGTAGACACCCTAAGGTATTCGCTGATGGGCATAGTAAGTTCATAGAAGTTTTTATTTTTTGTCACAAGTTAGCGGAAAATGATGATTTTTTTTTTCTTACAAAGTCTCATATTTCACTAACTTGTGACAAAAAATTAAAACTTCCATGAACTCACTATGCCCATCACGAAATACCTTGGGGTGTCTTCTTTCCAAAATGGGGTCACTTGTGGGGTATTTATACTGCCCTGGCATTTTAGGGGACATAAAGCGTGAGAAGAAGTCTGGAATCCAAATGCCTAAAAAATGCCCTGTAAAATCCTAAAGGTGCTCCTTAGAATTTGGGCCCCTTTGGGCACCTAGGCTGCAAAAAAGTGTCACACATGTGGTATCGCCGTACTCAGAAGAAGTAGGGCAATGTGTTCTGGGGTGTATTTTTACATATACCCATGCTGGGTGAGAGAAATATCTCTCTAAAAGTCAACTTTTCCCATTTTTTTATACAAAGTTGTCATTTTAGAGAGATATTTCTCTCACCCTGCATGGGTATATGTAAAAAGACACCCCAAAACACATTGCCCAACTTCTCCTGAGTACGGCGATACCACATCTGTGACACTTTTTTGCAGCCTAGGTGCGCAAAGGGGCCCAAATTCTAAAGAGCACCTTTAGGATTTCACAGGGCATTTTTTACGCATTTGGATTCCAAATTACTTCTCACGCTTTAGGTCCCCTAAAATGCTAGGGCAGTATAAATACCCCACAAGTGACCCCATTTTGGAAAGGAGACACCCCAAGGTATTCCGTGAGGGGCATGGCGAGTTCCTAGAATATATATTTTTTGGCACAAGTTAGCGGAAAATGTTTTTGTTTTTTTTCTCTTACAAAGTCTCATATTCCACTAACTTGCGACAAAAAATTAAATTTTACATGAACTCGCCATGCCCCTCACGAAATACCTTGGGGTGTCTTCTTTCCAAAATGGGGTCACATGTGGGGTATTTATACTGCCCTGGCATTTTAGGGGCCCTAAAGCGTGAGAAGAAGTCTGGAATATAAATGTCTAAAAAATTTTACGCATTTGGATTCCGTGAGGGGTATGGTGAGTTCAAGTGAGATTTTATTTTTTGTCACAAGTTAGTGGAATATGAGACTTTGTAAGAAAAAAACAAAAAAAAAAACAATTTCCGCTAACTTGTGACAAAAAAAAAAAAATCTTCTATGAACTCGCCATGCCCCTCGAAAGTGATCTTTTTATAGCGCCGCAGCGATTTTACTGTGTTTTTGCAGTGATCAGAAAAAAATAAAATTCTGTCACTGCGGTGGGGCGGACTGAACGCAAGTGTGCGCACAACATCAGGCCTGATCGGGCGAACACTGCGTTTTTTTGTAGAGCCTATAGAACATGTCCCATTCTTGTCCGCAATAAAGAAAAGGCATTTTCTATATAGTTCTGGCAATGTGCGGAGCCGCAAAATGCGGAAAGCACATTGCCGGTGTCCGTGTTTTGCGGATCCGCGGTGTCCGTGTTTTGCGGATCCGCTAAACACATACGGACGTCTGAATGGAGCCTTACAGGGGGGTGATCAATGACAGGGGGGTGATCAGGGAGTCTATATGGGGTGATCACCCCCCTGTCATTGAACACCCCCCTGTAAGGCTCCATTCAGACGTCCGTATGTGTTTTGCGGATCCGCAAAACACATACGGACGTCTGAATGGAGCCTTACAGGGGGGTGATCAATGACAGGGGGGTGATCAGGGAGTCTATATGGGGTGATCAGGGGTTAATAAGTGACGGGGGGGTGTAGTGTAGTGGAGTTTGGTGCTACTTTACAGAGCTGCCTGTGTCCTCTGGTGGTCGATCCAAGCAAAAGGGACCACCAGAGGACCAGGTAGCAGGTATATTAGACGCTGTTTTCAAAACAGCGTCTAATATACCTTTTTGGGGTTAAAAAAATCACATCTACAGCATGCCAGCAAATGATCGCCGCTGGCAGGCTGTAGATGTACTCGTTAACCTCCGGTTCCTGTGAACGCGCGCTCCTGTGTGCACGCATTCACAGGAAATGTCGCCTCTCGCGAGAGGACGCGCCGGCGCGTCCAGGAGGAATAACAGGGCCGCCGCCAGGACGCAATCCTGCGTACAGCGGTCTTGAGCTGGTTAAAGGGACGATTACTGTGAAAGTCACTGTTTAACCCCTTAAGAACTCAGCCCTATTTCACCTTAAGGACTTGGCCATTTTTTTTTCAAATCTGACCAGTGTCACTTTATGTGGTGATAACTTTAAAACGCTTTGACTTATCCAGGCCGTTCTGAGATAGTTTTTTCGTCACATATTGTACTTCATGACACTGGTAAAATGAAGTAAAAAAAATTCATTTTTATTTATTAAAAAAAATACCAAATTTACCAAAAATTTGTAAAAAATTGCAAATTTCCAAGTTTCAATTTCTCTACTTCTATAATACATAATAATACCTCCAAAAATAGTTATTACTTTACATTCCCCATATGTCTACTTCATGTTTGGATCATTTTGGGAATGATATTTTATTTTTTGGGGATGTTACAAGGCTTAGAAGTTTAGAAGCAAATCTTAGAAACCTTAGAAACCACACAAAAATTACCCCATTCTATAAACTACACCCCTCAAAATATTCAAAACAGATTTTACAACCTTTGTTAACCCTTTAGGTGTTCCACAAGAATTAATGGAAAAAAGGGTTAACAGCCAAACCAAACTCAATATTTATGGCCCCGATTCTGTAGTTTACAGAAACACCCCATATGTGGTCGTAAACCGCTGTACGGGCACACGGCAGGGCGCAGAAGGAAAGGTATGCCATACGGTTTTTGGAAGGCAGATTTTGCTGGACTGGTTTTTTTGACACCATGTCCCATTTGAAGCCCCCCTGATGCACCCCTAGAGTAGAAACTCCAAAAAAGTGGCCCCATTTTAGAAACTACGCGATAGGGTGGCAGTATTGTTGGTACTAGTTTAGGGTACATATGATTTTTGGTTGCTCTATATTACACTTTTTGTGAGGCAAGATAACAAGAAATAGCTGTTTTGGCACCGTTTTCATTTTTTGTTATTTACAACATTCATCTGACAGGTTAGATCATGTGATATTTTTATAGACCAGGTTGTCACGGATGCGGCGATACCTAATATGTATACTTTTTTTTTTTATTTATGCAAGTTTTACACAATGATTTATTTTTTGAAGCAAAAAAAAAATCATGTTTTAGTGTTTCCATAGTCAGAGCCATAATTTTTTCAGTTTTTGGGCGATTACCTTGGGTAGGGTATGATTTTTGCGGGATGAGATGACTGTTTTATTGGCACAATTTTGGGGTGCGTGTGACTTTTTGATCGCTTGCTATTACACTTTTTGTGATGTAAGGTGACAAAAAATGGTTTATTTAGCACAGTTTTTATTTAAAATTTTTTACGGTGTTCATCTGAGGGGTTAGATCACATGATATTTTTATAGAGCCGGTCGATACGGACGCGGCGATACCTAATATGTATACTTTTTTTTTTATTTATGTAAGTTTTACACAATAATATTTTTAAAACAAAAAAAAAACATAGAGAGACATAGTTTTTTCAGTTTTTGGGCGATTGTCTTAGGTAGGGTCTCATTTTTTGCGGGATGAGATGACGGTTTGATTGGTATTACCTAATATGTATACTTTTTTTTCCCCCTATTTTTTTTTTACTTTATTTGGGGAAAATGACGTTTTTGTTTATGTTTACTTGAAACTTTTAATTTTTGGGGGGGGAAACTTTATTTTTTAAACTTTTTTTTTACTTTATTTTTTGTCCCACTTTGGGACTTAAACTTTTGGGGGTCTAATCCTTTACAATGCATTCCAATACTTCTGTATTGGAATGCATTGGCTGTATGAGTAATACAGTGAGTATTACTCATACAGCTTCCGGCCTGTGAGATTCAGGGGGCTGGATCTCACAGGCTCGTCACCGGAAGGCAGCGCGATGCCTTCCTTAGGCATCGAGCTGCCTTCCATACCATCGGGTCCCCCCTACAGCCGCATGGGGACCCGATGGCACCGCCACACGCCGCCGTAAACCGCAGGTAAAACCGCAAACCACAGGTCTGAGTCGACACGGGACCCTCCCGCGCATTTAGCCAAGGTGCCTGCTCAATGATTTGAGCAGGCACCGGGTTCCGATCACCGCCCGCCGGGCGGCGGTGATCGCAAATACAAATGACGTACCGGTACGTCATGGATCCTTAAGGACTCGGGAAACATGCCGTACCGGTATGTCATAAGTCCTTAAGGGGTTAAGGGGCGGTCACTGTAAAAGTTACTGTTAAAGGGGCGGTCACTGTGAAAGTCACTGTTAAAGGGGCGGTCACTGTTAAAGGGGCGGCCACTGTAATAGTCAATGTTAAAGGGACGATCACTGTGAAAGTCACTGTTTAAGAGGCGGTCACTGTGAAAGTTACTGTTAAAGGGGCGGTCACTGTTAAAGGGGCAGTCACGGGCTATCATGGAGTGAGGACGCTCTCTGCTGCAGCTCCTCCACTATCCTGACCTTATCCTGGACATCCGCGGGATTTCTCGCTCCAGAACAGCGGGGTGCAGGCTGTGGGACCGTCTACACTGGTCTGGCTCCTTTTGGGACCCTCATCCTCAGTATCACTGATTGTGTTCCAGTGCGGCCTACTACATACCTGGTGCCTGAGCCGCCGGTCGCCATCTTGGAGCCCGACTCTACTCACCTCCGCCTGGTCCTCGATGTGTGCGGAGTTCGGCCTGGGAGCTGTCTGGTGAGACCCGTTTCCTCCTGCTTTCTCCTCGTGGCCCTCCTGTGTCTCCGGCCGGCAGCGCTCATCTGTAGTGTGCGGCTGCACTCACGCCGCGGAGGGAGGAGGCGTCATCACTTGGGCCTTCTGTGGGGAGGCCGGCGCTTCTTCTTTGCGGCTCCCTGACCTGACGTCCTGCTGGCGCTGAGGCGGAGTGACATCTGGCCACCTGCTGGACTGGACCCGCTCTTGATGGTCTCCTGTCTCTTCCCCTGAAGATCCACGTGTCTGGAGGCCTGGATCAGGGTGCGGCTCCTCTTCAGGTGCTTGTAGTGCCTCCCTACAAATTTGGTGTCTGCTGCAGCCATCTCCTCCACTGGGGTAAGAGTTACTGGCCCTCAGTGGTTTCCCCTGGACTGTCTGCTCTGGTGGCCAGGTGCTGCTCCTATATACATGGGCCGCAAAACAGTAGGTTTCGGTGGCCAGTTCCCTCCAAATTGGTTGTCAACGCCATGAGTCAAACTGAAGATAAGGAGGTTGGTGACCCCTCTGATCCGGAAGGGGTAGATTTGAGTAAAATAATGTCAGCAATTACAAAATGCCAATCTGCGCTTACAGTCAAAATAGACCACCTGCAGTCTGACATCACCTGTCTCAGGCATGACATTGATAAAATTTGTGACAGGACCACAGAAGTGGAGAGAAGACTGGGAGAGGTGGAGGATGTAGCCCACTCAGGGGGAAACCAGATCAGGGCTCTACAGCAACAAGTAAAACTCCTGCAGGCGAAAGTTGATGATGCTGAAAACCGGAACAGGCGGAATAATATACGTATCATGGGCCTTCCTGAGAGGGCTGAGGGTGCATCGCCTGAAGTTCTTTGCGGAACAGTTTATCAAAGAATGTTTGGATCCCATTAGCCTTTCCACTACCTTTGTTGTTGAGAGAGCGCACAGGATACCTACTAAACCCCTACCGCCAGGGGCACCTGCACACGCATTTATACTGAAAGTCCTGAATTACCGGGACCGTGATACTATTCTGGCGGCAGCTCAGCAGATACAGGAGATTAAGTTTGGGAACGCAAAGATCTCATTTTATCCGGATTTCTCTTCGGAGGTTCAAAAGCAAAGATGCCAGTTTACAGCTGTGAGGGCCCGCCTAAGCGAGAAGGGCCCCCTTTATGCAATGTTGTACCCTGCACGTCTTCGGGTACAAGATGGAGAGATTGCTAGGTTCTTTTCCACTCCGGAGGAGGCTGCGGACTGGCTCGACAGGAGAGGCTGAGTCTATGTGGGTCCCTAGGTCACGGGACCTCTTCATATTCCACGGATGTCCGTTATATCTGCGGGGGCTGAAGTTGCACTGAACTTCTTCACTATCCCTGCATTGCTATGACCAACGTGTTAAAGTTAACTGTTCCTGATCCCTTATCTGGCTGGATAGCTATTAGTCTTAGTTCGGGTTACTGCGCTCAGATAGGTTGGGTGGTCTGGGCAGGGAGGGGGGATGTATCTACGGGATATGTTTCACCTGTTTCATATTTGTTTTATGTGTTGGTGTCTTGCCTTGTGGTGTGAGTGTGGGTGTGTCTGGCCCGGATGTCCTGGGATTTTTGCGACTTATGTGGTCGGCTTTGTAACATGATGGCAACCTGTAATTTTATCTCCTGGAACGTCAGGGGGCTTAATGACAAAGTGAAAAGATCTCTTGTATTTAATTACTTGAAGAAATTCTCCCCGGATGTGGTTCTACTGCAGGAGACCCACTTGAGAGGCCAAAAGTTGCTGGCGTTGAAGCGTCCTTGGGTAGGATCTTCATTTCACGCTGTATATAGTAACTACGCTAGGGGGGTCTCTGTCCTGGTGTCCAAATCAATCCCTTTTCAGTTGCATTCTGTGCAGACAGACTTGTTTGGGCGTTATCTAATTGTACACGCTGCTATACGGGGAAGGGACTACATAGTGGTACATCCCCCCCCCTTTCAAAGAGGAGAACTAGAAGACATAATGGGGAAGGTATCAACTTTACCGACTGACCCACTAATTATGATGGGAGATTATAATGCAGTGCTGGATCCAATTGCAGATAGACTTCGTCCTCAGGTCTCACATAATAGGTCACTTGTAAATTGGGCTGATGCGCATGACCTGACTGAAGGCTGGAGATTTCTTCAACACTCCTGTCACTCGGCTTCTTTTGATACCTTGTCCCGTATAGATTTAGTGTTTGTTAATAGGGAGCTATTGCCGTGGCTGTCTAGGGTGGAATACCTCCCAAGGGGTATCTCGAATCATGCCCCGTTACTTGTGATTTTAACAATGCCGCTGGCACCCCCGGATAGGCAGTGGCATCTCAATGCTAGATGGTTGGAGGTCTTACCTGTGGCTTGTGCAGCTTTGGAGGGGGCAGCGGATTATTGGGCTTCTAATGAGGGGTCAGCAAATCCTGCTATTGAATGGGAGGCCTTTAAAGCGGTGCAACTCGGTACTCTTATACATGCTATTGCATCGCATAGGAAAGAATTAGTGAGTACTAGGACTAAACTAGAGGAAGAAGTAGCCAATAAGGAGGGTGAATATACTCGGAACCCTGGCCCAGAATCTTGTGAGATGTGGGAGGAGGCCCAGAGGAGATATCACCTTCATTTATTGGAATATACTCAGAAGAAGCTACTGTATGTATCAGAAACAAGTGGTGTTCTCGGAAGGGGACAAAAACAGTTGGGCTCTGTCGTATTTACCAAAACCAGAAAATCCTCAGACAGTGGTCTCCCTTATTACTAACACGGAGGGTGTCCAGTTTTCCCAGCCGGAGGATATTTGTGCTCTATTCGCCGGTTACTACTCTGACCTATATACCTCTAAAACACTGTATACAGCTAGTGACATTCAGGGGTTTCTGAAGAGCGTCCAGCTTACGCCTCTTTCCCGCTCGGACAGATCCTTTCTGGACGCGCCCATTGAGGAGGGGGAAGTTAGGGCAGCAATAGATAGTATGATGGTTGGGAAGTCTCCTGGTCCGGATGGTTTCCCGTTAGAATAGTACAAGGCGGATGTGGATAGGCAAAGCAAGCGATTGTTGAAACTCTTCAACTATGCGTTTGAGTGTAACAGACTGCCCCCGTCATTCATGGAGGCGACCATTGTGGTGATTCACAAACCTGGGAAAACACTCCGGACTAGTGCAGCTCCTATAGACAAATTTCCCTTTTGAATGTGGATGCGAAAATCCTAGCTAAACTTCTCGCTAGACGACTCAGGGATGTAATCTTGTCTGTGATCGATCCCGACCAATCGGGTTTTATGCCGGGTAAGACAACTGATGTTAATCTTAGGAGATTGTTTACCAACTTACAGGTCTCACACGATAATGCGTGAGCTCAAGTGATCGCATCCCTTGATAATGAAAAGGCATTCGACTCAGTACACACAGTATTACTCATACAGCCAATGCATTCCAATACAGAAGTATTGGAATACATTGTAAAGGATTAGACACCCAAAAGTTGAAGTCCCAAAGTGGAACAAAAAAAAAAGTGGGAAATTTTTTTTTCAAAAAATAGTTCCCCCCCAAAAAATTTAAAGTTTTAAGTAAAAATAAACCAAAACGTAATTTTCCCCAAATAAAGTAAAAAAAAAAAAATAGGTAAGAAATAGGGGACAAAAAAATAAATAGACATAGTAGGTATCGCCGCGTGCCGATACCGGCTCTATAAACACATGACCTAACCCCTCAGATGAACACCGTAAAAAATAAAAACTGTGCTAAATAAAACATTTTTTTGTCACCTTACATCACAAAAAGTACAACAGCAAGCGATCAAAAAATCGTACACCCACCAAAATAGTACCAATCTAACCGCCACCTCATCCCGCAAAAAATGAGCCCCTACCTGAGACAATCGCCAAAAAAATAAAAAAAACTATGGCTCAGAATATGGAGACACTAAAACATCATTTTTTTTGTTTTAAAAAATATGTTATCGTGTAAAACTTACATAAATAAAAAAAAAAGCATACATATTAGGTATCGCCGCATCCGTATTGACCGGCTCTATAAAAATATCACATGACCTAACCCCTCAGATGAACACCGTAAAAAAATAAAAATAAAAACTGTACTAAATAAACCATTTTTTGTCACCTTACATCACAAAAAGTGTAATAGCAAGTGATCAAAAAGTCATATCCACCCCAAAATACTGCCAATCAAACAGTCATCTCATTCCGCAAAAATCATACCCTACCCAAGATAATCGCCCAAAAACTGAAAAAACTATGGAAACACTAAAACATGATTTTTTTTTGTTTTAAAAATGAAATCATTGTGTAAAACTTAAATAAAAAAAAAGTATACATATTAGGTATCGCCGTGTCCGTAATAAGTTACTCTATAAAAATATCACATGAGCTAACCCATCAGGTGAACACCGTAAATTTTTTTAAAATAAAAACCGTGTAAAAAAAGCCATTTTTTGTCACCTTACATCACAAGTGTAATAGCAAGCGATCAAAAAGTCATATGCACCTCAAAATAGTGCTAATCAAACCGTCATCTCATCCCGCAAAAAATGAGACCCTACCTAAGATAATCGCCCAAAAACTGAAAAAACAATGGCTCTCAGAATATGGAGACTCTAAAACATGATTTTATTTGTTTCAAAAATGAAATCATTGTGTAAAACTTACATAAATAAAAAAATTGTATACATATTAGGTATCGCTGCATCCGTGACAACCTGCTCTATAAAAATATCACATGATCTAACCTGTCAGATGAATGTTGTAAATAACAACAAAAAAAACGGTGCCAAAACAGCTATTTCTTGTTACCTTGCCTCACAAAAAGTGTAATATTGAGCAACCAAAAATCATATGTACCCTAAACTAGTACAAACAAAACTGCAACCCTATCCCGTAGTTTCTAAAATGGGGTCACTTTTTTGGAGTTTCTACTCTAGGGGTGCATCAGGGGGGCTTCAAATGTGACATGGTGTCAAACAAACAGTCCAGCAAAATCTGCCTTCCAAAAACTGTATTGGCATTCCTTTCCTTCTGCACCCTGCTGCGTGCCCGTACAGCGGTTTACGACCACATATGGGGTGTTTCTGTAAACTACAGAATCAGGGGTTAACGACGTTTGTAAAATCTGTTTTGAATACCTTGAGGGGTGTAGTTTCTAGAATGGGGTCATTTTTTGGGTGGTTTCTTTTATGTAAGCCTCACAAAGTGACTTCAGACCTGAACTGGTCCTTAAAAAGTTGGTTTTTGAAAATTTCTGAGAAATTTCAAGATTTACTTCTAAACTTTTAAGCCTTTTAACGTCACCCAAAAATAAAATCTAATTCCCAAAATGATCCTAACATGAAGTAGACATATGGGGAATGTAAAGTATAAACTATTTTTGTAGGTATTAGGCCTCATGCACACGACCGTTGTGTGCACCCGTGGCCGTTGTGCCGTTTTCCGTTTTTTTTCGCGGACCCATTGACTTTCAATGGGTCCGTGGAAAAATCGGAAAATGCACCGTTTTGCAGCCGCATCCGTGATCCGTGTTTCCTGGCCGTGAAAAAAATATGACCTGTCCTATTTTTTTCACGGCCAACGGTTCACGGACCCATTCAAGTCAATGGGTCCGTGAAAGAACACGGATGCACACAAGATTGGCATCCGTGTCCGTGATCCGTAGGTTAGTTTTTATACAGACGGATCCGAAGATCCGTCTGCATAAAAGCTTTTTCAAAGCTGAGTTTTCACTTCGTGAAAACTCAGAACCGACAGTATATTCTAACACAGAAGCGCTCCCATGGTGATGGGGACGCTTCTAGTTAGAATACACTACAAACTGTGTACAAGACTGCCCCCTGCTGCCTGGCAGCACCCGATCTCTTACAGGGGGCCGTGATCAGCACAATTAACCCCTTGTGCTGATCACGGCCCCCTGTAAGAGATCAGGGCTGCCAGGCAGCAGGGGGCAGACCCTCCCCCCCCTCCCCAGTTTGAATATCATTGGTGGCCAGTGCGGCCCCCCCCCCTTCTATTGTAATAATAGGTTGGTGGCCAGTGCGGCCCCCCCCCCCTCCCTCTATTGTAATAATTCGTTGGTGGCACAGTGTGCGCCCCCCCCTCCCTCCCTCTATTGTAATAATTCGTTGGTGGCACAGTGTGCGCCCCCCATCGGCCCCCCCTCCCTCTATAGCATTAACAACATTGGTGGCCAGTGTGCGGCCTCCCATCTCCCCCCCCCCCCCCCCCCATCATTGGTGGCAGCGGAGTTCCGATCGGAGTCCCAGTTTAATCGCTGGGGCTCCGATCGGCAACCATGGCAACCAGGATGCTACTACAGTCCTGGTTGCCATGGTTACTTAGCAATAGTACAATAGTAGAAGATTCATACTTACCTGCTGCTGGCTGCTGCGATGTTCGTGTCCGGCCGGGAGCTCCACCTACTGCTAAGTGACAGGTCTGTGCGGCGCATTGCTAAATGAACTGTAACTTACCAGTAGGAGGAGCTCCTGGCCGGACACGAACATCGCAGCTCCCAGGTAAGTATGAATCTTTTACTATTGTACTATTGCTAGTAACCCGCTGCCACCAATGATCGGGGGGGGGGGGGGGGGGGGGAAGATGGGAGGCCGCACACTGGCCACCAATGTTGTTAGTGCTATAGAGGGAGGGGGGGCCAATGGGGGGCGCACACTGTGCCACCAACGATTTATTACAATAGAGGGAGGAAGGGGGGAGGGGGGCGCACACTGTGCCACCAACGAATTATTACAATAGAGGGAGGAAGGGGGGGGCGGGGGGGGGGCACACTGTGCCACCAACGAATTATTACAATAGAGGGAGGAAGGGGGGGGGGGGGCCGCACTGGCCACCAATGATATTCAAACTGGGGGGGGGGGGGGGGGGGTCTGCCCTCTGCTGCCTGGCAGCCCTGATCTCTTACAGGGGGATATGATAGTACAATTAACCCCTTCAGGTGCGGCACCTGAGGGGTTAATTGTGCTGATCACGGCCCCCTGTAAGAGATCGGATGCTGCTAGGCAGCAGGGGGCAGTCATGTACACAGTTTGTAGTATATTCTAACTAGAAGCGTCCCCATCACCATGGGAACGCCTCTGTGTTAGAATGTACTGTCGGAAATGAGGTTTCACGATCTAACTCATATCCGACAGTATATTCTAACATAGAGGCGTTCCCATGGTGATGGGGACGCTTCAAGTTAAAATATACCATCGGATTGGAGAAAACTCCGATCCGATGGTATAAAAGGGACTCCAGACTTTACATTGAAAGTCAATGGGGACGGATCCGTTTGAAATGGCACCATATTGTGTCAACGTCAAACGGATCCGTCCCCATTGACTTGCATTGTAATTCAGGACGGATCCGTTTGGCTCCGCACGGCCAGGCGGACACCAAAACGACTTTTTTTTCATGTCCGTGGATCCTCCAAAAATCAAGGAAGACCCACGGACGAAAAAACGGTCACGGATCACGGGAAAACGGAACCCCGTTTTGCGGACCGCAAAAAAATACGGTCGTGTGCATGAGGCCTTACTATGTATTATAGAAGTAGAGAAATTGAAACTTGAAAATTTGCAAATTTGGTATTTTTTTATAAAAAAAAAATGATTTTTTTTTTTACTCCATTTTACCAGTGTCATGAAGTACAATATGTGACGAAAAAACTATCTCAGAATGGCCTGGATAAGTCAAAGCGTTTTAAAGTTATCACCACTTAAAGTGACACTGGTCAGATTTGCAAAAAATGGCCTGGTCCTTAAGGTGAAATAAGGCTGTGTCCTTAAGGAGTTAAAAGGGGAGGTCAATGTAAAAGTCACTGTTAAAGGGGCAGTCACTGCGAAAGTCACTTTTAAAGGGGCGGGCACTGTGGAGGTCTTTGTTAAAGGGGCGGGCACTGTGAAAATCACTGTTAAAGGGGCGGGCACTGTGAAGGTCGCTGTTAAAGGGGCGGCCACTATGACGGTCACTGTTAAAGGGGTGGTCAATGCTAAAGGGGCAGGCACTGTTAAAGGGGCGGCCACTATGAAGGTCACTGTTAAAAGGGTGGTCAATGCTAAAGAGGCAGGCACTGTTAAAGGGGCGGACACTCTGAAGGTCAATGTTAAAGGGGCGGTCAATGTTAAAGGGGCGGCCACGTGAAGGTCATTGTTAAAGGGGCGAGTACTGTAGAGATCACTGTTATGGGGGAAACTGTCAATATCTTTTTACAACACACGGAAACATAAAAAGAAATAGATGAAATATACCCGTGCGAAGCCGGGTCCTTCTGCTAGTCTCTTATATCTATAAAAATGAGTTTCTGTCTGTCTGTCTGTCTAGACGTTCTTTATGCGCGACCAAACGACTAAACCGATCTTCACCAAATTTGGCACACAGGTACATCAGGTGTCCGGGAAGGTTTCAGACCGGGTCTCAGCTCTCTAGGACGTACCGTTCCTGAGATATTCCCAAAAAATTAGCCCCCCCAAATACAAGCCTGTAAGTCTTTCTCTTCAAATCCCAACTGCTATAAACACAGTTTTACTCCAGGTTTCCATAACAACCCAGCCATTTTTCTTTACTGCTTAAAGGGGCGGGCAATGTGGAGGTCACTGTTTTTAAAGGGGCGGTCACAGTGGAGGTCACTGTTTTTAAAGGGGCGGTCACAGTGAAAGTCACTGTTAAAGGGGCGGTCACTGTGAAAGTCACTGTTAAAGGGGCGGTCACTGTGAAAGTCACTGTTAAAGGGGCGGTCACTGTGAAAGTCACTGTTAAAGGGGCAGTCATTGTTAAAGGGGCAGTCACTGTGAAAGTCACTGTTAAAGGGGCGGCCACTGTAAAAATGACTGTTAAAGGGGAGGTCACTGTGAAAGTCACTGTTAAAGGGGTCATCACTGTGAAAGTCACTGTTAAAGGGGCTGTCACTGTGAAAGTTACTGTAAAAGGGGCGGTCACTGTGAAAGTTACTGTTAAAGGGGCGGTCACTGTGAAAGTTACTGTTAAAGGGGCGGTCACTGTGAAAGTTACTGTTAAAGGGGCGGTCACTGTGAAAGTCACTGTTAAAGGGGCGGTCACTGTGAAAGTTACTGTTAAAGGGGCGGTCACTGTGAAAGTCACTGTTAAAGGGGCGGTCACTGTGAAAGTCACTGTTAAAGGGGCGACACTGTTAAAGGGGCAGTAACTGTGAAAGTCACTGTTAAAGGATCGGTCACTGTGATAGTCACTTTTAAAGGGGCGGGCGCTATGAAGGTCCCTGTTAATGGGGCGGTCACTGTAAAAGTGACTGTTAAAGGGGCGGCGACTGTGAAAGTCACTGTTAAAGGGGCAGTCACTGTTAAAGGGGCGGTCAGTGTGAAAGTCACAGTTAAAGGGACGACACTGTGAAAGTCACTGTTAAAGGGGTGGCCACTGTTAAAGGGGCGGTCACTGTTAAAGTCACTGTTAAAGGGGCGGTCATTGTGAAAGTTACTGTGAAAGTTACTGTTAAAGGGGCAGGCATTGTAAAAGTCACTGTTAAAGGGGCCGTCACTGTGAAAGTCACTTTTAATGGGGCGGTCACTGTGAAAGTCACTTTTAATGGGGCGGTCACTGTGAAAGTCACTTTTAATGGGGCGGTCACTGTAAAAGTCACTTTTAATGGGGCGGTGATTGTCAAAGTCACTGTGAAAGTCACTGTTAAAGGGGCGGTCACTGTGAAAGTCACTGTTAAAGGGGCAGTCATTGTTAAAGGGGCCGTCACTGTGAAAGTCACTGTTTAACAGTGACCATCCCCTTTAACAGTGACTTTTACAGTGACCGCCCCTTTCACAGTGACTTTCACAATGACCGCCCCTTTAACAGTGACTTTCACAGTGACCGCCCCTTTAACAGTGACTTTCACAGTGACCGCCCCTTTAACAGTGACCATCCCCTTTAAGGGGCGGTCACTGTGAAAGTCCCTGTTAAAGGGGCGGTCACTGTGAAAGTCACTGTTAAAGGGGCAGTCATTGTTAAAGGGGCAGTCACTGTGAAAGTCACTGTTAAAGGGGCGGCCACTGTAAAAATGACTGTTAAAGGGGAGGTCACTGTGAAAGTCACTGTTAAAGGGGTCATCACTGTGAAAGTCACTGTTAAAGGGGCTGTCACTGTGAAAGTTACTGTAAAAGGGGCGGTCACTGTGAAAGTTACTGTTAAAGGGGCGGTCACTGTGAAAGTCACTGTTAAAGGGGCGGTCACTGTGAAAGTCACTGTTAAAGGGGCGGTCACTGTGAAAGTCACTGTTAAAGGGGCGGTCACTGTGAAAGTTACTGTTAAAGGGGCGGTCACTGTGAAAGTTACTGTTAAAGGGGCGGTCACTGTTAAAGGAGCGGTCATTGTGAAAGTCACTGTGAAAGTCACTGTTAAAGGGGCCGTCACTGTGAAAGTCACTGTTAAAGGGGCGATCACTGTGAAAGTCACTGTTAAAGGGGTGGGCAATGTGGAGGTCAATGTTAAAAGGGGCAGCCACTGTGGAGGTCAATGTTAAAGGGGCGGGCACTATAGAGTTCACAGTTATGGGAGAAACTGTTGATATCTTTTTATGACACACGGAAACATAAAATGAAATAGATGCAATATACCTGTGCGAAGCCGGGTCCTTCTGCTAGTAATCTATAAGTCCTGTAAGTTGCAGTGTGATGCAAAGATCGGTGACTTTTCTATGCCAGAAAAATGGCATACAATAAATTCTCCCAGGCTGCCGTATAGTTCATAAGTTCAAATGATTTGAATTCTGAATTTCCTATATTTTGCTATACTGTTAATATTACTTAAAGTGCCCATCTGAATTGCAGTGTAATGTACCTACCTCATTTTTACACTGCCGATGTCAGTGTACAAGTTTAGAAGGGAGGGTATACAGATAGGATGAGCCATGATCTCATTCAGCTGTGGTCTTTTGGAAGGGTCCAAGTTGAGCATGCTAAGAATAAGTTGTCGAAGTTCAGGACTATACTGGTCTGATATTGGAGCAAACGTTCCACTCATGATCTTCAGCACCAAAGCAGGTAGATTCTGTGACAGAGTATTTAATGCATTATAATAGACATTGGAGAACACGGACACAGAAAACTGTGTTCACAACTAACTGAAGGCCAAAACATTCAATGGTGACTAAAAGAGTAACTGTCTTTTTATTTTTTCATAAATGAATATTACTGGTGAATATAAAAAAAACTTTGTAATATATTTAATCAGTGAAAGCTGCTTGGTTCTCATCTTATCAAGCTCCTCTCGTGCTCACTCCTCCTCTTTACTAACTCTCAATTCACTGCTCACATCCATCTTCAGTAAAGATGATCTGCCTGCTCACTGAAGGATCAGATTACATAGAAGTCTACGGAGAGGAGAAGAGGAGAAGGGAGAGGCATGTGCAGACAGGAAGATGCAGACAGAATGAGACAGAGAGAGACTGCAGCTGGTTTGTAAGTGATTTACTGCTTAGTTGTACTGTATAATGTCCATTACTGCTTATGCCTCTAATGTTGTGCTACAGATAGTTAATGTTTGTCCATGTGTAGTGTATGGGCAGACGTGATTCCAGCTAGTCTCTGCCCACCAGCTAAAAAAACAGAATTACTGACAGATTGCTAAAAATGCTAGATATAAGTCATATAATGGCCAGAAATAGTATTATTCCTCATGTAACCCATTTCACCAGCCATATCTTCTGTTAGAAGCTGTGGCAGTTACAGAAAGACAGCTGCAGCAGAAAGGACACGCCCCTGAGCTGCCAGTCTAAAATAAAAATAGCAGAACAACTGGAGTAATTCATGGGGAGATCTCTGGATCCATGTGAGGTACAGGGCTGGTTCTAGCTTTGTTAGAAAGAGATTGTCATGTCCTATGTGATGTCTGTAACCCCTTTAATTTTTCCATATCATTTTTACGGTGCAGTTTTGGAATGAGCTGGGGGGAGGTGGAGGATCTAGCGGGGACTTCTGTCTCACCGGCAGAATTTTCTTATAAATGCTGGGAGTCATAGTTTTACCGCAGCTGGAGTGCTGGAGGTTCGCCATCGCTGGGACCTAGACCTTACCCGCTTGCTGAGGGTCCTACAGGCCAACGTACAGCCTTGCTCTGCATGATTAACTTCTGAATGGATTCAAGAGCTCTACATAATAGAAGACCGCTGCATGAACCAGTCATCGACAATAAGCAGGCACGCTACAATATGCATGTACAGCAAAAATGGCTTAACTGGCATGTAGCCATGATAGCAGCGCTGATTCACAGTGTAGATTTATGATCTCCTACTCCTGAGAAGGTTTCATGGCAGATAGCATCTCTTACAGAAAAAAAAAACATTTCTTAAGGGGAAAAAGGCTCAGACATCAGGTATGTGGTTCTTTCCAGGTGAGGTATTTCCTATGTAAGCCACAGGGCTGTTTGGCTATATTGACATGAAACTATCACACAGTCCACAAACATGTTTTTGGTTTCATGTCACATGCAAAAAAAAAAGTTAAATTCCAGGTCAGGAATAGCGACGAAGGCCGCAGCGTGGTGTCAGGCTCTGCTCACAGCCCCATTCAGCTAAATACGAGCTGTGCCTCTTACATATCCCTGGCCTGAGGGACCAGGGATAGTGATGTGTTATAGGTTACTATGAGGGGAAAACTGACCAACTGACGACAGCACCCCCTCCCAGTGTCCCCTTCAGCTAATGGAGCTCAGAGGGGAGGCTGCAAAATGCATAGGAGTCTATAGTCCATACAGAGAGCAAATACCCCGTAAAAGATGGCAAGGAGCACATGTACGACAGGTTGGCAAGCTGAGGTCTATGTGGATCGGCAGTCCTGGAAATTTCAGAATATTGCAGCTACTGGCTCATACGGGTACATGGAACATAGCTGCCAATGCAAATTAGGATATTATAAATGAGGATATAGCTTTGAAAGGAGTTTCCCAATATCATAGAATTTCTTTAATTCATCATCAACGGGATAGATGTCAAATCATAAACTACTCTGGGTTTTAAGGCTATGGACACCCTTGGGGCATTTTACTCATTTTAGCCAAAAAAATATATTTTTTCCAATTGGTCTTTATTAAAAATGTTCTGTTTTCTGTGAATTCCGTCATTGGACGGCTCATGTGTCGCTCTTATTTCTGATCTCCTGACTTAATTAGGCCTTATTATTATCAGTTTGATAAGGATTGAGCTATAATAAGTGTTTATGAGGTCAGGAGATTAGCGATAGGAGCTAGACATGAGCTGTCAGATGACAGGATTCAAAGAAAACAGACTGTGACAGGTTCCAATCAGATTTTTAACCCTTGTTTCTCAGAAACGGCTGAAGATTTTTAATTAAGACCAATTGAAAAAAAAAATGATTTTTAGTCCAAAACGAGTAAAATACAAAAAATAGCCTCAGTATAAAACTGAAAATGCTAGGCCATCTGAAAGGGAACATGTCACCTGTGCTATGCTGCGAGGGAGTTGAGTTCGATGAGGCTCGCTGTCCTGTCCTCTCCCTGCCTCTGGACTATAACTGACAGGTTTCTTTGCTATGCACAACACGAAAAAAAAACTGTCACTTGCCGTCAGCAGGTGGGGCGGGCAGAGGCGGCAAGCCTCATCGGACTCATCTCCCTCGCAGCGCTGGCAGCATAGTGCAGGTGCCATTTTATATAAAACTCTGAAGTATCTCTCTGTATGTAAATTAGGTACCTGGATTCATTAGGGGTCTCACAGCAATGGTGGAGTCACCACTGCAAACCCACCCATCTTACTTTGATTGACATCCTTCTAGCGAAATCTCGTGTGTGCATGAGTGAGAAATTGCGTATAGCACTCATGTGCAAGATTTCAGCGGTGCTGGCGTTTCCAAGCATTTCCACTAATGTCAAGGGTTAATAAAGAGGATTCTTACCGCAGCTTCAAATGCCCTCTTAAGGCTTGCAAGTTCGTAGAGGACACAGCCCAGCGCCCATATGTCACTCTTCTGGTTATAGGGCTTCCCCTCACACAGTTCTGGAGAGATGTAACAGGGGGTTCCCACAACCTGGGAAATACACAAGATAAATAGGATCAGTTCCCCCTACATAACCACTGACCACCACAGGCCACAATGGCCGATTCTCTGCATACTCATCAAATAATACTCAACGGAAGGTTATAAAAGTGCAAAAATGAAAAGCAATCTGCCAGCAGTGTTCACCTCTCTGCTCGGAGTGACAGCTGAACTGGTCTCCTGGTTGGATGCTACAGTTGTCACTCAGAGCAGAGGGGAGGGGCTGTGACACCTCAATGCAGAGAGGACTCCACAGTGAAGCTCCGCCTCCTGGGCACTTAAAGTATATCTATATATAAGAACCGTATGGTTTTTTTTTTCTCATACAAGATTTACTTCTATATAGATTTAGCATTTAATTAATGGGACTTGCAGAAAACCTTGTACATGCTCGAGGAACAACCCTATTCAGGCAGCGTTCACATCACTGCTTGCATGAAATAAAGGAAGCAACGGACCTGTCACCTGACGGGCGTGAAGGATGCCCAAAAGATGGTGCCCGTCAGGTTTCCGTTAGGGGGCCAGACGTTTTATTGGACAAGGTAGCCCAGCATGCTCCACTATTTTGTAACCCATGTTTTGCGGAAACTGGGATGGAGGCAGATGTGAACTAACTAAGGCCTCTTTCAAACGGGCGTTGCGGGAAAAGGTGCGGGTGCGTTGCGGGAACATGCGCGTTTTTTTTCGCGCGAGTGCAAAACATTGTAATGCGTTTTGCACTCGCGTGAGAAAAATCGCGCATGTTTGGTACCCAAACCCGAACTTCTTCACAGAAGTTCGGGCTTGGGATCGGTGTTCTGTAGATTGTATTATTTTCCCTTATAACATGGTTATAAGGGAAAATAATAGCATTCTGAATACAGAATGCTTAGTAAAATAGCGCTGGAGGGGTTAAAAAAAATATATAATAATTAAACTCACCTTAATCCACTTGCTCGTGCAGCCCGGCTTCTCTTCTGTCTCCTTCTTTGCTGATTGCAGAAAAAGGACCTGTGGTGACGTCACTCCGGTCATCACATGATCCATCACATGATCTTTTACCATGGTAAAAGATCATGTGATGACCGGAGTGACGTCACCACAGGTCCTTTTCCTGCACACAGCAAAAAAGAAGACAGAAGAGATGCCGGGCTGTGCGAGCAAGTGGATTAAGGCGAGTTAAAAAAAAAATATTTAACCCCTCCAGCCTTATTTTACTATGCATTCTGTATTCAGAATGTTATTTTCCCTTATAACCATGTTATAAGGGAAAATAATAATGATCGGGTCCCCATCCCGATCGTCTCCTAGCAACCGTGCGTGAAAATCGGGCTGCATCCGCACTTGGCTTGCGGATGCTTGCGATTTTCACGCAACCCCATTCATTTCTATGGGGCCTGCGTTATGTGAAAAACGCACAAAGAGCAGCATGCTGCGATTTTCACGCAACGCACAAGTGATGCGTGAAAATCCCCGCTCATGTGCACAGCCCCATAGAAATGAATGGGTCGGGATTCAGTGCGGGTGCAATGCGTTCACCTCACGCATCGCATCCGCGCGGAAATCTCGCCCATGTGAAAGGGGCCTAATAGTTTTCTCGACCGCGTATTATGAGATGTATTAACTGCATTTACTGCTCACATATAGTGAATATAAGGAAATAATAATGACCTTCTCGGTTTGCAGATGACATGTCAGGTATCTCGACAGTGTTAGGTTTCCTCAGTATTGGGTGAAACCATGAGAAATTCCAGGAATCGAAATTTAAGAAATGTAGAGAGACAAATCATATGAAAAATATGTAGCATAAGACGCTAAATGCATAAAAGGAAGCTGTCAGACAGAAGCTGCAGATCAAGTTACCAGTATACTGCCGTCTACCGTCTGACGTGACATTGAGACATATGGAGACATGGTGCGGGTAGATCACTCACGCTATACTGTACACCGAGCCAGGAAACCTGTCCTCCTGCACTATTCAAAGATGGAGACCCAAAAGATAGAAGGACTTAAAAACGGGCCCTATAAATTCATATGAATACCTCTATAAAGACAGACCACGTGGAGCGCTTCCCCTGACATGTCTGTCCTACTAAATATTTATATTCTCCATAAAATAACAATTCTGGAGCATATTTTCTTAAAATTCTCTTTTGTGCGATTCCTCTGTTGTTCCTCCTAAAAAAAATGATGAATAAATGGCAACTGGGTGTTACCATTTCCCTGCGCTGATTGAATGGTGTGAGAGTGTGCAGCGACACCCGCAACCACACAAACCTGGTAACACACAGTTGTCAATTCATTCATAAAATTTTTAGGAGCAACGATAGAGGAATGGAGCGCATACATTTCTAGGAGAAATAACAAGAATGGATCGACACAATGCTCTTAGAATGGATTCCACAGAATTGTTATGGCATAAGGAATACAATTACAGTGTTACAGACATGTTTGCATAGTCCTAATCCTCTGCTATTCCTCTTGGAAATGTATGAATACATTGACATCTGGATGTTACTATTCTACTACTGAAAGAGGCAGCTCCCTACATATTATGACTTTAGCAGGACTGATTGGACAAAGCCATGGTGTGCAGGGACAAGCTTCCAAATAGGAACACCCAGCTGTCAGTTTATTCATAAATTTCTAGGAGGAATAACAGAGGAATGGGATAATGCAGAATTCTAACAAAACAACCTCCGGAATTGTAACTTCTTGAGGAATATAAGCATTTACTACAACAGCCATGTTAAGAGAGCTAAGAAGATCCTTAGGCCCCTTGCCGACGAGCGTGTCCGGATTAGGTCCGGATGCGTCCCGGTGCATTGCGGCAAACCCGCGCGAGTAGGTAAGCAATTGCAGTCAGTTTTGACTGCGATTTGTTCTGTTGTTCAGTTTTTATCGCGCGGGTGCAATGCGTTTTGCACGTGCGTGATAAAAAACTGAATGTGGTACCCAGACCCGAACTTCTTCACAGAAGTTCGAGTTTGGGATCGGTGTTGTGTAGATTGTATTATTTTCCCTTATAACATGGTTATAAAGGGAAAATAATAGCATTCTGAATACAGAATGCATGGTACAATAGGGCTGAAGGGGTTAAAAAAAAATAAAAAAAAATTTAACTCACCTTAATCCACTTGTTCGCACAGCCG